>NW_027457635.1:648273-1296546 GCF_050624435.1 Tenrec ecaudatus | reverse complement strand
CAAAACCTTCCCAAGAAGAGATTGCTCTTTTCCATATCTAAACAATTTTGTTTAACACACGTTCTGCTGAGGAACCTTCTGGGAAGCAGAAGAAAATAAATCTGCCTTCCTTTGAATTAAAATGGGTTGGGTCCAAGCCCTGTGCAGTGTGTATTCTTATCATAACATCTAAAGGAGTCTGACTTCACCATTCTTAGCTATTAAAAAAGTTCCAGGCACAATAATTCAATTTGAAATCACACACCAGGAGTAGTTCATATTTCATAAATTTTATACAGGTATTGCAGGTACAAGGGAAGTACTTGTTAACTGCCAGGTTGCTGGCACACCAGCATGGTGGTGAAGTGGTGACCTCGAGGCTCTCACTCCCCTGGCTTCACCCTCGGTCTCCTCACTCATCGTGTGGCTTCACCCAACTCACGGAGCCTCCTGCAGGCTCTTCTCCCTGCCTGTGTAAAAGGGCAAAGGAGACAGACTTCCTCAGAGCTGTGCTTTAGAGAATCCTCCGATCATACTCAGCACCGCCTTGAATAGGGCAGCGCTACATACACGACAGCTACTGTGTTATTGTTGATGGTGGTGGTGGGGTTTTCATACAAAAAAAAAAAAAGAGCCCAAATGGTTTATGTAACGAGTAAGGGAATAAACAGATCTTTCTCATCCACCTGCATCTTCACTATTATATCACTCTCTAATTGCAATATTAGAGGCAAAAATGGGCAGAATTCCCACCTGTTGACAGTTTGTGCACATTGTGCACATGCATGTGTGTACATGTGAGTGTGTCTGTACAGTGTGTGTGCACGTGTGTGTGCACATGTGCACTGGAGCCTGGCAGCAGCAGGGGAGGCGCCTGGCTCTCTTCAGGCGTATCTGCAGGTGTAACTTGAAGTAATTGATCTGTTCAGGGAGCTCCTGAGATGGACTCAGGGAAGGAGCAGCAAGTAAGACATAGTCATCTCCCCCATATGTAGATGAGGGCACGGAGGTGGGCGGGAGAGAAGCAGCTCCTCAGTAATGAGATCACAGGGGAAAGGCCTTGGATGAGGGGCCAGACAGCCCTGCTCTCCCAGAGAGGGTGGGGACTGGGAGCGAGGCTGCATCCTGCCTCGTCAGTTACAGTTGCTCTGTCACTCTGGGAAGGGAGGCAGATGAGGCAGAGAGCTTCCAAAATCTCTCATCTCCAGTCCTTCTAGGTGGTTGTGGAAGGGTGTGAGGACGGCCAAACTGGAGGGTCAGGGTTGATCGCCTTGCAGTGTGGAGCCCGGCCTGGACCTGCATTGTGCAGGTGACCAAGTAGCTTTGGGGGAAGGGGTCCAGGGGGTGGGGCTTTGTCTACTAAGACCCACAGCCGCATCCTGTATGGCAATGTTGGTATGCAATGTGCAGAGACTTGAGACAACGTGAAATGGACCATCCACTTCACTTGGAAAGACAGGAGGGCAGAAAATCAGATCGGGAGATCTCGTTTGCTGCACACTTGTGAGAAGGGAGATATTCGTGGCTTCTCTCACACATTAGACTATATTCCTCCTCAGGCATCAAGGAGGTGACATGAATGCACTGATAGCCTAGCATCTGTCAGCTGGGAGGCACAACAGAGTCAGAGCCCTTATTAATCACTGGGAGATTAGCTGAGGGGTCAAGAAGCCAGGCATGAGGCTTTCCAGGGCGGCTCAGCCTGCACAGGAGACCTTTCCTGGATTGGACAGAGGTGCTGCCATCTTGAAGCTCAGATAGAGTAGTTAGAAAATTAACTGACCTAGTACAAGATCTATTTACATATATCAAAAGATCCTGGGTAATAACATCTCATGTTTGTGCAGCATGCCACATTTGTCAAAGGGCTTTCTCCTTAATGTCTTACTCGGTCCTCAAATGAAGAGGCCTTTGGTGAGGCATTGCTGTGTAATTTTGGACGTGGTCACAGCTTTGGGTGGAGTACTGGGCTTGGAATCAGACTGTCCAACCCACAGCAGGTCACTTAGCTGCTCTGGATTGGCTTTCTTCCTCTACGAAGGTCAGGGCTTGGACTAGACCATTTTCCCAGAGGCAGCACTGCTGACATTTTGGGCAACATCATTGCTGTGGGGGCGTCTTTTTCCCTGCACCCGGATGCTAAGCGAGCATCCCTGGTCTCAGCTCACTAGATGGCAGTGGGACTCCCTTCTGCAGAATGTCTCCAGGCATGGCCAAATGTCCCCTGCAGAGCACACTGCTGGGCTGGAGCACGGCAGGATGATGCACTCGATGAGCTGGATTTTAAGTTTTCAGGTACTTTACATGTCTGCACAGGGAGACTACATCAACAATTACCCAGCAGTCAATGGGTCATCACTGACCCTCTCTGTAATTCCAACTGAGATCATCAAGCACCGACTGAGTTTCTGAGCTTAGCACCCTGCATGGCACAGCTTGTTTAGCACTCAGCTGCAAACCAAAAGGTTGGCAGTTCAAACCTATCCTGACGCCCCTTAAAAAAATCCTGGTGGTCTGCTTCAGAAGAGCTGGAGCCATGAACACCCCAGGGAGTGAAGAGATGTAAACATGAATGTGGATGTGACTCTAGGTATAGCTACAACCAGTAACCATGGAATCAACTACAGCATGGAATCAACTTCAACTCTTGGCCCCCTTGTGTGTCCAAGCAGAACTGTGCTCCCCAAGATCTTGAAAGGCTGCTTGGTCTGAAGTAGATTGGCAGGCCTTTCTTTTGAGGTGCTGCTGGGTGGACTCAACCTTCCAAGCATGCTATTAAAAGCCAATTCGTCACCTGTGTGCATCACTGAAGACACACGGACACAGGGAGCAGTGCCCTGGCTGGGGCACTGGAACAGCGCTGGCATGCAGTGAGTGCTGCCCAGTTAGCGAACAGGTCTTCCCTTGGTACTTTCTCAGGTCTGTGCGAAGCTTTCTAAGCATCCCGAGTTCTAGGCCTGACTCTGCTGCCAACTAACAGTGTGACTTAGTCTCTTGCCCTCTCTGGGCTTGATAACAAAAGCAGGGCAGGCCAGCCACAGATATCGTGTGGCTAGCAGGGGAAAGCCGTTGAGGACACAATTGCAGATGGAGTTCATCCTTTGGACTCATCACCCCTCCCCCCTACCTCCCCCCACCACTACACACACACACCTTTTCAACTACACCGGATGGGTTCTAACTTTCCGGCACCAGAAAAGCAGACCTTGAGTGTTTCCCTTTATGGAATGTAGGCCATCCCTGCTTATGTGTCACATTCAGTCCCCGTTCTTCTGCCTACTCCTGTCCCTCCTCCAGTCATCAACAGTAAGTGGCTGCAGGGCGGTTTCCCAGCAGGGCTGTGCTCAAAGATTCATAATGCTGGGCTTTCCTTTAGTTCTCCACAGTCTTGGGCTTGGAACAATCCAGGCATTACCTTATCAACTGCTCATTTTAGGGGGGAAGGGCGGGGCCACTGGAAACACCATATGGGCTCAAACCTTCTCTGCACGCATGTGAGGGGTTTCCAGGAGTTCGAATTTCAACTTAAGTGATTTATTTTTTGTTTTTTAATCATGTGCCTGGCACCTGCTGGACATTTCTTCTATAGTGTTTTGTTGTTGTGAACCCCATTTCTAAGATCGGAGATAGAAGGGTTAGGCACAATAGGCAGTTTAATTGACTAAATCTGGGGTGTGAACCTGCTTCTATCTGATTCCACATAGCCCTCACTCATTTTAATGGCGGTGTTATGAAGTGTGTGGGTTCAGCAGCCGCACACTGCCTCATCTCGCCTCCTGGTTGATGGTTTGTGTAGCCTTACGTGAGTTGTTTAATCTCTTACTAAGTTTGTGAGATCACTACTTTTATTAACTTCATTTTACCGAGGCTGTGAGAGGTTAGGGGAGCAAAGGCTAACAGATTGCCTGGCATATAATATGCAAATGATAGTCAAGATATATAACTGTGTCTCTGTTCTTGGTTCTGTCAGTACCTGGTGTGGCCACAAAGGAGAAACCTGGTTTCCTGCTATTTTGAGCATCTAGTGTGAATGACAGGAGATAAGTCACATGCTAATGAACCCTGGTGGTGTAGTAGTTAAGCACCATGGTGTCAGGCTATCAAAGGATATAGCGTCTGGGATCTTAAAGGCTGGAAGATAAACAGGGGGCCATCTAGCTAAGAAACAACAAAGCCCCCATGGAAAAAGCACACCAGCCTACCCCGACATGATCGCTGAAGACAAAGTGGGTGCATAAGCACATGCGAGCATATTTTCTTGATGTGCACTCACCCTTTACATACAACTCTCTTATACATACGTGTTTCTGTGGATTTGTTTCTCGAATGCACCCAGACTAACATAAGCAGCGTGGAACGCATTTAAGAAGCCTAGACAAGGGCAGGGCAGGATATTCGGAGGGACTGGATCCAGAATTAGAGAGGAAGGAGCCCTGGTGGCAAAACGGGCTGCTAGCTCCCTGTCCCAAGGGGGACAATGAGACTGCTGGCTCCCATGAAGATTTACAGTCTTGAAAACTCCATATAGGGTCACTGCGGTTGGAATCCACTGGACGGCAGTGACCTTTTGGGATTGAAGGTGGAAGCCACCAATGACTTCCTGCCATTGAGCCAAGGAGCCTCCGGAGAGTGTGTGAACTTCTGGAATGCAGTGAACAACCTCTGCACATCTGCTTTTCTTGCTGCCCAAGTCAGGCCCTTGGCCTTTGCTTAAACATATTCATCCAGAAGTGAACCATCACAGCTGCTCCCTCGCGAAGCTGGGGGCTGAGCTCTCTGGTTCCACTCTGTCAGCATTTCTGGTCCGGGTACCTCCCCTCTGCCCCGGCACAGGCAATGTACTTTTGGAAGCAGTGCTCCCTGGGTAGTGGGTGTGATTTGTCTCCTCTGGTCTAACATGATGAACGCTGAGAGGGGGTGGATACTAGGGGGTTAAACTCCCTGAACTTTACCTAGCTCAGGGGAAAACTTATTATTTAAAGTAAGTTTTAGACAGAATCTTTAGAAAGATAAATTGTTAACTTTATGTACACAATTACTCCCCAACACATAGGCTCAACCTCATAGGCTGTGGATGACCTTGATCAGGTGCTCAGTCACAATGGGTTTCTATCAGCACTGAGAGTTCAGCTCTCTCAACTCTCCAACTGGTTATTAGCACCATAGTCTCATTTCTATTTATGTATTTACTTCGTTTTTAGGGGGAAAAGACTCCCAATTCAACTATATTTTATTAGGAACTCCTTTGCTAAGTTTTACACAAGAAAAAGGCACAAACTGCTGTTCTGGATGAAGGAGAGCTTCGCATGAGGCCCCAATGGTGTCGGAAGGACCCACAGCCACAGTTACTTAAATAAAATGACACCCATTCTGTCCTGCTGACTCTGACTCATAGTGACTCTGTGTAGGGATCCTGAAGTGGCTACCTTTACAGGAAGCAATAGCCTCATCTTTCTCCTGTGGAATGACTAGTGGCTTTGAACCAGCGACCTTGCTCTTAATAGTCCAACACTATACAGCATTACCACCTGGGCTCCTGAAAACTTAAATAAGACATAGAAAACAAACAACTTTGTCACAAAATTGTGACTGAAGACAGATCAATTCATGGAGTTTCAGGAGGGCCTGTGAGAGCATGAGCGGGACCTTCATTGGGATGTGCACACTACCGTATATCGTTGAGTCTGGCCCGGGGAGTGGACGCAAGCACACTGCCTGAGGGACAAGCTTTCCACTGCCAGTCAGCAGTAGGAAAGAACTCAATGGCGGCTGAATCTGTGGCCCCTCAAAATGGATGTAGGGTCTCCACATAGACTCTCACTGTGAGCCACAGCCTATTGCTCAAAATTTAAGCTCAAATACGACTTAAACGCCAAACATTCTGTTTCCTTAAAATCGGGTACTGCCAGGATCAGCTAGAAGTCTGCATGACCTATCAGATCTCAACGCCGATCTCAAATCACTTCACATGATCCATTCTACCAGTCATGTCAAGGACAACTAGAGGTCTGCATGAGGGAGCCCAAATCGCCTCCTCACTTACC
This sequence comes from Tenrec ecaudatus, assembly GCF_050624435.1. Classification (NCBI taxonomy): domain Eukaryota; kingdom Metazoa; phylum Chordata; class Mammalia; order Afrosoricida; family Tenrecidae; genus Tenrec; species Tenrec ecaudatus. Next base: position 1,290,523 of record NW_027457635.1, on the reverse strand, counting down.
CATTCCAGAGGCTGTGCCTGTATAACCTATCGACTAACACATTCCCAAATGCCGTGGTTATGAAACCAACCATCATGCTGGAATAAGGACCAATCACGATGCAAGGGTCAGGGTCAATGGGAAAGCAAAATAGGGGCTGAGGGGAGCCAAGAAGGGTCCCTTCACTCAATCCCTAAACCTGATCTAATGTCACTAGACTGGGGTCTTCCTCACATCTCAAGGGCACCGGATTCATGATTGAAGTGGATTGTGCTTATTCAATCTTTGTTCTGCTTGCTGTCCTGCTGTGCTGCATCCTCTTCTTGCTTTTTGTGCATGGCTCCCTCTGTTGTGGTGACAAATGGCTTGAGAGGGATTTGACATAGGGAGAAAGCCCACCCACATCAACTGTCCCCAGAAGCAGACACTAAGTCCATTTCTCTCACCTCACAGAACTATGCACACCAGACACTGAGACACTGGTAGGGCTGCCTGGGTGGGGAACCCTTAGTGCAGTGGTTCTCAACCTGTGGGTTGCGACCCCTTTGGGAGTCATATGACCCTTTCACAGGGCTTACCCAATTCATAACTGTAGCAAAATTACAGTGATGAAGTAGCAAGAAAATCATTTAATGGTTGGGGGAGGGGGGCATCACCACAACAAGAGGACCTGTATTAGGAAGGTTGAGAACCACTGCCCGAGAGTGTTTAGGACTTTGCTGCCCTCAAGGTCATCAGACATTCCTGAAGGCAGAGCCACTGCAGGAAGCCCTTCTGGGAAATGCCCTGAAGACAGGTCTCAACCAACTCCACCCTCACCCTCCGAGATCCTAATCATAGGACGCATGGAAATGCTCCCTGCCACTTTGAAGACTGTAAGTCCATGGGAGCAGAAAGCCTCCTCTTTCTCCCTAGGAGTGGTGGCTGGTGAGTTCAAACTGCTCACCTTCTGGCTAACATAACCCACAGACCAGCTCCCCCTGAGCTCAGTTTGGTTTGCCGCACAGCACACATTGTGTGGCACCTTCTGAAATAGCTATGCATATGTGCAGGTTGGGGGGATTTCACACAAGATGCAGATTTCCACCCTCTCTTGGAAAAAATAATTTTTGCAAAAGGCTTGTATTTTCTTCTGGATCTGAGTAGCAGCTACTCTCATGAAGTCATAGCACATACATTCATGCTACAGTCCTCCCAACTCCCTAATGTCTTACGCCGAGTCTGCTCCATGCTTTTCTGTGTCCTGCATGGCAGCTGTAGGCACCCAAGGCATGGGCTCTGCAGCCTGGGTCCAAATCTCTCCTTCCCACTTCCTCACTGTGTGGTCCTAGGCTCATGACTTTATCATCCTGTGCCACTGATTTTTCATCTGTAAAATGAGGCCAGAATAGAGTCCACAAATAGGCTTGTTAAGTGGAATAATTGAATTATTATACACAAAAAGCTTAGAACGGTGCTTGGCATCTTGCAAATACTATTAGGTGGTTTAGCATAGGGACTGGGTCATCCATTACATATGCTCAGGTTCAAACTTCCGGCCAGGAAGGGGTGGTACACCTAGGTGGGCATTACACCTGGATTGGCCCATCTGGGCCAGGTGAATTCAATCCAGCCATTGGTGTTGACCATGACCGTCAACCATGCCTCCCTATGGAGGAATTGAAAAGGCAGGATCTTGACCGCTCCGATGTCTCCCTTCACCCACTTTTCTGTTGTCCGTCCCCCAGGGAGGAGGTCACATGTAGATACTTGTAATCAGTTCCCTCTTTCCAATCCACCCTCCCACAACCCTCTCAGTATCACCACTCACAAATGTGATGTTTCCAGACTGAAATAGAATAAGGACGAAAGACCTGATCATCTCCATCCACACATCGACCTCTGGGCCGCCATGGTTGGCTTCCCCACCCAGACCTGGTGATAGCACAGACTGGCATAGTTTGCTCCGCTTCCCATGAGGTGCCCATGAGAGGCTGACTCGACAAACACGGTCAGGATCAACAGCTTGAACTTCTTTCTGGGTCTACAGAAACAAGAACAACCTTCTGAAATGAGGTCGCATTGCTATTTGGGAGTGGGAGAATGCCTTTGTGACAAGGATTGTGCTCTGGATCCCAAAGGCGACTTTTAAACACAGCCACATAGCAACTCCGGAAATTTCCATAGTAGAAGCCAGGTTTAAAAAAAAAAAAGCTCTACTGACTTGCTCAAAGGAGGCCAGAGGTGGATGGGGGTGGGGTGGGGTGGGGTGGGGTGGGAGTCTCCTCTGGAATTGAGAAAATGTGTTTCCTTACATATTTGTCATGTCTTTTGGTCCTGAACGAAAGGGGGGAAAAAGCAAACGAGAGGAGGAACCGGCGACTGACAGTTATCTTGTTGGTATTCCCACAGCATCCCCTCCTTAGGCACTTGCTGCCATCTCATCCAACTCCACTCAGTATATTTTCACCCAGCAATGATGCAGAAATGTCTGTGTACTCCAGTTTTATTGTAGTCGGGCAGCGTTTACGGGTTTGACTTTCAACTCAGCATGGCAGGACGTCTAGAAGCAAATATAACCAGCACCTGCTCTGTCTGTGCAGTGGGCAGGCAGTGACGGATTCCCAGCTTCTGGAACACTAGTGCCCCCTCCCAGCTCAGGATAATGATGGTGACACTCGGCCTCCTTGTTGTCTGGGGGAGCTCTAGGGGCTCTCCTCTGAAACCTCATATTATTGGCATTTCTCTGAGTGAACACATCAAATTAGTGACTGTAAAGGAAGGCGTAGGAGATGATTATTGGTGACAAGACAAGCCTCAACCACCTCCAGAGAGCATGTCTCCTAAGTGCAAAGTATGGAGAGGGAGGAAACAATTGATCACAAATGGAATAGGCTCTGAGTCTCGACACACAATGTATGTGCGTGGTCACTGAGGCGCCAACGTTATGGCTGGAGGACGGATATGGTTTGTGCAGCCGTGATTGCCATCCAGAACGTGCCGTGCTATTGTGAAAAATGATTTTTTATTCTGAGCAAATCTCTGGTTCCACTTGCTTTAATGCTTCGCCAGAGAGCCGGGGACTCTGGGAGGGGTGGGGACGCACAGGGCTGGGCTGACCTCAGGAACTCATGTGTAAAGGGCTTTTTCTCACTTGGAAGCAGGCTGGGTTCACAGCTGTTGTTTCTGGTAAAGCTTGATTCTGAACCTTGCCACGTCTGAGTCCGAAGAGGGAAATGAAGGTGACAAATGCCACGAGGAGCCCTGGGCACATCTTGGCTATGGTCCTGCTTAAGTCTGTTTCATTTGAATCCCAATTTTAACTTTCCTCCTTTCTGGGTTCCGAAGCATCAGATGGGTGCCAAACGCTTCCACGGACAACTAAAGCTGAACAAGGTGGAGGCAGATGACGAGCAACTGGAGGTTGGTGTTTGGGAGACTGAACACTTGGGCTTCCTAGGCCAGTCCAGCTGGCGTTTAGAGTTCTGTTTTAGATTCCACTGAAATATCCTCGTGTCCAAGGACCAAGTGGCTCCTAAGTCCAGAATTTCTGTCACATGTCTCACCAAGGAGAAGCTGGGCCAAAATGCATTGAAGAATAAAGCAGGAGCTTGGCTTGTGAATCCACTCTCTGATTCTGAAATTTCAAAGGCTCCGTACACAGACATTTCAACACTGAAAGCACAGCAGGGAAAATCAAAGACTTGGGCTTCCTCCTTGCCCCTCTTTTAGGGCTTTTATGGTTTTCCAAGGCGCCTCCTTGAGCCGAGTGTTGTATAGGTCATGTTTAAAAGTGTCCTAGTTCTGAGAGACTTGCTGTTCTGCTTTCTTTTGCAAGGAGACCCGGTTTCTTGTCTTGTGGCCAAACACAGAGCACAGATGTCTGTGGGCCCCCTTCCTTTCCCCTGACCTTTGCTCTCTTCTCTGGATACCCTACCGACCTGTTCTCCCTTACAAGATCTGAACTGCTCACACACTTCGTTAAATTCTCATCCTAGCGAGAAGCATCTGAGCATCTTATTAGAGCCTGTATGAGTTCTGTTCTGGATGCCTATTTGTGCAACTTCAGGTCTCTGGCATGGAAACGTCCCATGCCCACAGACCCACACAGGTACTATAAACTGCAACAGTAGTTTAAGGGTTAAGGTGGTCACAGGGAACACTGGGGCCCGTGTCTCCTGGTGAACCACACAGGCTGTCTAAAGGGGCTAGTTCCATCTCAATGTAGCCATGCAGGAATGTAGACCGGTTAGGTAGCAAGACAAGGGGTTGTTCCTCTCCATGCTTAGGGGGCCCCCTATGGGAGGTTGGAAGCCAATGCGGGCTAAGCCCAAGCCAGGAGAGCTTAATTGACGCCTCCCAGCTGAAAGCCCTTAAAAGGCTGGAATCTGGAGACCACCGCCCCTTCCCTTCAGCTGCTTCTCTGCCTTCCACTCAGCAGGGCTGGGTGTGCAGTGTCATGAGGGTGCCCGTGTTCAGTTTAGTGTAACGCCGGAACCTTCTTCTCTCATGTATATAAACCCACTCGGATTACCAACCAGGCTTTGGTGTGAATTTCTTTCTAGTGTTTAGCCAAGGACCGAGACATTTCCCACCCGAGAAACCTAACAGACCCAGACTTACAATAAACCCATATTTTTATTTATAAGGCAAGAGGTGACCAGGTCTAGACAATAATGGTGAAGAGGGCCTTGGGTTTGAGAAAGATTCTGAAGTAGAATCCATAACCCTTAGAAATGTATTGGCCTTAGGGGAGGGGCAAATAAGGCTGGATTGAGAAAGTCTCTGGCATCCAGTTCTGACTTGACGTCTGGATCCTGAATCCTTCAGGGCCATGACCTTGCCCTCCAGCCAGACCTTCCAATAGCCATCTTCTCAGAGCCTTGGTAAGTTCTCATAATACATTACACCTGCCGTCCTGTGAGCAGCTACCAAACCCAGGCACTGTTTTCAAAGACAAGCTCGCTCTCTCTACCCCTAAGAGCAGGTAGTTTGGGGATGATGGATATGAGATACCACAGAAGACAAATCTGTTATCTTCCATGGTGCACAAAACATGCTGTCACAACCAGGACTCGTGACAATCCCTCAGTTTCCTAAATTGCTTCACTGCTACTTTTTAATTAAGCCCCATGGGATAGTCATATATTGATAAGAGGGATGACCCTGAACTAGATGCATAAATTAAAGCTTTCCTCATCCTGTGCTTTTATATGAATGTGTTAATTATTTTGTCATTAGGGAGAATAATGGAGGGATGGAGCAATAGCAAACGGAGTTTGACAAAGTGTTGGTGTTTGCTGCGGCAAACGTGGTGCGTGTCAGATACAATCCGTCACCCAGTGAGTCTGCAATTAACACCAAGGGACAAAGGTAGGATTCCCTGTCATAAATAGCCTTCCTCCCAGATGCTAATGGGGACCCAGCAGGACCCGCTGTTGTGTTGTCTCAGTTGTACACAGGCCCTTAGAGGAGACAGAGCTGGTGTTTGAAACGAGTCTTGTTTGCCCCCAGTTGGCTCACACATTTGTTTTTTAAATGGCATGATCACTAGCATTTAAACACAGGGTGATGTCATGTAACAATCTGCAGCTTCTGAGAAATGGGGAGGCCCGACTTTGCTTGTTGACAGTGCAGAGGGACTGGGGGAGCAGTCAGATATGGTGATCAGAGTTTGGAATCCTTGCTTTCCAAGTACATGTGTCAAGGAGTTCAAGGGTTCAGAAATTTAGGAGGGAAGTTCCAGAAGACAAGTTTGTGTGGTTGATAACAAACCAATATAGGGGTTGAGATTTCAATCTTTTGGCTATTTATTTTGTGCTTGGTAGCCAACCAGCCCAGAATTCCTGACCTCGCCGACCTTGTGAAACAAGGACCAATCCAGAGTGACATAGAAGCAAGCACGGAAGCGAGGGCAGCCATTAGCCCGAATGCGTAGGGGTCGGGAACAAAGTGCTTTCTGTAGAACAGCTCCAGAAGGCAGACCTTTGGCTGGAAAACCTGTTAGGGAGCTAGCATAGGGACTGGCAGGCCCATTACACATGCTCAGAGGTCCGAGCTAGCGGCTCATGAAGCAGTGGCTCACTGCATGCTCAGAAGTTCAGGTTTCCAGCCAGGAGGGGGAGCTATGCCTGGGTGGGCGCTGTACCTGCATTGGCTCACCTAGGCCAGGTGAATTTCATTCAACAATTCAGCCAATGGGGTCGACCCACGTCATTGACCACGCCTTCCTAACCACTCATAAAACTCACGGGGTTCCCAAACCAGGCCTCAGCGTGAGTTGTTTCTCGCGTGGAGCCGAGGACCGAGGCACACCCGTCCCCGGAGAGGTTGAACAGAAAGCAGTGCTGTGTGACTCTGAGCTATGAGGTAAGCCGGCCCCAGGAGTGGGCCCTCCCATGTTGGTCTCACGGGTTTGGGGCCCCTCTGGGCTCCTTTGACCTCACCACCCTCGCGAGAATTGTTGGGTTGAATTCACGTTGTCCGTCTTTGCGCCGTTTCTTGCTGGTGTCCGTCTTTGCGCCGTTTCTTGCTGGTGTCCGTCTTTGCGCCGTTTCTTGCTGGTGTCCGTCTTTGCGCCGTTTCTTGCTGGTGTCCGTCTTTGCGCCGTTTCTTGCTGGTGTGCGGGACTTGACGTGCCTCTCTGTGCCTGCTTTCCCGGGAACTCGCCTGCCTTCCCGGGCTGCATTTGTGAGGGTGCTGGGACGCTGCTGCCTGGAGGCTGGGAGGATTTTGACTCCCAAAGCCTTCTCGAGGCTCGGTGTATAAGGTTTATTTGGACGCGAAAACAGAATCAAAGATGCAATTAACGAAGTTTTAGAAGCAGGCTTTATTGAGAAGCTTGTGGGCGGGTTCAGCAACTCAGGGTATTGAGCTATTGAAGCCGCGCAGGGGGGAAAAATCCTGGCCGCGTTTTTATGCCCACTGCTGGCAGGCACAGCTGGGGAGGATCAAAGCTGGGGAGCATCTGCGCACACAGGTGCTTCAGAAGGGAGAAGGTCGTTAATCTTACTTATATGTCAGGGACGCGTGGAGTGACCATATCTTCAGAAAACATTCTGGCTTTGGGACGAGCTGGTTCCAGGAATTTGGGGTTGAGCAGGGGAGGGGGTCGCTTAGGGGAGAGCCTTGAGAGCTAAGATGGAGGTGCAGGACTCAAAATGGAGTCTGTTGTGAAAAGACCAGACATTTTAGACTGTGCCCTATAGGGAAAAGGGACGATGTTAGTCCCTTTCTGTAACTGGCAGGCAGGCAGGCTCGCAGGCTCGCAGGCTCGCAGGCAGGCAGGCAGGCAGGCAGGCAGGCAGGCAGGCAGGCTCGCACCAGGCAGGCTCTCTGGCAAGCAGGCAGGCAGACTCGCAGGCAGGTAGGCAGGAAGGTTCGCAGGGAGGCAGGCAGGCAAGCAATCTCGCAGGCTCGCTGGCAGGCAGGCAGGCAGACTACAGGCAGGCAGACAGGCAGGCAGGTACGCAGCCAGGCTAGCAGGCAGGCAGGCAGGCTTCCAGGCAGGCAGGCAGGCAGGCAGGCAGGCATGCAGGCAGGCATGCAGACAGACAGGCAGGCAGGCAGGCTCGCAAGCAGGTAGGCAGGAAGGTTCGCAGGCAGGCAGGCAAGCAAGCTCGCAGGCTCGCAGGCGGGTAGGCAGGCCGCAGGAAGGCAGGCAGGCAGGCAAGCAGGCAAGCAAGCTCGCAGGCTCGCAGGCTTGCAATCAGGCAGGCAGGCAGGCAGGCAGGGAGGCAGGCAGGCAGGCATGCAGGCTCGCAGGCAGGCAGGTAGTCAGGCAGGCAGGCATGCAGGAAGGCAGGCAAGTAGGCAGGCGGGCAGGCAGGCAGGCAGGCTGGCAGGCTGGCAGACAGGCAGGGAGGCAGATAGGTAGGTAGGCAGGCAGGCAGGCAGGCGCTCAGGCAGGCTGGCAGGCAGGCAGGCTCGCAGGCAGGCATGCAGGCAGGCAGACAAGCAGGCAAGCAAGCTCACAGGCTCGCAGGCAGGCAGGCAGGCAGGCAGGCAGGCAGGCAGGCAGGCAGGCAGGCAGGCAGGCAGGCAGGCAGGCAGGCAGGCAGGAAGGTAGACCGGCAGGCAGGCAGGCAGGCAGGCTCGCACCAGGCAGGCTTGCTGGCAGTGAGGCAGGCTCGCAGGCAGGCAGCCAGCCTAGCAGACAGGCAGGCAGGAAGGCTTGCAGGCAGGCAGGCTTGCAGGCAGGCAGGCAGGCAGGCAAGCAAGCTCACATGCTCACTCGCAGGCAGGCAGGCAGGCAGGCAGGCAGGCAGGCAGGCAGGCAGGCTCGCACAAGGAAGGCTCGCTGGCAGGCAGGCAGGCAGGCTCACAGGCAGGTAGGCAGGAAGGTTCACAGGAAGGCAGGCAGGCTAGCAAGCTCGCAGGCTCGCAGACAGGCAGGCAGGCAGGCAGGCAGGCAGGCAGGCAGGCAGGCAGGCAAGCTTGCAGTCTCGCAGGTAGGAAGGCTGGCAGGCATGCAGCCAGGATAGCAGGCAGGCAGGCAGGCATGCAGGCATGCATGCAGGCAGGCAGGCAGACAGGCATGCAGGCAGGCAGGTAGGCAGGCAGGCAGGCTCGCACCAGGCAGGCTCGCTGGCAAGCAAGCAGGCAGGCTCGCAGGCAGGTAGGCAGGAAGGTTCGTAGGCAGGCAGGCAGGCAAGCAAGCTCACAGGCTTGCAGGCAGGCAGGCAGGCCGCAGGCAGGCAGGCAGGTAGGCAGGCAAGCAAGCTCACAGGCTCACAGGTAGGCAGGCAGGCAGGCAGGCAGGCAGGCAGGTTCGCAGGCAGGCAGGCAGGCTCGCAGGCAGGCATGCAGGCTCGCAGGCAGGCAGGCAGGGAGGCAGGCAGGCAGGCATGCAGGCTCGCAGGCAGGCAGGTAGTCAGGCAGGCAGGCATGCAGGAAGGCAGGCAAGTAGGCAGGCGGGCAGGCAGGCAGGCAGGCTGGCAGGCTGGCAGACAGGCAGGCAGGCAGATAGGTAGGTAGGCAGGCAGGCAGGCAGGCGCTCAGGCAGGCTGGCAGGCAGGCAGGCTCGCAGGCAGGCATGCAGGCAGACAGACAAGCAGGCAAGCAAGCTCACAGGCTCGCAGGCAGGCAGGCAGGCAGGCAGGCAGGCAGGCAGGCAGGCAGGCAGGAAGGTAGACCGGCAGGCAGGCAGGCAGGCAGGCTCGCACCAGGCAGGCTTGCTGGCAGTGAGGCAGGCTCGCAGGCAGGCAGCCAGCCTAGCAGACAGGCAGGCAGGAAGGCTTGCAGGCAGGCAGGCTTGCAGGCAGGCAGGCAGGCAGGCAAGCAAGCTCACATGCTCACTCGCAGGCAGGCAGGCAGGCAGGCAGGCAGGCAGGCAAGCAGGCAGGCTCGCACAAGGAAGGCTCGCTGGCAGGCAGGCAGGCAGGCTCACAGGCAGGTAGGCAGGAAGGTTCACAGGAAGGCAGGCAGGCTAGCAAGCTCGCAGGCTCGCAGACAGGCAGGCAGGCAGGATACAGGCAGGCAGGCAGGCAGGCAGGCAGGCAGGCAAGCAAGCTTGCAGTCTCGCAGGTAGGAAGGCTGGCAGGCATGCAGCCAGGATAGCAGGCAGGCAGGCAGGCATGCAGGCATGCATGCAGGCAGGCAGGCAGACAGGCATGCAGGCAGGCAGGTAGGCAGGCAGGCAGGCTCGCACCAGGCAGGCTCGCTGGCAAGCAAGCAGGCAGGCTCGCAGGCAGGTAGGCAGGAAGGTTCGCAGGCAGGCAGGCAGGCAAGCAAGCTCACAGGCTTGCAGGCAGGCAGGCAGGCCGCAGGCAGGCAGGCAGGTAGGCAGGCAAGCAAGCTCACAGGCTCACAGGTAGGCAGGCAGGCAGGCAGGCAGGCAGGCAGGTTCGCAGGCAGGCAGGCAGGCTCGCAGGCAGGCATGCAGGCTCGCAGGCAGGCAGGCAGGCTCGCAGGCAGGCAGGCAGGCTCGCAGGCAGGCAGGCAGGCTCGCAGGCTCGCAGGCAGGCAGGCAGGCAGGCAGGCATGCAGGCAGGTAGTCAGGCAGGCAGGCATGCAGGAAGGCCGGCAAGTAGGCAGGCGGGCAGGCAGGCAGGCAGGCTGGCAGGCTGGCAGACAGGCAGGCAGGCAGATAGGTAGGCAGGCAGGCAGGCAGGCAGGCGCTCAGGCAGGCTGGCAGGCAGGCAGGCTCGCAGGCAGGCATGCAGGCAGGCAGACAAGCAGGCAAGCAAGCTCACAGGCTCGCAGGCAGGCAGGCAGGCAGGCAGGCAGGCAGGCAGGCAGGCAGGCAGGCAGGCAGGCAGGAAGGTAGGAAGGTAGACCGGCAGGCAGGCAGGCAGGCAGGCTCGCACCAGGCAGGCTTGCTGGCAGTGAGGCAGGCTCGCAGGCAGGCAGCCAGCCTAGCAGACAGGCAGGCAGGAAGGCTTGCAGGCAGGCAGGCTTGCAGGCAGGCAGGCAGGCAGGCAAGCAAGCTCACATGCTCACTCGCAGGCAGGCAGGCAGGCAGGCAGGCTCGTACCAGGCAGGCTCGCTGGCAGGCTGGCAGGCAGGCTCGCAGGCAGGTAGGCAGGAAGGTTCGCAGGAAGGCAGGCAGGCTAGCAAGCTCGCAGGCTCACAGACAGGCAGGCAGGCAGGATACAGACAGGCAGGCAGGCAGGCAAGCAAGCTTGCAGGCTCGCAGGTAGGCAGGCTGGCAGGCATGCAGCCAGGATAGCAGGCAGGCAGGCAGGCATGCAGGCATGCATGCAGGCAGGCAGGCAGACAGGCATGCAGGCAGGCAGGTAGGCAGGCAGGCAGGCTCGCACCAGGCAGGCTCACAGGCAAGCAAGCAGGCAGGCTCGCAGGCAGGTAGGCAGGAAGGTTCGCAGGCAGGCAGGCAGGCAAGCAAGCTCACAGGCTTGCAGGCAGGCAGGCAGGCCGCAGGCAGGCAGGCAGGCAAGCAAGCTCGCAGGCTCACAGGCAGACAGGCAGGCAGGTAGAAAGGCAGGCAGGCAGGAAGGCATGCAGGCTAGCAGGCAGGCAGGCTTGCAGGCAGGCAGGCAGGCAAGCAAGCTCAAAGCTCGCAGGCAGCCAGTCAGGCAAGCAGGCAGGCAGGGAGGCATGCATGCAGGAGGTAGGCAAGCAGGCAGGCAGGCAGGCTCGCATCAGGCAGGCTCGCTGACAGGCAGGCAGGCAGGCTAGCAGGCAGGTAGGCAGGAAGGTTCACAGGTAGGCAGGCAGGCTAGCAAGCTCGCAGGCTCGCAGGCAGGCAGGCAGGCCGTAGGCAGGCAGGCAGGCTCGCAGGCAGGCAGCCAGGCTAGCAAGCAGGCAGGCAGGCAGGCTTCCAGGCAGGCATTGAGGCAGGCAGGCATGCAGACAGACAGGCAGGCAGGCAGGTAGGCAGGCAGGCAGGCTCGCACCAGGCAGGCTCGCTGGCAAGCAGGCAGGCAGGCTTGCAGGCAGGTTGGCAGGAAGGTTCGCAGGCAGGCAGGCAAGCAACTCGCAGGCTCGCAGGTAGGTAGGCAGGCCGCAGGCAGGCAGGGAGGCAGGCAAGCAGGCAAGCAAGCTCGCAGGCTCGCAGGCAGGCAGGCAGGCAGGCAGGCTCGCAGGCAGGCAGGCAGCTTCGCAGGCATGCAGGCAGGCAGGCTAGCAGGCAGGTAGGCAGGAAGGTTCGCCGGCAGGCAGGCAGGCTCCCAGGAAGGCAGGCAGGCTTAAAGGCAGGCAGGATGGCAGGTTTACAGGCAGGCAGGCAGGCAGGCAGGCAGGCAGGCAGGCAGGCAGGTTCGCAGGCAGGCAGGCAGGCTCGCAGGCAGGCAGGCAGGCTCGCAGGCAGGCAGGGTCGCAGGCTCGCAGGCAGGCAGGCAGGCTCGCAGGCAGGCAGGCTCGCAGGCTCGCAGGCAGGCAGTCCGGCAGGCAGGCATGCAGGCAGGTAGTCAGGCAGGCAGGCATGCAGGAAGGCAGGCAAGTAGGCAGGCGGGCAGGCAGGCAGGCAGGCTGGCAGGCTGGCAGACAGGCAGGCAGGCAGATAGGTAGGCAGGCAGGCAGGCAGGCAGGCGCTCAGGCAGGCTGGCAGGCAGGCAGGCTCGCAGGCAGGCATGCAGGCAGGCAGACAAGCAGGCAAGCAAGCTCACAGGCTCGCAGGCAGACAGGCAGGCAGGCAGGCAGGCAGGCAGGAAGGTAGACCGGCAGGCAGGCAGGCAGGCTCGCACCAGGCAGGCTTGCTGGCAGTGAGGCAGGCTTGCAGGCAGGCAGCCAGCCTAGCAGACAGGCAGGCAGGAAGGCTTGCAGGCAGGCAGGCTTGCAGGCAGGCAGGCAGGCAGGCAAGCAAGCTCACATGCTCACTCGCAGGCAGGCAGGCAGGCTCGCACCAGGCAGGCTCGCTGGCAGGCAGGCAGGCAGGCTCGCAGGCAGGTAGGCAGGAAGGTTCGCAGGAAGGCAGGCAGGCTAGCAAGCTCGCAGGCTCGCAGACAGGCAGGCAGGCAGGATACAGGCAGGCAGGCAGGCAGGCAAGCAAGCTTGCAGGCTCTCATGTAGGCAGGCTGGCAGGCATGCAGCCAGGATAGCAGGCAGGCAGGCAGGCATGCAGGCATGCATGCAGGCAGGCAGGCAGACAGGCATGCAGGCAGGCAGGTAGGCAGGCAGGCAGGCTCGCACCAGGCAGGCTCGCAGGCAAGCAAGCAGGCAGGCTCGCAGGCAGGTAGGCAGGAAGGTTCGCAGGCAGGCAGGCAGGCAAGCAAGCTCACAGGCTTGCAGGCAGGCAGGCAGGCCGCAGGCAGGCAGGCAGGCAGGCAGGCAGGCAGGCAGGCAGGCAGGCAAGCAAGCTCGCAGGCTCACAGGCAGACAGGCAGGCAGGTAGAAAGGCAGGCAGGCAGGAAGGCAGGCAGGCTAGCAGGCAAGCAAGCTCAAAGCTCGCAGGCAGCCAGTCAGGCAAGCAGGCAGGCAGGCAGGCATGCATGCAGGAGGTAGGCAAGCAGGCAGGCAGGCAGGCTCGCATCAGGCAGGTCGCTGGCAGGCAGGCAGGCAGGCTAGCAGGCAGGTAGGCAGGAAGGTTCACAGGTAGGCAGGCAGGCTAGCAAGCTCGCAGGCTCGCAGGCAGGCAGGCAGGCCGTAGGCAGGCAGGCAGGCTCGCAGGCAGGCAGCCAGGCTAGCAAGCAGGCAGGCAGGCAGGCATTGAGGCAGGCAGGCATGCAGACAGACAGGCAGGCAGGCAGGTAGGCAGGCAGGCAGGCTCGCACCAGGCAGGCTCGCTGGCAAGCAGGCAGGCAGGCTTGCAGGCAGGTAGGCAGGAAGGTTCGCAGGCAGGCAGGCAAGCAACTCGCAGGCCTGCAGGTAGGTAGGCAGGTCGCAGGCAGGCAGGGAGGCAGGCAAGCAGGCAAGCAAGCTCGCAGGCTCGCAGGCAGGCAGGCAGGCAGGTAGGCTCGCAGGCAGGCAGGCAGCTTCGCAGGCATGCAGGCAGGCAGGCTAGCAGGCAGGTAGGCAGGAAGGTTCGCCGGCAGGCAGGCAGGCTCCCAGGAAGGCAGGCAGGCTTAAAGGCAGGCAGGATGGCAGGTTTACAGGCAGGCAGGCAGGCAGGCAGGAAGGCTCGCAGGCAGGCAGGCTCACAGGCAGGCAGGCAGGCAGGCAGGCAGGCTTGCAGGCAGCAGGCAAGCAGGCTCGCAGGCACAGGCTCGCAGGCAGGCAGGCAGGCAGGCAGGCAGGCAGGCAGGCAGGCAGGCAGGCAGGCAGGCTCGCAGTCAGGTAGGCATGAAGGCATGAAGGCATGCAGGCAGGCAGGTAGGCAGGAAGGCAGGCAGGCAGGCCGGCACGCAGGCTCGCTGGCAGGCAGGCAGGCAGGCTCGCAGGCAGGTAGGCAGGAAGGTTGGCAGGCAGGAAGGCAGGCAAGCAAGCTCACAGGCTTGCAGGCAGGCAGGCAGGCCGCAGGCATGCAGGAAGGCAGGCAGGCAGGCAGGCAGGCAGGCAGGGAGGCTTGCAGGAAGACAGGCAGGCAAGCAAGCTCACATGCTCGCTCACAGGCAGGCAAGCAGACAGGCAGGCATGCAGACAGGTAGGTAGGCAGGCAGGCAGGCAGGCTCGCACCAGGCAGGCTGGCTGGCAGGCAGGCAGGCAGGCTCACAGGCAGGTAGGCAGGAAGGTTCGCAGGCAGGCAGGCAGGCTAGCAAGCTCGCAGGCTCGCAGACAGGCAGGCAGGCAGGCAAGCAGGCAAGCAAGCTTGCAGGCTCACAGGTAGGCAGGCTGGCAGGCATGCAGCCAGGATAGCAGGCTAGCAGGCAGGCAGGCAGGCAGGCATGCAGGCATGCAGGCATGCAGGCAGGCAGGCAGGCCGGCTTGCATGCTCGCAGGCCAGCAGGTTCACAGGCAGGCAGGCAGGCAGGCTCGCGGGCAGACTCACAGGCAGGCAGGCAAGCAGGCTCGCAGGCAGGCAGGCAGGCTCGCAGGCAGGCAGGTTCGCAGGCAGGCAGACAGCTTCACTGGCATGCAGGCAGGCAGGCTAGCAGGCAGGTAGGCAGGAGGATTCGCAGGCAGGCAGGCTCCCAGGAAGGCAGGCAGGCTTACAGGCAGGCAGGATGGCAGGTTTACAGGCAGGCAGGCAGGCAAGCAAGTTCGCATTCAGGCAGGCAAGAAGGCTCGCAGGCAGGCAGGCTCACCGTCAGGCAGGCAGGTAGGCAGGCAGGCAAGCAGGCTCTCAGGCACAGGCTCGCAGGCAGGCATGCAGGCAGGCAGGCTCGCAGTCAGGTAGGCATGAAGGCATGCAGGCAGGCAGGTAGGCAGGCAGGCAGGCAGGAAGGCTAGCAGGCAGGCAGGCTCGCAGGCAGGCAGGCAGGCAAGCATGCTCGCAGCTCGTAGGCAGGTAGGCAGGCAGGCAGGCAAGCATACAGGCATGCAGGCAGGCAGGTAGGCATGTAGGCAGGTAGGCAGGCAGGCAGGCAGGCAGGCTCGCAGGCAGGTAGGCAGGAAGGTTCGCAGGCAGGAAGGCAGGCAAGCAAGCTCACAGGCTTGAAGCTAGGCAGGCAGGCCGCAGGCAGGCACGCATGCAGGCCGGCAGGCCGGCAGGCAGGCAGGCAGGCAGGAAGGCTTGCAGGAAGGCAGGCAGGCAAACAAGCTCACATGCTCGCTCGCAGGCAGACAGGCAGTCAGGCAGGCAGGCAGGCAGGCTCGCACCAGGCAGGCTCGCTGGCAGGCAAGCAGGGAGGCTCGCAGGCAGGTAGGCAGGAAGGTTCGCAGGCAGGCAGGCAGGCTAGCAAGCTCGCAGGCTCGCAGACAGGCAGTCAGGCAGGATGCAGGCAGGCAGGCAGGCAGGCAGGCAAGCAAGCTTGCAGGCTCGCAGGTAGGCAGGCTGGCAGGCATGCAGCCAGGATAGCAGGCTAGCTGGCAGGCAGGCATGCAGGCATGCATGCAGGCAGGCAGGCAGACAGGCATGCAGGCAGGCAGGTAGGCAGGCAGGCAGGCTCGCACCAGGCAGGCTCGCTGGCAAGCAAGCAGGCAGGCTCGCAGGCAGGTAGGCAGGAAGGTTCGCAGCCAGGCAGGCAGGCAAGCAAGCTCACAGGCTTGCAGGCAGGCAGGCAGGCCGCAGGCAGGCAGGCAGGCAGGCAGGCAGGCTAGCAAGCTCGCAGGCTCGCAGACAGGCAGGCAGGCAGGATACAGGCAGGCAGGCAGGCAGGCAAGCAAGCTTGCAGGCTCGCAGGTAGGCAGGCTGGCAGGCATGCAGCCAGGATAGCAGGCAGGCAGGCAGGCATGCAGGCATGCATGCAGGCAGGCAGGCAGACAGGCATGCAGGCAGGCAGGTAGGCAGGCAGGCAGGCTCGCACCAGGCAGGCTCGCTGGCAAGCAAGCAGGCAGGCTCGCAGGCAGGTAGGCAGGAAGGTTCGCAGGCAGGCAGGCAGGCAAGCAAGCTCACAGGCTTGCAGGCAGGCAGGCAGGCCGCAGGCAGGCAGGCAGGCAGGCAGGCAGGCAGGCAAGCAAGCTCGCAGGCTCACAGGCAGACAGGCAGGCAGGTAGAAAGGCAGGCAGGCAGGAAGGCAGGCAGGCTAGCAGGCAAGCAAGCTCAAAGCTCGCAGGCAGCCAGTCAGGCAAGCAGGCAGGCAGGCAGGCATGCATGCAGGAGGTAGGCAAGCAGGCAGGCAGGCAGGCTCGCATCAGGCAGGTCGCTGGCAGGCAGGCAGGCAGGCTAGCAGGCAGGTAGGCAGGAAGGTTCACAGGTAGGCAGGCAGGCTAGCAAGCTCGCAGGCTCGCAGGCAGGCAGGCAGGCCGTAGGCAGGCAGGCAGGCTCGCAGGCAGGCAGCCAGGCTAGCAAGCAGGCAGGCAGGCAGGCATTGAGGCAGGCAGGCATGCAGACAGACAGGCAGGCAGGCAGGCTGGCAGGCGCTCAGGCAGGCTGGCAGGCAGGCAGGTTCGCAGGCAGGCAGACAGGCAGGCTGGCAGGCAGGCAGGCAGGAAGGTAGGCCGGCAGGCAGGCAGGCAGGCAGGCTCGCACCAGGCAGGCTTGCTGGCAGTGAGGCAGGCTCGCAGGCAGGCAGCCAGCCTAGCAGACAGGCAGGCAGGAAGGCTTGCAGGCAGGCAGGCTTGCAGGCAGGCAGGCAGGCAGGCAAGCAAGCTCACATGCTCACTCGCAGGCAGGCAGGCAGGCAGGCAGGCTCGTACCAGGCAGGCTCGCTGGCAGGCTGGCAGGCAGGCTCGCAGGCAGGTAGGCAGGAAGGTTCGCAGGAAGGCAGGCAGGCTAGCAAGCTCGCAGGCTCGCAGAGAGGCAGGCAGGCAGGATACAGACAGGCAGGCAGGCAGGCAAGCAAGCTTGCAGGCTCGCAGGTAGGCAGGCTGGCAGACAGGCATGCATGCAGGCAGGCAGGCAGACAGGCATGCAGGCAGGCAGGTAGGCAGGCAGGCAGGCTCGCACCAGGCAGGCTCGCTGGCAAGCAAGCAGGCAGGCTCGCAGGCAGGTAGGCAGGAAGGTTCGCAGGCAGGCAGGCAGGCAAGCAAGCTCACAGGCTTGCAGGCAGGCAGGCAGGCCGCAGGCAGGCAGGCAGGCAAGCAAGCTCGCAGGCTCACAGGCAGACAGGCAGGCAGGTAGAAAGGCAGGCAGGCAGGAAGGCATGCAGGCTAGCAGGCAGGCAGGCTTGCAGGCAGGCAGGCAGGCAAGCAAGCTCAAAGCTCGCAGGCAGCCAGTCAGGCAAGCAGGCAGGCAGGGAGGCATGCATGCAGGAGGTAGGCAAGCAGGCAGGCAGGCAGGCTCGCATCAGGCAGGCTCGCTGACAGGCAGGCAGGCAGGCTAGCAGGCAGGTAGGCAGGAAGGTTCACAGGTAGGCAGGCAGGCTAGCAAGCTCGCAGGCTCACAGGCAGGCAGGCAGGCCGTAGGCAGGCAGGCAGGCTCGCAGGCAGGCAGCCAGGCTAGCAAGCAGGCAGGCAGGCAGGCTTCCAGGCAGGCATTGAGGCAGGCAGGCATGCAGACAGACAGGCAGGCAGGCAGGTAGGCAGGCAGGCAGGCTCGCACCAGGCAGGCTCGCTGGCAAGCAGGCAGGCAGGCTTGCAGGCAGGTTGGCAGGAAGGTTCGCAGGCAGGCAGGCAAGCAACTCGCAGGCTCGCAGGTAGGTAGGCAGGCCGCAGGCAGGCAGGGAGGCAGGCAAGCAGGCAAGCAAGCTCGCAGGCTCGCAGGCAGGCAGGCAGGCAGGCAGGCTCGCAGGCAGGCAGGCAGCTTCGCAGGCATGCAGGCAGGCAGGCTAGCAGGCAGGTAGGCAGGAAGGTTCGCCGGCAGGCAGGCAGGCTCCCAGGAAGGCAGGCAGGCTTAAAGGCAGGCAGGATGGCAGGTTTACAGGCAGGCAGGCAGGCAGGCAGGCAGGCAGGCAGGCAGGCAGGTTCGCAGGCAGGCAGGCAGGCTCGCAGGCAGGCAGGCAGGCTCGCAGGCAGGCAGGGTCGCAGGCTCGCAGGCAGGCAGGCAGGCTCGCAGGCAGGCAGGCTCGCAGGCTCGCAGGCAGGCAGGCAGGCAGGCAGGCATGCAGGCAGGTAGTCAGGCAGGCAGGCATGCAGGAAGGCAGGCAAGTAGGCAGGCGGGCAGGCAGGCAGGCAGGCTGGCAGGCTGGCAGACAGGCAGGCAGGCAGATAGGTAGGCAGGCAGGCAGGCAGGCAGGCAGGCAGGCGCTCAGGCAGGCTGGCAGGCAGGCAGGCTCGCAGGCAGGCATGCAGGCAGGCAGACAAGCAGGCAAGCAAGCTCACAGGCTCGCAGGCAGACAGGCAGGCAGGCAGGCAGGCAGGCAGGAAGGTAGACCGGCAGGCAGGCAGGCAGGCTCGCACCAGGCAGGCTTGCTGGCAGTGAGGCAGGCTTGCAGGCAGGCAGCCAGCCTAGCAGACAGGCAGGCAGGAAGGCTTGCAGGCAGGCAGGCTTGCAGGCAGGCAGGCAGGCAGGCAAGCAAGCTCACATGCTCACTCGCAGGCAGGCAGGCAGGCTCGCACCAGGCAGGCTCGCTGGCAGGCAGGCAGGCAGGCTCGCAGGCAGGTAGGCAGGAAGGTTCGCAGGAAGGCAGGCAGGCTAGCAAGCTCGCAGGCTCGCAGACAGGCAGGCAGGCGGGATACAGGCAGGCAGGCAGGCAGGCAAGCAAGCTTGCAGGCTCTCATGTAGGCAGGCTGGCAGGCATGCAGCCAGGATAGCAGGCAGGCAGGCAGGCATGCAGGCATGCATGCAGGCAGGCAGGCAGACAGGCATGCAGGCAGGCAGGTAGGCAGGCAGGCAGGCTCGCACCAGGCAGGCTCGCTGGCAAGCAAGCAGGCAGGCTCGCAGGCAGGTAGGCAGGAAGGTTCGCAGGCAGGCAGGCAGGCAAGCAAGCTCACAGGCTTGCAGGCAGGCAGGCAGGCCGCAGGCAGGCAGGCAGGCAGGCAGGCAGGCAGGCAAGCAAGCTCGCAGGCTCACAGGCAGACAGGCAGGCAGGTAGAAAGGCAGGCAGGCAGGAAGGCAGGCAGGCTAGCAGGCGAGCAAGCTCAAAGCTCGCAGGCAGCCAGTCAGGCAAGCAGGCAGGCAGGCAGGCATGCATGCAGGAGGTAGGCAAGCAGGCAGGCAGGCAGGCTCGCATCAGGCAGGTCGCTGGCAGGCAGGCAGGCAGGCTAGCAGGCAGGTAGGCAGGAAGGTTCACAGGTAGGCAGGCAGGCTAGCAAGCTCGCAGGCTCGCAGGCAGGCAGGCAGGCCGTAGGCAGGCAGGCAGGCTCGCAGGCAGGCAGCCAGGCTAGCAAGCAGGCAGGCAGGCAGGCATTGAGGCAGGCAGGCATGCAGACAGACAGGCAGGCAGGCAGGTAGGCAGGCAGGCAGGCTCGCACCAGGCAGGCTCGCTGGCAAGCAGGCAGGCAGGCTTGCAGGCAGGTAGGCAGGAAGGTTCGCAGGCAGGCAGGCAAGCAACTCGCAGGCCTGCAGGTAGGTAGGCAGGCCGCAGGCAGGCAGGGAGGCAGGCAAGCAGGCAAGCAAGCTCGCAGGCTCGCAGGCAGGCAGGCAGGCAGGTAGGCTCGCAGGCAGGCAGGCAGCTTCGCAGGCATGCAGGCAAGCAGGCTAGCAGGCAGGTAGGCAGGAAGGTTCGCCGGCAGGCAGGCAGGCTCCCAGGAAGGCAGGCAGGCTTAAAGGCAGGCAGGATGGCAGGTTTACAGGCAGGCAGGCAGGCAGGCAGGAAGGCTCGCAGGCAGGCAGGCTCACAGGCAGGCAGGCAGGCAGGCAGGCAGGCTTGCAGGCAGCAGGCAAGCAGGCTCGCAGGCACAGGCTCGCAGGCAGGCAGGCAGGCAGGCAGGCAGGCAGGCAGGCAGGCAGGCAGGCAGGCTCGCAGTCAGGTAGGCATGAAGGCATGAAGGCATGCAGGCAGGCAGGTAGGCAGGAAGGCAGGCAGGCAGGCCGGCACGCAGGCTCGCTGGCAGGCAGGCAGGCAGGCTCGCAGGCAGGTAGGCAGGAAGGTTGGCAGGCAGGAAGGCAGGCAAGCAAGCTCACAGGCTTGCAGGCAGGCAGGCAGGCCGCAGGCATGCAGGAAGGCAGGCAGGCAGGCAGGCAGGCAGGCAGGGAGGCTTGCAGGAAGACAGGCAGGCAAGCAAGCTCACATGCTCGCTCACAGGCAGGCAAGCAGACAGGCAGGCATGCAGACAGGTAGGTAGGCAGGCAGGCAGGCAGGCTCGCACCAGGCAGGCTGGCTGGCAGGCAGGCAGGCAGGCTCACAGGCAGGTAGGCAGGAAGGTTCGCAGGCAGGCAGGCAGGCTAGCAAGCTCGCAGGCTCGCAGACAGGCAGGCAGGCAGGCAAGCAGGCAAGCAAGCTTGCAGGCTCACAGGTAGGCAGGCTGGCAGGCATGCAGCCAGGATAGCAGGCTAGCAGGCAGGCAGGCAGGCAGGCATGCAGGCATGCAGGCATGCAGGCAGGCAGGCAGGCCGGCTTGCATGCTCGCAGGCCAGCAGGTTCACAGGCAGGCAGGCAGGCAGGCTCGCGGGCAGACTCACAGGCAGGCAGGCAAGCAGGCTCGCAGGCAGGCAGGCAGGCTCGCAGGCAGGCAGGTTCGCAGGCAGGCAGACAGCTTCACTGGCATGCAGGCAGGCAGGCTAGCAGGCAGGTAGGCAGGAGGATTCGCAGGCAGGCAGGCTCCCAGGAAGGCAGGCAGGCTTACAGGCAGGCAGGATGGCAGGTTTACAGGCAGGCAGGCAGGCAAGCAAGTTCGCATTCAGGCAGGCAAGAAGGCTCGCAGGCAGGCAGGCTCACCGTCAGGCAGGCAGGTAGGCAGGCAGGCAAGCAGGCTCTCAGGCACAGGCTCGCAGGCAGGCATGCAGGCAGGCAGGCTCGCAGTCAGGTAGGCATGAAGGCATGCAGGCAGGCAGGTAGGCAGGCAGGCAGGCAGGAAGGCTAGCAGGCAGGCAGGCTCGCAGGCAGGCAGGCAGGCAAGCATGCTCGCAGCTCGTAGGCAGGTAGGCAGGCAGGCAGGCAAGCATACAGGCATGCAGGCAGGCAGGTAGGCATGCAGGCAGGTAGGCAGGCAGGCAGGCAGGCAGGCTCGCAGGCAGGTAGGCAGGAAGGTTCGCAGGCAGGAAGGCAGGCAAGCAAGCTCACAGGCTTGAAGCTAGGCAGGCAGGCCGCAGGCAGGCACGCATGCAGGCCGGCAGGCCGGCAGGCAGGCAGGCAGGCAGGAAGGCTTGCAGGCAGGTAGGCAGGAAGGTTCGCAGGCAGGCAGGCAAGCAACTCGCAGGCCTGCAGGTAGGTAGGCAGGCCGCAGGCAGGCAGGGAGGCAGGCAAGCAGGCAAGCAAGCTCGCAGGCTCGCAGGCAGGCAGGCAGGCAGGTAGGCTCGCAGGCAGGCAGGCAGCTTTGCAGGCATGCAGGCAGGCTGGCTAGCAGGCAGGTAGGCAGGAAGGTTCGCCGGCAGGCAGGCAGGCTCCCAGGAAGGCAGGCAGGCTTAAAGGCAGGCAGGATGGCAGGTTTACAGGCAGGCAGGCAGGCAGGCAGGAAGGCTCGCAGGCAGGCAGGCTCACAGGCAGGCAGGCAGGCAGGCAGGCAGGCTTGCAGGCAGCAGGCAAGCAGGCTCGCAGGCACAGGCTCGCAGGCAGGCAGGCAGGCAGGCAGGCAGGCAGGCAGGCAGGCAGGCAGGCTCGCAGTCAGGTAGGCATGAAGGCATGAAGGCATGCAGGCAGGCAGGTAGGCAGGAAGGCAGGCAGGCAGGCCGGCACGCAGGCTCGCTGGCAGGCAGGCAGGCAGGCTCGCAGGCAGGTAGGCAGGAAGGTTGGCAGGCAGGAAGGCAGGCAAGCAAGCTCACAGGCTTGCAGGCAGGCAGGCAGGCCGCAGGCATGCAGGAAGGCAGGCAGGCAGGCAGGCAGGCAGGCAGGGAGGCTTGCAGGAAGACAGGCAGGCAAGCAAGCTCACATGCTCGCTCACAGGCAGGCAAGCAGACAGGCAGGCATGCAGACAGGTAGGTAGGCAGGCAGGCAGGCAGGCTCGCACCAGGCAGGCTGGCTGGCAGGCAGGCAGGCAGGCTCACAGGCAGGTAGGCAGGAAGGTTCGCAGGCAGGCAGGCAGGCTAGCAAGCTCGCAGGCTCGCAGACAGGCAGGCAGGCAGGCAAGCAGGCAAGCAAGCTTGCAGGCTCACAGGTAGGCAGGCTGGCAGGCATGCAGCCAGGATAGCAGGCTAGCAGGCAGGCAGGCAGGCATGCAGGCATGCATGCATGCAGGCAGGCAGGCAGGCCGGCTTGCATGCTCGCAGGCCAGCAGGTTCACAGGCAGGCAGGCAGGCAGGCTCGCGGGCAGACTCACAGGCAGGCAGGCAAGCAGGCTCGCAGGCAGGCAGGCAGGCTCGCAGGCAGGCAGGTTCGCAGGCAGGCAGACAGCTTCACTGGCATGCAGGCAGGCAGGCTAGCAGGCAGGTAGGCAGGAGGATTCGCAGGCAGGCAGGCTCCCAGGAAGGCAGGCAGGCTTACAGGCAGGCAGGATGGCAGGTTTACAGGCAGGCAGGCAGGCAAGCAAGTTCGCATTCAGGCAGGCAAGAAGGCTCGCAGGCAGGCAGGCTCACCGTCAGGCAGGCAGGTAGGCAGGCAGGCAAGCAGGCTCTCAGGCACAGGCTCGCAGGCAGGCATGCAGGCAGGCAGGCTCGCAGTCAGGTAGGCATGAAGGCATGCAGGCAGGCAGGTAGGCAGGCAGGCAGGCAGGAAGGCTAGCAGGCAGGCAGGCTCGCAGGCAGGCAGGCAGGCAAGCATGCTCGCAGCTCGTAGGCAGGTAGGCAGGCAGGCAGGCAAGCATACAGGCATGCAGGCAGGCAGGTAGGCATGCAGGCAGGTAGGCAGGCAGGCAGGCAGGCAGGCTCGCAGGCAGGTAGGCAGGAAGGTTCGCAGGCAGGAAGGCAGGCAAGCAAGCTCACAGGCTTGAAGCTAGGCAGGCAGGCCGCAGGCAGGCACGCATGCAGGCCGGCAGGCCGGCAGGCAGGCAGGCAGGCAGGAAGGCTTGCAGGAAGGCAGGCAGGCAAACAAGCTCACATGCTCGCTCGCAGGCAGACAGGCAGTCAGGCAGGCAGGCAGGCAGGCTCGCACCAGGCAGGCTCGCTGGCAGGCAAGCAGGGAGGCTCGCAGGCAGGTAGGCAGGAAGGTTCGCAGGCAGGCAGGCAGGCAAGCAAGCTCACAGGCTTGCAGGCAGGCAGGCAGGCCGCAGGCAGGCAGGCAGGCAAGCAAGCTCGCAGGCTCACAGGCAGACAGGCAGGCAGGCAGGATGCAGGCAGGCAGGCAGGCAGGCAGGCAGGCAAGCAAGCTTGCAGGCTCGCAGGTAGGCAGGCTGGCAGGCATGCAGCCAGGATAGCAGGCTAGCTGGCAGGCAGGCATGCAGGCATGCAGGCAGGCAGGCAGGCAGACAGGCATGCAGGCAGGCAGGTAGGCAGGCAGGCAGGCTCGCACCAGGCAGGCTCGCTGGCAAGCAAGCAGGCAGGCTCGCAGGCAGGTAGGCAGGAAGGTTCGCAGGCAGGCAGGCAGGCAAGCAAGCTCACAGGCTTGCAGGCAGGCAGGCAGGCCGCAGGCAGGCAGGCAGGCAGGCAGGCAGGCAGGCTAGCAAGCTCGCAGGCTCGCAGACAGGCAGGCAGGCAGGATACAGGCAGGCAGGCAGGCAGGCAAGCAAGCTTGCAGGCTCGCAGGTAGGCAGGCTGGCAGGCATGCAGCCAGGATAGCAGGCAGGCAGGCAGGCATGCAGGCATGCATGCAGGCAGGCAGGCAGACAGGCATGCAGGCAGGCAGGTAGGCAGGCAGGCAGGCTCGCACCAGGCAGGCTCGCTGGCAAGCAAGCAGGCAGGCTCGCAGGCAGGTAGGCAGGAAGGTTCGCAGGCAGGCAGGCAGGCAAGCAAGCTCACAGGCTTGCAGGCAGGCAGGCAGGCCGCAGGCAGGCAGGCAGGCAAGCAAGCTCGCAGGCTCACAGGCAGACAGGCAGGCAGGTAGAAAGGCAGGCAGGCAGGAAGGCATGCAGGCTAGCAGGCAGGCAGGCTTGCAGGCAGGCAGGCAGGCAAGCAAGCTCAAAGCTCGTAGGCAGCCAGTCAGGCAAGCAGGCAGGCAGGCAGGCATGCATGCAGGAGGTAGGCAAGCAGGCAGGCAGGCAGGCTCGCATCAGGCAGGCTCGCTGGCAGGCAGGCAGGCAGGCTAGCAGGCAGGTAGGCAGGAAGGTTCACAGGTAGGCAGGCAGGCTAGCAAGCTCGCAGGCTCGCAGGCAGGCAGGCAGGCCGTAGGCAGGCAGGCAGGCTCGCAGGCAGGCAGCCAGGCTAGCAAGCAGGCAGGCAGGCAGGCTTCCAGGCAGGCATTGAGGCAGGCAGGCATGCAGACAGACAGGCAGGCAGGCAGGTAGGCAGGCAGGCAGGCTCGCACCAGGCAGGCTCGCTGGCATGCAGGCAGGCAGGCTTGCAGGCAGGTAGGCAGGAAGGTTCGCAGGCAGGCAGGCAAGCAACTCGCAGTCTCGCAGGTA
This sequence comes from Tenrec ecaudatus, assembly GCF_050624435.1. Taxonomy (NCBI): domain Eukaryota; kingdom Metazoa; phylum Chordata; class Mammalia; order Afrosoricida; family Tenrecidae; genus Tenrec; species Tenrec ecaudatus. Next base: position 1,266,220 of record NW_027457635.1, on the reverse strand, counting down.
GGTAGGCAGGCCGCAGGCAGGCAGGGAGGCAGGCAAGCAGGCAAGCAAGCTCGCAGGCTCGTAGGCAGGCAGGCAGGCAGGCAGGCTCGCAGGCAGGCAGGCAGCTTCGCAGGCATGCAGGCAGGCAGGCTAGCAGGCAGGTAGGCAGGAAGGTTCGCCGGCAGGCAGGCAGGCTCCCAGGAAGGCAGGCAGGCTTAAAGGCAGGCAGGATGGCAGGTTTACAGGCAGGCAGGCAGGCAGGCAGGCAGGCAGGCAGGCAGGCAGGCAGGTTCGCAGGCAGGCAGGCAGGCTCGCAGGCAGGCATGCAGGCTTGCAGGCAGGCAGGCAGGCTCGCAGGCAGGCAGGCTCGCAGGCTCGCAGGCTCGCAGGCAGGCAGGCAGGCAGGCAGGCATGCAGGCAGGTAGTCAGGCAGGCAGGCAGGCAGGCATGCAGGCAGGTAGTCAGGCAGGCAGGCATGCAGGAAGGCAGGCAAGTAGGCAGGCGGGCAGGCAGGCAGGCAGGCTGGCAGGCTGGCAGACAGGCAGGCAGGCAGATAGGTAGGCAGGCAGGCAGGCAGGCAGGCGCTCAGGCAGGCTGGCAGGCAGGCAGGCTCGCAGGCAGGCATGCAGGCAGGCAGAAAGCAGGCAAGCAAGCTCACAGGCTCGCAGGCAGACAGGCAGACAGGCAGGCAGGCAGGCAGGCAGGAAGGTAGACCGGCAGGCAGGCAGGCAGGCTCGCACCAGGCAGGCTTGTTGGCAGTGAGGCAGGCTTGCAGGCAGGCAGCCAGCCTAGCAGACAGGCAGGCAGGAAGGCTTGCAGGCAGGCAGGCTTGCAGGCAGGCAGGCAGGCAGGCAAGCAAGCTCACATGCTCACTCGCAGGCAGGCAGGCAGGCTCGCACCAGGCAGGCTCGCTGGCAGGCAGGCAGGCAGGCTCGCAGGCAGGTAGGCAGGAAGGTTCGCAGGAAGGCAGGCAGGCTAGCAAGCTCGCAGGCTCGCAGACAGGCAGGCAGGCAGGATACAGGCAGGCAGGCAGGCAGGCAAGCAAGCTTGCAGGCTCTCATGTAGGCAGGCTGGCAGGCATGCAGCCAGGATAGCAGGCAGGCAGGCAGGCATGCAGGCATGCATGCAGGCAGGCAGGCAGACAGGCATGCAGGCAGGCAGGTAGGCAGGCAGGCAGGCTCGCACCAGGCAGGCTCGCTGGCAAGCAAGCAGGCAGGCTCGCAGGCAGGTAGGCAGGAAGGTTCGCAGGCAGGCAGGCAGGCAAGCAAGCTCACAGGCTTGCAGGCAGGCAGGCAGGCCGCAGGCAGGCAGGCAGGCAGGCAGGCAGGCAGGCAAGCAAGCTCGCAGGCTCACAGGCAGACAGGCAGGCAGGTAGAAAGGCAGGCAGGCAGGAAGGCAGGCAGGCTAGCAGGCAAGCAAGCTCAAAGCTCGCAGGCAGCCAGTCAGGCAAGCAGGCAGGCAGGCAGGCATGCATGCAGGAGGTAGGCAAGCAGGCAGGCAGGCAGGCTCGCATCAGGCAGGTCGCTGGCAGGCAGGCAGGCAGGCTAGCAGGCAGGTAGGCAGGAAGGTTCACAGGTAGGCAGGCAGGCTAGCAAGCTCGCAGGCTCGCAGGCAGGCAGGCAGGCCGTAGGCAGGCAGGCAGGCTCACAGGCAGGCAGCCAGGCTAGCAAGCAGGCAGGCAGGCAGGCATTGAGGCAGGCAGGCATGCAGACAGACAGGCAGGCAGGCAGGTAGGCAGGCAGGCAGGCTCGCACCAGGCAGGCTCGCTGGCAAGCAGGCAGGCAGGCTTGCAGGCAGGTAGGCAGGAAGGTTCGCAGGCAGGCAGGCAAGCAACTCGCAGGCCTGCAGGTAGGTAGGCAGGCCGCAGGCAGGCAGGTAGGCTCGCAGGCAGGCAGGCAGCTTCGCAGGCATGCAGGCAGGCAGGCTAGCAGGCAGGTAGGCAGGAAGGTTCGCCGGCAGGCAGGCAGGCTCCCAGGAAGGCAGGCAGGCTTAAAGGCAGGCAGGATGGCAGGTTTACAGGCAGGCAGGCAGGCAAGCAAGTTCGCAGGCAGGCAGGCAGGAAGGCTCGCAGGCAGGCAGGCTCACAGGCAGGCAGGCAGGCAGGCAGGCAGGCTTGCAGGCAGCAGGCAAGCAGGCTCGCAGGCACAGGCTCGCAGGCAGGCAGGCAGGCAGGCAGGCAGGCAGGCAGGCAGGCAGGCCCGCAGTCAGGTAGGCATGAAGGCATGAAGGCATGCAGGCAGGCAGGTAGGCAGGAAGGCAGGCAGGCAGGAAGGCTAGCAGGCAGGCAGGCTCACAGGCAGGCAGGCAGGCAGGCCGGCACGCAGGCTCGCTGGCAGGCAGGCAGGCAGGCTCGCAGGCAGGTAGGCAGGAAGGTTCGCAGGCAGGAAGGCAGGCAAGCAAGCTCACAGGCTTGCAGGCAGGCAGGCAGGCCGCAGGCATGCAGGAAGGCAGGCAGGCAGGCAGGCAGGCAGGGAGGCTTGCAGGAAGACAGGCAGGCAAGCAAGCTCACATGCTCGCTCACAGGCAGGCAAGCAGACAGGCAGGCATGCAGACAGGTAAGTAGGCAGGCAGGCAGGCAGGCTCGCACCAGGCAGGCTGGCTGGCAGGCAGGCAGGCAGGCTCACAGGCAGGTAGGCAGGAAGGTTCGCAGGCAGGCAGGCAGGCTAGCAAGCTCGCAGGCTCGCAGGCAGGCAGGCAGGCAAGCAGGCAAGCAAGCTTGCAGGCTCACAGATAGGCAGGCTGGCAGGCATGCAGCCAGGATAGCAGGCTAGCAGGCAGGCAGGCAGGCATGCAGGCATGCATGCATGCAGGCAGGCAGGCAGGCCGGCTTGCATGCTCGCAGGCCAGCAGGTTCACAGGCAGGCAGGCAGGCAGGCTCGCGGGCAGACTCACAGGCAGGCAGGCAAGCAGGCTCGCAGGCAGGCAGGCAGGCTCGCAGGCAGGCAGGTTCGCAGGCAGGCAGACAGCTTCACTGGCATGCAGGCAGGCAGGCTAGCAGGCAGGTAGGCAGGAGGATTCGCAGGCAGGCAGGCTCCCAGGAAGGCAGGCAGGCTTACAGGCAGGCAGGATGGCAGGTTTACAGGCAGGCAGGCAGGCAAGCAAGTTCGCATTCAGGCAGGCAAGAAGGCTCGCAGGCAGGCAGGCTCACCGTCAGGCAGGCAGGTAGGCAGGCAGGTAGGCAGGCAGGCAAGCAGGCTCTCAGGCACAGGCTCGCAGGCAGGCATGCAGGCAGGCAGGCTCGCAGTCAGGTAGGCATGAAGGCATGCAGGCAGGCAGGTAGGCAGGCAGGCAGGCAGGAAGGCTAGCAGGCAGGCAGGCTCGCAGGCAGGCAGGCAGGCAAGCATGCTCGCAGCTCGTAGGCAGGTAGGCAGGCAGGCAGGCAAGCATACAGGCATGCAGGCAGGCAGGTAGGCATGCAGGCAGGTAGGCAGGCAGGCAGGCAGGCAGGCTCGCAGGCAGGTAGGCAGGAAGGTTCGCAGGCAGGAAGGCAGGCAAGCAAGCTCACAGGCTTGAAGCTAGGCAGGCAGGCCGCAGCAGGCACGCATGCAGGCCGGCAGGCCGGCAGGCAGGCAGGCAGGCAGGAAGGCTTGCAGGAAGGCAGGCAGGCAAACAAGCTCACATGCTCGCTCGCAGGCAGACAGGCAGTCAGGCAGGCAGGCAGGCAGGCTCGCACCAGGCAGGCTCGCTGGCAGGCAAGCAGGGAGGCTCGCAGGCAGGTAGGCAGGAAGGTTCGCAGGCAGGCAGGCAGGCTAGCAAGCTCGCAGGCTCGCAGACAGGCAGTCAGGCAGGATGCAGGCAGGCAGGCAGGCAGGCAGGCAGGCAGGCAAGCAAGCTTGCAGGCTCGCAGGTAGGCAGGCTGGCAGGCATGCAGCCAGGATAGCAGGCTAGCTGGCAGGCAGGCATGCAGGCATGCAGGCAGGCAGGCAGGCAGACAGGCATGCAGGCAGGCAGGTAGGCAGTCAGGCAGGCTCGCACCAGGCAGGCTCGCTGGCAAGCAAGCAGGCAGGCTCGCAGGCAGGTAGGCAGGAAGGTTCGCAGGCAGGCAGGCAGGCAGGCAGGCCGCAGGCAGGCAGGAAGGCAGGCAGGCTAGCAGGCAGGCAGGCTTGCAGGCAGGCAGGCAGGCATGCAAGCTCAAAGCTCGCAGCCAGCCAGTCAGGCAAGCAGGCAGGCAGGCAGGCATGCATGTAGGAGGTAGGCAAGCAGGCAGGCAGGCAGGCTCGCACCAGGCAGGCTCGCTGGCAGGCAGGCAGGCAGGCTAGCAGGCAGGTAGGCAGGAAGGTTCACAGGTAGGCAGGCAGGCTAGCAAGCTCGCCGGCTCGCAGGCAGGCAGGCAGGCTGCAGGCAGGCAGGCAGGCAAGCAGGTAAGCAAGCTCGGAGGCTCACAGGCAGGCAGGCAGGCAGGCAGCCAGATAGCAGGCTAGCAGGCAGGCAGGCAGGCATGCAAGCATGCGGCAGGCAGGCAGGCAGGTAGGCAAGCAGGCTCGCACCAGGCAGGCTCGCTGGCAAGCAAGCAGGCAGGCTCGCAGGCAGCTAGGCAGGAGGTTTCACAGGCAGGCAGGCAGGCAGGCCATAGGCAGGCAGGCTGGCAGGCAAGCAAGTTCGCAGGCTCGCAGGCAGGCAGGCAGGAAGGCAGGGAGGCTAGCAGGCAGGCAGGCTTGCAGGCAGGCAGGCAGGCTTGCAGGCAGGCAGGCAGGAAAGCAAGCTCACATGCTCACAGGGAGGCAGGCAGGCATGCAGGCAGGCAGGCAGGCTCGCACCAGGCAGGCTCGCACCAGGCAGGCTTGCTGGCAAGCAAGCAGGCAGGCTCACAGGCAGCTAGGCAGGAGGTTTCACAGGCAGGCAGGCAGGCAGGCAGGCCGTAGGCAGGCAGGCTGGCAGGCAAGCAAGCTCGCAGGCTCGCAGGCAGGCAGACAGGCAAGCAGGCAGGAAGGCAGGGAGGCTAGCAGGCAGGCAGGCTTGCAGGCAGGCAGGCAGGCAGGCTTGCAGGCAGGCAGGCAGGCAAGGAAGCTCACATGCTCACAGGCAGGCAGGCATGCAGGCGGGCATGCAGGCAGGCATGCAGGCAGGCATGCAGGCAGGCAGGTAGGCAGGCAGGCAGGTTCGCACCAGGCTGGCTCACTGGCAGGCAGGCCGGCAGGCTCACAGGCAGGTAGGCAGGAAGGTTCGCAGGTAGGCTAGCAGGCAAGCAAGCTCGCAGGCTCGCAGGCAGGCAAGCAGGCTAGCAGGCAGGCAGGCTTGCAGGCAGGCAGACAGGCAAGCAAGCTCACATGCTCGCTCGCAGGCAGACAGGCAGGGAGGCAGGCAGGCATGCAGACAGGTAGGTAGGCAGGCAGGAAGGCAGGCAGGCAGGCAGGCTCGCACCAGGCAGGCTCGCTGGCAGGCAGGCAGGCAGGCTCGCAGGCAGGTAGGCAGGAAGGTTCGCAGGCAGGCAGGCAGGCTAGCAAGCTCGCAGCCTCGCAGACAGGCAGGCAGGCAGGATGCAGGCAGGCAGGCAGGCAGGCAGGCAGGAAGGCAGGGAGGCTAGCAGGCAGGCAGGCTTGCAGGCAGGCAGGCAGGCTTGCAGGCAGGCAGGGAGGAAAGCAAGCAGGCACGCAGGCTGCAGGCAGGCAGGCAGGCCGGCAAGCAGGCAATCAAGCTCGCAGGCTCGCATACATGCAGGCAGGCAAGCAAGCTCACAGGCTCGCAGGCAGGCAGGCAGGCCGCAGGCAGGCAGGCAGGCAAGCAGGCAAGCAGGCTCGCAGGCTCGCAGGCAGGCAGGCAGGCAGGCAGGAAGGCAGGCAAGCCGGTTTGCATGCTCGCAGGCCAGCAGGTTCACAGGCAGGCAGGCTCGCAGGCAGGCTCACAGGCAGGCAGGCAAGCAGGCAGGCAGGCAGGCAGGCAGGCTCGCAGGCAGGATGGCTCACAGGCAGGCAGGCAGGCAGGCAGGCAGGCAGGCAGGCTCGCAGGCAGGCAGGCAAGCAGGCTCGCAGGCACAGGCTCGCAGGCAGGCAGGCAGGCAGGCAGGCAGGCAGGCAGGCAGGCAGGCAGACAGGCTCGCAGGCAGGCAGGCTAGCAGTCAGGTAGGCATGAAGGCAGGAAGGCAGGCAGGCAGGCTCGCTGGCAGGCAGGCTAGCAGGCAGGCAGGCTCGCAGGCAGGCAGGCAGGCAAGCATGCTCGCAGCTCGTAGGCAGGTAGGCAGGTAGGCAGGCAGGCAGGCAGGCATACAGGCATGCAGGCAGGCAGGTAGGCATGCAGGCAGGTAGGCAGGTAGGCAGGCAGTCTTGCTGGCAGGCAGGCAGGCAGGCTCGCAGGCAGGTAGGCATGAAGGTTTGCAGGCAGGAAGGCAGGCAAGCAAGCTCACAGGCTTGAAGGTAGGCAGGCAGGCCGCAGGCAGGCAGGCCGGCAGGCCGGCAGGCAGGCCGGCAGGCAGGAAGGCTTGCAGGAAGGCAGGCAGGCAAACAAGCTCACATGCTCGCTCGCAGGCAGACAGGCAGGCAGGCAGGCAGGCATGCAGACAGGTAGGTAGGCAGGCAGGAAGGCAGGCAGGCAGGCAGGCTCGCAGCAGGCAGGATCGCTGGCAGGCAGGCAGGCAGGCTCGCAGGCAGGTAGGCAGGAAGGTTCTCAGGCAGGCAGGCAGGCTAGCAAACTCGCAGGCTCGCAGACAGGCAGGCAGCCAGGATGCAGGCAGGCAGGCAGGCAGGCAAGCAAGCTTGCAGGCTCGCAGGTAGGCAGGCTGGCAGGCATGCAGCCAGGATAGCAGGCTAGCAGGCAGGCAGGCAGGCAGGCAGACAGGCATGCAGGCAGGCAGGTAGGCAGGCAGGCAGGCTCGCACCAGGCAGACTCGCTGGCAAGCAAGCAGGCAGGCTCGCAGGCAGGTAGGCAGGAAGGTTCGCAGGCAGGCAGGCAGGCAAGCAAGCTCACAGGCTTGCAGGCAGGCAGGCAGGCCGCAGGCAGGCAGGCAGGCAGGCTAGCAAGCTCGCAGGCTCGCAGACAGGCAGGCAGGCAGGCATGCAGCCAGGATAGCAGGCTAGCAGGCAGGCAGGCAGGCATGAAGGCATGCAGGCAGGCAGGCAGGCAGGCAGGCAGGCAGGAAGGCTAGCAGGCAGGCAGGCTCGCAGGCAGGCAGGCAGGCAAGCATGCTCGCAGCTCGTAGGAAGGTAGGCAGGCAGGCAGGCAGGCATACAGGCATGCAGGCAGGCAGGTAGGCATGCAGGCAGGCAGGCAGGCAGGCAGGCAGGCAGTCTTGCTGGCAGGCAGGCAGGCAGGCTCGCAGGCAGGTAGGCATGAAGGTTCGCAGGCAGGAAGGCAGGCAAACAAGCTCACAGGCTTGAAGGTAGGCAGGCAGGCCGCAGGCAGGCAGGCCGGCAACCGGTAGGCAGGCCGGCAGGCAGGAAGGCTTGCAGGAAGGCAGGCAGGCAAACAAGCTCACATGCTCGCTCGCAGGCAGACAGGCAGGCAGGCAGGCAGGCATGCAGACAGGTAGGTAGGCAGGCAGGAAGGCAGGCAGGCAGGCAGGCAGGTTCGCACCAGGCAGGCTCGCAGGCAGGTAGGCAGGAAGGTTCGCAGGCAGGCAGGCAGGCTAGCAAGCTCGCAGGCTCACAGACAGGCAGGCAGGCAGGCTTGCATGCAGGCAGCCAGGCAAGCAAGCTCACATGCTCGCTCATAGGCAGGCAGGCAGGCAGGCAGGCATGCAGACAGGTATGTAGGCAGGCAGGCAGGCAGGCAGGCATGCAGACAGGTATGTAGGCAGGTAGGCAGGCAGGCAGGCTCGTCCAGGCTGGCTTGCTCTCAGGCAGTCAAGCAGGCAGGCAGGCAGGCAGGCTCGCAGGCAGGCAGGCAGGTAGGAAGGCTAGCAGCAGGCAAGCTCGCAGGCAGGCAGGCAGGTAGGCTCGCACGCAGGTAGGCAGGAAGGTTCGCAGGCAGGCAGGCAGGCAGGCAAGCAAGCTCGCAGGCCCACAGGCAGGCAGGCAGGCCTCAGGCAGGTAGGCAGGCAATCAGGCAAGCGGGCAAGCAAGCTCGCAGGCTCGCAGGCAGGCAGGCAGGCTCGCAGGCAGGCAGTCAGGCAGGCAGGCAGCCAGGCTAGCAGGCTAGCAGGCAGGCAGGAAGGCTCGCCGGCAGGCAGGCAGGCAGGCAGGCAGGCAGGCAGACAGGCAGGCAGGCAGGCAGGCAGGCAGGAAGGCAGGCAGGTAGACAGGCAGGCAGGCAGGCAGGCAGTCAAGCAGGCTCGCAGGCTCGCAAGCAGGCACGCAGGCTGCAGGCAGGCCGGCAAGCAGGCAATCAAGCTCGCAGGCTCGCATACATGCAGGCAGGCAAGCAAGCTCACAGGCTCGCAGGCAGGCAGGCAGGCCGCAGGCAGGCAGGCAGGCAAGCAGGCAAGCAGGCTCGCAGGCTCGCAGGCAGGCAGGCAGGCAGGCAGGAAGGCAGGCAAGCCGGTTTGCATGCTCGCAGGCCAGCAGGTTCACAGGCAGGCAGGCTCGCAGGCAGGCTCACAGGCAGGCAGGCAAGCAGGCAGGCAGGCAGGCAGGCAGGCTCGCAGGCAGGATGGCTCACAGGCAGGCAGGCAGGCAGGCAGGCAGGCTCGCAGGCAGGCAGGCAAGCAGGCTCGCAGGCACAGGCTCGCAGGCAGGCAGGCTCACATACATGCAGGCAGGCAAGCAAGCTCACAGGCTCGCAGGCAGGCAGGCCGGCAAGCAGGCAAGCAAGCTCGCAGGCTCACAGGCAGGCAGGCAGGCAGGCAGGCAGGCAGGCTCGCAGGCAGGAAGGCTCACAGGCAGGCAGGCAGGCAGGCAGGCAGGCAGGCAGGCAGGCAGGCAGACAAGCAGGCTCGCAGGCACAGGCTCGCAGGCAGGCAGGCAGGCAGGCAGGTAGGTAGACAGGCAGGCAGGCAGGAAGGCAGGCAAGCAGGAAGTCTAGCAGGCAGGCAGGCTTGAACACAGGCAGGCAAGCAAGGAAGCTCACATGCTCGCTCGGTGGCAGGCAGGCAGGTAGGCAGGCAAGCAGGCAAGCAAGCTCAGAGGCTCGCAGGCAGGCAGGCAGGCTCGCAGGCAGGCAGTCAGGCAGGCAGACAAGCAGGCAAGAAAGCTAGCAGGCTCGGAGGCAGGCTCGCAGGCAGGCAGGCTCGCAGGCAGGCAGGCTCACAGGCAGGCATGCAGGCAGGCAGGCATGCAGGCAGGAAGGCAGGCAGGCAGGCAGGTAGACACGCAGGCAGGCAGGAAAGCAGGCAGGCTAGCCGGCAGGCAGCCTTGCAGGTAGGCAGGCAGGCAGGCAGGTAGGAAGGCTAGCAGCAGGCAAGCTCGCAGGCAGGCAGGCAGGTAGGCTCGCAGGCAGGTAGGCAGGAAGGTTCGCAGGCAGGCAGGCAGGCAAGCAAGCTCGCAGGCTCACAGGCAGGCAGGCAGGCCTCAGGCAGGTAGGCAGGCAGGCAGGCAAGCGGGCAAGCAAGCTCGCAGGCTCGCAGGCAGGCAGGCAGGCTCACAGGCAGGCAGTCAGGCAGCCAGGCTAGCAGGCTAGCAGGCAGGCAGGCAGGCTAGCAGGCAGGCAGGCAGGCAGGCAGGCTAGCAGGCAGGCAGGCAGGCTCGCAGCCAGGCAGGCAGCCAGGCAGGCAGGCAGGCATGCAGGCAGGCAGGCATGCAGGCAGGTAGGCAGGCAGGCAGGGAGGTAGACAGGTAGGCAGGCAGGAAGGCAGGCAGGCTAGCAGGCAGGCAGGCAGGCAAGCAAGCTCATGCTCGCTCTTAGGCAGGCAGGCAGTCAGGCAGGCATGCAGACAGGTAGGTAGGCAGGCAGGCAGGCAGGCAGGCAGGCTCGTCCAGGCATGCTCACTGGCAGGCATTCAAGCAGGCAGGCAGGCAGGCAGGCAGGCTCGCAGGCAGGCAGACTCACAGGCAGGCAGGCAGGCAGGCTCGCAGGCAGGCAGGAAAGCAGGCTCGCAGGCACAGGCTCACAGGCAGGCAGGCAGATAGGCAGGCAGGCTCGCAGTCCGGTAGGCAGGAAGGCATGCAGGCAGGCAGGCATGCAGGCAGGAAGGCAGGCAGGCAGGCAGGTAGACACGCAGGCAGGCAGGAAAGCAGGCAGGCTAGCCGGCAGGCAGCCTTGCAGGTAGGCAGGCAGGCAGGCAGGTAGGAAGGCTAGCAGCAGGCAAGCTCGCAGGCAGGCAGGCAGGTAGGCTCGCAGGCAGGTAGGCAGGAAGGTTCGCAGGCAGGCAGGCAGGCAAGCAAGCTCGCAGGCTCACAGGCAGGCAGGCAGGCCTCAGGCAGGTAGGCAGGCAGGCAGGCAAGCGGGCAAGCAAGCTCGCAGGCTCGCAGGCAGGCAGGCAGGCTCACAGGCAGGCAGTCAGGCAGCCAGGCTAGCAGGCTAGCAGGCAGGCAGGCAGGCTAGCAGGCAGGCAGGCAGGCAGGCAGGCTAGCAGGCAGGCAGGCAGGCTCGCAGCCAGGCAGGCAGCCAGGCAGGCAGGCAGGCATGCAGGCAGGCAGGCATGCAGGCAGGTAGGCAGGCAGGCAGGGAGGTAGACAGGTAGGCAGGCAGGAAGGCAGGCAGGCTAGCAGGCAGGCAGGCAGGCAAGCAAGCTCATGCTCGCTCTTAGGCAGGCAGGCAGTCAGGCAGGCATGCAGACAGGTAGGTAGGCAGGCAGGCAGGCAGGCAGGCAGGCTCGTCCAGGCATGCTCACTGGCAGGCATTCAAGCAGGCAGGCAGGCAGGCAGGCAGGCTCGCAGGCAGGCAGACTCACAGGCAGGCAGGCAGGCAGGCTCGCAGGCAGGCAGGAAAGCAGGCTCGCAGGCACAGGCTCGCAGGCAGGCAGGCAGATAGGCAGGCAGGCTCGCAGTCCGGTAGGCAGGAAGGCATGCAGGCAGGCAGGCTCACAGGCAAGCAGGCAGGCAGGCAGGCAGGCAGGCAGGTAGACAGGCAGGAAGGCAGGCAGGCTCGCAGGCAGGTAGGCAGGAAGGTTCGCAGGCAGGAAGGCAGGTAAGCAAGCTCACAGGCTTGCAGGCAGGCAGGCCTCAGGCAGGCAGGCAGGCAGGCAAGCAAGCTTGCAGGCTCGCAGGCAGGCAGGCAGGAATGCATGCATGCATGCATGCATGCAGGCAGGCAGGCAGGTAGACAGGCAGGCAGGGTAGCAGGCAGGCAGGCTTGCATGCAGGCAGCCAGGCAAGCAAGCTCACATGCTCGCTCATAGGCAGGCAGGCAGGCAGGCAGGCATGCAGACAGGTATGTAGGCAGGCAGGCAGGCAGGCAGGCATGCAGACAGGTATGTAGGCAGGTAGGCAGGCAGGCAGGCTCGTCCAGGCTGGCTTGCTGTCAGGCAGTCAAGCAGGCAGGCAGGCAGGCAGGCTCGCAGGCAGGCAGGCAGGTAGGAAGGCTAGCAGCAGGCAAGCTCGCAGGCAGGCAGGCAGGTAGGCTCGCAGGCAGGTAGGCAGGAAGGTTCGCAGGCAGGCAGGCAGGCAGGCAAGCAAGCTCGCAGGCTCACAGGCAGGCAGGCAGGCCTCAGGCAGGTAGGCAGGCAATCAGGCAAGCGGGCAAGCAAGCTCGCAGGCTCGCAGGCAGGCAGGCAGGCTCGCAGGCAGGCAGTCAGGCAGGCAGGCAGCCAGGCTAGCAGGCTAGCAGGCAGGCAGGAAGGCTCGCCGGCAGGCAGGCAGGCAGGCAGGCAGGCAGACAGGCAGGCAGGCAGGCAGGCAGGCAGGAAGGCAGGCAGGTAGACAGGCAGGCAGGCAGGCAGGCAGTCAAGCAGGCTCGCAGGCTCGCAAGCAGGCACGCAGGCTGCAGGCAGGCAGGCAGGCCGGCAAGCAGGCAATCAAGCTCGCAGGCTCGCATACATGCAGGCAGGCAAGCAAGCTCACAGGCTCGCAGGCAGGCAGGCAGGCCGCAGGCAGGCAGGCAGGCAAGCAGGCAAGCAGGCTCGCAGGCTCGCAGGCAGGCAGGCAGGCAGGCAGGAAGGCAGGCAAGCCGGTTTGCATGCTCGCAGGCCAGCAGGTTCACAGGCAGGCAGGCTCGCAGGCAGGCTCACAGGCAGGCAGGCAAGCAGGCAGGCAGGCAGGCAGGCAGGCTCGCAGGCAGGATGGCTCACAGGCAGGCAGGCAGGCAGGCAGGCAGGCAGGCAGGCTCGCAGGCAGGCAGGCAAGCAGGCTCGCAGGCACAGGCTCGCAGGCAGGCAGGCAGGCAGGCAGGCAGGCAGGCAGGCAGGCAGACAGGCTCGCAGGCAGGCAGGCTAGCAGTCAGGTAGGCATGAAGGCAGGAAGGCAGGCAGGCAGGCTCGCTGGCAGGCAGGCTAGCAGGCAGGCAGGCTCGCAGGCAGGCAGGCAGGCAAGCATGCTCGCAGCTCGTAGGCAGGTAGGCAGGTAGGCAGGCAGGCAGGCAGGCATACAGGCATGCAGGCAGGCAGGTAGGCATGCAGGCAGGTAGGCAGGTAGGCAGGCAGTCTTGCTGGCAGGCAGGCAGGCAGGCTCGCAGGCAGGTAGGCATGAAGGTTTGCAGGCAGGAAGGCAGGCAAGCAAGCTCACAGGCTTGAAGGTAGGCAGGCAGGCCGCAGGCAGGCAGGCCGGCAGGCCGGCAGGCAGGCCGGCAGGCAGGAAGGCTTGCAGGAAGGCAGGCAGGCAAACAAGCTCACATGCTCGCTCGCAGGCAGACAGGCAGGCAGGCAGGCAGGCATGCAGACAGGTAGGTAGGCAGGCAGGAAGGCAGGCAGGCAGGCAGGCTCGCAGCAGGCAGGATCGCTGGCAGGCAGGCAGGCAGGCTCGCAGGCAGGTAGGCAGGAAGGTTCTCAGGCAGGCAGGCAGGCTAGCAAACTCGCAGGCTCGCAGACAGGCAGGCAGCCAGGATGCAGGCAGGCAGGCAGGCAGGCAAGCAAGCTTGCAGGCTCGCAGGTAGGCAGGCTGGCAGGCATGCAGCCAGGATAGCAGGCTAGCAGGCAGGCAGGCAGGCAGGCAGACAGGCATGCAGGCAGGCAGGTAGGCAGGCAGGCAGGCTCGCACCAGGCAGACTCGCTGGCAAGCAAGCAGGCAGGCTCGCAGGCAGGTAGGCAGGAAGGTTCGCAGGCAGGCAGGCAGGCAAGCAAGCTCACAGGCTTGCAGGCAGGCAGGCAGGCCGCAGGCAGGCAGGCAGGCAGGCTAGCAAGCTCGCAGGCTCGCAGACAGGCAGGCAGGCAGGCATGCAGCCAGGATAGCAGGCTAGCAGGCAGGCAGGCAGGCATGAAGGCATGCAGGCAGGCAGGCAGGCAGGCAGGCAGGCAGGCAGGAAGGCTAGCAGGCAGGCAGGCTCGCAGGCAGGCAGGCAGGCAAGCATGCTCGCAGCTCGTAGGAAGGTAGGCAGGCAGGCAGGCAGGCATACAGGCATGCAGGCAGGCAGGTAGGCATGCAGGCAGGCAGGCAGGCAGGCAGGCAGGCAGTCTTGCTGGCAGGCAGGCAGGCAGGCTCGCAGGCAGGTAGGCATGAAGGTTCGCAGGCAGGAAGGCAGGCAAACAAGCTCACAGGCTTGAAGGTAGGCAGGCAGGCCGCAGGCAGGCAGGCCGGCAACCGGTAGGCAGGCCGGCAGGCAGGAAGGCTTGCAGGAAGGCAGGCAGGCAAACAAGCTCACATGCTCGCTCGCAGGCAGACAGGCAGGCAGGCAGGCAGGCATGCAGACAGGTAGGTAGGCAGGCAGGAAGGCAGGCAGGCAGGCAGGCAGGTTCGCACCAGGCAGGCTCGCAGGCAGGTAGGCAGGAAGGTTCGCAGGCAGGCAGGCAGGCTAGCAAGCTCGCAGGCTCACAGACAGGCAGGCAGGCAGGCTTGCATGCAGGCAGCCAGGCAAGCAAGCTCACATGCTCGCTCATAGGCAGGCAGGCAGGCAGGCAGGCATGCAGACAGGTATGTAGGCAGGCAGGCAGGCAGGCAGGCATGCAGACAGGTATGTAGGCAGGTAGGCAGGCAGGCAGGCTCGTCCAGGCTGGCTTGCTCTCAGGCAGTCAAGCAGGCAGGCAGGCAGGCAGGCTCGCAGGCAGGCAGGCAGGTAGGAAGGCTAGCAGCAGGCAAGCTCGCAGGCAGGCAGGCAGGTAGGCTCGCAGGCAGGTAGGCAGGAAGGTTCGCAGGCAGGCAGGCAGGCAGGCAAGCAAGCTCGCAGGCCCACAGGCAGGCAGGCAGGCCTCAGGCAGGTAGGCAGGCAATCAGGCAAGCGGGCAAGCAAGCTCGCAGGCTCGCAGGCAGGCAGGCAGGCTCGCAGGCAGGCAGTCAGGCAGGCAGGCAGCCAGGCTAGCAGGCTAGCAGGCAGGCAGGAAGGCTCGCCGGCAGGCAGGCAGGCAGGCAGGCAGGCAGACAGGCAGGCAGGCAGGCAGGCAGGCAGGAAGGCAGGCAGGTAGACAGGCAGGCAGGCAGGCAGGCAGTCAAGCAGGCTCGCAGGCTCGCAAGCAGGCACGCAGGCTGCAGGCAGGCCGGCAAGCAGGCAATCAAGCTCGCAGGCTCGCATACATGCAGGCAGGCAAGCAAGCTCACAGGCTCGCAGGCAGGCAGGCAGGCCGCAGGCAGGCAGGCAGGCAAGCAGGCAAGCAGGCTCGCAGGCTCGCAGGCAGGCAGGCAGGCAGGAAGGCAGGCAAGCCGGTTTGCATGCTCGCAGGCCAGCAGGTTCACAGGCAGGCAGGCTCGCAGGCAGGCTCACAGGCAGGCAGGCAAGCAGGCAGGCAGGCAGGCAGGCAGGCTCGCAGGCAGGATGGCTCACAGGCAGGCAGGCAGGCAGGCAGGCAGGCTCGCAGGCAGGCAGGCAAGCAGGCTCGCAGGCACAGGCTCGCAGGCAGGCAGGCTCACATACATGCAGGCAGGCAAGCAAGCTCACAGGCTCGCAGGCAGGCAGGCCGGCAAGCAGGCAAGCAAGCTCGCAGGCTCACAGGCAGGCAGGCAGGCAGGCAGGCAGGCAGGCTCGCAGGCAGGAAGGCTCACAGGCAGGCAGGCAGGCAGGCAGGCAGGCAGGCAGGCAGGCAGGCAGACAAGCAGGCTCGCAGGCACAGGCTCGCAGGCAGGCAGGCAGGCAGGCAGGTAGGTAGACAGGCAGGCAGGCAGGAAGGCAGGCAAGCAGGAAGTCTAGCAGGCAGGCAGGCTTGAACACAGGCAGGCAAGCAAGGAAGCTCACATGCTCGCTCGGTGGCAGGCAGGCAGGTAGGCAGGCAAGCAGGCAAGCAAGCTCAGAGGCTCGCAGGCAGGCAGGCAGGCTCGCAGGCAGGCAGTCAGGCAGGCAGACAAGCAGGCAAGAAAGCTAGCAGGCTCGGAGGCAGGCTCGCAGGCAGGCAGGCTCGCAGGCAGGCAGGCTCACAGGCAGGCATGCAGGCAGGCAGGCATGCAGGCAGGAAGGCAGGCAGGCAGGCAGGTAGACACGCAGGCAGGCAGGAAAGCAGGCAGGCTAGCCGGCAGGCAGCCTTGCAGGTAGGCAGGCAGGCAGGCAGGTAGGAAGGCTAGCAGCAGGCAAGCTCGCAGGCAGGCAGGCAGGTAGGCTCGCAGGCAGGTAGGCAGGAAGGTTCGCAGGCAGGCAGGCAGGCAAGCAAGCTCGCAGGCTCACAGGCAGGCAGGCAGGCCTCAGGCAGGTAGGCAGGCAGGCAGGCAAGCGGGCAAGCAAGCTCGCAGGCTCGCAGGCAGGCAGGCAGGCTCACAGGCAGGCAGTCAGGCAGCCAGGCTAGCAGGCTAGCAGGCAGGCAGGCAGGCTAGCAGGCAGGCAGGCAGGCAGGCAGGCTAGCAGGCAGGCAGGCAGGCTCGCAGCCAGGCAGGCAGCCAGGCAGGCAGGCAGGCATGCAGGCAGGCAGGCATGCAGGCAGGTAGGCAGGCAGGCAGGGAGGTAGACAGGTAGGCAGGCAGGAAGGCAGGCAGGCTAGCAGGCAGGCAGGCAGGCAAGCAAGCTCATGCTCGCTCTTAGGCAGGCAGGCAGTCAGGCAGGCATGCAGACAGGTAGGTAGGCAGGCAGGCAGGCAGGCAGGCAGGCTCGTCCAGGCATGCTCACTGGCAGGCATTCAAGCAGGCAGGCAGGCAGGCAGGCAGGCTCGCAGGCAGGCAGACTCACAGGCAGGCAGGCAGGCAGGCTCGCAGGCAGGCAGGAAAGCAGGCTCGCAGGCACAGGCTCGCAGGCAGGCAGGCAGATAGGCAGGCAGGCTCGCAGTCCGGTAGGCAGGAAGGCATGCAGGCAGGCAGGCTCACAGGCAAGCAGGCAGGCAGGCAGGCAGGCAGGCAGGTAGACAGGCAGGAAGGCAGGCAGGCTCGCAGGCAGGTAGGCAGGAAGGTTCGCAGGCAGGAAGGCAGGTAAGCAAGCTCACAGGCTTGCAGGCAGGCAGGCCTCAGGCAGGCAGGCAGGCAGGCAGGCAAGCAAGCTTGCAGGCTCGCAGGCAGGCAGGCAGGAATGCATGCATGCATGCATGCATGCAGGCAGGCAGGCAGGTAGACAGGCAGGCAGGGTAGCAGGCAGGCAGGCTTGCATGCAGGCAGCCAGGCAAGCAAGCTCACATGCTCGCTCATAGGCAGGTAGGCAGGCAGGCAGGCATGCAGACAGGTATGTAGGCAGGCAGGCAGGCAGGCAGGCATGCAGACAGGTATGTAGGCAGGTAGGCAGGCAGGCAGGCTCGTCCAGGCTGGCTTGCTGTCAGGCAGTCAAGCAGGCAGGCAGGCAGGCAGGCTCGCAGGCAGGCAGGCAGGTAGGAAGGCTAGCAGCAGGCAAGCTCGCAGGCAGGCAGGCAGGTAGGCTCGCAGGCAGGTAGGCAGGAAGGTTCGCAGGCAGGCAGGCAGGCAGGCTCGCAGGCAGGCAGTCAGGCAGGCAGGCAGCCAGGCTAGCAGGCTAGCAGGCAGGCAGGAAGGCTCGCCGGCAGGCAGGCAGGCAGGCAGGCAGACAGGCAGGCAGGCAGGCAGGCAGGCAGGAAGGCAGGCAGGTAGACAGGCAGGCAGGCAGGCAGGCAGTCAAGCAGGCTCGCAGGCTCGCAAGCAGGCACGCAGGCTGCAGGCAGGCAGGCAGGCCGGCAAGCAGGCAATCAAGCTCGCAGGCTCGCATACATGCAGGCAGGCAAGCAAGCTCACAGGCTCGCAGGCAGGCAGGCAGGCCGCAGGCAGGCAGGCAGGCAAGCAGGCAAGCAGGCTCGCAGGCTCGCAGGCAGGCAGGCA
The DNA here is from genome assembly GCF_050624435.1 of Tenrec ecaudatus. Taxonomy (NCBI): domain Eukaryota; kingdom Metazoa; phylum Chordata; class Mammalia; order Afrosoricida; family Tenrecidae; genus Tenrec; species Tenrec ecaudatus. The sequence continues at coordinate 1,249,178 of NW_027457635.1, read as the reverse complement.
GGCAGGCAGGAAGGCAGGCAAGCCGGTTTGCATGCTCGCAGGCCAGCAGGTTCACAGGCAGGCAGGCTCGCAGGCAGGCTCACAGGCAGGCAGGCAAGCAGGCAGGCAGGCAGGCAGGCAGGCTCGCAGGCAGGATGGCTCACAGGCAGGCAGGCAGGCAGGCAGGCAGGCAGGCAGGCTCGCAGGCAGGCAGGCAAGCAGGCTCGCAGGCACAGGCTCGCAGGCAGGCAGGCAGGCAGGCAGGCAGGCAGGCAGGCAGACAGGCTCGCAGGCAGGCAGGCTAGCAGTCAGGTAGGCATGAAGGCAGGAAGGCAGGCAGGCAGGCTCGCTGGCAGGCAGGCTAGCAGGCAGGCAGGCTCGCAGGCAGGCAGGCAGGCAAGCATGCTCGCAGCTCGTAGGCAGGTAGGCAGGTAGGCAGGCAGGCAGGCAGGCATACAGGCATGCAGGCAGGCAGGTAGGCATGCAGGCAGGTAGGCAGGTAGGCAGGCAGTCTTGCTGGCAGGCAGGCAGGCAGGCTCGCAGGCAGGTAGGCATGAAGGTTTGCAGGCAGGAAGGCAGGCAAGCAAGCTCACAGGCTTGAAGGTAGGCAGGCAGGCCGCAGGCAGGCAGGCCGGCAGGCCGGCAGGCAGGCCGGCAGGCAGGAAGGCTTGCAGGAAGGCAGGCAGGCAAACAAGCTCACATGCTCGCTCGCAGGCAGACAGGCAGGCAGGCAGGCAGGCATGCAGACAGGTAGGTAGGCAGGCAGGAAGGCAGGCAGGCAGGCAGGCTCGCAGCAGGCAGGATCGCTGGCAGGCAGGCAGGCAGGCTCGCAGGCAGGTAGGCAGGAAGGTTCTCAGGCAGGCAGGCAGGCTAGCAAACTCGCAGGCTCGCAGACAGGCAGGCAGCCAGGATGCAGGCAGGCAGGCAGGCAGGCAAGCAAGCTTGCAGGCTCGCAGGTAGGCAGGCTGGCAGGCATGCAGCCAGGATAGCAGGCTAGCAGGCAGGCAGGCAGGCAGGCAGACAGGCATGCAGGCAGGCAGGTAGGCAGGCAGGCAGGCTCGCACCAGGCAGACTCGCTGGCAAGCAAGCAGGCAGGCTCGCAGGCAGGTAGGCAGGAAGGTTCGCAGGCAGGCAGGCAGGCAAGCAAGCTCACAGGCTTGCAGGCAGGCAGGCAGGCCGCAGGCAGGCAGGCAGGCAGGCTAGCAAGCTCGCAGGCTCGCAGACAGGCAGGCAGGCAGGCATGCAGCCAGGATAGCAGGCTAGCAGGCAGGCAGGCAGGCATGAAGGCATGCAGGCAGGCAGGCAGGCAGGCAGGCAGGCAGGCAGGAAGGCTAGCAGGCAGGCAGGCTCGCAGGCAGGCAGGCAGGCAAGCATGCTCGCAGCTCGTAGGAAGGTAGGCAGGCAGGCAGGCAGGCATACAGGCATGCAGGCAGGCAGGTAGGCATGCAGGCAGGCAGGCAGGCAGGCAGGCAGGCAGTCTTGCTGGCAGGCAGGCAGGCAGGCTCGCAGGCAGGTAGGCATGAAGGTTCGCAGGCAGGAAGGCAGGCAAACAAGCTCACAGGCTTGAAGGTAGGCAGGCAGGCCGCAGGCAGGCAGGCCGGCAACCGGTAGGCAGGCCGGCAGGCAGGAAGGCTTGCAGGAAGGCAGGCAGGCAAACAAGCTCACATGCTCGCTCGCAGGCAGACAGGCAGGCAGGCAGGCAGGCATGCAGACAGGTAGGTAGGCAGGCAGGAAGGCAGGCAGGCAGGCAGGCAGGTTCGCACCAGGCAGGCTCGCAGGCAGGTAGGCAGGAAGGTTCGCAGGCAGGCAGGCAGGCTAGCAAGCTCGCAGGCTCACAGACAGGCAGGCAGGCAGGATGCAGGCAGGCAGGCAGGCAGGCAAGCAAGCTTGCAGGCTCGCAGGTAGGCAGGCTGGCAGGCATGCAGCCAGGCTAGCAGGCAGGCAGGCAGGCATGCAGGCATGCAGGCATGCAGGCAGGCAGACAGGCATGCAGGCAGGTAGGCAGGCAGGCAGGCTCGCACCAGGCAGGCTCGCTGGCAAGCAAGCAGGCAGGCTCGCAGGCAGGTAGGCAGGAAGGTTCGCAGGCAGGCAGGCAGGCAAGCAAGCTCACAGGCTTGCAGGCAGGCAGGCAGGCCGCAGGCAGGCAGGCAGGCAGGCAGGCAAGCAAGCTCGCAGGCTCACAGGCAGACAGGCAGGCAGGTTGACAGGCAGGCAGGCAGGAAGGCAGGCAGGCTAGCAGGCAGGCAGGCTTGCAGGCAGGCAGGCAGGCAAGCAAGCTCAAAGCTCACAGGCAGCCAGTCGGGCAAGCAGGCAGGCAGGCAGGCATGCATGCAGGAGGTAGTCAAGCAGGCAGGCAGGCTCGCAGCAGGCAGGCTCGCTGGCAGGCAGGCAGGCAGGCTAGCAGGCAGGTAGGCAGGAAGGTTCACAGGTAGGCAGGCAGGCTAGCAAGCTCGCAGGCTCGCAGGCAGGCAGGCAGGCTGCAGGCAGGCAGGCAGGCAAGCAGGCAGGCAGGCAGGCAGGTAGGCAGGCAGGCTCGCACCAGGCAGGCTCGCTGGCAAGCAAGCAGGCAGGCTCATAGGCAGCTAGGCAGGAGGTTTCACAGGCAGGCAGGCAGGCAGGCAGGCAGGCCGTAGGCAGGCAGGCTGGCAGGCAAGCAAGCTCACAGGCTCGCAGGCAGGCAGACAGGCAAGCAGGCAGGAAGGCAGGGAGGCTAGCAGGCAGGCAGGCTTGCAGGCAGGCAGGCTTGCAGGCAGGCAGGCAGGCAAGGAAGCTCACATGCTCACAGGCAGGCAGGCATGCAGGCAGGCATGCAGGCAGGCATGCAGGCAGGCATGCAGGCAAGCAGGTAGGCAGGCAGGCAGGTTCGCACCAGGCTGGCTCACTGGCAGGCAGGCAGGCAGGCTCACAGACAGGTAGGCAGGAAGGTTCGCAGGCAGGCAAGCAGGCAAGCAAGCTCGCAGGCTCGCAGGCAGGCAGGCAGGCTGCAGGCAGGCAGGCATGCAGACAGATAGGCAGGCAGGCAGGCTCACACCAGGCAGGCTCGCTGGCAAGCAGGCAGGCAGGCTCGCAGGCAGGTAGGCAAGAAGGTTCGTAGGCAGGCAGGCAAGCAAGCTCGCAGGCTCGCAGGCAGGCAGGCAGGCTCGCAGGCAGGCATCAGGCAGGCAGGCAGCCAGGGTAGCAGGCAGGCAGGCAGGCTTGCAGGCAGACAGGCAGGCAGGCAGGCATGCATGCAGGCAGGAAGGCTCACAGGCAGGCAGGCAGGCAGGCAGGCAGGCAGGCAGGCAGGCAGGCTCGCAGGCAGGAAGTCTCACAGGCAGGCAGGCAGGCAGGCAGGCTCGCAGGCAGGCAGACAAGCAGGCTCGCAGGCACAGGCTCCCAGGTAGGCAGGGAGGCAGGCAGGCTCGCAGGCAGGCAGGCTCGCACTCAGGTAGGCAGGCAGCCAGGCAGGCAGGCAGGCAGGCAGGCAGGAAGGCTTGCAGGCAGGCAGGCAGGTAGGTAGACAGGCAGGCAGGCAGGAAGGCAGGCAAGCAGGAAGTCTAGCAGGCAGGCAGGCTTGAACGCAGGCAGGCAGGCAAGGAAGCTCACATGCTCGCTCGGTGGCAGGCAGGCAGGCAGGCAGGCAAGCAGGCAAGCAAGCTCAGAGTCTTGCAGGCAGACAGGCAGGCTCGCAGGCAGGCAGTCAGGCAGGCAGACAGGCAGGCAAGAAAGCTAGCAGGCTAGCAGGCAGGCTCGCAGGCAGGCTCGCAGGCAGGCATGCAGGCAGGCAGGCATGCAGGCAGGCAGGCAGGCAGGCAGGTAGACACGCAGGCAGGCAGGCCGGCAGGCAGGAAGGCTTGCAGGAAGGCAGGCCGGCAAACAAGCTCACATGATCGCTCGCAGGCAGACAGGCAGGCAGGCAGGCAGGCATGCAGACAGGTAGGTAGGCAGGCAGGAAGGCAGGCAGGCAGGCAGGCTCGCACCAGGCAGGCTCGCTGGCAGGCAGGCAGGCAGGCTCGCAGGCAGGTAGGCAGGAAGGTTCGCAGGCAGGCAGGCAGGCTAGCAAGCTCGCAGGCTCGCAGACAGGCAGGCAGGCAGGATGCAGGCAGGCAGGCAGGCAGGCAAGCAAGCTTGCAGGCTCGCAGGTAGGCAGGCTGGCAGGCATGCAGCCAGGATAGCAGGCTGGCAGGCAGGCAGGCAGGCAGGCAGGCAGGCAGACAGGCATGCAGGCAGGCAGGTAGGCAGACAGGCAGGCTCGCACCAGGCAGGCTCGCTGGCAAGCAAGCAGGCAGGCTCGCAGGCAGGTAGGCAGGAAGGTTCGCAGGCAGGCAGGCAGGCAAGCAAGCTCACAGGCTTGCATGCAGGCAGGCAGGCCGCAGGCAGGCAGGCAGGCAGGCAGGCAGGCAGGCAGGCAGGCAAGCAAGCTCGCAGGCTCACAGGCAGACAGGCAGGCAGGTAGACAGGCAGGCAGGCAGGAAGGCAGGCAGGCTAGCAGGCAGGCAGGCTTGCAGGCAGGCAGGCAGGCAAGCAAGCTCAAAGCTCGCAGGCAGCCAGTCGGGCAAGCAGGAAGGCAGGCAGGCATGCATGCAGGAGGTAGGCAAGCAGGCAGGCAGGCAGGCTCGCACCAGGCAGGCTCGCTGGCAGGCAGGCAGGCAGGCTAGCAGGCAGGTAGGCAGGAAGGTTCACAGGTAGGCAGGAAGGCTAGCAAGCTCGCAGGCTCGCAGGCAGGCAGGCAGGCTGCAGGCAGGCAGGCAGGCAAGCAGGCAAGCAAGCTCGGAGGCTCACAGGCAGGCAGGTAGGCAGGCAGCCAGCTAGCAGGCTAGCAGGCAGGCAGGCAGGCAGGCAGGTAGGCAGGCAGGCAGGTAGGCAGGCAGGCTCGCACCAGGCAGGCTTGCTGGCAAGCAAGCAGGCAGGCTCACAGGCAGCAAGGCAGGAGGTTTCACAGGCAGGCAGGCAGGCAGGCAGGCAGGCCGTAGGCAGGCAGGCTGGCAGGCAAGCAAGCTCGCAGGCTCGCAGGCAGGCAGACAGGCAAGCAGGCAGGAAGGCAGGGAGGCTAGCAGGCAGGCAGGCTTGCAGGCAGGCAGGCAGGCAGGCTTGCAGGCAGGCAGGCAGGCAAGGAAGCTCACATGCTCACAGGCAGGCAGGCATGCAGGCAGGCATGCAGGCAGGCAGGTAGGCAGGCAGGCAGGTTCGCACCAGGCTGGCTCACTGGCAGGCAGGCAGGCAGGCAGGCTCACAGGCAGGTAGGCAGGAATGTTCGCAGGCAGGCAAGCAGGCAGGCAGGCAGGCTCGCAGCAGGCAGGCTCGCTGGCAGGCAGGCAGGCAGGCTAGCAGGCAGGTAGGCAGGAAGGTTCACAGGTAGGCAGGCAGGCTAGCAAGCTCGCAGGCTCGCAGGCAGGCAGGCAGGCTGCAGGCAGGCAGGCAGGCAAGCAGGCAAGCAAGCTCGGAGGCTCACAGGCAGGCAGGTAGGCAGGCAGCCAGCTAGCAGGCTAGCAGGCAGGCAGGCAGGCAGGCAGGCAGGCAGGCAGGTAGGCAGGCAGGCTCGCACCAGGCAGGCTTGCTGGCAAGCAAGCAGGCAGGCTCACAGGCAGCTAGGCAGGAGGTTTCACAGGCAGGCAGGCAGGCAGGCAGGCCGTAGGCAGGCAGGCTGGCAGGCAAGCAAGCTCGCAGGCTCGCAGGCAGGCAGACAGGCAAGCAGGCAGGAAGGCAGGGAGGCTAGCAGGCAGGCAGGCTTGCAGGCAGGCAGGCAGGCAGGCTTGCAGGCAGGCAGGCAGGCAAGGAAGCTCACATGCTCACAGGCAGGCAGGCATGCAGGCAGGCATGCAGGCAGGCAGGTAGGCAGGCAGGCAGGTTCGCACCAGGCTGGCTCACTGGCAGGCAGGCAGGCAGGCTCACAGGCAGGTAGGCAGGAAGGTTCGCAGGCAGGCAAGCAGGCAAGCAAGCTCGCAGGCTCGCAGGCAGGCAGGCAGGCTGCAGGCAGGCAGGCATGCAGACAGACAGGCAGGTAGGCAGGTAGGCAGGCAGGCAGGCTCGCACCAGGCAGGCTCGCTGGCAAGCAGGCAGGCAGGCTCGCAGGCAGGTAGGCAAGAAGGTTCGCAGGCAGGCAGGCAAGCAAGCTCGCAGGCTCGCAGGCAGGCAGGCAGGCTCGCAGGCAGGCAGCCAGGGTAGCAGGCAGGCAGGCAGGCTTGCAGGCAGACAGGCAGGCTTGCAGGCAGACAGGCAGGCAGGCAGGCATGCATGCAGGCAGGCAGGCAGGCTCGCAGGCAGGCAGGCTCACATACATGCAGGCAGGCAAGCAAGCTCACAGGCTCGCAGGCAGGCAGGCAGGCCGCAGGCAGGCAGGCAGGCATGCATGCAGGAGGTAGGCAAGCAGGCAGGCAGGCAGGCTCGCACCAGGCAGGCTCGCTGGCAGGCAGGCAGGCAGGCTAGCAGGCAGGTAGGCAGGAAGGTTCACAGGTAGGCAGGCAGGCTAGCAAGCTCGCAGGCTCGCAGGCAGGCAGGCAGGCTGCAGGCAGGTAGGCAGGCAAGCAGGCAAGCAAGCTCGGAGGCTCACAGGCAGGCAGGTATGCAGGCAGCCAGCTAGCAGGCTAGCAGGCAGGCAGGCAGGCAGGCAGGCATGCAGGCAGGCAGGCAGGCAGGTAGGCAGGCAGGCTCGCACCAGGCAGGCTCGCTGGCAAGCAAGCAGGCAGGCTCACAGGCAACTAGGCAGGAGGTTTCACAGGCAGGCAGGCAGGCAGGCAGGCCGTAGGCAGGCAGGCTGGCAGGCAAGCAAGATCGCAGGCTCGCAGACAGGCAGGCAGGCAGGATGCAGGCAGGCAGGCAGGCAGGCAAGCAAGCTTGCAGGCTCGCAGGTAGGCAGGCTGGCAGGCATGCAGCCAGGCTAGCAGGCAGGCAGGCAGGCATGCAGGCATGCAGGCAGGCAGACAGGCATGCAGGCAGGTAGGCAGGCAGGCAGGCTCGCACCAAGCAGGCTCGCTGGCAAGCAAGCAGGCAGGCTCGCAGGCAGGTAGGCAGGAAGGTTCGCAGGCAGGCAGGCAGGCAAGCAAGCTCACAGGCTTGCAGGCAGGCAGGCCGGCCGCAGGCAGGCAGGCAGGCAGGCAGGAAAGCAAGCTCGCAGGCTCACAGGCAGACAGGCAGGCAGGTTGACAGGCAGGCAGGCAGGAAGGCAGGCAGGCTAGCAGGCAGGCAGGCTTGCAGGCAGGCAGGCAGGCAAGCAAGCTCAAAGCTCACAGGCAGCCAGTCGGGCAAGCAGGCAGGCAGGCAGGCATGCATGCAGGAGGTAGTCAAGCAGGCAGGCAGGCAGGCTCGCACCAGGTAGGCTCGCTGGCAGGCAGGCAGGCAGGCTAGCAGGCAGGTAGGCAGGAAGGTTCACAGGTAGGCAGGCAGGCTAGCAAGCTCGCAGGCTCGCAGGCAGGCAGGCAGGCTGCAGGCAGGCAGGCAGGCAAGCAGGCAAGCAAGCTCGGAGGCTCACAGGCAGGCAGGTAGGCAGGCAGCCAGCTAGCAGGCTAGCAGGCAGGCAGGCAGGCAGGCAGGCATGCAGGCAGGCAGGCAGGCAGGTAGGCAGGCAGGCTCGCACCAGGCAGGCTCGCTGGCAAGCAAGCAGGCAGGCTCATAGGCAGCTAGGCAGGAGGTTTCACAGGCAGGCAGGCAGGCAGGCAGGCCGTAGGCAGGCAGGCTGGCAGGCAAGCAAGCTCACAGGCTCGCAGGCAGGCAGACAGGCAAGCAGGCAGGAAGGCAGGGAGGCTAGCAGGCAGGCAGGCTTGCAGGCAGGCAGGCTTGCAGGCAGGCAGGCAGGCAAGGAAGCTCACATGCTCACAGGCAGGCAGGCATGCAGGCAGGCATGCAGGCAGGCATGCAGGCAGGCATGCAGGCAAGCAGGTAGGCAGGCAGGCAGGTTCGCACCAGGCTGGCTCACTGGCAGGCAGGCAGGCAGGCTCACAGACAGGTAGGCAGGAAGGTTCGCAGGCAGGCAAGCAGGCAAGCAAGCTCGCAGGCTCGCAGGCAGGCAGGCAGGCTGCAGGCAGGCAGGCATGCAGACAGACAGGCAGGCAGGCAGGCTCACACCAGGCAGGCTCGCTGGCAAGCAGGCAGGCAGGCTCGCAGGCAGGTAGGCAAGAAGGTTCGCAGGCAGGCAGGCAAGCAAGCTCGCAGGCTCGCAGGCAGGCAGGCAGGCTCGCAGGCAGGCAGGCAGCCAGGGTAGCAGGCAGGCAGGCAGGCTTGCAGGCAGACAGGCAGGCAGGCAGGCATGCATGCAGGCAGGAAGGCTCACAGGCAGGCAGGCAGGCAGGCAGGCAGGCAGGCAGGCTCGCAGGCAGGAAGGCTCACAGGCAGGCAGGCTCACAGGCAGGCAGGCAGGCAGGCAGGCAGGCAGACAAGCAGGCTCGCAGGCACAGGCTCCCAGGTAGGCAGGGAGGCAGGCAGGCTCGCAGGCAGGCAGGCTCGCACTCAGGTAGGCAGGCAGCCAGGCAGGCAGGCAGGCAGGCAGGCAGGAAGGCTTGCAGGCAGGCAGGCAGGTAGGTAGACAGGCAGGCAGGCAGGAAGGCAGGCAAGCAGGAAGTCTAGCAGGCAGGCAGGCTTGAACGCAGGCAGGCAGGCAAGGAAGCTCACATGCTCGCTCGGTGGCAGGCAGGCAGGCAGGCAGGCAAGCAGGCAAGCAAGCTCAGAGGCTTGCAGGCAGGCAGGCAGGCTCGCAGGCAGGCAGTCAGGCAGGCAGACAAGCAGGCAAGAAAGCTAGCAGGCTAGCAGGCAGGCTCGCAGGCAGGCTCGCAGGCAGGCAGGCTCGCAGGCAGGCATGCAGGCAGGCAGGCATGCAGGCAGGCAGGCAGGCAGGCAGGTAGACACGCAGGCAGGCAGGCCGGCAGGCAGGAAGGCTTGCAGGAAGGCAGGCCGGCAAACAAGCTCACATGCTCGCTCGCAGGCAGACAGGCAGGCAGGCAGGCAGGCATGCAGACAGGTAGGTAGGCAGGCAGGAAGGCAGGCAGGCAGGCAGGCTCGCACCAGGCAGGCTCGCTGGCAGGCAGGCAGGCAGGCTCGCAGGCAAGTAGGCAGGAAGGTTCGCAGGCAGGCAGGCAGGCTAGCAAGCTCGCAGGCTCGCAGACAGGCAGGCAGGCAGGATGCAGGCAGGCAGGCAGGCAGGCAAGCAAGCTTGCAGGCTCGCAGGTAGGCAGGCTGGCAGGCATGCAGCCAGGATAGCAGGCTGGCAGGCAGGCAGGCAGGCAGGCAGGCAGACAGGCATGCAGGCAGGCAGGTAGGCAGACAGGCAGGCTCGCACCAGGCAGGCTCGCTGGCAAGCAAGCAGGCAGGCTCGCAGGCAGGTAGGCAGGAAGGTTCGCAGGCAGGCAGGCAGGCAAGCAAGCTCACAGGCTTGCATGCAGGCAGGCAGGCCGCAGGCAGGCAGGCAGGCAGGCAGGCAGGCAGGCAGGCAGGCAGGCAGGCAAGCAAGCTCGCAGGCTCACAGGCAGACAGGCAGGCAGGTAGACAGGCAGGCAGGCAGGAAGGCAGGCAGGCTAGCAGGCAGGCAGGCTTGCAGGCAGGCAGGCAGGCAAGCAAGCTCAAAGCTCACAGGCAGCCAGTCGGGCAAGCAGGAAGGCAGGCAGGCATGCATGCAGGAGGTAGGCAAGCAGGCAGGCAGGCAGGCTCGCACCAGGCAGGCTCGCTGGCAGGCAGGCAGGCAGGCTAGCAGGCAGGTAGGCAGGAAGGTTCACAGGTAGGCAGGCAGGCTAGCAAGCTCGCAGGCTCGCAGGCAGGCAGGCAGGCTGCAGGCAGGCAGGCAGGCAAGCAGGCAAGCAAGCTCGGAGGCTCACAGGCAGGCAGGTAGGCAGGCAGCCAGCTAGCAGGCTAGCAGGCAGGCAGGCAGGCAGGCAGGCAGGCAGGCAGGTAGGCAGGCAGGCTCGCACCAGGCAGGCTTGCTGGCAAGCAAGCAGGCAGGCTCACAGGCAGCTAGGCAGGAGGTTTCACAGGCAGGCAGGCAGGCAGGCAGGCCGTAGGCAGGCAGGCTGGCAGGCAAGCAAGCTCGCAGGCTCGCAGGCAGGCAGACAGGCAAGCAGGCAGGAAGGCAGGGAGGCTAGCAGGCAGGCAGGCTTGCAGGCAGGCAGGCAGGCAGGCTTGCAGGCAGGCAGGCAGGCAAGGAAGCTCACATGCTCACAGGCAGGCAGGCATGCAGGCAGGCATGCAGGCAGGCAGGTAGGCAGGCAGGCAGGTTCGCACCAGGCTGGCTCACTGGCAGGCAGGCAGGCAGGCTCACAGGCAGGTAGGCAGGAAGGTTCGCAGGCAGGCAAGCAGGCAAGCAAGCTCGCAGGCTCGCAGGCAGGCAGGCAGGCTGCAGGCAGGCAGGCATGCAGACAGACAGGCAGGTAGGCAGGTAGGCAGGCAGGCAGGCTCGCACCAGGCAGGCTCGCTGGCAAGCAGGCAGGCAGGCTCGCAGGCAGGTAGGCAAGAAGGTTCGCAGGCAGGCAGGCAAGCAAGCTCGCAGGCTCGCAGGCAGGCAGGCAGGCTCGCAGGCAGGCAGCCAGGGTAGCAGGCAGGCAGGCAGGCTTGCAGGCAGACAGGCAGGCTTGCAGGCAGACAGGCAGGCAGGCAGGCATGCATGCAGACAGGCAGGCAGGCTCGCAGGCAGGCAGGCTCACATACATGCAGGCAGGCAAGCAAGCTCACAGGCTCGCAGGCAGGCAGGCAGGCAGGCCGCAGGCAGGCAGGCAGGCAAGCAGGCAAGCAAGCTCGCAGGCTCGCAGGCAGGCAGGCAGGCAGGCAGGCAGGCTCACAGGCAGGCAGGCAGGCAGGCAGGCAGGCTCGCAGGCAGGCAGACAAGCAGGCTCGCAGGCACAGGCTCGCAGGCAGGCAGGCAGGCAGGCTCGCAGGCAGGCAGGCTCGCAGTCAGGTAGGCAGGAAGGCATGCAGGCAGCCAGGCAGGCAGGCAGGCAGGCAGGCAGGAAGGCTTGCAGGCAGGCAGGCAGGCAGGCAGGCAGGTAGGTAGACAGGCAGGCAGGCAGGAAGGCAGGCAAGCAGGAAGTCTAGCAGGCAGGCAGGCTTGAAAGCAGGCAGGCAGGCAAGGAAGCTCACATGCTCGCTCGGTGGCAGGCAGGCATGCAGGCATGCATGCAGGCAAGCAGGTAGGCAGGCAGGCAGGTTCGCACCAGGCTGGCTCACTGGCAGGCAGGCCGGCAGGCTCACCGGCAGGTAGGCAGGAAGGTTCGCAATCAGGCAAGCAGGCAAGCAAGCTCGCAGGCTCGCAGGCAGGCAGGCTCGCAGTCAGGTAGGCAGGAAGGCATGCAGGCAGCCAGGCAGGCAGGCAGGCAGGAAGGCTTGCAGGCAGGCAGGCAGGCAGGCAGGTAGGTAGACAGGCAGGCAGGCAGGAAGGCAGGCAAGCAGGAAGTCTAGCAGGCAGGCAGGCTTGAACGCAGGCAGGCAGGCAAGGAAGCTCACATGCTCGCTCGGTGGCAGGCAGGCATGCAGGCAGGCATGCAGGCAGGCATGCAGGCAGGCATGCAGGCAAGCAGGTAGGCAGGCAGGCAGGTTCGCACCAGGCTGGCTCACTGGCAGGCAGGCAGGCAGGCTCACAGACAGGTAGGCAGGAAGGTTCGCAGGCAGGCAAGCAGGCAAGCAAGCTCGCAGGCTCGCAGGCAGGCAGGCAGGCTGCAGGCAGGCAGGCATGCAGACAGACAGGCAGGCAGGCAGGCTCACACCAGGCAGGCTCGCTGGCAAGCAGGCAGGCAGGCTCGCAGGCAGGTAGGCAAGAAGGTTCGCAGGCAGGCAGGCAAGCAAGCTCGCAGGCTCGCAGGCAGGCAGGCAGGCTCGCAGGCAGGCACCCAGGGTAGCAGGCAGGCAGGCAGGCTTGCAGGCAGACAGGCAGGCTTGCAGGCAGACAGGCAGGCAGGCAGGCATGCATGCAGGCAGGCAGGCAGGCTCGCAGGCAGGCAGGCTCACATACATGCAGGCAGGCAAGCAAGCTCACAGGCTCGCAGGCAGGCAGGCAGGCCGCAGGCAGGCAGGCAGGCAAGCAGGCAAGCAAGCTCGCAGGCTCGCAGGCAGGCAGGCAGGCAGGCAGGCTCACAGGCAGGCAGGCAGGCTCGCAGGCAGGCTCGCAGGCAGGCAGACAAGCAGGCTCGCAGGCACAGGCTCGCAGACAGGCAGGCAGGCAGGCTCGCACCAGGCAGGCTCGCTGGCAGGCAGGCAGGCAGGCTAGCAGGCAGGTAGGCAGGAAGGTTCACAGGTAGGCAGGCAGGCTAGCAAGCTCGCAGGCTCGCAGGCAGGCAGGCAGGAAGGCAGGCAGGTAGGCAGGCAAGCAGGCAAGCAAGCTCGGAGGCTCACAGGCAGGCAGGTAGGCAGGCAGCCAGCTAGCAGGCTAGCAGGCAGGCAGGCAGGCAGGCAGGCATGCAGGCAGGCATGCAGGCAGGCAGGTAGGCAGGCAGGCAGGTTCGCACCAGGCTGGCTCACTGGCAGGCAGGCCGGCAGGCTCACAGGCAGGTAGGCAGGAAGGTTCGCAGGCAGGCTAGCAGGCAAGCAAGCTCGCAGGCTCGCAGGCAGGCAGGCAGGCTAGCAGGCAGGCAGGCTTGCAGGCAGGCAGACAGGCAAGCAAGCTCAAAGCTCGCAGGCAGCCAGTCGGGCAAGCAGGCAGGCAGGCAGGCATGCATGCAGGAGGTAGGCAAGCAGGCAGGCAGGCAGGCTCGCACCAGGCAGGCTCGCTGGCAGGCAGGCAGGCAGGCTAGCAGGCAGGTAGGCAGGAAGGTTCACAGGTAGGCAGGCAGGCTAGCAAGCTCGCAGGCTCGCAGGCAGGCAGGCAGGCTGCAGGCAGGCAGGCAGGCAAGCAGGCAAGCAAGCTCGGAGGCTCACAGGCAGGCAGGTAGGCAGGCAGCCAGCTAGCAGGCTAGCAGGCAGGCAGGCAGGCAGGCAGGCATGCAGGCAGGCAGGCAGGCAGGTAGGAAGGCAGGCTCGCACCAGGCAGGCTCGCTGGCAAGCAAGCAGGCAGGCTCACAGGCAGCTAGGCAGGAGGTTTCACAGGCAGGCAGGCAGGCAGGCAGGCCGTAGGCAGGCAGGCTGGCAGGCAAGCAGGCAGGAAGGCAGGGAGGCTAGCAGGCAGGCAGGCTTGCAGGCAGGCAGGCAGGCAGGCTTGCAGGCAGGCAGACAGGCAAGGAAGCTCACATGCTCACAGGCAGGCAGGCATGCAGGCAGGCATGCAGGCAGGCATGCAGGCAGGCATGCAGGCAAGCAGGTAGGCAGGCAGGCAGGTTCGCACCAGGCTGGCTCACTGGCAGGCAGGCAGGCAGGCTCACAGGCAGGTAGGCAGGAAGGTTCGCAGGCAGGCAAGCAAGCTCGCAGACTCGCAGGCAGGCAGGCAGGCTGCAGGCAGGCATGCATGCAGACAGACAGGCAGGCAGGCAGGTAGACAGGCAGGCAGGCTCGCACCAGGCAGGCTCGCTGGCAAGCAGGCAGGCAGGCTCGCAGGCAGGTAGGCAAGAAGGTTCGCAGGCTGGCAGGCAAGCAAGCTCGCAGGCTCGCAGGCAGGCAGGCAGGCTCGCAGGCAGGCAGTCAGGCAGGCAGGCAGCCAGGGTAGCAGGCAGGCAGGCAGGCTTGCAGGCAGACAGGCAGGCAGGCAGGCATGCATGTAGGCAGGCAGGCAGGCTCGCAGGCAGGCAGGCTCACATACATGCAGGCAGGCAAGCAAGCTCACAGGCTCGCAGGCAGGCAGGCTGGCAAGCAGGCAAGCAAGCTCGCAGGCTCACAGGCAGGCAGGCAGGCAGGCAGGCAGGCAGGCAGGCACGCAGGCAGGAAGGCTCACAGGCAGGCAGGCAGGCAGGCAGGCTCGCAGGCAGGCAGACAAGCAGGCTCGCAGGCACAGGCTCGCAGGCAGGCAGGCAGGCAGTCAGGCAGGCTCGCAGGCAGGCAGGCTCGCACTCAGGTAGGCAGGCTCGCAGGCAGGCAGTCAGGCAGGCAGGCAGGCAGGCAGGCAGGAAGGCTTGCAGGCAGGCAGGCAGGCAGGCAGGTAGGTAGACAGGCAGGCAGGCAGGAAGGCAGGCAAGCAGGAAGTCTAGCAGGCAGGCAGGCTTGAACGCAGGCAGGCAGGCAAGGAAGCTCACATGCTCGCTCGGTGGCAGGCAGGCAGGCAGGCAGGCAAGCAGGCAAGCAAGCTCAGAGGCTCGCAGGCAGGCAGGCAGGCTCGCAGGCAGGCAGTCAGGCAGGCAGACAAGCAGGCAAGAAAGCTAGCAGGCTAGCAGGCAGGCTCGCAGGCAGGCTCGCAGGCAGGCAGGCTCGCAGGCAGGCATGCAGGCAGGCAGGCATGCAGGCAGGCAGGCAGGCAGGCAGGCAGGCAGACACGCAGGCAGGCAGGAAAGCAGGCAGGCTAGCCGGCAGGCAGCCTTGCAGGTAGGCAGGCAGGCAGGCAGGTAGGAAGGCTAGCAGCAGGCAAGCTCGCAGGCAGGCAGGCAGGTAGGCTCGCAGGCAGGTAGGCAGGAAGGTTCGCAGGCAGGCAGGCAGGCAAGCAAGCTCGCAGGCTCACAGGCAGGCAGGCAGGCCTCAGGCAGGTAGGCAGGCAGGCAGGCAAGCGGGCAAGCAAGCTCGCAGGCTCGCAGGCAGGCAGGCAGGCTCGCAGGCAGGCAGTCAGGCAGCCAGGCTAGCAGGCTAGCAGGCTAGCAGGCAGGCAGGCAGGCTAGCAGGCAGGCAGGCAGGCTCGCAGCAAGGCAGGCAGGCAGGCATGCAGGCAGGCAGGCATGCAGGCAGGCAGGCAGGCAGGGAGGTAGACAGGTAGGCAGGAAGGAAGGCAGGCAGGCTAGCAGGCAGGCAGGCAGGCAAGCAAGCTCATGCTCGCTCTTAGGCAGGCAGGCAGTCAGGCAGGCATGCAGACAGGTAGGTAGGCAGGCAGGCAGGCAGGCAGGCAGGCTCGTCCAGGCATGCTCACTGGCAGGCATTCAAGCAGGCAGGCAGGCAGGCAGGCAGGCTCGCAGGCAGGCAGACTCACAGGCAGGCAGGCAGGCAGGCTCGCAGGCAGGCAGGAAAGCAGGCTCGCAGGCAGGCAGGAAAGCAGGCTCGCAGGCACAGGCTCGCAGGCAGGCAGGCAGATAGGCAGGCAGGCTCGCAGTCAGGTAGGCAGGAAGGCATGCAGGCAGGCAGGCTCACAGGCAAGCAGGCAGGCAGGCAGGCAGGCAGGCAGGTAGACAGGCAGGAAGGCAGGCAGGCTCGCAGGCAGGTAGGCAGGAAGGTTCGCAGGCAGGAAGGCAGGCAAGCAAGCTCACAGGCTTGCAGGCAGGCAGGCCTCAGGCAGGCAGGCAGGCAGGCAAGCAAGCTTGCAGGCTCTCAGGCAGGCAGGCAGGCATGCATGCATGCATGCATGCAGGCAGGCAGGCAGGCAGGTAGACAGGCAGGCAGGGTAGCAGGCAGGCAGGCTTGCATGCAGGCAGCCAGGCAAGCAAGCTCACATGCTCGCTCATAGGCAGGCAGGCAGGCAGGCAGGCATGCAGACAGGTATGTAGGCAGGCAGGCAGGCATGCAGACAGGTATGTAGGCAGGTAGGCAGGCAGGCAGGCTCGTCCAGGCTGGCTTGCTGTCAGGCAGTCAAGCAGGCAGGCAGGCAGGCAGGCAGGCTCGCAGGCAGGCAGGCAGGTAGGAAGGCTAGCAGCAGGCAAGCTCGCAGGCAGGCAGGCAGGTAGGCTCGCAGGCAGGTAGGCAGGAAGGTTCGCAGGCAGGCAGGCAGGCAAGCAAGCTCGCAGGCTCACAGGCAGGCAGGCAGGCCTCAGGCAGGTAGGCAGGCAGGCAGGCAAGCTCGCAGGCTCGCAGGCAGGCAGGCAGGCAAGCAAGCTCGCAGGCTCGCAGGCAGGCAGGCAGGCTCGCAGGCAGGCAGTCAGGCAGGCAGGCAGCCAGGCTAGCAGGCTAGCAGGCAGGCAGGAAGGCTCGCCGGCAGGCAGGCAGGCAGGCAGGCAGGCAGGCAGGCAGGCAGACAGGCAGGCAGGCAGGCAGGCAGGCAGGAAGGCAGGCAGGTAGACAGGCAGGCAGGCAGGCAGGCAGTCAAGCAGGCTCGCAGGCTCGCAAGCAGGCAGCAGGCTGCAGGCAGGCAGGCAGGCCGGCAAGCAGGCAATCAAGCTTGCAGGCTCGCATACATGCAGGCAGGCAAGCAAGCTCACAGGCTCGCAGGCAGGCAGGCAGGCCGCAGGCAGGCAGGCAGGCAAGCAGGCAAGCAAGCTCGCAGGCTCGCAGGCAGGCAGGCAGGCAGGCTCACAGGCAGGCAGGCAGGCAGGCAGGCAGGCAGGCAGGCAAGCCGGTTTGCATGCTCGCAGGCCAGCAGGTTCACAGGCAGGCAGGCTCGCAGGCAGGCTCACAGGCAGGCAGGCAAGCAGGCAGGCAGGCAGGCAGGCAGGCAGGCAGGCTCGCAGGCAGGAAGGCTCACAGGCAGGCAGGCAGGCAGGCAGGCAGGCTCGCAGGCAGGCAGGCAAGCAGGCTCGCAGGCACAGGCTCGCAGGCAGGCAGGCAGGCAGGCAGACAGGCTCGCAGGCAGGCAGGCTAGCAGTCAGGTAGGCATGAAGGCAGGAAGGCAGGCAGGCAGGCTCGCTGGCAGGCAGGCTAGCAGGCAGGCAGGCACGCAGGCAGGCAGGCAGGCAAGCATGCTCGCAGCTCGTAGGCAGGTAGGCAGGTAGGCAGGCAGGCAGGCAGGCATACAGGCATGCAGGCAGGCAGGTAGGCATGCAGGCAGGTAGGCAGGCAGGCAGGCAGTCTTGCTGGCAGGCAGGCAGGCAGCCTCGCAGGCAGGTAGGCATGAAGGTTTGCAGGCAGGAAGGCAGGCAAGCAAGCTCACAGGCTTGAATGTAGGCAGGCAGGCCGCAGGCAGGCAGGCCGGCAGGCAGGCCGGCAGGCCGGCAGGCAGGAAGGCTTGCAGGAAGGCAGGCAGGCAAACAAGCTCACATGCTCGCTCGCAGGCAGACAGGCAGGCAGGCAGGCAGGCATGCAGACAGGTAGGTAGGCAGGCAGGAAGGCAGGCAGGCAGGCAGGCTCGCACCAGGCAGGCTCGCTGGCAGGCAGGCAGGCAGGCTCGCAGGCAGGTAGGCAGGAAGGTTCTCAGGCAGGCAGGCAAGCTAGCAAACTCGCAGGCTCGCAGACAGGCAGGCAGCCAGGATGCAGGCAGGCAGGCAGGCAGGCAAGCAAGCTTGCAGGCTCGCAGGTAGGCAGGCTGGCAGGCATGCAGCCAGGCTAGCAGGCTAGCAGGCAGGCAGGCAGGCAGGCAGACAGGAATGCAGGCAGGCAGGTAGGCAGGCAGGCAGGCTCGCACCAGGCAGGCTCGCTGGCAAGCAAGCAGGCAGGCTCGCAGGCAGGTAGGCAGGAAGGTTCGCAGGCAGGCAGGCAGCCAAGCAAGCTCACAGGCTTGCAGGCAGGCAGGCCGCAGGCAGGCAGGCAGGCAGGCAGGCTAGCAAGGTCGCAGGCTCGCAGACAGGCAGGCAGGCAGGCATGCAGCCAGGATAGCAGGCTAGCAGGCAGGCAGGCAGGCCTGAAGGCATGCAGGCAGGCAAGTAGGCAGGCAGGCAGGCAGGCAGGAAGGCTAGCAGGCAGGCAGGCTCGCAGGCAGGCAGGCAGGCAAGCATGCTCGCAGCTCGTAGGCAGGTAGGCAGGCAGGCAGGCAGGCATACAGGCATGCAGGCAGGCAGGTAGGCATGCAGGCAGGTAGGCAGGCAGGCAGGCAGGCAGGCAGTCTTGCTGGCAGGCAGGCAGGCAGGCTCGCAGGCAGGTAGGCATGAAGGTTCGCAGGCAGGAAGGCAGGCAAGCAAGCTCACAGGCTTGAAGGTAGGCAGGCAGGCCGCAGGCAGGCAGGCCGGCAACCGGTAGGCAGGCCGGCAGGCAGGAAGGCTTGCAGGAAGGCAGGCAGGCAAACAAGCTCACATGCTCGCTCGCAGGCAGACAGGCAGGCAGGCAGGCAGGCATGCAGACAGGTAGGTAGGCAGGCAGGAAGGCAGGCAGGCAGGCAGGCAGGTTCGCACCAGGCAGGCTCGCAGGCAGGTAGGCAGGAAGGTTCGCAGGCAGGCAGGCAGGCTAGCAAGCTCGCAGGCTCGCAGACAGGCAGGCAGGCAGGATGCAGGCAGGCAGGCAGGCAGGCAAGCAAGCTTGCAGGCTCGCAGGTAGGCAGGCTGGCAGGCATGCAGCCAGGCTAGCAGGCAGGCAGGCAGGCATGCAGGCATGCAGGCAGGCAGACAGGCATGCAGGCAGGTAGGCAGGCAGGCAGGCTCGCACCAGGCAGGCTCGCTGGCAAGCAAGCAGGCAGGCTCGCAGGCAGGTAGGCAGGAAGGTTCGCAGGCAGGCAGGCAGGCAAGCAAGCTCACAGGCTTGCAGGCAGGCAGGCAGGCCGCAGGCAGGCAGGCAGGCAGGCAAGCAAGCTCGCAGGCTCACAGGCAGACAGGCAGGCAGGTTGACAGGCAGGCAGGCAGGAAGGCAGGCAGGCTAGCAGGCAGGCAGGCTTGCAGGCAGGCAGGCAGGCAAGCAAGCTCAAAGCTCACAGGCAGCCAGTCGGGCAAGCAGGCAGGCAGGCAGGCATGCATGCAGGAGGTAGTCAAGCAGGCAGGCAGGCAGGCTCGCACCAGGCAGGCTCGCTGGCAGGCAGGCAGGCAGGCTAGCAGGCAGGTAGGCAGGAAGGTTCACAGGTAGGCAGGCAGGCTAGCAAGCTCGCAGGCTCGCAGGCAGGCAGGCAGGCTGCAGGCAGGCAGGCAGGCAAGCAGGCAAGCAAGCTCGGAGGCTCACAGGCAGGCAGGTAGGCAGGCAGCCAGCTAGCAGGCTAGCAGGCAGGCAGGCAGGCAGGCAGGCATGCAGGCAGGCAGGCAGGCAGGTAGGCAGGCAGGCTCGCACCAGGCAGGCTCGCTGGCAAGCAAGCAGGCAGGCTCATAGGCAGCTAGGCAGGAGGTTTCACAGGCAGGCAGGCAGGCAGGCAGGCAGGCCGTAGGCAGGCAGGCTGGCAGGCAAGCAAGCTCACAGGCTCACAGGCAGGCAGACAGGCAAGCAGGCAGGAAGGCAGGGAGGCTAGCAGGCAGGCAGGCTTGCAGGCAGGCAGGCTTGCAGGCAGGCAGGCAGGCAAGGAAGCTCACATGCTCACAGGCAGGCAGGCATGCAGGCAGGCATGCAGGCAGGCATGCAGGCAAGCAGGTAGGCAGGCAGGCAGGTTCGCACCAGGCTGGCTCACTGGCAGGCAGGCAGGCAGGCTCACAGACAGGTAGGCAGGAAGGTTCGCAGGCAGGCAAGCAGGCAAGCAAGCTCGCAGGCTCACAGGCAGGCAGGCAGGCTGCAGGCAGGCAGGCATGCAGACAGACAGGCAGGCAGGCAGGCTCACACCAGGCAGGCTCGCTGGCAAGCAGGCAGGCAGGCTCGCAGGCAGGTAGGCAAGAATGTTCGCAGGCAGGCAGGCAAGCAAGCTCGCAGGCTCGCAGGCAGGCAGGCAGGCTCGCAGGCAGGCAGTCAGGCAGGCAGGCAGCCAGGGTAGCAGGCAGGCAGGCAGGCTTGCAGGCAGACAGGCAGGCAGGCAGGCATGCATGCAGGCAGGAAGGCTCACAGGCAGGCAGGCAGGCAGGCAGGCAGGCAGGCAGGCAGGCTCGCAGGCAGGAAGGCTCACAGGCAGGCAGGCAGGCAGGCAGGCTCGCAGGCAGGCAGACAAGCAGGCTCGCAGGCACAGGCTCCCAGGTAGGCAGGGAGGCAGGCAGGCTCGCAGGCAGGCAGGCTCGCACTCAGGTAGGCAGGCAGCCAGGCAGGCAGGCAGGCAGGCAGGAAGGAAGGCTTGCAGGCAGGCAGGCAGGCAGGCAAGCAGGCAAGCAAGCTCAGAGGCTTGCAGGCAGGCAGGCAGGCTCGCAGGCAGGCAGTCAGGCAGGCAGACAAGCAGGCAAGAAAGCTAGCAGGCTAGCAGGCAGGCTCGCAGGCAGGCTCGCAGGCAGGCAGGCTCGCAGGCAGGCATGCAGGCAGGCAGGCATGCAGGCAGGCAGGCAGGCAGGCAGGTAGACACGCAGGCAGGCAGGCCGGCAGGCAGGAAGGCTTGCAGGAAGGCAGGCCGGCAAACAAGCTCACATGATCGCTCGCAGACAGACAGGCAGGCAGGCAGGCAGGCATGCAGACAGGTAGGTAGGCAGGCAGGAAGGCAGGCAGGCAGGCAGGCTCGCACCAGGCAGGCTCGCTGGCAGGCAGGCAGGCAGGCTCGCAGGCAGGTAGGCAGGAAGGTTCGCAGGCAGGCAGGCAGGCTAGCAAGCTCGCAGGCTCGCAGACAGGCAGGCAGGCAGGATGCAGGCAGGCAGGCAGGCAGGCAAGCAAGCTTGCAGGCTCGCAGGTAGGCAGGCTGGCAGGCATGCAGCCAGGATAGCAGGCTGGCAGGCAGGCAGGCAGGCAGGCAGGCAGGCAGACAGGCATGCAGGCAGGCAGGTAGGCAGACAGGCAGGCTCGCACCAGGCAGGCTCGCTGGCAAGCAAGCAGGCAGGCTCGCAGGCAGGTAGGCAGGAAGGTTCGCAGGCAGGCAGGCAGGCAAGCAAGCTCACAGGCTTGCATGCAGGCAGGCAGGCCGCAGGCAGGCAGGCAGGCAGGCAGGCAGGCAAGCAAGCTCGCAGGTTCACAGGCAGACAGGCAGGCAGGTAGACAGGCAGGCAGGAAGGAAGGCAGGCAGGCTAGCAGGCAGGCAGGCTTGCAGGCAGGCAGGCAGGCAAGCAAGCTCAAAGCTCGCAGGCAGCCAGTCGGGCAAGCAGGAAGGCAGGCAGGCATGCATGCAGGAGGTAGGCAAGCAGGCAGGCAGGCTCGCACCAGGCAGGCTCGCTGGCAGGCAGGCAGGCAGGCTAGCAGGCAGGTAGGCAGGAAGGTTCACAGGTAGGCAGGCAGGCTAGCAAGCTCGCAGGCTCGCAGGCAGGCAGGCAGGCTGCAGGCAGGCAGGCAGGCAAGCAGGCAAGCAAGCTCGGAGGCTCACAGGCAGGCAGGTAGGCAGGCAGCCAGCTAGCAGGCTAGCAGGCAGGCAGGCAGGCAGGCAGGCAGGCATGCAGGCAGGCAGGCAGGCAGGTAGGCAGGCAGGCTCGCACCAGGCAGGCTTGCTGGCAAGCAAGCAGGCAGCCTCACAGGCAGCTAGGCAGGAGGTTTCACAGGCAGGCAGGCAGGCAGGCAGGCCGGCCGTAGGCAGGCAGGCTGGCAGGCAAGCAAGCTCGCAGGCTCGCAGGCAGGCAGACAGGCAAGCAGGCAGGAAGGCAGGGAGGCTAGCAGGCAGGCAGGCTTGCAGGCAGGCAGGCAGGCAGGCTTGCAGGCAGGCAGGCAGGCAGGCAAGGAAGCTCACATGCTCACAGGCAGGCAGGCATGCAGGCAGGCAGGTTCGCACCAGGCTGGCTCACTGGCAGGCAGGCCGGCAGGCTCACAGGCAGGTAGGCAGGAAGGTTCGCAGGCAGGCAAGCAGGCAAGCAAGCTCGCAGGCTCGCAGGCAGGCAGGCAGGCTAGCAGGCAGGCAGGCTTGCAGGCAGGCAGGCAGGCAAGCAAGCTCAAAGCTCGCAGGCAGCCAGTCGGGCAAGCAGGCAGGCAGGCAGGCATGCATGCAGGAGGTAGGCAAGCAGGCAGGCAGGCAGGCTCGCACCAGGCAGGCTCGCTGGCAGGCAGGCAGGCAGGCTAGCAGGCAGGTAGGCAGGAAGGTTCACAGGTAGGCAGGCAGGCTAGCAAGCTCGCAGGCTCGCAGGCAGGCAGGCAGGCTGCAGGCAGGTAGGCAGGCAAGCAGGCAAGCAAGCTCGGAGGCTCACAGGCAGGCAGGTAGGCAGGCAGCCAGCTAGCAGGCTAGCAGGCAGGCAGGCAGGCAGGCAGGCATGCAGGCAGGCAGGCAGGCAGGTAGGCAGGCAGGCTCGCACCAGGCAGGCTCGCTGGCAAGCAAGCAGGCAGGCTCACAGGCAACTAGGCAGGAGGTTTCACAGGCAGGCAGGCAGGCAGGCAGGCAGGCCGTAGGCAGGCAGGCTGGCAGGCAAGCAAGCTCGCAGGCTCGCAGGCAGGCAGACAGGCAAGCAGGCAGGAAGGCAGGGAGGCTAGCAGGCAGGCAGGCTTGCAGGCAGGCAGGCAGGCAGGCTTGCAGGCAGGCAGGCAAGGAAGCTCACATGCTCACAGGCAGGCAGGCATGCAGGCAGGCATGCAGGCAGGCATGCAGGCAGGCATGCAGGCAGGCAGGTAGGCAGGCAGGCAGGTTCGCACCAGGCTGGCTCACTGGCAGGCAGGCAGGCAGGCTCACAGGCAGGTAGGCAGGAAGTTTCGCAGGCAGGCAAGCAGGCAAGCAAGCTCGCAGGATCGCAGGCAGGCAGGCAGGCTGCAGGCAGGCAGGCATGCAGACAGACAGGCAGGCAGGCAGGTAGGCAGGCAGGCAGGCTCGCACCAGGCAGGCTCGCTGGCAAGCAGGCAGGCAGGCTCGCAGGCAGGTAGGCAAGAAGGTTCGCAGGCAGGCAGGCAAGCAAGCTCGCAGGCTCGCAGGCAGGCAGGCAGGCTCGCAGGCAGGCAGCCAGGGTAGCAGGCAGGCAGGCAGGCTTGCAGGCAGACAGGCAGGCTTGCAGGCAGACAGGCAGGCAGGCAGGCATGCATGCATGCAGGCAGGCAGGCTCGCAGGCAGGCAGGCTCACATACATGCAGGCAGGCAAGCAAGCTCACAGGCTCGCAGGCAGGCAGGCAGGCCGCAGGCAGGCAGGCAGGCAAGCAGGCAAGCAAGCTCGCAGGCTCGCAGGCAGGCAGGCAGGCAGGCAGGCAGGCTCACAGGCAGGCAGACAAGCAGGCTCGCAGGCACAGGCTCGCAGGCAGGCAGGCAGGTAGGCTCGCAGGCAGGCAGGCTCGCAGTCAGGTAGGCAGGAAGGCATGCAGGCAGCCAGGCAGGCAGGCAGGCAGGCAGGCAGGAAGGCTGGCAGGCAGGCAGGCAGGCAGGCAGGTAGGTAGACAGGCAGGCAGGCAGGAAGGCAGGCTAGCAGGAAGTCTAGCAGGCAGGCAGGCTTGAACGCAGGCAGGCAGGCAAGGAAGCTCACATGCTCGCTCGGTGGCAGGCAGGCATGCAGGCAGGCATGCAGGCATGCATGCAGGCAAGCAGGTAGGCAGGCAGGCAGGTTCGCACCAGGCTGGCTCACTGGCAGGCAGGCAGGCAGGCTCGCAGGCAGGTAGGCATGAAGGTTCGCAGGCAGGAAGGCAGGCAAGCAAGCTCACAGGCTTGAAGGTAGGCAGGCAGGCCGCAGGCAGGCAGGCCGGCAACCGGCAGGCAGGCCGGCAGGCAGGAAGGCTTGCAGGAAGGCAGGCAGGCAAACAAGCTCACATGCTCGCTCGCAGGCAGACAGGCAGGCAGGCAGGCAGGCATGCAGACAGGTAGGTAGGCAGGCAGGAAGGCAGGCAGGCAGGCAGGCTCGCACCAGGCAGGCTCGCTGGCAGGCAGGCAGGCAGGCTCGCAGGCAGGTAGGCAGGAAGGTTCGCAGGCAGGCAGGCAGGCTAGCAAGCTCGCAGGCTCGCAGACAGGCAGGCAGGCAGGATGCAGGCAGGCAGGCAGGCAGGCAAGCAAGCTTGCAGGCTCGCAAGTAGGCAGGCTGGCAGGCATGCAGCCAGGCTAGCAGGCAGGCAGGCAGGCATGCAGGCAGGCAGGCAGGCAGACAGGCATGCAGGCAGGCAGGTAGGCAGGCAGGCAGGCTCGCACCAGGCAGGCTCGCTGGCAAGCAAGCAGGCAGGCTCGCAGGCAGGTAGGCAGGAAGGTTCGCAGGCAGGCAGGCAGGCAAGCAAGCTCACAGGCTTCCAGGCAGGCAGGCAGGCCGCAGGCAGGCAGGCAGGCAGGCAAGCAAGCTCGCAGGCTCACAGGCAGACAGGCAGGCTGCAGGCAGGCAGGCAGGCAAGCAGGCAAGCAAGCTCGGAGGCTCACAGGCAGGCAGGTAGGCAGGCAGCCAGCTAGCAGGCTAGCAGGCAGGCAGGCAGGCAGGCAGGCATGCAGGCAGGCAGGCAGGCAGGTAGGCAGGCAGGCTCGCACCAGGCAGGCTCGCTGGCAAGCAAGCAGGCAGGCTCATAGGCAGCTAGGCAGGAGGTTTCGCAGGCAGGCAGGCAGGCGGGCAGGCAGGCCGTAGGCAGGCAGGCTGGCAGGCAAGCAAGCTCACAGGCTCGCAGGCAGGCAGACAGGCATGCAGGCAGGAAGGCAGGGAGGCTAGCAGGCAGGCAGGCTTGCAGGCAGGCAGGCTTGCAGGCAGGCAGGCAGGCAAGGAAGCTCACATGCTCACAGGCAGGCAGGCATGCAGGCAGGCATGCAGGCAGGCATGCAGGCAAGCAGGTAGGCAGGCAGGCAGGTTCGCACCAGGCTGGCTCACTGGCAGGCAGGCAGGCAGGCTCACAGACAGGTAGGCAGGAAGGTTCGCAGGCAGGCAAGCAGGCAAGCAAGCTCGCAGGCTCGCAGGCAGGCAGGCAGGCTGCAGGCAGGCAGGCATGCAGACAGACAGGCAGGCAGGCAGGCTCACACCAGGCAGGCTCGCTGGCAAGCAGGCAGGCAGGCTCGCAGGCAGGTAGGCAAGAAGGTTCGCAGGCAGGCAGGCAAGCAAGCTCACAGGCTCGCAGGCAGGCAGGCAGGCTCGCAGGCAGGCAGTCAGGCAGGCAGGCAGCCAGGGTAGCAGGCAGGCAGGCAGGCAGGATGCAGGCAGGCAGGCAGGCAGGCAGGCATGCATGCAGGCAGGAAGGCTCACAGGCAGGCAGTCAGGCAGGCAGGCAGGCAGGCTCGCAGGCAGGAAGGCTCACAGGCAGGCAGGCAGGCAGGCAGGCTCCCAGGCAGGCAGACAAGCAGGCTCGCAGGCACAGGCTCCCAGGTAGGCAGGGAGGCAGGCAGGCTCGCAGGCAGGCAGGCTCGCACTCAGGTAGGCAGGCAGCCAGGCAGGCAGGCAGGCAGGCAGGCAGGAAGGCTTGCAGGCAGGCAGGCAGGTAGGTAGACAGGCAGGCAGGCAGGAAGGCAGGCAAGCAGGAAGTCTAGCAGGCAGGCAGGCTTGAACGCAGGCAGGCAGGCAAGGAAGCTCACATGCTCGCTCGGTGGCAGGCAGGCAGGCAGGCAGGCAAGCAGGCAAGCAAGCTCAGAGGCTCGCAGGCAGGCAGGCAGGCAGGAAGGCTATCAGGCAGGCAGGCTCGCAGGCAGGCAGGCAGGCAAGCATGCTCGCAGCTCGTAGGCAGGTAGGCAGGCAGGCAGGCAGGCAGGCATACAGGCATGCAGGCAGGCAGGTAGGCATGCAGGCAGGTAGGCAGGCAGGCAGGCAGGCAGGCAGGCAGCCTTGCTGGCAGGCAGGCAGGCAAGCAGGCAAGCAAGCTCGCAGGCTCGCAGGCAGGCAGGTAGGCAGGCAGGCAGGCTCACAGGCAGGCAGGCAGGCAGGCAGGCTCGCAGGCAGGCAGACAAGCAGGCTCGCAGGCACAGGCTCGCAGGCAGGCAGGCAGGCTCACAGGCAGGCAGGCTCGCAGTCAGGTAGGCAGGAAGGCATGCAGGCAGCCAGGCAGGCAGGCAGGCAGGCAGGCAGGAAGGCTTGCAGGCAGACAGGCAGGCAGGCAGGTAGGTAGACAGGCAGGCAGGCAGGAAGGCAGGCAAGCAGGAAGTCTAGCAGGCAGGCAGGCTTGAACGCAGGCAGGCAGGCAAGGAAGCTCACATGCTCGCTCGGTGGCAGGCAGGCATGCAGGCATGCATGCAGGCAAGCAGGTAGGCAGGCAGGCAGGTTCGCACCAGGCTGGCTCACTGGCAGGCAGGCCGGCAGGCTCACAGGCAGGTAGGCATGAAGGTTCGCAGGCAGCAAGGCAGGCAAGCAAGCTCACAGGCTTGAAGGTAGGCAGGCAGGCCGCAGGCAGGCAGGCCGGCAACGGGCAGGCAGGCCGGCAGGCAGGAAGGCTTGCAGGAAGGCAGGCAGGCAAACAAGCTCACATGCTCGCTCGCAGGCAGACAGGCAGGCAGGTAGGCAGGCATGCAGACAGGTAGGTAGGCAGGCAGGAAGGCAGGCAGGCAGGCAGGCTCGCACCAGGCAGGCTCGCTGGCAGGCAGGCAGGCAGGCTCGCAGGCAGGTAGGCAGGAAGGTTCGCAGGCAGGCAGGCAGGCTAGCAAGCTCGCAGGCTCGCAGACAGGCAGGCAGGCAGGATGCAGGCAGGCAGGCAGGCAGGCAAGCAAGCTTGCAGGCTCGCAGGTAGGCAGGCTGGCAGGCATGCAGCCAGGCTAGCAGGCAGGCAGGCAGGCATGCAGGCAGGCAGGCAGGCAGACAGGCATGCAGGCAGGCAGGCAGGCAGGCAAGCAGGCAAGCAAGCTCGGAGGCTCACAGGCAGGCAGGTAGGCAGGCAGCCAGCTAGCAGGCTAGCAGGCAGGGAGGCAGGCAGGCAGGCAGGTAGGCAGGCAGGCTCGCACCAGGCAGGCTCGCTGGAAAGCAAGCAGGCAGGCTCACAGGCAGCTAGGCAGGAGGTTTCACAGGCAGGCAGGCAGGCAGGCAGGCAGGCAGGCAGGCCGTAGGCAGGCAGGATGGCAGGCAAGCAAGCTCGCAGGCTCGCAGGCAGGCAGACAGGCAAGCAGGCAGGAAGGCAGGGAGGCTTGCAGGCAGGCAGGCTTGCAGGCAGGCAGGCAGGCAGGCTTGCAGGCAGGCAGGCAGGCAAGGAAGCTCACATGCTCACAGGCAGGCAGGCATGCAGGCAGGCATGCAGGCAGGCATGCAGGCAGGCATGCAGGCAAGCAGGTAGGCAGGCAGGCAGGTTCGCACCAGGCTGGCTCACTGGCAGGCAGGCAGGCAGGCTCACAGGCAGGTAGGCAGGAAGGTTCGCAGGCAGGCAAGCAGGCAAGCAAGCTCGCAGGCTCGCGGCAGGCAGGCAGGCTGCAGGCAGGCAGGCATGCAGACAGACAGGCAGGCAGGCAGGTAGGCAGGCAGGCAGGCTCGCACCAGGCAGGCTCGCTGGCAAGCAGGCAGGCAGGCTCGCAGGCAGGTAGGCAAGAAGGTTCGCAGGCAGGCAGGCAAGCAAGCTCGCAGGCTCGCAGGCAGGCAGGCAGGCTCACAGGCAGGCATGCAGGCAGGCAGGCATGCAGGCAGGCAGGCAGGCAGGCAGGCAGGTAGACATGCAGGCAGGCAGGAAAGCAGGCAGGCTAGCCGGCAGGCAGCCTTGCAGGTAGGCAAGCAGGCAGGCAGGTAGGAAGGCTAGCAGCAGGCAAGCTCGCAGGCAGGCAGGCAGGTAGTCTCGCAGGCAGGTAGGCAGGAAGGTTCGCAGGCAGGCAGGCAGGCAAGCAAGCTCGCAGGCTCACAGGCAGGCAGGCAGGCCTCAGGCAGGCAGGCAGGCAGGCAGGCAAGCGGGCAAGCAAGCTCGCAGGCTCGCAGGCAGGCAGGTAGGCTCGCAGACAGGCAGTCAGGCAGCCAGGCTAGCAGGCTAGCAGGCAGGCAGGCAGGCTAGCAGGCAGGCAGGCAGGCTCGCAGGCAGGCAGGCAGGCAGGCATGCAGGCAGGCAGGCATGCAGGCAGGCAGGGAGGTAGACAGGTAGGCAGGCAGGAAGGCAGGCAGGCTAGCAGGCAGGCAGGCTGGCAAGCAAGCTCATGCTCGCTCTTAGGCAGGCAGGCAGTCAGGCAGGCATGCAGACAGGTAGGTAGGCAGGCAGGCAGGCAGGCAGGCAGGCTCGTCCAGGCATGCTCACTGGCAGGCATTCAAGCAGGCAGGCAGGCAGGCAGGCAGGCTCGCAGGCATGCAGACTCACAGGCAGGCAGGCAGGCAGGCTCGCAGGCAGGCAGGAAAGCAGGCTCGCAGGCACAGGCTTGCAGGCAGGCAGGCAGATAGGCAGGCAGGCTCGCAGGCAGGCAGGCTCGCAGTCAGGTAGGCAGGAAGGCATGCAGGCAGGCAGGCTCACAGGCAAGCAGGCAGGCAGGCAGGCAGGCAGGCAGGTAGACAGGCAGGAAGGCAGGCAGGCTCGCAGGCAGGTAGGCAGGAAGGTTCGCAGACAGGAAGGCAGGCAAGCAAGCTCACAGGCTTACAGGCAGGCAGGCCTCAGGCAGGCAGGCAGGCAGGCAAGCAAGCTCGCAGGCTCGCAGGCAGGCAGGCATGCATGCATGCATGCATGCATGCAGACAGGCAGGCAGGCAGGAAGGCAGGCAGGGTAGCAGGCAGGCAGGCTTGCATGCAGGCAGCCAGGCAAGCAAGCTCACATGCTCGCTCGTAGGCAGGCAGGCAGGCAGGCAGGCATGCAGATAGGTATGTAGGCAGGTAGGCAGGCAGGCAGGCTCGTCCAGGCTGGCTTGCTGTCAGGCAGTCAAGCAGGCAGGCAGGCAGGCAGGCAGGCTCGCAGGCAGGCAGGTAGGAAGGCTAGCAGCAGGCAAGCTTGCAGGCAGGCAGGCAGGTAGGCTCGCAGGCAGGTAGGCAGGAAGGTTCGCAGGCAGGCAGGCAGGCAAGCAAGCTCGCAGGCTCACAGGCAGGCAGGCAGGCCTCAGGCAGGTAGGCAGGCAGGCAGGCAAGAAGGCAAGCAAGCTCGCAGGCTCGCAGGCAGGCAGGCAGGCTCGCAGGCAGGCAGTCAGGCAGGCAGGCAGCCAGGCTAGCAGGCTAGCAGGCAGGCAGGAAGGCTCGCCGGCAGGCAGGCAGGCAGGCAGGCAGGCAGGCAGGCAGGCAGGCAGTCAAGCAAGCTCGCAGGCTCGCAGGCAGGCACGCAGGCTGCAGGCAGGCAGGCAGGCCGGCAAGCAGGGAATCAAGCTCGCAGGCTCGCATACATGCAGGCAGGCAAGCAAGCTCACAGGCTCGCAGGCAGGCAGGCAGGCCGCAGGCAGGCAGGCAGGCAAGCAGGCAAGCAAGCTCGCAGGCTCGCAGGCAGGCAGGCAGGCAGGCTCGCAGGCAGGCAGGCAGGCAGGCAAGCCGGTTTGCATGCTCGCAGGCCAGCAGGTTCACAGGCAGGCAGGCTCGCAGGCAGGCTCACAGGCAGGCAGGCAAGCAGGCAGGCAGGCAGGCAGGCAGGCTCGCAGGCAGGAAGGCTCACAGGCAGGCAGGCAGGCAGGCAGGCAGGCTCGCAGGCAGGCAGGCAAGCAGGCTCGCAGGCACAGGCTCGCAGGCAGGCAGGCAGGCAGGCAGACAGGCTCGCAGGCAGGCAGGCTCGCAGTCAGGTAGGCATGAAGGCAGGAAGGCAGGCAGGCAGGCAGTCTTGCTGGCAGGCAGGCAGGCAGGCTCGCAGGCAGGTAGGCATGAAGGTTCACAGGCAGGAAGGCAGGCAAGCAAGCTCACAGGCTTGAAGGTAGGCAGGCAGGCCGGCAGGCCGGCAGGCAGGCCGGCAGGCAGGAAGGCTTGCAGGAAGGCAGGCAGGCAAACAAGCTCACAGGCTCGCAGGCAGGCAGGCAGGCCGCAGGCAGGCAGGCAGGCAAGCAGGCAAGCAAGCTCGCAGGCTCGCAGGCAGGCACGCAGGCTGCAGGCAGGCAGGCAGGCCGGCAAGCAGGGAATCAAGCTCGCAGGCTCGCATACATGCAGGCAGGCAAGCAAGCTCACAGGCTCGCAGGCAGGCAGGCAGGCCGCAGGCAGGCAGGCAGGCAAGCAGGCAAGCAAGCTCGCAGGCTCGCAGGCAGGCAGGCAGGCAGGCTCGCAGGCAGGCAGGCAGGCAGGCAGGCAAGCCGGTTTGCATGCTCGCAGGCCAGCAGGTTCACAGGCAGGCAGGCAGGCAGGCTCGCAGGCAGGCTCACAGGCAGGCAGGCAAGCAGGCAGGCAGGCTCGCAGTCAGGAAGGCTCACAGGCAGGCAGGCTCGCAGGCAGGCAGGCAAGCAGGCTCGCAGGCACAGGCTCGCAGGCAGGCAGGCAGGCAGGCAGGCAGACAGGCTCGCAGGCAGGCAGGCTCGCAGTAAGGTAGGCATGAAGGCAGGCAGGCAGGCAGGCAGGCAGGCACGCAGGCTCGCTGGCAGGCAGGCAGGCAGGCTCGCAGGCAGGTAGGCAGGAAGGTTCGCAGGCAGGAAGGCAGGCAAGCAAGCTCACAGGCTTGCAGGCAGGCAGGCAGGCCGCAGGCAGGCAGGCATGCAGGCAGGCATGCAGGCAGGCAGGCAGGCAGGCAGGCAGGCAGGGAGGCTTGCAGGAAGGCAGGCAGGCAAGCAAGCTCACATGCTCGCTCACAGGCAGGCAGGCAGGCAGGCAGGCATGCAGACAGGTAGGTAGGCAAGCAGGCAGGCAGGCTCGCACCAGGCAGGCTCGCTGGCAGGCAAGCAGGCAGGCTCGCAGGCAGGTAGGCAGGAACGTTCACAGGCAGGCAGGCAGGCTAGCAAGCTCGCAGGCTCGCAGACAGGCAGGCAGGCAGGCATGCAGCCAGGATAGCAGGCTAGCAGGCAGGCAGGCAGGCATGAAGGCATGCAGGCAGGCAGGTAGGCAGGCAGGCAGGCAGGCAGGAAGGCCAGCAGGCAGGCAGGCTCGCAGGCAGGCAGGCAGGCAAGCATGCTCGCAGCTCGTAGGCAGGTAGGCAGGCAGGCAGGCAGGCATACAGGCATGCAGGCAGGCAGGTAGGCATGCAGGCAGGTAGGCAGGCAGGCAGGTAGACAAGCAGGCAGGCAGGCAGGCATGCAAGCAGGCGGGGACGCAGGCAGGCAGGGAGGCAGGCATGCAGGCATGCAGGCAGTTAGGCAGGCAGGCAGGCAGGCAGGCAGGCTCGCACTATGCAGGCTCGCTGGCAAGCAGGCAGGCAGGTAGGCAGGAAGTTTCGCAGGCAGGCAGGTAGGCAAGCAAACTCGCAGGCTCGCAGGCAGGCATGCAGGCCGCAGGCTAGCAGCCAGTCAGGCAGGCAGGCAGGCAGGCTCGCAGGCTGGTAGGCAGGAAGGTTCGCAGGCAGGCAGGCAGGCAGGCAAGCAAGCTCGCAGGTTCGCAGGCAGGCAGGCAAGCAGCCAGGCTAGCAGGCTAACAGGCAGGCAGGCAGGCAGGCATGCAGGCAGGCAGGAAGGTATGAAGGCAAGCAGGCAAGCAAGCTCACAGGTTCGCAGGCAGGCAGGCAAGCAGCCAGGCTAGCAGGCTAACAGGCAGGCAGGCAGGCAGGCATGCAGGCAGGCAGGCAGACAGGCAAGTAGGCAGGCAGGCATGCAGGCAGGCATGCAGGCAGGCAGGCAGGCAGGCAGGCAGGCTCGCAGGTAGGTAGGCAGGAAGGTTCGCAGGCAGGCAGGCAGACAAGCTCGCAGGCTCTCAGGCAGGCAGGCAGGCCGCAGGCAGGCAGGCAGGCTGGCAGGCAGGCAGGCATGCAGACAGACAGGCAGGCAGGCAGGCATGCAGACAGACAGTCAGGCAGGCAGGCAGGCAGGCAGGCTGGCAGGCTCTCACCAGGCAGGCTCGCTGGAAAGCAGGCAGGCAGGCTCGCAGGCTTGTAGGCAGGAAGGATCGCAGGCAGGCAGGCAGGCAGGCAAGCTCACAGGCTTGCAGGCAGGCAGGCCGACCGCAGGCAGACAGGCAGGCAGGCAAGCAAGCTCGCAGGCTCGCAGGCAGGCAGGCAGGCAGGCAGGCAGGCAGGCAGGCAGGCAGGCAGGTAGACAGGCAGGCAGGCAGGAAGGCAGGCAGGCTAGCAGGCAGGCAGGCAGGCAGGCAGGCAGGCTTGCAGGCAGGCAGGCAGGCAGGCAGGCATGCAGACAGACAGGCAGGCAGGCAGGCAGACAGACAGACAGGCAGGCAGGCAGACAGACAGACAGGCAGGCAG
Organism: Tenrec ecaudatus; assembly: GCF_050624435.1. Classification (NCBI taxonomy): domain Eukaryota; kingdom Metazoa; phylum Chordata; class Mammalia; order Afrosoricida; family Tenrecidae; genus Tenrec; species Tenrec ecaudatus. The sequence goes on along the minus strand of NW_027457635.1, from coordinate 1,217,663 downwards.
GCAGGCATGCAGACAGACAGGCAGGCAGGCAGGCAGGCAGACAGGCAGGCAGGAAGGCTAGCAGGCAGGCAGGCTCGCAGGCAGACAGGCAAGTAGACAGGCAAGGAAGCTCGCAGGCTCGCAGGCAGGCAGGCAGGCAGGCAGGCAGGCATGCATGCAGGCAGGCTTGTAGACAGGCAGGCAGGCCGGCAGGCTGGTAGGCAAGCAAGCTCGCAGACTCACTTGCAGGCAGGCAGGCCGCAGGCAGGCAGGCAGGCAAGCAGGCAAGCAAGCTCGCAGGCTCGTAGGCAGGCAGGCAGGCATGCAGGCAGGTAGGCAGGCAGGCAGGCAGGCAGGCAGGAAGGCTAGCAGGCAGGCAGGCTAGCAGGCAGGCAGGCTCGCAGGCAGTCAGGCAAGTAAGCAGGCAAGCAAGCTCGTAGGCTCGCAGGCAGGCAGGCAGACATGCAGGCAGGTAGGCAGGCAGGCAGGCAGGCAGGAAGGCTAGCAAGTAGGCAGGCTCGCAGGCAGGCAGGCAAGTAGGCAGGCAGGCATGCAGGCAGGCAGGTAGACTGGCAGGCAGGCAGGCTGGTAGGCAAGCAAGCTCGCAGGCTCGCTTGCAGGCAGGCAGGCAGGCAGGCATGCAGGCAGGCGGGCACGCAGGCAGGCAAGGAGGCAGGCATGCAGGCAGACAGGCAGGTAGGCAGGCAGGCAGGCAGGCAGGCAGGCAGGCTCCCACTATGCAGGCTCGCTGGCAAGCAGGCAGGCAGGTAGGCAGGAAGTTTCGCAGGCAGGCAGGTAGGCAAGCAAACTCGCAGGCTCGCAGGCAGGCATGCAGGCCCCAGGCTAGCAGCCAGTCAGGCAGGCAGGCAGGCAGGCAGGCTTGCAGGCAGGCAGGCAGGCAGGCAGGCATGAAGACAGACAGGCAGGCAGGCAGGCAGGCAGGCTCTCACCAGGCAGGCTCGCTGGCAAGCAGGCAGGCAGGCTCGCAGGCTGGTAGGCAGGAAGGTTCGCAGGCAGGCAGGCAGGCAGGCAAGCAATCTCACAGGTTCGCAGGCAAGCAGGCAAGCAGCCAGGCTAGCAGGCTAGCAGGCAGGCAGGCAGGCAGGCAGGCAGGTAGGAAGGCAAGCAGGCAAGCAAGCTCACAGGTTCGCAGGCAGGCAGGCAAGCAGCCAGGCTAGCAGGCTAGCAGGCAGGCAGGCAGGCAGGCAGGCAGGCAGGCAGGCATGCAGGCAGACAGGCAAGTAGGCAGGCAGGCATGCAGGCAGGCAGGTAGGCAGGCAGGCAGGCAGACAGGTTCGCAGGCAGGCAGGCAGACAAGCTCGCAGGCTCTCAGGCAGGCAGGCAGGCCGCAGGCAGGCAGGCAGGCAGGCAGTCAGGCAGGCAGGCAGGCATGCAGACAGACAGGCAGGCAGGCAGGCATGCAGACAGACAGTCAGTCAGGCAGGCAGGCAGGCAGGCAGGCTGGCAGGCTCTCACCAGGCAGGCTCGCTGGCAAGCAGGCAGGCAGGCTCGCAGGCTGGTAGGCAGGAAGGATCGCAGGCAGGCAGGCAGGCAGGCAAGCTCACAGGCTTGCAGGCAGGCAGGCCGACCGCAGGCAGGCAGGAAGGCAGGCAAGCAAGCTCGCAGGCTCGCAGGCAGGCAGGCAGGCAGGCAGGCAGGCAGGCAGGCAGGCAGGTAGACAGGCAGGCAGGCAGGCAGGCAGGCAGGCTAGCAGGCAGGCAGGCAGGCAGGCAGGCAGGCAGGCTTGCAGGCAGGCAGGCATGCAGGCAGGCATGCAGACAGACAGGCAGGCAGGCAGGCAGGCAGACAGACAGACAGGCAGGCAGGCAGACAGACAGGCAGGCAGGCAGGAATGCAGACAGACAGGCAGGCAGGCAGGCAGGCAGACAGGCAGGCAGGAAGGCTAGCAGGCAGGCAGGCTCGCAGGCAGGCAGGCAAGTAGGCATGCAAGGAAGCTCGCAGGCTCCCAGGCAGGCAGGCAGGCAGGCAGGCAGGGAGGCAGGCATGCATTCAGGCAGGCACGTATACAGGCAGGCAGGCCGGCAGGCTGGTAGGCAAGCAAGCTCGCAGGCTCACTTGCAGGCAGGCAGGCCGCAGCCAGGCAGGCAGGCAGGCAAGCAGGCAAGCAAGCTCGCAGGCTCGCAGGCAGACAGGCAGGCAGGCATGCAGGCAGGTAGGCAGGCAGGCAGGCAGGAAGGCTAGCAGGCAGGCAGGCTCGCAGGCAGTCAGGCAAGTAAGCAGGCAAGCAAGCTCGTAGGCTCGCAGGCAGGCAGGCAGGCATGCAGGCAGGTAGGCAGGCAGGCAGGCAGGCAGGAAGGCTAGCAAGTAGGCAGGCTCGCAGGCAGGCAGGCAAGTAGGTAGGCAGGCATGCAGGCAGGCAGGTAGACAGGCAGGCAGGCAGGCTGGAAGGCAAGCAAGCTCGCAGGCTCGCAGGCAGGCAGTCAGGCAGGCAGGCATGCAGGCAGGTAGGCAGGCAGGCAGGCAGGCAGGAAGGCTAGCAGGCAGGCAGGCTCTCAGGCAGTCAGGCAAGTAAGCAGGCAAGCAAGCTCGCAGGCTGGCAGGCAGGTAGGCAGTCAGGCAGGCAGGCATGCAGGCATGCAGGCAGGCAGGCTGGCAGGCAGGCTAGCAGGCAGGCAGGCTCACAGGCAGGCAGGCTCGCTGGCAGGCAGGCTCGCAGGCAGGTAGGCAGGAAGGTTCGCAGGCAGGCAGGCAGGCAAGCAAGCTCGCAGGCTCGCAGGCAGGCATTCAGGCAGGCAGGTAGGCAGGCAGGCAGGCTCGCACCAGGCAGGCTCGCTGGGGGGCAGGCAGGCAGGCTCGCACCAGGCAGGCTCGCAGGCAGGCAGGCAGGCAGGCAGGCATGCAGGCAGGCAGGTAGACAGGCAGGAAGGCAGGAAGGCAGGCAGGCTAGCAGGCAGGCAGGTTTGCAGGCAGAAAGGCAGGCAAGCAAGCCCACATGATCGCTCACAGGCAGGCAGGCAGGCAGGCATGCAGGCAGGCATGCAGGCACGCAGGCAGGCAGGCAGGAAGGCAGGCATGCAGGCAGGCAGGTAGGCAGGCAGGCAGGCAGGCAAGCAGGCAAACAATCTCGCAGGCACGCAGGTAGGCAGGCAGGCAGGCAGGCAGGCAGGCTCACAGGCAGGCAGGCTCGCAGGCAGGCTTGCAGGCAGGCAGGCAGCAGGCAAGCAAGCACACATGCTCGCTCGCAGGCAGGCAGGCAGGCAGGCATTCAGGCAGGCAGGTAGGCAGGCAGGCAGGCAGGCAGGCTCGCACCCGGCAGGCTCGCTGGGGGGCAGGCAGGCAGGCTCGCACCAGGCAGGCTCGCAGGCAGGCAGGCACGCAGGCTCGCAGGCAGGTAGGCAGGAAGGATAGCAGGCAGGCAGGCAGGCAAGCAAGCTCACAGGCTCGCAGGCAGGCAGGCAGGCTGCAGGCAGGCAGGCAGGCAGGCAAGTACGCAAACAGGCAAGCAAGCTCGCAGGCTCGCAGGCAGGCAGGCCAGCAGGCTAGCAGGGTAGCAGGCTAGCAGGGAAGCAGGCAGGCAGTCAGGCCGCAGGCAGGCACGCAGGCAAGTAAGCTCACATGCTCGCTCGCAGGCAGGCAGGCAGGCAGGCAGTCATGCAGGCAGGCAGTTAGGCAGGCAGGCAGGCAGGCAGGCTCGCACCAGGCAGGCCCGCTGGCAGGCAGGGAGCCTGCAGGCATGCAGGCAGGCAGGCAGGTAGGCAAGCAGGCAAGCAAGCTTGCAGGCAGGCAGGCAGACAAGCAAACTCACAGGCTTGCAGGCAGGCAGGCAGGCCTCAGGCAGGCAGGCAGGCAGGCAAGCAAGCTCGCAGGCTCGCCGGCAGTCAGGGAGGCAGGCAGGCAGGCATGCAGGCAGGCAGGCAGGCAGGAAGGCAGGAAATCAGGCAGGAAGGCAGGAAATCAGGCAGGAAGGCAGGCAGGCTAGCAGGCAGGTAGGAAGGCAGGCAGGCAGGCAGGAAGGCAGGCATGCTAGCAGGCAGGCAGGTTTGCAGGCAGGCAGGCAGGCAAGCAAGCTCACATGCTCGCTCGCAGGCAGGCAGGCAGGCAGGCAGGCATTCAGGCAGGCAGGTAGGCAGTCAGGCAGGCAGGCAGGCTCGCACCAGGCAGGCTCGTTGGCAGGCAGGCAGGCAGGCTCGCACCAGGCAGGCTCGCTGGCAGGCAGGCAGGCAGGCTCACAGGCAGGTAAGCAGGAAGGTTCGCTGGCAGGCAGGCAGGCAAGCAAACTCACAGGCTTGCAGGCAGGCAGGCAGGCAGGCAGGCATGCAGGCAGGCAGGCAGGCAGGCAATCAGGCAGGAAGGCAGGCAGGCTAGCAGGCAGGCAGGAAGGCAGGCAGGCAGGAAGGCAGGCAGGCAGCAGGCAAGCAAGCACACATGCTCGCTCTCAGGCAGGCAGGCAGGCAGGCATTCAGGCAGGCAGGTAGGCAGGCAGGCAGGCAGGCAGGCAGGCTCGCACCAGGCAGGCTCGCTGGGGGCAGGCAGGCAGGCTCGCAGGCAGGTAGGCAGGAAGGATAGCAGGCAGGCAGGCAGGCAGGCAAGCAAGCTCACAGGCTCGCAGGCAGGCAGGCAGGCTGCAGGCAGGCAGGCAGGCAAGTACGCAAGCAGGCAAGCAAGCTCGCAGGCTCGCAGGCAGGCAGGCCAGCAGGCTAGCAGGGTAGCAGGCTAGCAGGCAAGCAGGCAGGCAGTCAGGCCGCAGGCAGGCACGCAGGCAAGTAAGCTCACATGCTCGCTCGCAGGCAGGCAGGCAGGCAGGCAGGCAGTTAGGCAGGCAGGCAGGCAGGCAGGCTCGCACCAGGCAGGCTCGCTGGCAGGCAGGCAGGCAGGCTCACAGGCAGGTAAGCAGGAAGGTTCGCAGGCAGGCAGGCAAGCAAGCTCACAGGCAGGCAGGCAGGCAGGCAGGCTGCAGGCAGGCAGGGAGGCAGGCAGGTAGGCAAGCAGGCAAGCAAGCTCGCAAGCTCGCAGGCAGGCAGGCAGGCTGCAGGCAGGCTGACAGGCCGGCAGGTAGGCAAGCAGGCAAGCACGCTCGCAGGCTCGCAGGCAGGCAGGCGGGCAGCCATGCTTGAAGGCTAGCAGGCAGGCAGGCAGGCAGGCAGGCTCGCACCAGGCAGGCTCGCTGGCAGGCAGGCAGGCTGCAGGCAGGCAGGCAGGCAGGCAGGTAGGCAAGCAGGCAAGCAAGCTCAGAGGCTCGCTGGCAGGCAGGCAGGCAGGCAGGCAGGCAGGCTAGCAGGCTTGCATGCAGTCTAGCAGGCAAGCAGGCTTGCAGGCAGGCAGGCAGGCAGTCATGCAGGTAGGCAGGCAGGCAGGCAGGCTCGCACCAGGCAGGCTCGCTGATAGGCAGGCAGGCAGGCTCGCAGCCAGGTAGGCAGGAAGGTTCGCAGGCAGGCAGGCAGGCAAGCAAGCTCGAAAACTCGCAGGCAGGCAGGCAGGCTGCAGGCAGGCTGACAGGCCGGCAGGTAGGCAAGCAGGGAAGCACGCTCGCAGGCTCACAGCAGGCAGGCGGGCAGCCATGCTTGAAGGCTAGCAGGCAGGCAGGCAGGCAGGTAGGCAGTCAGGCAGGCAGGCAGGCTCGCACCAGGCAGGCTCGTTGGCAGGCAGGCAGGCAGGCTCGCACCAGGCAGGCTCGCTGGCAGGCAGGCAGGCAGGCTCACAGGCAGGTAATTAGGAAGGTTCGCTGGCAGGCAGGCAGGCAAGCAAACTCACAGGCTTGCAGGCAGGCAGGCAGGCATGCAGGCAGGCAGGCAGGCAGGCAGGCAATCAGGCAGGAAGGCAGGCAGGCTAGCAGGCAGGCAGGAAGGCAGGCAGGCAGGAAGGCAGGCAGGCAGCAGGCAAGCAAGCACACATGCTCGCTCGCAGGCAGGCAGGCAGGCAGGCATTCAGGCAGGCAGGTAGGCAGGCAGGCAGGCAGGCAGGCAGGCTCGCACCAGGCAGGCTCGCTGGGGGGCAGGCAGGCAGGCTCACACCAGGCAGGCTCGCAGGCAGGCAGGCAGACAGCCTCGCAGGCAGGTAGGCAGGAAGGATAGCAGGCAGGCAGGCAGGCAAGCAAGCTCACAGGCTCGCAGGCAGGCAGGCAGGCTGCAGGCAGGCAGGCAGGCAGGCAAGTACGCAAGCAGGCAAGCAAGCTCGCAGGCTCGCAGGCAGGCAGGCCAGCAGGCTAGCAGGGTAGCAGGCTAGCAGGCAAGCAGGCAGGCATTCTCGCAGGCAGGCTGGAAGGCAGGCAGTCATTTTCAGAGGCAGGCAAGCAGACATTCTCGCAGGCAGGAATTCTCGCAGGCAGGCAGGCAGGCAGGCAACCAGGTATTCTCGCAGGCAGGCAGACAGTCATTTTCGCACGCAGGCATTCTCGCAGGCAGGCGGGCTGCCAGGCATTCTCGCAGGCAGGCAGGCAGGCAGGCAGGCATTCTCGCAGGCATGCAGGCAGTCATTTTCGCACGCAGGCATTCTCGCAGGCAGGCGGGCTGCCAGGCATTCTTGCAGGCAGGCAGGCAGGCAGGCAGGCAGTCTCGCAGGAAGGCAGGCAAGCAGGCATTCTCGAAGGCAGACAGCAGGCAGGCATTCTCGTAGGCAGGCAGGCAGGCAGGCAGGCTGTCAGGCCGGCATTCTCGCAGGCAGGCAGGCAGGCAGGCATTCTCGCTGGCAGGCAGGCAGGCAGGCAGGCAGGCATTCTCGCAGGCAGGCAGGCAGGCAGGCATTCTTGCAGGCAGGCAGGCAGGCAGGCAGGCATTCTCGCAGGCAGACATTCTCGCAGGCAGGCAGGCAGGCATTCTCACAGGCATTCAGGCAGGCAGGCATTCTCCAAGGCATTCTCACAGGCAGACATTCTCGCAGCCAGGCAGGCAGGCAGGCAGGCATTCTCGCAGGAAGGCAGGCAGGCAGGCATTCTCGAACGGAGGCAGGCAGGCAGGCATTCTCGCAGGCAGGCATTGTCGTAGGCAGGCGCAAATGCAGGCATTCTCGCAGGCAGGCAGGCAGGCATTCTCGCAGGTAGGCTGGCAGGCAGGCAGTCATTCTCACAGGCAGGCAGGCAGGCATTCTCGCATGCAGGCAGGCAGGCAGGCATTCTTGCAGGCAGGCATTGTCGCAGGCAGGCAGGCATTCTCACAGGCCAACAGGCAGGCATTCTCGCAGGCAGGCAGGCAGCCAGGCATTCGCGCAGGCAGGCATTGTCGCAGGAAGGCGCACAGGCAGGCATTCTCGCAGGCAGGCATTCTCACAGGCAGGCGAGCAGGCAATCTTGCTGTTAGGCAGGCAAGCAGGTAGGCATTCTCGCTGGCAGGCAGGCAGGCAGGCATTCTCGCTGGCAGGCAGGCAGGCAGGCAGGCAGGCATTCTCGCAGGCAGGCAGGCAGGCAGGCATTCTTGCAGGCAGGCAGGCAGGCAGGCAGGCATTCTCGCAGGCAGACATTCTCGCAGGCAGGCAGGCAGGCATTCTCACAGGCATTCAGGCAGGCAGGCATTCTCCAAGGCATTCTCACAGGCAGACATTCTCGCAGCCAGGCAGGCAGGCAGGCAGGCATTCTCGCAGGAAGGCAGGCAGGCAGGCATTCTCGAACGGAGGCAGGCAGGCAGGCATTCTCGCAGGCAGGCATTGTCGTAGGCAGGCGCAAATGCAGGCATTCTCGCAGGCAGGCAGGCAGGCATTCTCGCAGGCAGGCTGGCAGGCAGGCAGTCATTCTCACAGGCAGGCAGGCAGGCATTCTCGCATGCAGGCAGGCAGGCAGGCATTCTTGCAGGCAGGCATTGTCGCAGGCAGGCAGGCATTCTCACAGGCCAACAGGCAGGCATTCTCGCAGGCAGGCAGGCAGCCAGGCATTCGCGCAGGCAGGCATTGTCGCAGGAAGGCGCACAGGCAGGCATTCTCGCAGGCAGGCATTCTCACAGGCAGGCGAGCAGGCAATCTTGCTGTTAGGCAGGCAAGCAGATAGGCATTCTCGCTGGCAGGCATGCAGGCAGGCATTCTCGCAGGCAGGCAGCCAGTCATTCTCGCAGGCAGGCAGCAGGCATTCTCGCAGGCAGACATTCTCGCAGGCAGGCAGCCAGGCATTCTCACAGGCATTCAGGCAGGCAGGCATTCTCCAAGGCATTCTCACAGGCAGTCATTCTCGCAGCCAGGCAGGCAGGCATTCTCCCAGGCAGACATTCTCGCAGGCAGGCAGGCAGGAAGGCATTCTCGAAGGCAAGCATTGTCGCAGGCAGGCGCACAGGCAGGCATACTCGCAGGCATACAGGCAGGCAGGCAGCCAGGCCGGCATTCTCGCAGGCAGGCAGGCAGGCAGGCATTCTCGCAGGCAGGCAGCCAGTCATTCTCGCAGGCAGGCAGCAGGCATTCTCGTAGGCAGACATTCTCGCAGGCAGGCAGCAGGCATTCTTACAGGCAGTCAGGCAGGCAGGCATTCTCGAAGGCATTCTCGCAGGCAGACATTCTCGCAGGGAGGCAGGCAGGCATTCTCGCAGGCAGGCAGGCAGGCAGGCATTCTCGCAGGGAGGCAAGCAGGCATTCTCGCAGGCAGGCAGGCAGGCAGGCAGGCAGGCATCCTCGCAGGCAGGCAGGCAGGCAGGCATTCTTGCAGGCAGGCAGGCAGGCAGGCATTCTCACAGGCAGGCAGGCAGGCAGGCATTCTCGCAGGCAGACATTCTCGCAGGCAGGCAGGCAGGCATTCTCACAGTCATTCAGGCAGGCAGGCATTCTCCAAGGCATTCTCACAGGCAGACATTCTCGCAGCCAGGCAGGCAGGCAGGCAGGCAGGCATTCTCGAAGGTAGGCAGGCAGGCAGGCATTCTCGCAGGCAGACATTCTCGCAGGCAGGCAGGCAGGCAGGCAGGCATTCTTGAAGGCAGGCAGGCAGGCATTGTCGCAGGCAGGCATTGTCACAGGCAGGTGCACAGGCAGGCATTCTCGCAGGCAGGCAGGCAGGCAGGCAGGCAGTCAGGCCGGCATTCTCGCAGGCAGGCAGGCAGGCAGACAGGCAGGCATGCATTCTTGCTGGCAGGCAGGCAGTCATTCTCACAGGCAGGCAGGCAGGCATTCTCGCAGGCAGGCAGGAAGGCAGGCATTCTTGCAGGCAGGCAGACAGTCATTCTCGCAGGCAGGCAGACAGGCATTCTTGCAGGCAGGCATTGTCGCAGGCAGGCAGGCAGGCATTCTCACAGGCAGTCAGGCAGGCAAGCATTCTCGAAGGCATTCTCGCAGGCAGACATTCTCACAGGGAGGCAGGCAGGCATTCTCACAGGCAGGCATTGTCGCAGGCAGGCGCACAGGCAGGCATTCTCGCAGGCAGGCAAGCAGGCATTCTCGCTGAAAGGCAGGCAAGCAGGTAGGCATTCTCGCTGGCAGGCAGGCAGGCAGGCAGGCAGGCATTCTCGCAGGCAGACAGGCAGGCATTCTCACAGGCAGGCAGGCATACTTGTAGGCAGGCATTCTCGCAGGCAAGCAGGTAGGCATTCTCGCTGACAGGCAGGCAGGCAGGCATGCATTCTCGCAGGCAGGAATACTCGCAGGCAGGAATTCTCGCAGGCAGGGAGTCAGGCATTCTCGCAGGCATTCTCGCAGGCAGACATTCTCGCAGGCAGGCAGGCAGGCAGGCAAGCAGGCATACTCGCACGAAGGCAGGCAGGCAGGCATTCTCGAAGGCAGGCAGGCAGGCAGAATTTCTCGCAGGAAGGCAGGCAGACAGGCATTCTTGCAGGCAGGCATTCTCGCAGGCAGGCAGGCAGGCATTCTCACAGGCAGTCAGGCAGGCAGGCATTCTCGAAGGCAGGCAGGCAGGCATTCTTGCAGGCAGGCATTCTTGCAGGCAGGCAGGTAGGCAGGCAGGCATTTTCGCAGGCAGGCAGACAGGCAGGCAGGCTGGCAGGCCGGCATTCTCACAGGCAGGCAGGCAGACAGGCAGTCATTCTCACAGGCAGGCAGGCAGGCATTCTCGCAGGCAGGCAGGCAGGCAGGCAGGCATTCTCACAGGCAGGCAGGCAGGCATTCTCGCAGGCATGCAGGCAGTCATTTTCTCACGCAGGCATTCTCGCAGGCAGGCGGGCTTGCAGGCATTTTCTCAGTGAGGCAGGCAGGCAGGCATTCTCGCAGGCAGGCAGCCAGGCATTCTCGCAGGCAGGCATTGTCACAGGCAGGCAAGCAGGCATTCTCGCTGTTAGGCAGGCAAGCAGGTAGGCATTCTCGCTGGCAGGCATGCAGGCAGGCAGGCAGTCATTTTCGCAGGCAGGCAGACAGGCAGGCAGGCAGGCCGGCATTCTCGCAGGCAGGAAGGCAGACAGGCAGGCATGCATTCTCACAGGCAGGCTGGCAGGCAGGCAGTCATTTTAACAGGCAGGCAGGCAGACATTCTCGCAGGCAGGCAGCCAGGCATTCTTGCAGGCAGGCATTTTCGCAGGCAGGCAGGCAGGCAGGCAGGCATTCTCACAGGCAGGCAGGCAGGCATTCTCGCAGGCATTCAGGCAGGCAGACATTGTCGCAGGCAGCAAGGCAGGCATTCTCAAAGGCAGGCAGGCATGCAGGCATTCTCACATGCAGGCAGGAAGGCATTCTCACAGGCAGGCAGGCATACTCGCAGGCAGGCAGGCATTCTCCAGGCAGGCAGGCAGGCACGCATTCTCACAGGCAGGCAGGTAGGCATTCTCACAGGTAGGCAGGTAGGCATTCTCGCAGTCATGCAGGCAGGATGGCAGGCATTCTCAGAGTCAGGCAGGCAGGCATTCTCGCAGGCAGACATTCTCGAAGGCAGGCAGGCAGGCATTCTCACAGGCATTCAGGCAGGCAGGCATTCTCCAAGGCATTCTCATAGGCAGACATTCTCGCAGCCACGCAGGCAGGCAGGCAGGCATTCTCGCAGGAATGCAGGCAAGCAGGCATTCTCGAAGGCAGACAGGCAGGCAGGCATTCTCGCAGGCAGACATTCTCGCAGGCAGCCAGGCAGGCAGGCATTCTCACAGGCAGGCAGGCAGGCAGGCATTCTCGCAGGCAGGCAGGCAGCCAGTCATTCTCGTAGGCAGGCAGACAGGCATTCTTGCAGGCAGGCATTGTCACAGGCAGGCAGGCATTCTCACAGGCAGTCAGGCAGGCAGGCATTCTCGAAGGCATTCTCGCAGGCAGACATTCTCGCAGGGAGGCAGGCAGGCATTCTCGCAGGCAGAAATTGTCGCAGGCAGGCACACAGGCAGGCATTCTCGCAGGCAGGCATTCTCGCAGGCAGGCAAGCAGGCATTCTCGCTGGTAGGCAGGCAAGCAGGTAGGCATTCTCGCTGGCAGGCAGGCAGGCAGGCAGGCAGGCATTCTCGCAGGCAGGCAGGCAGGCATTCTCACAGGCAGGCAGGCAGGCATTCTCGCAGGCAAGCAGGTAGGCATACTCGCTGGCAGGCAGGCAGGCAGGCAGGCAGGCATTCTCGCAGGCAGACATTCTCGCAGGGAGGCAGGCAGGCATTCTCGCAGGCAGGAATTGTCGCAGGCAGGCACACAGGCAGGCATTCTCGCAGGCAGGCATTCTCGCAGGCAGGCAAGCAGGCATTCTCGCTGATAGGCAGGCAAGCAGGTAGGCATTCTCGCTGGCAGGCAGGCAGGCAGGCAGGCAGGCATTCTCGCAGGCAGGCAGGCAGGCATTCTCACAGGCAGGCAGGCAGGCATTCTTGCAGGCAGGCATTCTCGCAGGCATGCAGGTAGTCATTCTCGCTGGCAGGCAGGCAGGCAGGCAGGCATTCTCGCAGGCAGGCAGGCAGTCATTTTCACAGGCAGGCAGGCAGACATTCTCGCAAGCAGGCAGGCAGGCAGGCAGGCATTTTCGCAGGCAGGCTTACAGGCAGGCAGGCAGGCTGGCCGGCATTCTCGCAGGCAGGCAGGCAGACAGGCATGCATTCTCGCAGGCAGGCTGGCAGGCAGGCAGTTATTTTCACAGGCAGGCAGGCAGACATTCTCACAGGCAGGAATTCTCACATGCAGGCAGGCAGGCATTCTCACAGGCAGGCAGGCAGGCAGAAATTCTCGCAGGCAGGCAGGCAGGCAGGTAGGCAGGCAGGCAGGCAGGCAGGCAGGCAGGCAGGCATTCTCGCAGGCAGACATTCTCGCAGGCAAGCAGGCAGGCATTCTCACAGGCATTCAGGCATTCTCCAAGGCATTCTCACAGGCAGACATTCTCGCAGCCAGGCAGGCAGGCAGGCAGGCAGGCATTCTCGCAGGAAGGCAGGCAGGCAGGCATTCTCAAAGGTAGGCAGGCAGGCAGGCATTCTCGCAGGCAGACATTCTCACAGGCAGGCAGGCAAGCAGGCATTCTCGCTGGTAGGCAGGCAAGCAGGTAGGCATTCTCGCTGGCAGGCAGGCAGGCAGGCAGGCAGGCATTCTCGCAGGCAGGCAGGCAGGCATTCTCACAGGCAGGCAGGCAGGCATTCTCGCAGGCAAGCAGGTAGGCATACTCGCTGGCAGGCAGGCAGGCAGGCAGGCAGGCATTCTCGCAGGCAGACACTCTCGCAGGGAGGCAGGCAGGCATTCTCGCAGGCAGGAATTGTCGCAGGCAGGCACACAGGCAGGCATTCTCGCAGGCAGGCATTCTCGCAGGCAGGCAAGCAGGCATTCTCGCTGGTAGGCAGGCAAGCAGGTAGGCATTCTCGCTGGCAGGCAGGCAGGCAGGCAGGCAGGCATTCTCGCAGGCAGGCAGGCAGGCATTCTCACAGGCAGGCAGGCAGGCATTCTTGCAGGCAGGCATTCTCGCAGGCAAGCAGGTAGTCATTCTCGCTGGCAGGCAGGCAGGCAGGCAGGCATTCTCGCAGGCAGGCAGGCAGTCATTTTCACAGGCAGGCAGGCAGACATTCTCGCAAGCAGGCAGGCAGGCAGGCAGGCATTTTCGCAGGCAGGCTTACAGGCAGGCAGGCAGGCTGGCCGGCATTCTCGCAGGCAGGCAGGCAGACAGGCATGCATTCTCGCAGGCAGGCTGGCAGGCAGGCAGTTATTTTCACAGGCAGGCAGGCAGACATTCTCACAGGCAGGAATTCTCACATGCAGGCAGGCAGGCATTCTCACAGGCAGGCAGGCAGGCAGAAATTCTCGCAGGCAGGCAGGCAGGTAGGCAGGCAGGCAGGCAGGCAGGCAGGCAGGCAGGCATTCTCGCAGGCAGACATTCTCGCAGGCAAGCAGGCAGGCATTCTCACAGGCATTCAGGCATTCTCCAAGGCATTCTCACAGGCAGACATTCTCGCAGCCAGGCAGGCAGGCAGGCAGGCAGGCATTCTCGCAGGAAGGCAGGCAGGCAGGCATTCTCAAAGGTAGGCAGGCAGGCAGGCATTCTCGCAGGCAGACATTCTCACAGGCAGGCAGGCAGGCAGGCATTCTCGAAGGCAGGCAGGCAGGCAGGCATTCTCGAAGGCAGGCATTGTCGCCGGCAGGCGCACAGGCAGGCATCCTCGCAAGCAGGCAGGCAGGCAGGCAGGCCGGCATTCTCGCAGGCAGGCAGGCACGCAGGCAGGCATGCATTCTCGCAGGCAGGCTGGCAGGCAGGCAGTCATTCTCACAGACAGGCAGGCAGGCATTCTCGCAGGCAGGCAGGCAGGCAGGCAGGCATTCTTGCAGGCAGGCAGCCAGTCATTCTCGCAGGCAGGCGGACAGGCATTCTTGCAGGCAGGCATTGTCGCAGGCAGGCAGGCATTCTCACAGGCAGTCAGGCAGGCAGGCATTCTCGAAGGCATTCTCGCAGGCAGACATTCTCGCAGGCAGGCAACTCGCAGGCAGGCATTCTCGCAGGCCGGCAAGCAGTCATTCTCGCTGGTAGGCAGGCAAGCAGGTAGGCATTCTCGCTGGCAGGCATGCAGGCAGGCATTCTCGCAGGCAGGCAGCCAGTCATTCTCGCAGGCAGGCAGCAGGCATTCTCACAGGCAGACATTCTCGCAGGCAGGCAGCCAGGCATTCTCACAGGCATTCAGGCAGGCAGGCATTCTCCAAGGCATTCTCACAGGCAGACATTCTCGCAGCCAGGCAGGCAGGCAGGCAGGCAGGCATTCTCGCAGGAAGGCAGGAAGGCAGGCATTCTCGAAGGTAGGCAGGCAGGCAGGCATTCTCGCAGGCAGGCAGCTAGTCATCCTCGCAGGCAGGCAGCAGGCATTCTCGCAGTCAGACATTCTCGCAGGCAGGCAGCAGGCATTCTTACAGGCATTCAGGCAGGCAGGCATTCTCGAAGGCATTCTTGCAGGCAGATATTCTCGCAGGGAGGCAGGCAGGCATTCTCGAAGGAAGGCAGGCAGGCATTCTCGCAGGAAGGCAGGCAGGCAGGCAGGCAGGCATTCTCGCAGGCAGGCTGGCAGGCAGGCATTCTCGCAGGCAGGCAGGCAGGCAGGCAGGCAGGCATTCTCGCAGGCAGACATTCTCGCAGGCAGGCAGGCAGGCATTCTCACAGGCATTCAGACAGGCAGGCATTCTCCAAGGCATTCTCACAGGCAGACATTCTCGCAGCCAGGCAGGCAGGCAGGCAGGCAGGCATTCTCGCAGGAAGGCAGGCAGGCAGGCATTCTCGAAGGTAGGCATGCAGGCAGGCATTCTCGCAGGCAGACATTCTCGCAGGCAGGCAGGCAGGCAGGCATTCTCAAAGGCAGGCAGGCAGGCAGGCATTGTCGCAGGCAGGCATTGTCGCAGGCAGGCATTGTCGCAGGCAGGCGCACAGGCTGGCATTCTCGCAGGCAGGCAGGCAGGCAGGCAGGCAGTCAGGCCGGCATTCTCGCAGGCAGGCAGGCAGGCATGCATTCTCGCAGGCAGGCTGGCAGGCAGCCAGTCATTCTCGCAGGCAGGCAGACAGGCATTCTTGCAGGCAGGCATTGTCACAGGCAGGCAGGCAGACAGTCATTTTCGCACGCAGGCATTCTCGCAGGCAGGCGGGCTGCCAGGCATTCTCGCAGGCAGGCAGGCAGGCAGGCAGGCATTCTCGCAGGCATGCAGGAAGTCATTTTCACACGCAGGCATTCTCGCAGGCAGGCGGGCTGCCAGGCATTCTCGCAGGCAGGCAGGCAGGCAGTCTCGCAGGAAGGCAGGCAAGCAGGCATTCTCGAAGGCAGACAGGCAGGCAGGCATTCTCGCAGGCAGGCAGGCAGGCAGGCAGGCTGTCAGGCCGGCATTCTCGCAGGCAGGCAGGCAGGCAGGCATTCTCGCTGGCAGGCAGGCAGGCAGGCATTCTCGCAGGCAGGCAGGCAGGCAGGCATTCTTGCAGGCAGGCAGGCAGGCAGGCATTCTCGCAGGCAGACATTCTCGCAGGCAGACATTCTCGCAGGCAGGCAGGCAGGCATTCTCACAGGCATTCAGGCAGGCAGGCATTCTCCAAGGCATTCTCACAGGCAGACATTCTCGCAGCCAGGCAGGCAGGCAGGCAGGCATTCTCGCAGGAAGGCAGGCAGGCAGGCATTCTCGAAGGGAGGCAGGCAGGCAGGCATTCTCGCAGGCAGGCATTGTCGTAGGCAGGCGCAAATGCAGGCATTCTCGCAGGCAGGCAGGCAGGCAGGCAGGCATTCTCGCAGGCAGGCTGGCAGGCAGGCAGTCATTCTCACAGGCAGGCAGGCAGGCATTCTCGCATGCAGGCAGGCAGGCAGGCATTCTTGCAGGCAGGCAGCCAGTCATTCTCGCAGGCAGGAAGACAGGCATTCTTGCAGGCAGGCATTGTCGCAGGCAGGCAGGCATTCTCACAGGCCAGCAGGCAGGCATTCTCGCAGGCAGGCAGGCAGCCAGGCATTCGCGCAGGCAGGCATTGTCGCAGGCAGGCATTCTCACAGGCAGGCGAGCAGGCAATCTTGCTGTTAGGCAGGCAAGCAGGTAGGCATTCTCGCTGGCAGGCATGCAGGCAGGCATTCTCACAGGCAGGCAGCCAGTCATTCTCGCAGGCAGGCAGCAGGCATTCTCGCAGGCAGACATTCTCGCAGGCAGGCAGCCAGGCATTCTCACAGGCATTCAGGCAGGCAGGCATTCTCCAAGGCATTCTCACAGGCAGTCATTCTCGCAGCCAGGCAGGCAGGCATTCTCCCAGGGAGACATTCTCGCAGGCAGGCAGGCAGGAAGGCATTCTCGAAGGCAAGCATTGTCGCAGGCAGGCGCACAGGCAGGCATACTCGCAGGCATACAGGCAGGCAGGCAGTCAGGCCGGCATTCTCGCAGGCAGGCAGGCAGGCAGGCATTCTCGCAGGCAGGCAGCCAGTCATTCTCGCAGGCAGGCAGCAGGCATTCTCGTAGGCAGACATTCTCGCAGGCAGGCAGCAGGCATTCTTACAGGCAGTCAGGCAGGCAGGCATTCTCGAAGGCATTCTCGCAGGCAGACATTCTCGCAGGGAGGCAGGCAGTCATTCTCGCAGGCAGGCAGGCAGGCAGGCATTCTCGCAGGGAGGCAGGCAGGCATTCTCGCAGGCAGGCAGGCAGGCAGGCAGGCATTCTCGCAGGCAGGCAGGCAGGCAGGCATTCTTGCAGGCAGGCAGGCAGGCAGGCATTCTCGCAGGCAGGCAGGCAGGCAGGCATTCTCGCAGGCAGACATTCTCGCAGGCAGGCAGGCAGGCATTCTCACAGTCATTCAGGCAGGCAGGCATTCTCCAAGGCATTCTCACAGGCAGACATTCTCGCAGCCAGGCAGGCAGGCAGGCAGGCAGGCATTCTCGCAGGAAGGCAGGCAGGCAGGCATTCTCGAAGGTAGGCAGGCAGGCAGGCATTCTCGCAGGCAGGCAGGCAGGCATTCTTGAAGGCAGGCAGGCAGGCATTGTCGCAGGCAGGCATTGTCACAGGCAGGTGCACAGGCAGGCATTCTCGCAGGCAGGCAGGCAGGCAGGCAGGCAGTCAGGCCGGCATTCTCGCAGGCAGGCAGGGAGGCAGACAGGCAGGCATGCATTCTCGCTAGCAGGCAGGCAGTCATTCTCACAGGCAGGCAGGCAGGCATTCTCGCAGGCAGGCAGGCAGGCAGGCATTCTTGCAGGCAGGCAGACAGTCATTCTCGCAGGCAGGCAGACAGGCATTCTTGCAGGCAGGCATTGTCGCAGGCAGGCAGGCAGGCATTCTCACAGGCAGTCAGGCAGGCAAGCATTCTCGAAGGCATTCTCGCAGGCAGACATTCTCACAGGGAGGCAGACAGGCATTCTCACAGGCAGGCATTGTCGCAGGCAGGCGCACAGGCAGGCATTCTCGCAGGCAGGCATTCTCGCAGGCAGGCAAGCAGGCATTATCGCTGAAAGGCAGGCAAGCAGGTAGGCATTCTCGCTGGCAGGCAGGCAGGCAGGCAGGCAGGCATTCTTGTAGGCAGGCAGGCAGGCATTCTCACAGGCAGGCAGGCATACTTGTAGGCAGGCATTCTCGCAGGCAATCAGGTAGGCATTCTCGCTGACAGGCAGGCAGGCAGGCATGCATTCTCGCAGGCAGGAATACTCGCAGGCAGGAATTCTCGCAGGCAGGGAGTCAGGCATTCTCGCAGGCATTCTCGCAGGCAGACATTCTCGCAGGCAGGCAGGCAGGCAGGCAAGCAGGCATACTCGCACGAAGGCAGGCAGGCAGGCATTCTCGAAGGCAGGCAGGCAGGCAGAATTTCTCGCAGGAAGGCAGGCAGACAGGCATTCTTGCAGGCAGGCATTCTCGCAGGCAGGCAGCCAGTCATTCTCGCAGGCAGGCAGCAGGCATTCTCGTAGGCAGACATTCTCGCAGGCAGGCAGCAGGCATTCTTACAGGCAGTCAGGCAGGCAGGCATTCTCAAAGGCATTCTCGCAGGCAGACATTCTCGCAGGGAGGCAGGCAGTCATTCTCGCAGGCAGGCAGGCAGGCAGGCATTCTCGCAGGGAGGCAGGCAGGCATTCTCGCAGGCAGGCAGGCAGGCAGGCAGGCATTCTCGCAGACAGGCAGGCAGGCAGGCATTCTTGCAGGCAGGCAGGCAGGCAGGCATTCTCGCAGGCAGGCAGGCAGGCAGGCAGGCATTCTCGCAGGCAGACATTCTCGCAGGCAGGCAGGCAGGCATTTTCACAGTCATTCAGGCAGGCAGGCATTCTCCAAGGCATTCTCACAGGCAGACATTCTCGCAGCCAGGCAGGCAGGCAGGCAGGCAGGCATTCTCGCAGGAAGGCAGGCAGGCAGGCATTCTCGAAGGTAGGCAGGCAGGCAGGCATTCTCGCAGGCAGGCAGGCAGGCAGGCAGGCAGGCATTCTTGAAGGCAGGCAGGCAGGCATTGTCGCAGGCAAGCATTGTCACAGGCAGGTGCACAGGCAGGCATTCTCCCAGGCAGGCAGGCAGGCAGGCAGGCAGTCAGGCCGTCAGGCCGGCATTCTCGCAGGCAGGCAGGGAGGCAGACAGGCAGGCATGCATTCTCGCTGGCAGGCAGGCAGTCATTCTCACAGGCAGGCAGGCAGGCATTCTCGCAGGCAGGCAGGCAGGCAGGCATTCTTGCAGGCAGGCAGACAGTCATTCTCGCAGGCAGGCAGACAGGCATTCTTGCAGGCAGGCATTGTCGCAGGCAGGCAGGCAGGCATTCTCACAGGCAGTCAGGCAGGCAAGCATTCTCGAAGGCATTCTCGCAGGCAGACATTCTCACAGGGAGGCAGGCAGGCATTCTCACAGGCAGGCATTGTCGCAGGCAGGCGCACAGGCAGGCATTCTCGCAGGCAGGCATTCTCGCAGGCAGGCAAGCAGGCATTCTCGCTGAAAGGCAGGCAAGCAGGTAGGCATTCTCGCTGGCAGGCAGGCAGGCAGGCAGGCATTCTTGCAGGCAGACAGGCAGGCATTCTCACAGGCAGGCAGGCATACTTGTAGGCAGGCATTCTCGCAGGCAATCAGGTAGGCATTCTCGCTGACAGGCAGGCAGGCAGGCATGCATTCTCGCAGGCAGGAATTCTCGCAGGCAGGAATTCTCGCAGGCAGGGAGTCAGGCATTCTCGCAGGCATTCTCGCAGGCAGACATTCTCGCAGGCAGGCAGGCAGGCAGGCAAGCAGGCATACTCGCACGAAGGCAGGCAGGCAGGCATTCTCGAAGGCAGGCAGGCAGGCAGAATTTCTCGCAGGAAGGCAGGCAGACAGGCATTCTTGCAGGCAGGCATTCTCGCAGGCAGGCAGGCAGGCATTCTCACAGGCAGTGAGGCAGGCAGGCATTCTCGAAGGCAGGCAGGCAGGCATTCTTGCAGGCAGGCATTCTTGCAGGCAGGCAGGTAGGCAGGCAGGCATTTTCGCAGGCAGGCAGACAGGCAGGCAGGCTGGCAGGCTGGCATTCTCACAGGCAGGCAGGCAGACAGGCAGTCATTCTCACAGGCAGGCAGGCAGGCATTCTCGCAGGCAGGCAGGCAGGCAGGCAGGCATTCTCGCAGGTATGCAGGCAGTCATTTTCTCACGCAGGCATTCTCGCAGGCAGGCGGGCTTGCAGGCATTTTCTCAGTGAGGCAGGCAGGCAGGCATTCTCGCAGGCAGGCAGCCAGGCATTCTCGCAGGCAGGCATTGTCACAGGCAGGCAAGCAGGCATTCTCGCTGTTAGGCAGGCAAGCAGGTAGGCATTCTCGCTGGCAGGCATGCAGGCAGGCAGGCAGTCATTTTCGCAGGCAGGCAGACAGGCAGGCAGGCAGGCAGGCCGGCATTCTCGCAGGCAGGAAGGCAGACAGGCAGGCATGCATTCTCACAGGCAGGCTGGCAGGCAGGCAGTCATTTTAACAGGCAGGCAGGCAGACATTCTCGCAGGCAGGCAGCCAGGCATTCTTGCAGGCAGGCATTGTCGCAGGCAGGCAGGCATTCTCACAGGCAGGCAAGGAGGCATTCTCGCTGGTAGGCAGGCAAGCAGGTAGGCATTCTCGCTGGCAGGCAGGCAGGCATTCTCACAGGCAGGGAGGCAGGCAGGCAGGATCGCAGGCAGGCAGTCAGGCAGGCAGACAAGCAGGCAAGAAAGCTAGCAGGCTCGCAGGCAGGCAGGCTCGCAGGCAGGCATGCAGGCAGGCAGGCATGCATGCATGCAGGCAGGCAGGCAGGCAGGTAGGAAGGATAGCAGCAGGCAAGCTCGCAGGCAGGCAGGCAGGTAGGCTCGCAGGCAGGTAGGCAGGAAGGTTCGCAGGCAGGCAGGCAGGCAAGCAAGCTCGCAGGCAGACAGGCAGGCAGGCTGGCAGGCCGGCATTCTCACAGGCAGGCAGGCAGACAGGCAGTCATTCTCACAGGCAGGCAGGCAGGCATTCTCGCAGGCAGGCAGGCAGGCAGGCAGGCATTCTCGCAGGCATGCAGGCAGTCATATTCTCACGCAGGCATTCTCGCAGGCAGGCGGGCTTGCAGGCATTTTCTCAGTGAGGCAGGCAGGCAGGCATTCTCGCAGGCAGGCAGCCAGGCATTCTCGCAGGCAGGCATTGTCACAGGCAGGCAAGCAGGCATTCTTCCTGTTAGGCAGGCAAGCAGGTAGGCATTCTCGCTGGCAGGCATGCAGGCAGGCAGGCAGTCATTTTCGCAGGCAGGCAGACAGGCAGGCAGGCTGGCATTCTCGCAGGCAGGAAGGCAGACAGGCAGGCATGCATTCTCACAGGCAGGCTGGCAGGCAGGCAGTCATTTTAACAGGCAGGCAGGCAGACATTCTCGCAGGCAGGCAGCCAGGCATTCTTGCAGGCAGGCATTGTCGCAGGCAGGCAGGCATTCTCACAGGCAGGCAAGGAGGCATTCTCGCTGGTAGGCAGGCAAGCAGGTAGGCATTCTCGCTGGCAGGCAGGCAGGCATTCTCACAGGCAGGGAGGCAGGCAGGCAGGATCGCAGGCAGGCAGTCAGGCAGGCAGACAAGCAGGCAAGAAAGCTAGCAGGCTCGCAGGCAGGCAGGCTCGCAGGCAGGCATGCAGGCAGGCAGGCATGCATGCATGCAGGCAGGCAGGCAGGCAGGTAGGAAGGATAGCAGCAGGCAAGCTCGCAGGCAGGCAGGCAGGTAGGCTCGCAGGCAGGTAGGCAGGAAGGTTCGCAGGCAGGCAGGCAGGCAAGCAAGCTCGCAGGCAGACAGGCAGGCAGGCTGGCAGGCCGGCATTCTCACAGGCAGGCAGGCAGACAGGCAGTCATTCTCACAGGCAGGCAGGCAGGCATTCTCGCAGGCAGGCAGGCAGGCAGGCAGGCATTCTCGCAGGCATGCAGGCAGTCATATTCTCACGCAGGCATTCTCGCAGGCAGGCGGGCTTGCAGGCATTTTCTCAGTGAGGCAGGCAGGCAGGCATTCTCGCAGGCAGGCAGCCAGGCATTCTCGCAGGCAGGCATTGTCACAGGCAGGCAAGCAGGCATTCTTCCTGTTAGGCAGGCAAGCAGGTAGGCATTCTCGCTGGCAGGCATGCAGGCAGGCAGGCAGTCATTTTCGCAGGCAGGCAGACAGGCAGGCAGGCTGGCATTCTCGCAGGCAGGAAGGCAGACAGGCAGGCATGCATTCTCACAGGCAGGCTGGCAGGCAGGCAGTCATTTTAACAGGCAGGCAGGCAGACATTCTCGCAGGCAGGCAGCCAGGCATTCTTGCAGGCAGGCATTTTCGCAGGCAGGCAGGCAGGCAGGCAGGCATTCTCACAGGCAGGCAGGCAGGCATTCTCGCAGGCATTCAGGCAGGCAGACATTGTCGCAGGCAGCAAGGCAGGCATTCTCAAAGGCAGGCAGGCATGCAGGCATTCTCACATGCAGGCAGGAAGGCATTCTCACAGGCAGGCAGGCATACTCGCAGGCAGGCAGGCATTCTCCAGGCAGGCAGGCAGGCACGCATTCTCACAGGCAGGCAGGTAGGCATTCTCACAGGTAGGCAGGTAGGCATTCTCGCAGTCATGCAGGCAGGATGGCAGGCATTCTCGCAGTCAGGCAGGCAGGCATTCTCGCAGGCAGACATTCTCGCAGGCAGGCAGGCAGGCATTCTCACAGGCATTCAGGCAGGCAGGCATTCTCCAAGGCATTCTCACAGGCAGACATTCTCGCAGCCAGGCAGGCAGGCAGGCAGGCATTCTCGCAGGAATGCAGGCAAGCAGGCATTCTCACAGGCAGGCAGGCAGGCATTCTCGCAGGCAGACATTCTCGCAGGCAGCCAGGCAGGCAGGCATTCTCCAGGCAGGCAGGCAGGCACGCATTCTCACAGGCAGGCAGGCAGGCAGGCATTCTCGCAGGCAGGCAGGCAGGCAGGCAGGCTGGCATTCTCGCAGGCATGCAGGCACGCAGGCAGGCATGCATTCTCGCAGGCAGGCTGGCAGGCAGGCAGTCATTCTCACAGACAGGCAGGCAGGCATTCTCGCAGGCAGGCAGGCAGGCAGGCAGGCAGGCATTCTCGCAGGCAGGCAGGCAGGCAGGCAGGCATTCTTGCAGGCAGGCAGCCAGTCATTCTCGCAGGCAGGCGGACAGGCATTCTTGCAGGCAGGCATTGTCGCAGGCAGGCAGGCATTCTCACAGGCAGTCAGGCAGGCAGGCATTCTCGAAGGCATTCTCGCAGGCAGACATTCTCGCAGCCAGGCAGGCAGGCAGGCAGGCAGGCATTCTCGCAGGAAGGCAGGCAGGCAGGCATTCTCGAAGGTAGGCAGGCAGGCAGGCATTCTCGCAGGCAGACATTCTCACAGGCAGGCAGGCAGGCAGGCATTCTCGAAGGCAGGCAGGCAGGCAGGCATTGTCGCCGGCAGGCGCACAGGCAGGCATCCTCGCAGGCAGGCAGGCAGGCAGGCCGGCATTCTCGCAGGCATGCAGGCACGCAGGCAGGCATGCATTCTCGCAGGCAGGCTGGCAGGCAGGCAGTCATTCTCACAGACAGGCAGGCAGGCATTCTCGCAGGCAGGCAGGCAGGCAGGCAGGCAGGCAGGCATTCTCGCAGGCAGGCAGGCAGGCAGGCAGGCATTCTTGCAGGCAGGCAGCCAGTCATTCTCGCAGGCAGGCGGACAGGCATTCTTGCAGGCAGGCATTGTCGCAGGCAGGCAGGCATTCTCACAGGCAGTCAGGCAGGCAGGCATTCTCGAAGGCATTCTCGCAGGCAGACATTCTCGCAGGGAGGCAGGCAGGCATTCTCGCAGGCAGGAATTGTCGCAGGTAGGCGCACAGGCAGGCAATCTCGCAGGCAGGCATTCTCGCAGGCCGGCAAGCAGCCATTCTCGCTGGTAGGCAGGCAAGCAGGTAGGCATTCTCGCTGGCAGGCAGGCAGGCAGGCAGGCATTCTCGCAGGCAGGCAGGCAGGCATTCTCACAGGCAGGCAGGCAGGCATTCTTGCAGGCAGGTATTCTCGCAGGCAAGCAGGTAGGCATTCTCGAAGGCAGGCACGCAGGCAGGCAGGCATTCTCGCAGGCAGGCAGGCAGGCAGGCAGGCAGGCATGCATTCTCGCAGGCAGGCTGGCAGGCAGGCAGTCATTCTCACAGGCAGGCAGGCAGGCATTCTCGCAGGCAGGCAGGCAGGCAGGCATTCTTGCAGGCAGGCTGCCAGTCATTCTCGCAGGCAGGCAGACAGGCATTCTTGCAGGCAGGCATTGTCGCAGGCAGGCAGGCATTCTCACAGGCAGGCAAGCAGGCATTCTCGCTGGTAGGCAGGCAAGCAGGTAGGCATTCTCGCTGGCAGGCAGGCAGGCATTCTCACAGGCAGGGAGGCAGGCATTCTCGCAGGCAGACATTCTCGCAGGCAGGCAGGCAGGCATTCTCACAGGCAGGCAGGCAAGCAGGCAGGCAGGCAGGAATTCTCACAGGCAGTCAGGCAGGCATTCTCGCAGGCAGGCAGGCAGGCAGGCAGGCATTCTCGCAGGCATGCAGGCAGTCATTTTCGCACGCAGGCATTCTCGCAGGCAGGCGGGCTGCCAGGCATTCTCGCAGGCAGGCAGGCAGGCAGGCATTCTCACAGGCAGACATTCTCGCAGGCAGGCAGGCAGGCAGGCAGTCAGGCCGGGATTCTCGCAGGCAGGCAGGCAGGCAGGCATTCTCGTTGGCAGGCAGGCAGGCAGGCATTCTCACAGGCAGACAGCCAGTCATTCTCGCAGGCAGGCAGGCAGGCAGGCAGTCAGGCCGGGATTCTCACAGGCAGGCAGGCAGGCAGGCATTCTCGCTGGCAGGCAGGCAGGCAGGCATTTTCACAGGCAGGCAGCCAGTCATTCTCGCAGGCAGGCAGCAGGCATTCTCGCAGGCAGACATTCTCGCAGGCAGGCAGCAGGCATTCTTACAGACAGACAGGCAGGCATTCTCGAAGGCATTCTCGCAGGCAGACATTCTCGCAGGGAGGCAGGCAGGCATTCTCACAGGAAGCCAGGCAGGCATTCTCGCAGGCAGGCAGGCAGGCAGGCAGGCAGGCAGGCATTCTCGCAGGCAGGCAGGCAGGCAGGCAGGCATTCTTGCAGGCAGGCAGGCAGGCAGGCATTCTCGCAGGCAGACATTCTCGCAGGCAGGCAGGCAGGCAGGCATTCTCGCAGGAAGGCAGGCAAGCAGGCATTCTCGAAGGTAGGCAGGCAGGCAGGCATTCTCGCAGGCAGACATTCTCGCAGGCAGGCAGGCAGGCAGGCATTCTCGAAGGCAGGCAGGCAGGCAGGCATTCTCGCAGGCAGGCATTGTCGCAGGCAGGCGCACAGGCAGGCATTCTCGCAGGCAGGCAGGCAGGCAGGCAGTCAGGCCGGCATTCTCGCAGGCAGGCAGGCAGGCAGGCAGGCAGGAATTCTTGCAGGCAGGCAGCCAGTCATTCTCGCAGGCAGGCAAACAGGCATTCTTGCAGGCAGGCATTGTCGCAGGCAGGCAGGCATTCTCACAGGCAGGCAAGCAGGCATTCTCGCTGGTAGGCAGGCAAGCAGGTAGGCATTCTCGCTGGCAGGCAGGCAGTCATTCTCACAGGCAGGCAGGCAGGCAGGCAGGCATTCTCGCAGGCAGGCAGGCAGGCAGGCATTCTTGCAGGCAGGCAGGCAGGCATTCTCGCAGGCAGACATTCTGGCAGGCAGGCAGGCAGGCAGGCATTCTCACAGGCATTCAGGCAGGCAGGCATTCTCCAAGTGCATTCTCACAGGCAGACATTCTCGCAGGCAGGCAGGCAGGCAGGCATTCTTGCAGGCAGGCAGGCAGGCAGGCATTCTCGCAGGCAGACATTCTCGCAGGCAGGCAGGCAGGCATTCTCACAGGCATTCAGGCAGGCAGGCATTCTCCAAGGCATTCTCACAGGCAGACATTCTCGTAGCCAGGCAGGCAGGCAGGCAGGCAGGCATTCTCGCAGGAAGGCAGGCAGGCAGGCATTCTCGAAGGTAGGCAGGCAGGCAGGCATTCTCGCAGGCAGACATTCTCGCAGGCAGGCAGGCAGGCAGGCATTCTCGAAGGCAGGCAGGCAGGCAGGCATTCTCGCAGGCAGGCATTGTCGCAGGCAGGCGCACAGGCAGGCATTCTCACAGGCAGTCAGGCAGGCAATCTTGCAGGCAGGCATTCTCGCAGGCAGGCAGGCAGGCAGGCAGGCATTTTCGCAGGCAAGCAGAGAGGCAGGCAGGCTGGCAGGCCGGCATTCTCGCAGGCAGGCAGCCAGGCAGGCATGCATTCTCGCAGGCAGGCTTGCAGGCAGGCAGTCATTCTCACAGGCAGGCAGGCAGGCAGGCAGGCAGGCAGGCATTCTCACAGGCAGGCAGGCATTCTCGCAGGCATGCAGGCAGTCATTTTCGCACGCAGGCATTCTCGCAGGCAGGCGGGCTGCCAGGCATTCTCGCAGGCAGGCAGGCAGGCAGGCAGGCAGTCTCGCAGGCTGGCAGGTAGGCAGGCATTCTCGCAGGCAGGCGGGCAGGCAGGCATTCTCGCAGGCAGACATTCTCGCAGGCAGGCAGCAGGCATTCTCGCAGGCAGGCAGGCAGGCAGTCATTTTCACAGGCAGGCAGCCAGTCATTCTCGCAGGCAGGCAGCAGGCATTCTCGCAGGCAGACATTCTCGCAGGCAGGCAGCAGGCATTCTTACAGACAGACAGGCAGGCAGGCATTCTCGAAGGCATTCTCGCAGGCAGACATTCTCGCAGGGAGGCAGGCAGGCATTCTCACAGGAAGCCAGGCAGGCATTCTCGCAGGCAGGCAGGCAGGCAGGCACGCAGGCAGGCATTCTCGCAGGCAGGCAGGCAGGCAGGCATTCTTGCAAGCAGGCAGGCAGGCAGGCATTCTCGCAGGCAGACATTCTCGCAGGCAGGCAGGCAGGCAGGCATTCTCGCAGGAAGGCAGGCAAGCAGGCATTCTCGAAGGTAGGCAGGCAGGCAGGCATTCTCGCAGGCAGACATTCTCGCAGGCAGGCAGGCAGGCAGGCATTCTCGAAGGCAGGCAGGCAGGCAGGCATTCTCGCAGGCAGGCATTGTCGCAGGCAGGCGCACAGGCAGGCATTCTCGCAGGCAGGCAGGCAGGCAGGCAGTCAGGCCGGCATTCTCGCAGGCAGGCAGGCAGGCAGGCAGGCAGGAATTCTTGCAGGCAGGCAGCCAGTCATTCTCGCAGGCAGGCAAACAGGCATTCTTGCAGGCAGGCATTGTCGCAGGCAGGCAGGCATTCTCACAGGCAGGCAAGCAGGCATTCTCGCTGGTAGGCAGGCAAGCAGGTAGGCATTCTCGCTGGCAGGCAGGCAGTCATTCTCACAGGCAGGCAGGCAGGCAGGCAGGCATTCTCGCAGGCAGGCAGGCAGGCAGGCATTCTTGCAGGCAGGCAGGCAGGCATTCTCGCAGGCAGACATTCTGGCAGGCAGGCAGGCAGGCATTCTCACAGGCATTCAGGCAGGCAGGCATTCTCCAAGTGCATTCTCACAGGCAGACATTCTCGCAGGCAGGCAGGCAGGCAGGCATTCTTGCAGGCAGGCAGGCAGGCAGGCATTCTCGCAGGCAGACATTCTCGCAGGCAGGCAGGCAGGCATTCTCACAGGCATTCAGGCAGGCAGGCATTCTCCAAGGCATTCTCACAGGCAGACATTCTCGTAGCCAGGCAGGCAGGCAGGCAGGCAGGCATTCTCGCAGGAAGGCAGGCAGGCAGGCATTCTCGAAGGTAGGCAGGCAGGCAGGCATTCTCGCAGGCAGACATTCTCGCAGGCAGGCAGGCAGGCAGGCATTCTCGAAGGCAGGCAGGCAGGCAGGCATTCTCGCAGGCAGGCATTGTCGCAGGCAGGCGCACAGGCAGGCATTCTCACAGGCAGTCAGGCAGGCAATCTTGCAGGCAGGCATTCTCGCAGGCAGGCAAGCAGGCATTCTCGCTGGTAGGCAGGCAAGCAGGTAGGCATTCTCGCTGGCAGGCAGGCAGGCAGGCAGGCATTCTCGCAGGCAGGCAGGTAGGCATTCTCACAGGCAGGCAGGCAGACATTATTGCAGGCAGGCATTCTCGCAGGCAAGCAGGTAGGCATTCTCGCTGGCAGGCAGGCAGGCAGGCAGGCATTCTCGCAGGCAGGCAGGCAGTCATTTTCACAGGCAGGCAGGCAGACATTCTCGCAAGCAGGCAGGCAGGCAGGCAGGCATTTTCGCAGGCAGGCTTACAGGCAGGCAGGCAGGCAGGCAGGCCGGCATTCTCGCAGGCAGGCAGGCAGACAGGCATGCATTCTCGCAGGCAGGCTGGCAGGCAGGCAGTTATTTTCACAGGCAGGCAGGCAGACATTCTCGCAGGCAGGAATTCTCGCAGGCAGGCAGGCAGGCATTCTCACAGGCAGGCAGGCAGGCAGAAATTCTCGCAGGCAGGCAGGCAGGCAGGTAGGCAGGCAGGCAGGCAGGCAGGCAGGCATTCTCGCAGGCAGACATTCTCGCAGGCAGGGAGGCAGGCATTCTCACAGGCATTCAGGCAGGCAGGCATTCTCCAAGGCATTCTCACAGGCAGACATTCTCGCAGCCAGGCAGGCAGGCAGGCAGGCAGGCATTCTCGCAGGAAGGCAGGCAGGCAGGCATTCTCGAAGGTAGGCAGGCAGGCAGGCATTCTCGCAGGCAGACATTCTCACAGGCAGGCAGGCAGGCAGGCATTCTCGAAGGCAGGCAGGCAGGCAGGCATTCTCGAAGGCAGGCAGGCAGGCAGGCATTCTCGCAGGCAGGCAGGCAGGCAGGCAGGCTGGCATTCTCGCAGGCATGCAGGCACGCAGGCAGGCATGCATTCTCGCAGGCAGGCTGGCAGGCAGGCAGTCATTCTCACAGACAGGCAGGCAGGCATTCTCGCAGGCAGGCAGGCAGGCAGGCAGGCAGGCATTCTCGCAGGCAGGCAGGCAGGCAGGCAGGCATTCTTGCAGGCAGGCAGCCAGTCATTCTCGCAGGCAGGCGGACAGGCATTCTTGCAGGCAGGCATTGTCGCAGGCAGGCAGGCATTCTCACAGGCAGTCAGGCAGGCAGGCATTCTCGAAGGCATTCTCACAGGCAGACATTCTCGCAGCCAGGCAGGCAGGCAGGCAGGCAGGCATTCTCGCAGGAAGGCAGGCAGGCAGGCATTCTCGAAGGTAGGCAGGCAGGCAGGCATTCTCGCACGCAGACATTCTCACAGGCAGGCAGGCAGGCAGGCATTCTCGAAGGCAGGCAGGCAGGCAGGCATTGTCGCCGGCAGGCGCACAGGCAGGCATCCTCGCAGGCAGGCAGGCAGGCAGGCAGGCCGGCATTCTCGCAGGCATGCAGGCACGCAGGCTGGCATGCATTCTCGCAGGCAGGCTGGCAGGCAGGCAGTCATTCTCACAGACAGGCAGGCAGGCATTCTCGCAGGCAGGCAGGCAGGCAGGCAGGCAGGCAGGCATTCTCGCAGGCAGGCAGGCAGGCAGGCAGGCATTCTTGCAGGCAGGCAGCCAGTCATTCTCGCAGGCAGGCGGACAGGCATTCTTGCAGGCAGGCATTGTCGCAGGCAGGCAGGCATTCTCACAGGCAGTCAGGCAGGCAGGCATTCTCGAAGGCATTCTCGCAGGCAGACATTCTCGCAGGGAGGCAGGCAGGCATTCTCGCAGGCAGGAATTGTCGCAGGTAGGCGCACAGGCAGGCAATCTCGCAGGCAGGCATTCTCGCAGGCCGGCAAGCAGCCATTCTCGCTGGTAGGCAGGCAAGCAGGTAGGCATTCTCGCTGGCAGGCAGGCAGGCAGGCAGGCATTCTCGCAGGCAGGCAGGCAGGCATTCTCACAGGCAGGCAGGCAGGCATTCTTGCAGGCAGGCATTCTCGCAGGCAAGCAGGTAGGCATTCTCGAAGGCAGGCACGCAGGCAGGCAGGCATTCTCGCAGGCAGGCAGGCAGGCAGGCAGGCAGGCATGCATTCTCGCAGGCAGGCTGGCAGGCAGGCAGTCATTCTCACAGGCAGGCAGGCAGGCATTCTCGCAGGCAGGCAGGCAGGCAGGCATTCTTGCAGGCAGGCTGCCAGTCATTCTCGCAGGCAGGCAGACAGGCATTCTTGCAGGCAGGCATTGTCGCAGGCAGGCAGGCATTCTCACAGGCAGGCAAGCAGGCATTCTCGCAGGCAGGCAGGCAGGCAGGCAGGCATTCTCGCAGGCATGCAGGCAGTCATTTTCGCACGCAGGCATTCTCGCAGGCAGGCGGGCTGCCAGGCATTCTCGCAGGCAGGCAGGCAGGCAGGCATTCTCACAGGCAGACATTCTCGCAGGCAGGCAGGCAGGCAGGCAGTCAGGCCGGGATTCTCGCAGGCAGGCAGGCAGGCAGGCATTCTCGTTGGCAGGCAGGCAGGCAGGCATTCTCACAGGCAGACAGCCAGTCATTCTCGCAGGCAGGCAGGCAGGCAGGCAGTCAGGCCGGGATTCTCACAGGCAGGCAGGCAGGCAGGCATTCTCGCTGGCAGGCAGGCAGGCAGGCATTTTCACAGGCAGGCAGCCAGTCATTCTCGCAGGCAGGCAGCAGGCATTCTCGCAGGCAGACATTCTCGCAGGCAGGCAGCAGGCATTCTTACAGACAGACAGGCAGGCATTCTCGAAGGCATTCTCGCAGGCAGACATTCTCGCAGGGAGGCAGGCAGGCATTCTCACAGGAAGCCAGGCAGGCATTCTCGCAGGCAGGCAGGCAGGCAGGCAGGCAGGCAGGCATTCTCGCAGGCAGGCAGGCAGGCAGGCAGGCATTCTTGCAGGCAGGCAGGCAGGCAGGCATTCTCGCAGGCAGACATTCTCGCAGGCAGGCAGGCAGGCAGGCATTCTCGCAGGAAGGCAGGCAAGCAGGCATTCTCGAAGGTAGGCAGGCAGGCAGGCATTCTCGCAGGCAGACATTCTCGCAGGCAGGCAGGCAGGCAGGCATTCTCGAAGGCAGGCAGGCAGGCAGGCATTCTCGCAGGCAGGCATTGTCGCAGGCAGGCGCACAGGCAGGCATTCTCGCAGGCAGGCAGGCAGGCAGGCAGTCAGGCCGGCATTCTCGCAGGCAGGCAGGCAGGCAGGCAGGCAGGAATTCTTGCAGGCAGGCAGCCAGTCATTCTCGCAGGCAGGCAAACAGGCATTCTTGCAGGCAGGCATTGTCGCAGGCAGGCAGGCATTCTCACAGGCAGGCAAGCAGGCATTCTCGCTGGTAGGCAGGCAAGCAGGTAGGCATTCTCGCTGGCAGGCAGGCAGTCATTCTCACAGGCAGGCAGGCAGGCAGGCAGGCATTCTCGCAGGCAGGCAGGCAGGCAGGCATTCTTGCAGGCAGGCAGGCAGGCATTCTCGCAGGCAGACATTCTGGCAGGCAGGCAGGCAGGCAGGCATTCTCACAGGCATTCAGGCAGGCAGGCATTCTCCAAGTGCATTCTCACAGGCAGACATTCTCGCAGGCAGGCAGGCAGGCAGGCATTCTTGCAGGCAGGCAGGCAGGCAGGCATTCTCGCAGGCAGACATTCTCGCAGGCAGGCAGGCAGGCATTCTCACAGGCATTCAGGCAGGCAGGCATTCTCCAAGGCATTCTCACAGGCAGACATTCTCGTAGCCAGGCAGGCAGGCAGGCAGGCAGGCATTCTCGCAGGAAGGCAGGCAGGCAGGCATTCTCGAAGGTAGGCAGGCAGGCAGGCATTCTCGCAGGCAGACATTCTCGCAGGCAGGCAGGCAGGCAGGCATTCTCGAAGGCAGGCAGGCAGGCAGGCATTCTCGCAGGCAGGCATTGTCGCAGGCAGGCGCACAGGCAGGCATTCTCACAGGCAGTCAGGCAGGCAATCTTGCAGGCAGGCATTCTCGCAGGCAGGCAGGCAGGCAGGCAGGCATTTTCGCAGGCAAGCAGAGAGGCAGGCAGGCTGGCAGGCCGGCATTCTCGCAGGCAGGCAGCCAGGCAGGCATGCATTCTCGCAGGCAGGCTTGCAGGCAGGCAGTCATTCTCACAGGCAGGCAGGCAGGCAGGCAGGCAGGCAGGCATTCTCACAGGCAGGCAGGCATTCTCGCAGGCATGCAGGCAGTCATTTTCGCACGCAGGCATTCTCGCAGGCAGGCGGGCTGCCAGGCATTCTCGCAGGCAGGCAGGCAGGCAGGCAGGCAGTCTCGCAGGCTGGCAGGTAGGCAGGCATTCTCGCAGGCAGGCGGGCAGGCAGGCATTCTCGCAGGCAGACATTCTCGCAGGCAGGCAGCAGGCATTCTCGCAGGCAGGCAGGCAGGCAGTCATTTTCACAGGCAGGCAGCCAGTCATTCTCGCAGGCAGGCAGCAGGCATTCTCGCAGGCAGACATTCTCGCAGGCAGGCAGCAGGCATTCTTACAGACAGACAGGCAGGCAGGCATTCTCGAAGGCATTCTCGCAGGCAGACATTCTCGCAGGGAGGCAGGCAGGCATTCTCACAGGAAGCCAGGCAGGCATTCTCGCAGGCAGGCAGGCAGGCAGGCACGCAGGCAGGCATTCTCGCAGGCAGGCAGGCAGGCAGGCATTCTTGCAAGCAGGCAGGCAGGCAGGCATTCTCGCAGGCAGACATTCTCGCAGGCAGGCAGGCAGGCAGGCATTCTCGCAGGAAGGCAGGCAAGCAGGCATTCTCGAAGGTAGGCAGGCAGGCAGGCATTCTCGCAGGCAGACATTCTCGCAGGCAGGCAGGCAGGCAGGCATTCTCGAAGGCAGGCAGGCAGGCAGGCATTCTCGCAGGCAGGCATTGTCGCAGGCAGGCGCACAGGCAGGCATTCTCGCAGGCAGGCAGGCAGGCAGGCAGTCAGGCCGGCATTCTCGCAGGCAGGCAGGCAGGCAGGCAGGCAGGAATTCTTGCAGGCAGGCAGCCAGTCATTCTCGCAGGCAGGCAAACAGGCATTCTTGCAGGCAGGCATTGTCGCAGGCAGGCAGGCATTCTCACAGGCAGGCAAGCAGGCATTCTCGCTGGTAGGCAGGCAAGCAGGTAGGCATTCTCGCTGGCAGGCAGGCAGTCATTCTCACAGGCAGGCAGGCAGGCAGGCAGGCATTCTCGCAGGCAGGCAGGCAGGCAGGCATTCTTGCAGGCAGGCAGGCAGGCATTCTCGCAGGCAGACATTCTGGCAGGCAGGCAGGCAGGCATTCTCACAGGCATTCAGGCAGGCAGGCATTCTCCAAGTGCATTCTCACAGGCAGACATTCTCGCAGGCAGGCAGGCAGGCAGGCATTCTTGCAGGCAGGCAGGCAGGCAGGCATTCTCGCAGGCAGACATTCTCGCAGGCAGGCAGGCAGGCATTCTCACAGGCATTCAGGCAGGCAGGCATTCTCCAAGGCATTCTCACAGGCAGACATTCTCGTAGCCAGGCAGGCAGGCAGGCAGGCAGGCATTCTCGCAGGAAGGCAGGCAGGCAGGCATTCTCGAAGGTAGGCAGGCAGGCAGGCATTCTCGCAGGCAGACATTCTCGCAGGCAGGCAGGCAGGCAGGCATTCTCGAAGGCAGGCAGGCAGGCAGGCATTCTCGCAGGCAGGCATTGTCGCAGGCAGGCGCACAGGCAGGCATTCTCACAGGCAGTCAGGCAGGCAATCTTGCAGGCAGGCATTCTCGCAGGCAGGCAAGCAGGCATTCTCGCTGGTAGGCAGGCAAGCAGGTAGGCATTCTCGCTGGCAGGCAGGCAGGCAGGCAGGCATTCTCGCAGGCAGGCAGGTAGGCATTCTCACAGGCAGGCAGGCAGACATTATTGCAGGCAGGCATTCTCGCAGGCAAGCAGGTAGGCATTCTCGCTGGCAGGCAGGCAGGCAGGCAGGCATTCTCGCAGGCAGGCAGGCAGTCATTTTCACAGGCAGGCAGGCAGACATTCTCGCAAGCAGGCAGGCAGGCAGGCAGGCATTTTCGCAGGCAGGCTTACAGGCAGGCAGGCAGGCAGGCAGGCCGGCATTCTCGCAGGCAGGCAGGCAGACAGGCATGCATTCTCGCAGGCAGGCTGGCAGGCAGGCAGTTATTTTCACAGGCAGGCAGGCAGACATTCTCGCAGGCAGGAATTCTCGCAGGCAGGCAGGCAGGCATTCTCACAGGCAGGCAGGCAGGCAGAAATTCTCGCAGGCAGGCAGGCAGGCAGGTAGGCAGGCAGGCAGGCAGGCAGGCAGGCATTCTCGCAGGCAGACATTCTCGCAGGCAGGGAGGCAGGCATTCTCACAGGCATTCAGGCAGGCAGGCATTCTCCAAGGCATTCTCACAGGCAGACATTCTCGCAGCCAGGCAGGCAGGCAGGCAGGCAGGCATTCTCGCAGGAAGGCAGGCAGGCAGGCATTCTCGAAGGTAGGCAGGCAGGCAGGCATTCTCGCAGGCAGACATTCTCACAGGCAGGCAGGCAGGCAGGCATTCTCGAAGGCAGGCAGGCAGGCAGGCATTCTCGAAGGCAGGCAGGCAGGCAGGCATTCTCGCAGGCAGGCAGGCAGGCAGGCAGGCTGGCATTCTCGCAGGCATGCAGGCACGCAGGCAGGCATGCATTCTCGCAGGCAGGCTGGCAGGCAGGCAGTCATTCTCACAGACAGGCAGGCAGGCATTCTCGCAGGCAGGCAGGCAGGCAGGCAGGCAGGCATTCTCGCAGGCAGGCAGGCAGGCAGGCAGGCATTCTTGCAGGCAGGCAGCCAGTCATTCTCGCAGGCAGGCGGACAGGCATTCTTGCAGGCAGGCATTGTCGCAGGCAGGCAGGCATTCTCACAGGCAGTCAGGCAGGCAGGCATTCTCGAAGGCATTCTCACAGGCAGACATTCTCGCAGCCAGGCAGGCAGGCAGGCAGGCAGGCATTCTCGCAGGAAGGCAGGCAGGCAGGCATTCTCGAAGGTAGGCAGGCAGGCAGGCATTCTCGCACGCAGACATTCTCACAGGCAGGCAGGCAGGCAGGCATTCTCGAAGGCAGGCAGGCAGGCAGGCATTGTCGCCGGCAGGCGCACAGGCAGGCATCCTCGCAGGCAGGCAGGCAGGCAGGCAGGCCGGCATTCTCGCAGGCATGCAGGCACGCAGGCTGGCATGCATTCTCGCAGGCAGGCTGGCAGGCAGGCAGTCATTCTCACAGACAGGCAGGCAGGCATTCTCGCAGGCAGGCAGGCAGGCAGGCAGGCAGGCAGGCATTCTCGCAGGCAGGCAGGCAGGCAGGCAGGCATTCTTGCAGGCAGGCAGCCAGTCATTCTCGCAGGCAGGCGGACAGGCATTCTTGCAGGCAGGCATTGTCGCAGGCAGGCAGGCATTCTCACAGGCAGTCAGGCAGGCAGGCATTCTCGAAGGCATTCTCGCAGGCAGACATTCTCGCAGGGAGGCAGGCAGGCATTCTCGCAGGCAGGAATTGTCGCAGGTAGGCGCACAGGCAGGCAATCTCGCAGGCAGGCATTCTCGCAGGCCGGCAAGCAGCCATTCTCGCTGGTAGGCAGGCAAGCAGGTAGGCATTCTCGCTGGCAGGCAGGCAGGCAGGCAGGCATTCTCGCAGGCAGGCAGGCAGGCATTCTCACAGGCAGGCAGGCAGGCATTCTTGCAGGCAGGCATTCTCGCAGGCAAGCAGGTAGGCATTCTCGAAGGCAGGCACGCAGGCAGGCAGGCATTCTCGCAGGCAGGCAGGCAGGCAGGCAGGCAGGCATGCATTCTCGCAGGCAGGCTGGCAGGCAGGCAGTCATTCTCACAGGCAGGCAGGCAGGCATTCTCGCAGGCAGGCAGGCAGGCAGGCATTCTTGCAGGCAGGCTGCCAGTCATTCTCGCAGGCAGGCAGACAGGCATTCTTGCAGGCAGGCATTGTCGCAGGCAGGCAGGCATTCTCACAGGCAGGCAAGCAGGCATTCTCGCTGGTAGGCAGGCAAGCAGGTAGGCATTCTCGCTGGCAGGCAGGCAGGCATTCTCACAGGCAGGGAGGCAGGCATTCTCGCAGGCAGACATTCTCGCAGGCAGGCAGGCAGGCATTCTCACAGGCAGGCAGGCAAGCAGGCAGGCAGGCAGGAATTCTCACAGGCAGTCAGGCAGGCATTCTCGCAGGCAGGCAGGCAGGCAGGCAGGCATTCTCGCAGGCATGCAGGCAGTCATTTTCGCACGCAGGCATTCTCGCAGGCAGGCGGGCTGCCAGGCATTCTCGCAGGCAGGCAGGCAGGCAGGCATTCTCACAGGCAGACATTCTCGCAGGCAGGCAGGCAGGCAGGCAGTCAGGCCGGGATTCTCGCAGGCAGGCAGGCAGGCAGGCATTCTCGTTGGCAGGCAGGCAGGCAGGCATTCTCACAGGCAGACAGCCAGTCATTCTCGCAGGCAGGCAGGCAGGCAGGCAGTCAGGCCGGGATTCTCACAGGCAGGCAGGCAGGCAGGCATTCTCGCTGGCAGGCAGGCAGGCAGGCATTTTCACAGGCAGGCAGCCAGTCATTCTCGCAGGCAGGCAGCAGGCATTCTCGCAGGCAGACATTCTCGCAGGCAGGCAGCAGGCATTCTTACAGACAGACAGGCAGGCATTCTCGAAGGCATTCTCGCAGGCAGACATTCTCGCAGGGAGGCAGGCAGGCATTCTCACAGGAAGCCAGGCAGGCATTCTCGCAGGCAGGCAGGCAGGCAGGCAGGCAGGCAGGCATTCTCGCAGGCAGGCAGGCAGGCAGGCAGGCATTCTTGCAGGCAGGCAGGCAGGCAGGCATTCTCGCAGGCAGACATTCTCGCAGGCAGGCAGGCAGGCATGCATTCTCGCAGGCAGGCTGGCAGGCAGGCAGTCATTCTCACAGGCAGGCAGGCAGGCATTCTCGCAGGCAGGCAGGCAGGCAGGCATTCTTGCAGGCAGGCTGCCAGTCATTCTCGCAGGCAGGCAGACAGGCATTCTTGCAGGCAGGCATTGTCGCAGGCAGGCAGGCATTCTCACAGGCAGGCAAGCAGGCATTCTCGCTGGTAGGCAGGCAAGCAGGTAGGCATTCTCGCTGGCAGGCAGGCAGGCATTCTCACAGGCAGGGAGGCAGGCATTCTCGCAGGCAGACATTCTCGCAGGCAGGCAGGCAGGCATTCTCACAGGCAGGCAGGCAAGCAGGCAGGCAGGCAGGAATTCTCACAGGCAGTCAGGCAGGCATTCTCGCAGGCAGGCAGGCAGGCAGGCAGGCATTCTTGCAGGCAGGCTGCCAGTCATTCTCGCAGGCAGGCAGACAGGCATTCTTGCAGGCAGGCATTGTCGCAGGCAGGCAGGCATTCTCACAGGCAGGCAAGCAGGCATTCTCGCTGGTAGGCAGGCAAGCAGGTAGGCATTCTCGCTGGCAGGCAGGCAGGCATTCTCACAGGCAGGGAGGCAGGCATTCTCGCAGGCAGACATTCTCGCAGGCAGGCAGGCAGGCATTCTCACAGGCAGGCAGGCAAGCAGGCAGGCAGGCAGGAATTCTCACAGGCAGTCAGGCAGGCATTCTCGCAGGCAGGCAGGCAGGCAGGCAGGCATTCTCGCAGGCATGCAGGCAGTCATTTTCGCACGCAGGCATTCTCGCAGGCAGGCGGGCTGCCAGGCATTCTCGCAGGCAGGCAGGCAGGCAGGCAGTCAGGCCGGGATTCTCGCAGGCAGGCAGGCAGGCAGGCATTCTCGTTGGCAGGCAGGCAGGCAGGCATTCTCACAGGCAGACAGCCAGTCATTCTCGCAGGCAGGCAGCAGGCATTCTCGCAGGCAGACATTCTCGCAGGCAGGCAAGCAGGCATTCTCGAAGGCAGACAGGCAGGCAGGCATTCTCGCAGGCAGACATTCTCGCAGGCAGGCAGGCAGGCAGGCAGTCAGGCCGGGATTCTCACAGGCAGGCAGGCAGGCAGGCATTCTCGCTGGCAGGCAGGCAGGCAGGCATTTTCACAGGCAGGCAGCCAGTCATTCTCGCAGGCAGGCAGCAGGCATTCTCGCAGGCAGACATTCTCGCAGGCAGGCAGCAGGCATTCTTACAGACAGACAGGCAGGCATTCTCGAAGGCATTCTCGCAGGCAGACATTCTCGCAGGGAGGCAGGCAGGCATTCTCACAGGAAGCCAGGCAGGCATTCTCGCAGGCAGGCAGGCAGGCAGGCAGGCAGGCAGGCATTCTCGCAGGCAGGCAGGCAGGCAGGCAGGCATTCTTGCAGGCAGGCAGGCAGGCAGGCATTCTCGCAGGCAGACATTCTCGCAGGCAGGCAGGCAGGCAGGCATTCTCGCAGGAAGGCAGGCAAGCAGGCATTCTCGAAGGTAGGCAGGCAGGCAGGCATTCTCGCAGGCAGACATTCTCGCAGGCAGGCAGGCAGGCAGGCATTCTCGAAGGCAGGCAGGCAGGCAGGCATTCTCGCAGGCAGGCATTGTCGCAGGCAGGCGCACAGGCAGGCATTCTCGCAGGCAGGCAGGCAGGCAGGCAGTCAGGCCGGCATTCTCGCAGGCAGGCAGGCAGGCAGGCAGGCAGGAATTCTTGCAGGCAGGCAGCCAGTCATTCTCGCAGGCAGGCAAACAGGCATTCTTGCAGGCAGGCATTGTCGCAGGCAGGCAGGCATTCTCACAGGCAGGCAAGCAGGCATTCTCGCTGGTAGGCAGGCAAGCAGGTAGGCATTCTCGCTGGCAGGCAGGCAGTCATTCTCACAGGCAGGCAGGCAGGCAGGCAGGCATTCTCGCAGGCAGGCAGGCAGGCAGGCATTCTTGCAGGCAGGCAGGCAGGCATTCTCGCAGGCAGACATTCTGGCAGGCAGGCAGGCAGGCAGGCATTCTCACAGGCATTCAGGCAGGCAGGCATTCTCCAAGTGCATTCTCACAGGCAGACATTCTCGCAGGCAGGCAGGCAGGCAGGCATTCTTGCAGGCAGGCAGGCAGGCAGGCATTCTCGCAGGCAGACATTCTCGCAGGCAGGCAGGCAGGCATTCTCACAGGCATTCAGGCAGGCAGGCATTCTCCAAGGCATTCTCACAGGCAGACATTCTCGTAGCCAGGCAGGCAGGCAGGCAGGCAGGCATTCTCGCAGGAAGGCAGGCAGGCAGGCATTCTCGAAGGTAGGCAGGCAGGCAGGCATTCTCGCAGGCAGACATTCTCGCAGGCAGGCAGGCAGGCAGGCATTCTCGAAGGCAGGCAGGCAGGCAGGCATTCTCGCAGGCAGGCATTGTCGCAGGCAGGCGCACAGGCAGGCATTCTCACAGGCAGTCAGGCAGGCAATCTTGCAGGCAGGCATTCTCGCAGGCAGGCAGGCAGGCAGGCAGGCATTTTCGCAGGCAAGCAGAGAGGCAGGCAGGCTGGCAGGCCGGCATTCTCGCAGGCAGGCAGCCAGGCAGGCATGCATTCTCGCAGGCAGGCTTGCAGGCAGGCAGTCATTCTCACAGGCAGGCAGGCAGGCAGGCAGGCAGGCAGGCATTCTCACAGGCAGGCAGGCATTCTCGCAGGCATGCAGGCAGTCATTTTCGCACGCAGGCATTCTCGCAGGCAGGCGGGCTGCCAGGCATTCTCGCAGGCAGGCAGGCAGGCAGGCAGGCAGTCTCGCAGGCTGGCAGGTAGGCAGGCATTCTCGCAGGCAGGCGGGCAGGCAGGCATTCTCGCAGGCAGACATTCTCGCAGGCAGGCAGCAGGCATTCTCGCAGGCAGGCAGGCAGGCAGTCATTTTCACAGGCAGGCAGCCAGTCATTCTCGCAGGCAGGCAGCAGGCATTCTCGCAGGCAGACATTCTCGCAGGCAGGCAGCAGGCATTCTTACAGACAGACAGGCAGGCAGGCATTCTCGAAGGCATTCTCGCAGGCAGACATTCTCGCAGGGAGGCAGGCAGGCATTCTCACAGGAAGCCAGGCAGGCATTCTCGCAGGCAGGCAGGCAGGCAGGCAGGCAGGCAGGCATTCTCGCAGGCAGGCAGGCAGGCAGGCAGGCATTCTTGCAAGCAGGCAGGCAGGCAGGCATTCTCGCAGGCAGACATTCTCGCAGGCAGGCAGGCAGGCAGGCATTCTCGCAGGAAGGCAGGCAAGCAGGCATTCTCGAAGGTAGGCAGGCAGGCAGGCATTCTCGCAGGCAGACATTCTCGCAGGCAGGCAGGCAGGCAGGCATTCTCGAAGGCAGGCAGGCAGGCAGGCATTCTCGCAGGCAGGCATTGTCGCAGGCAGGCGCACAGGCAGGCATTCTCGCAGGCAGGCAGGCAGGCAGGCAGTCAGGCCGGCATTCTCGCAGGCAGGCAGGCAGGCAGGCAGGCAGGAATTCTTGCAGGCAGGCAGCCAGTCATTCTCGCAGGCAGGCAAACAGGCATTCTTGCAGGCAGGCATTGTCGCAGGCAGGCAGGCATTCTCACAGGCAGGCAAGCAGGCATTCTCGCTGGTAGGCAGGCAAGCAGGTAGGCATTCTCGCTGGCAGGCAGGCAGTCATTCTCACAGGCAGGCAGGCAGGCAGGCAGGCATTCTCGCAGGCAGGCAGGCAGGCAGGCATTCTTGCAGGCAGGCAGGCAGGCATTCTCGCAGGCAGACATTCTGGCAGGCAGGCAGGCAGGCATTCTCACAGGCATTCAGGCAGGCAGGCATTCTCCAAGTGCATTCTCACAGGCAGACATTCTCGCAGGCAGGCAGGCAGGCAGGCATTCTTGCAGGCAGGCAGGCATTCTCGCAGGCAGACATTCTCGCAGGCAGGCAGGCAGGCATTCTCACAGGCATTCAGGCAGGCAGGCATTCTCCAAGGCATTCTCACAGGCAGACATTCTCGTAGCCAGGCAGGCAGGCAGGCAGGCAGGCATTCTCGCAGGAAGGCAGGCAGGCAGGCATTCTCGAAGGTAGGCAGGCAGGCAGGCATTCTCGCAGGCAGACATTCTCGCAGGCAGGCAGGCAGGCAGGCATTCTCGAAGGCAGGCAGGCAGGCAGGCATTCTCGCAGGCAGGCATTGTCGCAGGCAGGCGCACAGGCAGGCATTCTAACAGGCAGTCAGGCAGGCAATCTTGCAGGCAGGCATTCTCGCAGGCAGGCAGGCAGGCAGGCAGGCATTTTCGCAGGCAAGCAGAGAGGCAGGCAGGCTGGCAGGCCGGCATTCTCGCAGGCAGGCAGCCAGGCAGGCATGCATTCTCGCAGGCAGGCTTGCAGGCAGGCAGTCATTCTCACAGGCAGGCAGGCAGGCAGGCAGGCAGGCAGGCATTCTCACAGGCAGGCAGGCATTCTCGCAGGCATGCAGGCAGTCATTTTCGCACGCAGGCATTCTCGCAGGCAGGCGGGCTGCCAGGCATTCTCGCAGGCAGGCAGGCAGGCAGGCAGGCAGTCTCGCAGGCTGGCAGGTAGGCAGGCATTCTCGCAGGCAGGCGGGCAGGCAGGCATTCTCGCAGGCAGACATTCTCGCAGGCAGGCAGCAGGCATTCTCGCAGGCAGGCAGGCAGGCAGTCATTTTCACAGGCAGGCAGGCAGACATTCTCGCAAGCAGGCAGGCAGGCAGGCAGGCAGGCATTTTCGCAGGCAGGCTTACAGGCAGGCAGGCAGGCAGGCCGGCATTCTCGCAGGCAGGCAGGCAGACAGGCATGCATTCTCGCAGTCAGGCTGGCAGGCAGGCAGTTATTTTCACAGGCAGGCAGGCAGACATTCTCGCAGGCAGGAATTCTCGCAGGCAGACAGGCAAGCATTCTCACAGGCAGGCAGGCAGGCAGAAATTCTCGCAGGCAGGCAGGCAGGCAGGTAGGCAGGCAGGCAGGCAGGCAGGCAGGCAGGCAGGCATTCTCGCAGGCAGACATTCTCGCAGGCAGGGAGGCAGGCATTCT
This sequence comes from Tenrec ecaudatus, assembly GCF_050624435.1. NCBI lineage: Eukaryota > Metazoa > Chordata > Mammalia > Afrosoricida > Tenrecidae > Tenrec > Tenrec ecaudatus. The sequence goes on along the minus strand of NW_027457635.1, from coordinate 1,176,878 downwards.
CACAGGCATTCAGGCAGGCAGGCATTCTCCAAGGCATTCTCACAGGCAGACATTCTCGCAGCCAGGCAGGCAGGCAGGCAGGCAGGCATTCTCGCAGGAAGGCAGGCAGGCAGGCATTCTCGAAGGTAGGCAGGCAGGCAGGCAGGCAGGAATTCTCGCAGGCAGTCAGGCAGGCATTCTCGCAGGCAGGCAGGCAGGCAGGCAGGCAGGCATTCTCGCAGGCAGGCAGGCAGTCATTTTCGCACGCAGGCATTCTCGCAGGCAGGCGGGCTGCCAGGTATTCTCGCAGGCAGGCAGGCAGGCAGGCAGGCATTCTCACAGTCAGACATTCTCGCAGGCAGGCAGGCAGGAAGGCAGTCAGGCCGGGATTCTCGCAGGCAGGCAGGCAGGCAGGCATTCTCGCTGGCAGGCAGGCAGGCAGGCATTCTCACAGGCAGGCAGCCAGTCATTCTCGCAGGCAGGCAGCAGGCATTCTCGCAGGCAGACATTCTCGCAGGCAGGCAGGCAGGCAGGCAGTCAGGCCGGGATTCTCGCAGGCAGGCAGGCAGGCAGGCATTATTGCTGGCAGGCAGGCAGGCAGGCATTTTCACAGGCAGGCAGCCAGTCATTCTCGCAGGGAGGCAGCAGGCATTCTCGCAGGCAGACATTCTCGCAGGCAGGCAGCAGGCATTCTTACAGACAGACAGGTAGGCAGGCATTCTCGAAGGCATTCTCGCAGGCAGACATTCTCGCAGGGAGGCAGGCAGGCATTCTCGCAGGAAGGCAGGCAGGCATTCTCGCAGGCAGGCAGGCAGGCAGGCAGGCAGGCATTCTCGCAGGCAGGCAGGCAGGCATTCTTGCAGGCAGGCAGGCAGGCAGGCAGGCATTCTCGCAGGCAGACATTCTCGCAGGCAGGCAGGCAGGCAGGCAGGCAGGCATTCTCGCAGGAAGGCAGGCAGAGAGGCATTCTCGAAGGTAGGCAGGCAGGCAGGCATTCTCACAGGCAGACATTCTCGCAGGCAGGCAGGCAGGCATTCGCGAAGGCAGGCAGGCAGGCAGGCATTCTCGCAGGCAGGCATTGTCGCAGGCAGGCATTCTCGCAGGCAGGCATTGTCGCAGGCAGGCGCACAGGCAGGCATTCTCGCAGGCAGGCAGGCAGGCAGGCAGGCAGGCATTCTTGCAGGCAGGCAGCCAGTCATTCTCGCAGGCAGGCAGACAGGCATTCTTGCAGGCAGGCATTGTCGCAGGCAGGCAGGCATTCTCACAGGCAGGCAAGCAGGCATTCTCGCTGGTAGGCAGGCAAGCAGGTAGGCATTCTCGCTGGCAGGCAGGCAGGCATTCTCGCAGGCAGGCAGGCAGGCAGGCATTCTTGCAGGCAGGCAGGCAGGCATTCTCGCAGGCAGACATTCTCGCAGGCAGGCAGGCAGGCATTCTCACAGGCATTCAGGCAGGCAGGCATTCTCCAAGTGCATTCTCACAGGCAGACATTCCCGCAGCCAGGCATGCAGGCAGGCAGGCAGGCATTCTCGCAGGAAGACATTCTCGCGGGGAGGCAGGCAGGCATTCTCACAGGCAGGCAGGCAGGCATTCTCACAGGCAGGCAGGCAGGCAGGCAGGCATTCTTGCAGGCAGGCAGGCAGGCAGGCATTCTTGCAGGCAGGCAGGCAGGCAGGCATTCTCGCAGGCAGACATTCTCGCAGGCAGGCAGGCAGGCATTCTCACAGGCATTCAGGCAGGCAGGCATTCTCCAAGGCATTCTCACAGGCAGACATTCTCGCAGCCAGGCAGGCAGGCAGGCAGGCAGGCATTCTCGCAGGAAGGCAGGCAGGCAGGCATTCTCGAAGGTAGGCAGCCAGGCAGGCATTCTCGCAGGCAGACATTCTCGCAGGCAGGCAGGCAGGCCGGCATTCTCGAAGGCAGGCAGGCAGGCAGGCATTCTCGCAGGCAGGCAGGCATTCTTGCAGGCAGGCATTCTCGCAGGCAAGCAGGTAGGCATTCTCGCTGGCAGGCAGGCAGGCAGGCAGGCATTCTCGCAGGCAGGCAGGCAGGCAGGCATGCATTCTCGCAGGCAGGGTGGCAGGCAGGCAGTCATTCTCACAGGCAGGCAGGCAGGCATTCTCGCAGGCAGGCAGGCAGGCAGGCATTCTTGCAGGCAGGCAGCCAGTCATTCTCGCAGGCAGGCAAACAGGCATTCTTGCAGGCAGGCATTGTCGCAGGCAGGCAGGCATTCTCACAGGCAGGCAAGCAGGCAGGCATTCTTGCAGGCAGGCAGCCAGTCATTCTCGCAGGCAGGCAGACAGGCATTCTTGCAGGCAGGCATTGTCGCAGGCAGGCAGGCATTCTCACAGGCAGGCAAGCAGGCATTCTCGCTGGTAGGCAGGCAAGCAGGTAGGCATTCTCGCTGGAAGGCAGGCAGGCATTCTCACAGGCAGGGAGGCAGGCATTCTCGCAGGCAGACATTCTCGCAGGGAGGCAGGCAGGCATTCTCACAGGCAGGCAGGCAAGCAGGCAGGCAGGCAGGAATTCTCACAGGCAGTCAGGCAGGCATTCTCGCAGGCAGGCAGGCAGGCAGGCAGGCATTCTCGCAGGCATTCAGGCAGTCATTTTCGCACGCAGGCATTCTCGCAGGCAGGCGGGCTGCCAGGCATTCTCGCAGGCAGGCAGGCAGGCAGACATTCTCACAGGCAGACATTCTCGCAGGCAGGCAGGCAGGCAGTCAGGCCGGGATTCTCGCAGGCAGGCAGGCAGGCAGGCATTCTCGCTGGCAGGCAGGCAGGCAGGCATTCTCACAGGCAGGCAGTCAGTCATTCTCGCAGGCAGGCAGCAGGCATTCTCGCAGGCAGACATTCTCGCAGGCAGGCAAGCAGGCATTCTCGAAGGCAGACAGGCAGGCAGGCATTCTCGCAGGCAGACATTCTCGCAGGCAGGCAGGCAGGCAGGCAGTCAGGCCGGGATTCTCACAGGCAGGCAGGCAGGCAGGCATTCTCGCTGGCAGGCAGGCAGGCAGGCATTTTCACAGGCAGGCAGCCAGTCATTCTCGCAGGCAGGCAGCAGGCATTCTCGCAGGCAGACATTCTCGCAGGCAGGCAGCAGGCATTCTTACAGACAGACAGGCAGGCAGGCATTCTCGAAGGCATTCTCGCAGGCAGACATTCTCGCAGGGAGGCAGGCAGGCATTCTCACAGGAAGGCAGGCAGGCATTCTCGCAGGCAGGCAGGCAGGCAGGCATTCTCGCAGGCAGGCAGGCAGGCATTCTTGCAGGCAGGCAGGCAGGCAGGCATTCTCGCAGGCAGACATTCTCGCAGGCAGGCAGGCAGGCAGGCATTCTCGCAGGAAGGCAGGCAAGCAGGCATTCTCGAAGGTAGGCAGGCAGGCAGGCATTCTCGCAGGCAGACATTCTCGCAGGCAGGCAGGCAGGCATTCTCGAAGGCAGGCAGGCAGGCAGGCATTCTCGCAGGCAGGCATTGTCGCAGGCAGGCGCACAGGCAGGCATTCTCGCAGGCAGGCAGGCAGGCAGGCAGGCAGTCATGCCGGCATACTCGCAGGCAGGCAGGCAGGCAGGCAGGCAGGCAGGCAGGCAGGCAGGCATTCTTGCAGACAGGCAGCCAGTCATTCTCGCAGGCAGGCAGACAGGCATTCTTGCAGGCAGGCATTGTCGCAGGCAGGCAGGCATTCTCACAGGCAGGCAAGCAGGCATTCTCGCTGGTAGGCAGGCAAGCAGGTAGGCATTCTCGCTGGCAGGCAGGCAGGCATTCTCGCAGGCAGGCAGGCAGGCAGGCATTCTTGCAGGCAGGCAGGCAGGCATTCTCACAGGCATTCAGGCAGGCAGGCATTCTCCAAGTGCATTCTCACAGGCAGACATTCCCGCAGCCAGGCATGCAGGCAGGCAGGCAGGCATTCTCGCAGGCAGACATTCTCGCGGGGAGGCAGGCAGGCATTCTCACAGGAAGGCAGGCAGGCATTCTCACAGGCAGGCAGGCAGGCAGGCAGGCATTCTCGCAGGCAGGCAGGCAGGCAGGCATTCTTGCAGGCAGGCAGGCAGGCGGGCATTCTCACAGGCAGACATTCTCGCAGGAAGGCAGGCAGGCATTCTCACAGGCATTCAGGCAGGCAGGCATTCTCCAAGGCATTCTCACAGGCAGACATTCTCGCAGCCAGGCAGGCAGGCAGTCAGGCAGGCATTCTCACAGGAAGGCAGGAAGGCAGGCATTCTCGAAGGTAGGCAGGCAGGCAGGCATTCTCGCAGGCAGACATTCTCGCAGGCAGGCAGGCAGGCCGGCATTCTCGAAGGCAGGCAGGCAGGCAGGCATTCTCGCAGGCAGGCAGGCATTCTTGCAGGCAGGCATTCTCGCAGGCAAGCAGGTAGGCATTCTCGCTGGCAGGCAGGCAGGCAGGCAGGCATTCTCGCAGGCAGGCAGGCAGGCAGGCATGCATTCTCGCAGGCAGGGTGGCAGGCAGGCAGTCATTCTCACAGGCAGGCAGGCAGGCATTCTCGCAGGCAGGCAGGCAGGCAGGCATTCTTGCAGGCAGGCAGCCAGTCATTCTCGCAGGCAGGCAGACATGCATTCTTGCAGGCAGGCATTGTCGCAGGCAGGCAGGCATTCTCACAGGCAGGCAAGCAGGCAGGCATTCTTGCAGGCAGGCAGCCAGTCATTCTCGCAGGCAGGCAGACAGGCATTCTTGCAGGCAGGCATTGTCGCAGGCAGGCAGGCATTCTCACAGGCAGGCAAGCAGGCATTCTCGCTGGTAGGCAGTCAAGCAGGTAGGCATTCTCGCTGGCAGGCAGGCAGGCATTCTCACAGGCAGGGAGGCAGGCATTCTCGCAGGCAGACATTCTCGCAGGGAGGCAGGCAGGCATTCTCACAGGCAGGCAGGCAAGCAGGCAGGCAGGCAGGAATTCTCACAGGCAGTCAGGCAGGCATTCTCGCAGGCAGGCAGGCAGGCAGGCAGGCATTCTCGCAGGCATTCAGGCAGTCATTTTCGCACGCAGGCATTCTCGCAGGCAGGCGGGCTGCCAGGCATTCTCGCAGGCAGGCAGGCAGGCAGGCATTCTCACAGGCAGACATTCTCGCAGGCAGGCAGGCAGGCAGTCAGGCTGGGATTCTCGCAGGCAGGCAGGCAGGCAGGCATTCTCGCTGGCAGGCAGGCAGGCAGGCATTCTCACAGGCAGGCAGCCAGTCATTCTCGCAGGCAGGCAGCAGGCATTCTCGCAGGCAGACATTCTCGCAGGCAGGCAAGCAGGCATTCTCGAAGGCAGACAGGCAGGCAGGCATTCTCGCAGGCAGACATTCTCGCAGGCAGGCAGGCAGGCAGGCAGTCAGGCCGGGATTCTCACAGGCAGGCAGGCAGGCAGGCATTCTCGCTGGCAGGCAGGCAGGCAGGCATTTTCACAGGCAGGCAGCCAGTCATTCTCGCAGGCAGGCAGCAGGCATTCTCGCAGGCAGACATTCTCGCAGGCAGGCAGCAGGCATTCTTACAGACAGACAGGCAGGCAGGCATTCTCGAAGGCATTCTCACAGGCAGACATTCTCGCAGGGAGGCAGGCAGGCATTCTCACAGGAAGGCAGGCAGGCATTCTCGCAGGCAGGCAGGCAGGCAGGCAGGCAGGCATTCTCGCAGGCAGGCAGGCAGGCATTCTCGCAGGCAGACATTCTCGCAGGCAGGCAGGCAGGCAGGCATTCTCGCAGGAAGGCAGGCAAGCAGGCATTCTCGAAGGTAGGCAGGCAGGCAGGCATTCTCGCAGGCAGACATTCTCGCAGGCAGGCAGGCAGGCATTCTCGAAGGCAGGTAGGCAGGCAGGCATTCTCGCAGGCAGGCATTGTCGCAGGCAGGCGCACAGGCAGGCATTCTCGCAGGCAGGCAGGCAGGCAGGCAGGCAGTCATGCCGGCATTCTCGCAGGCAGGCAGGCAGGCAGGCAGGCAGGCAGGCAGGAAGGCATTCTTGCAGACAGGCAGCCAGTCATTCTCGCAGGCAGGCAGACAGGCATTCTTGCAGGCAGGCATTGTCGCAGGCAGGCAGGCATTCTCACAGGCAGGCAAGCAGGCATTCTTGCTGGTAGGCAGGCAAGCAGGTAGGCATTCTCGCTGGCAGGCAGGCAGGCATTATCGCAGGCAGGCAGGCAGGCAGGCATTCTTGCAGGCAGGCAGGCAGGCATTCTCGCAGGCAGACATTTTCGCAGGCAGGCAGGCAGGCATTCTCACAGGCATTCAGGCAGGCAGGCATTCTCCAAGTGCATTCTCACAGGCAGACATTCCCGCAGCCAGGCATGCAGGCAGGCAGGCAGGCATTCTCGCAGGCAGACATTCTCGCGGGGAGGCAGGCAGGCATTCTCACAGGAAGGCAGGCAGGCATTCTCACAGGTAGGCAGGCAGGCAGGCAGGCATTCTCGCAGGCAGGCAGGCAGGCAGGCATTCTTGCAGGCAGGCAGGCAGGCAGGCATTCTCGCAGGCAGACATTCTCGCAGGCAGGCAGGCAGGCATTCTCACAGGCATTCAGGCAGGCAGGCATTCTCCAAGGCATTCTCACAGGCAGACATTCTCGCAGCCAGGCAGGCAGGCAGGCAGGCAGGCATTCTCGCAGGAAGGCAGGAAGGCAGGCATTCTCGAAGGTAGGCAGGCAGGCAGGCATTCTCGCAGGCAGACATTCTCGCAGGCAGGCAGGCAGGCCGGCATTCTCGAAGGCAGGCAGGCAGGCAGGCATTCTCGCAGGCAGGCAGGCATTCTTGCAGGCAAGCATTCTCGCAGGCAAGCAGGTAGGCATTCTCGCTGGCAGGCAGGCAGGCAGGCAGGCATTCTCGCAGGCAGGCAGGCAGGCATGCATTCTCGCAGGCAGGGTGGCAGGCAGGCAGTCATTCTCACAGGCAGGCAGGCAGGCATTCTCGCAGGCAGGCAGGCAGGCAGGCATTCTTGCAGGCAGGCAGCCAGTCATTCTCGCAGGCAGGCAGACAGGCATTCTTGCAGGCAGGCATTGTCGCAGGCAGGCAGGCATTCTCACAGGCAGGCAAGCAGGCAGGCATTCTTGCAGGCAGGCAGCCAGTCATTCTCGCAGGCAGGCAGACAGGCATTCTTGCAGGCAGGCATTGTCGCAGGCAGGCAGGCATTCTCACAGGCAGGCAAGCAGGCATTCTCGCTGGTAGGCAGGCAAGCAGGTAGGCATTCTCGCTGGCAGGCAGGCAGGCATTCTCACAGGCAGGGAGGCAGGCATTCTCGCAGGCAGACATTCTCGCAGGGAGGCAGGCAGGCATTCTCACAGGCAGGCAGGCAAGCAGGCAGGCAGGCAGGAATTCTCACAGGCAGTCAGGCAGGCATTCTCGCAGGCAGGCAGGCAGGCAGGCAGGCATTCTCGCAGGCATTCAGGCAGTCATTTTCGCACGCAGGCATTCTCGCAGGCAGGCGGGCTGCCAGGCATTCTCGCAGGCAGGCAGGCAGGCAGGCATACTTGCAGGCAGGCAGGCAGGCAGGCATTCTCGCAGGCAGACATTCTCGCAGGCAGGCAGGCAGGCATTCTCACAGGCATTCAGGCAGGCAGGCATTCTCCAAGGCATTCTCACAGGCAGACATTCTCGCAGCCAGGCAGGCAGGCAGGCAGGCAGGCATTCTCGCAGGAAGGCAGGAAGGCAGGCATTCTCGAAGGTAGGCAGGCAGGCAGGCATTCTTGCAGGCAGACATTCTCGCAGGGAGGCAGGCAGGCCGGCATTCTCGAAGGCAGGCAGGCAGGCAGGCATTCTCACAGGCAGGCAAGCAGGCATTCTCGCTGGTAGGCAGGCAAGCAGGTAGGCATTCTCGCTGGCAGGCAGGCAGGCATTCTCGCAGGCAGGCAGGCAGGCAGGCATTCTTGCAGGCAGGCAGGCAGGCATTCTCGCAGGCAGACATTCTCGCAGGCAGGCAGGCAGGAATTCTCACAGGCATTCAGGCAGGCAGGCATTCTCCAAGTGCATTCTCACAGGCAGACATTCCCGCAGCCAGGCATGCAGGCAGGCAGGCAGGCATTCTCGCAGGCAGACATTCTCGCGGGGAGGCAGGCAGGCATTCTCACAGGAAGGCAGGCAGGCATTCTCACAGGCAGGCAGGCAGGCAGGCAGGCATTCTCGCAGGCAGGCAGGCAGGCAAGCATTCTTGCAGGCAGGCAGGCAGGCAGGCATTCTCGCAGGCAGACATTCTCGCAGGCAGGCAGGCAGGCATTCTCTCAGGCATTCAGGCAGGCAGGCATTCTCCAAGGCATTCTCACAGGCAGACATTCTCGCAGCCAGGCAGGCAGGCAGGCAGGCAGGCATTCTCGCAGGAAGGCAGGAAGGCAGGCATTCTCGAAGGTAGGCAGGCAGGCAGGCATTCTCGCAGGCAGACATTCTCGCAGGCAGGCAGGCAGGCCGGCATTCTCGAAGGCAGGCAGGCAGGCAGGCATTCTCGCAGGCAGGCAGGCATTCTTGCAGGCAGGCATTCTCGCAGGCAAGCAGGTAGGCATTCTCGCTGGCAGGCAGGCAGGCAGGCAGGCATTCTCGCAGGCAGGCAGGCAGGCAGGCATGCATTCTCGCAGGCAGGGTGGCAGGCAGGCAGGCATTCTCACAGGCAGGCAGTCAGGCCGGGATTCTCGCAGGCAGGCAGGCAGGCAGGCATTCTCGCTGGCAGGCAGGCAGGCAGGCATTCTCACAGGCAGGCAGCCAGTCATTCTCGCAGGCAGGCAGCAGGCATTCTCGCAGGCAGACATTCTCGCAGGCAGGCAAGCAGGCATTCTCGAAGGCAGACAGGCAGGCAGGCATTCTCGCAGGCAGACATTCTCGCAGGCAGGCAGGCAGGCAGGCAGTCAGGCCGGGATTCTCACAGGCAGGCAGGCAGGCAGGCATTCTCGCTGGCAGGCAGGCAGGCAGGCATTTTCACAGGCAGGCAGCCAGTCATTCTCGCAGGCAGGCAGCAGGCATTCTCGCAGGCAGACATTCTCGCAGGCAGGCAGCAGGCATTCTTACAGACAGACAGGCAGGCAGGCATCCTCGAAGGCATTCTCGCAGGCAGACATTCTCGCAGGGAGGCAGGCAGGCATTCTCACAGGAAGGCAGGCAGGCATTCTCGCAGGCAGGCAGGCAGGCAGGCAGGCAGGCATTCTCGCAGGCAGGCAGGCAGGCATTCTTGCAGGCAGGCAGGCAGGCAGGCATTCTCGCAGGCAGACATTCTCGCAGGCAGGCAGGCAGGCAGGCAGGCATTCTCGCAGGAAGGCAGGCAAGCAGGCATTCTCGAAGGTAGGCAGGCAGGCAGGCATTCTCGCAGGCAGACATTCTCGCAGGCAGGCAGGCAGGCATTCTCGAAGGCAGGCAGGCAGGCAGGCATTCTCGCAGGCAGGCATTGTCGCAGGCAGGCGCACAGGCAGTCATTCTCGCAGGCAGGCAGGCAGGCAGGCGGCAGTCAGGCCGGCATTCTCGCAGGCAGGCAGGCAGGCAGGCAGGCAGGCAGGCAGGCATTCTTGCAGACAGGCAGCCAGTCATTCTCGCAGGCAGGCAGACAGGCATTCTTGCAGGCAGGCATTGTCGCAGGCAGGCAGGCATTCTCACAGGCAGGCAAGCAGGCATTCTCGCTGGTAGGCAGGCAAGCAGGTAGGCATTCTCGCTGGCAGGCAGGCAGGCAGGCATTCTCGCTGGCAGGCAGGCAGGCAGGCATTTTCACAGGCAGGCAGCCAGTCATTCTCGCAGGCAGGCAGCAGGCATTCTTGCAGCAGACATTCTCGCAGGCAGGCAGCAGGCATTCTTACAGACAGACAGGCAGGCAGGCATTCTCGAAGGCATTCTCGCAGGCAGACATTCTCGCAGGGAGGCAGGCAGGCATTCTCGCAGGCAGGCAGGCAGGCAGGCAGGCAGGCAGGCAGGCATTCTCGCAGGCAGGCAGGCAGGCATTCTTGCAGGCAGGCAGGCAGGCAGGCATTCTCGCAGGCAGACATTCTCGCAGGCAGGCAGGCAGGCAGGCATTCTCGCAGGAAGGCAGGCAAGCAGGCATTCTCGAAGGTAGGCAGGCAGGCAGGCATTATCGCAGGCAGACATTCTCGCAGGCAGGCAGGCAGGCAGGCATTCTCGAAGGCAGGCAGGCAGGCAGGCATTCTCGCAGGCAGGCATTGTCGCAGGCAGGCGCACAGGCAGGCATTCTCGCAGGCAGGCAGGCAGGCAGGCAGGCAGTCAGGCCGGCATTCTCGCAGGCAGGCAGGCAGGCAGACAGGCAGGAATTCTTGCAGGCAGGCAGCCAGTCATTCTCGCAGGCAGGCAGACAGGCATTCTTGCAGGCAGGCATTGTCGCAGGCAGGCAGGCATTCTCACAGGCAGGCAAGCAGGCATTCTCGCTGGTAGGCTGGCAAGCAGGTAGGCATTCTCGCTGGCAGGCAGGCAGTCATTCTCGCAGGCAGGCAGGCAGGCAGGCATTCTCGCAGGCAGGCAGGCAGGCAGGCATTCTTGCAGGCAGGCAGGCAGGCATTCTCGCAGGCAGACATTCTGGCAGGCAGGCAGGCAGGCATTCTCACAGGCATTCAGGCAGGCAGGCATTCTCCAAGTGCATTCTCACAGGCAGACATTCTCGCAGCCAGGCAGGCAGGCAGGCACGCAGACATTCTCGCAGGCAGACATTCTCGCGGGGAGGCAGGCAGGCATTCTCGCAGGAAGGCAGGCAGGCATTCTCACAGGCAGGCAGGCAGGCAGGCAGGCAGGCATTCTCGCAGGCAGGCAGGCAGGCAGGCATTCTTGCAGGCAGGCAGGCAGGCATTCTCGCAGGCAGACATTCTCGCAGGCAGGCAGGCAGGCATTCTCACAGGCATTCAGGCAGGCAGGCATTCTCCAAGGCATTCTCACAGGCAGACATTCTCGCAGCCAGGCAGGCAGGCAGGCAGGCAGGCAGGCATTCTCGCAGGAAGGCAGGCAGGCAGGCATTCTCGAAGGTAGGCAGGCAGGCAGGCATTCTCGCAGGCAGACATTCTCGCAGGCAGGCAGGCAGGCAGGCATTCTCGAAGGCAGGCAGGCAGGCATTCTCGCAGGCAGGCATTGTCGCAGACAGGCGCACAGGCAGGCATTCTCACAGGCAGTCAGGCAGGCAATCTTGCAGGCAGGCATTCTCGCAGGCAGGCAGGCAGGCAGGCATTTTCGCAGGCAAGCAGAGAGGCAGGCAGGCTGGCAGGCCGGCATTCTCGCAGGCAGGCAGCCAGGCAGGCATGCATTCTCGCAGGCAGGCTTGCAGGCAGGCAGTCATTCTCACAGGCAGGCAGTCATTCTCACAGGCAGGCAGGCAGGCAGGCAGGCAAGCAGGCATTCTCACAGGCAGGCAGGCATTCTCGCAGGCATGCAGGCAGTCATTTTCGCACGCAGGCATTCTCGCAGGCAGGCGGGCAGGCTGGCAGGCAGTCTCGCAGGCTGGCAGGCAGGCAGGCATTCTTGCAGGCAGGCAGCCAGTCATTCTCGCAGGCAGGCAGACAGGCATTCTTGCAGGCAGGCATTGTCGCAGGCAGGCAGGCATTCTCACAGGCAGGCAAGCAGGCAGGCATTCTTGCAGGCAGGCAGCCAGTCATTCTCGCAGGCAGGCAGACAGGCATTCTTGCAGGCAGGCATTGTCGCAGGCAGGCAGGCATTCTCACAGGCAGGCAAGCAGGCATTCTCGCTGGTAGGCAGGCAAGCAGGTAGGCATTCTCGCTGGCAGGCAGGCAGGCATTCTCACAGGCAGGGAGGCAGGCATTCTCGCAGGCAGACATTCTCGCAGGGAGGCAGGCAGGCATTCTCGCAGGCAGGCAGGCAGGCAGGCAGGCATTCTCGCAGGCATTCAGGCAGTCATTTTCGCACGCAGGCATTCTCGCAGGCAGGCGGGCTGCCAGGCATTCTCGCAGGCAGGCAGGCAGGCAGGCATTCTCACAGGCAGACATTCTCGCAGGCAGGCAGGCAGGCAGTCAGGCCGGGATTCTCGCAGGCAGGCAGGCAGGCAGGCATTCTCGCTGGCAGGCAGGCAGGCAGGCATTCTCACAGGCAGGCAGCCAGTCATTCTCGCAGGCAGGCAGCAGGCATTCTCGCAGGCAGACAGGCAGGCAGGCATTCTCGCAGGAAGGCAGGAAGGCAGGCATTCTCGAAGGTAGGCAGGCAGGCAGGCATTCTCGCAGGCAGACATTCTCGAAGGCAGGCAGGCAGGCAGGCATTCTCGCAGGCAGGCAGGCATTCTTGCAGGCAGGCATTCTCGCAGGCAAGCAGGTAGGCATTCTCGCTGGCAGGCAGGCAGGCAGGCAGGCATTCTCGCAGGCAGGCAGGCAGGCAGGCATGCATTCTCGCAGGCAGGGTGGCAGGCAGGCAGTCATTCTCACAGGCAGGCAGGCAGGCATTCTCGCAGGCAGGCAGGCAGGCAGGCATTCTTGCAGGCAGGCAGCCAGTCATTCTCGCAGGCAGGCAGACAGGCATTCTTGCAGGCAGGCATTGTCGCAGGCAGGCAGGCATTCTCACAGGCAGGCAAGCAGGCAGGCATTCTTGCAGGCAGGCAGCCAGTCATTCTCGCAGGCAGGCAGACAGGCATTCTTGCAGACAGGCATTGTCGCAGGCAGGCAGGCATTCTCACAGGCAGGCAAGCAGGCATTCTCGCTGGTAGGCAGGCAAGCAGGTAGGCATTCTCGCTGGCAGGCAGGCAGGCATTCTCACAGGCAGGGAGGCAGGCATTCTCGCAGGCAGACATTCTCGCAGGGAGGCAGGCAGGCATTCTCACAGGCAGGCAGGCAAGCAGGCAGGCAGGCAGGAATTCTCACAGGCAGTCAGGCAGGCATTCTCGCAGGCAGGCAGGCAGGCAGGCAGGCATTCTCGCAGGCATTCAGGCAGTCATTTTCGCACGCAGGCATTCTCGCAGGCAGGCGGGCTGCCAGGCATTCTCGCAGGCAGGCAGGCAGGCAGGCATTCTCACAGGCAGACTTTCTCGCAGGCAGGCAGGCAGGCAGTCAGGCCGGGATTCTCGCAGGCAGGCAGGCAGGCAGGCATTCTCGCTGGCAGGCAGGCAGGCAGGCATTCTCACAGGCAGGCAGCCAGTCATTCTCGCAGGCAGGCAGCAGGCATTCTCGCAGGCAGACATTCTCGCAGGCAGGCAAGCAGGCATTCTCGAAGGCAGACAGGCAGGCAGGCATTCTCGCAGGCAGACATTCTCGCAGGCAGGCAGGCAGGCAGGCAGTCAGGCCGGGATTCTCACAGGCAGGCAGGCAGGCAGGCATTCTCGCTGGCAGGCAGGCAGGCAGGCATTTTCACAGGCAGGCAGCCAGTCATTCTCGCAGGCAGGCAGCAGGCATTCTCGCAGGCAGACATTCTCGCAGGCAGGCAGCAGGCATTCTTACAGACAGACAGGCAGGCAGGCATCCTCGAAGGCATTCTCGCAGGCAGACATTCTCGCAGGGAGGCAGGCAGGCATTCTCACAGGAAGGCAGGCAGGCATTCTCGCAGGCAGGCAGGCAGGCAGGCAGGCAGGCATTCTCGCAGGCAGGCAGGCAGGCATTCTTGCAGGCAGGCAGGCAGGCAGGCATTCTCGCAGGCAGACATTCTCGCAGGCAGGCAGGCAGGCAGGCAGGCATTCTCGCAGGAAGGCAGGCAAGCAGGCATTCTCGAAGGTAGGCAGGCAGGCAGGCATTCTCGCAGGCAGACATTCTCGCAGGCAGGCAGGCAGGCATTCTCGAAGGCAGGCAGGCAGGCAGGCATTCTCGCAGGCAGGCATTGTCGCAGGCAGGCGCACAGGCAGTCATTCTCGCAGGCAGGCAGGCAGGCAGGCGGCAGTCAGGCCGGCATTCTCGCAGGCAGGCAGGCAGGCAGGCAGGCAGGCAGGCAGGCATTCTTGCAGACAGGCAGCCAGTCATTCTCGCAGGCAGGCAGACAGGCATTCTTGCAGGCAGGCATTGTCGCAGGCAGGCAGGCATTCTCACAGGCAGGCAAGCAGGCATTCTCGCTGGTAGGCAGGCAAGCAGGTAGGCATTCTCGCTGGCAGGCAGGCAGGCAGGCATTCTCGCTGGCAGGCAGGCAGGCAGGCATTTTCACAGGCAGGCAGCCAGTCATTCTCGCAGGCAGGCAGCAGGCATTCTTGCAGCAGACATTCTCGCAGGCAGGCAGCAGGCATTCTTACAGACAGACAGGCAGGCAGGCATTCTCGAAGGCATTCTCGCAGGCAGACATTCTCGCAGGGAGGCAGGCAGGCATTCTCGCAGGCAGGCAGGCAGGCAGGCAGGCAGGCAGGCAGGCATTCTCGCAGGCAGGCAGGCAGGCATTCTTGCAGGCAGGCAGGCAGGCAGGCATTCTCGCAGGCAGACATTCTCGCAGGCAGGCAGGCAGGCAGGCATTCTCGCAGGAAGGCAGGCAAGCAGGCATTCTCGAAGGTAGGCAGGCAGGCAGGCATTATCGCAGGCAGACATTCTCGCAGGCAGGCAGGCAGGCAGGCATTCTCGAAGGCAGGCAGGCAGGCAGGCATTCTCGCAGGCAGGCATTGTCGCAGGCAGGCGCACAGGCAGGCATTCTCGCAGGCAGGCAGGCAGGCAGGCAGGCAGTCAGGCCGGCATTCTCGCAGGCAGGCAGGCAGGCAGACAGGCAGGAATTCTTGCAGGCAGGCAGCCAGTCATTCTCGCAGGCAGGCAGACAGGCATTCTTGCAGGCAGGCATTGTCGCAGGCAGGCAGGCATTCTCACAGGCAGGCAAGCAGGCATTCTCGCTGGTAGGCTGGCAAGCAGGTAGGCATTCTCGCTGGCAGGCAGGCAGTCATTCTCGCAGGCAGGCAGGCAGGCAGGCATTCTCGCAGGCAGGCAGGCAGGCAGGCATTCTTGCAGGCAGGCAGGCAGGCATTCTCGCAGGCAGACATTCTGGCAGGCAGGCAGGCAGGCATTCTCACAGGCATTCAGGCAGGCAGGCATTCTCCAAGTGCATTCTCACAGGCAGACATTCTCGCAGCCAGGCAGGCAGGCAGGCACGCAGACATTCTCGCAGGCAGACATTCTCGCGGGGAGGCAGGCAGGCATTCTCGCAGGAAGGCAGGCAGGCATTCTCACAGGCAGGCAGGCAGGCAGGCAGGCAGGCATTCTCGCAGGCAGGCAGGCAGGCAGGCATTCTTGCAGGCAGGCAGGCAGGCATTCTCGCAGGCAGACATTCTCGCAGGCAGGCAGGCAGGCATTCTCACAGGCATTCAGGCAGGCAGGCATTCTCCAAGGCATTCTCACAGGCAGACATTCTCGCAGCCAGGCAGGCAGGCAGGCAGGCAGGCAGGCATTCTCGCAGGAAGGCAGGCAGGCAGGCATTCTCGAAGGTAGGCAGGCAGGCAGGCATTCTCGCAGGCAGACATTCTCGCAGGCAGGCAGGCAGGCAGGCATTCTCGAAGGCAGGCAGGCAGGCATTCTCGCAGGCAGGCATTGTCGCAGACAGGCGCACAGGCAGGCATTCTCACAGGCAGTCAGGCAGGCAATCTTGCAGGCAGGCATTCTCGCAGGCAGGCAGGCAGGCAGGCATTTTCGCAGGCAAGCAGAGAGGCAGGCAGGCTGGCAGGCCGGCATTCTCGCAGGCAGGCAGCCAGGCAGGCATGCATTCTCGCAGGCAGGCTTGCAGGCAGGCAGTCATTCTCACAGGCAGGCAGTCATTCTCACAGGCAGGCAGGCAGGCAGGCAGGCAAGCAGGCATTCTCACAGGCAGGCAGGCATTCTCGCAGGCATGCAGGCAGTCATTTTCGCACGCAGGCATTCTCGCAGGCAGGCGGGCAGGCTGGCAGGCAGTCTCGCAGGCTGGCAGGCAGGCAGGCATTCTTGCAGGCAGGCAGCCAGTCATTCTCGCAGGCAGGCAGACAGGCATTCTTGCAGGCAGGCATTGTCGCAGGCAGGCAGGCATTCTCACAGGCAGGCAAGCAGGCAGGCATTCTTGCAGGCAGGCAGCCAGTCATTCTCGCAGGCAGGCAGACAGGCATTCTTGCAGGCAGGCATTGTCGCAGGCAGGCAGGCATTCTCACAGGCAGGCAAGCAGGCATTCTCGCTGGTAGGCAGGCAAGCAGGTAGGCATTCTCGCTGGCAGGCAGGCAGGCATTCTCACAGGCAGGGAGGCAGGCATTCTCGCAGGCAGACATTCTCGCAGGGAGGCAGGCAGGCATTCTCGCAGGCAGGCAGGCAGGCAGGCAGGCATTCTCGCAGGCATTCAGGCAGTCATTTTCGCACGCAGGCATTCTCGCAGGCAGGCGGGCTGCCAGGCATTCTCGCAGGCAGGCAGGCAGGCAGGCATTCTCACAGGCAGACATTCTCGCAGGCAGGCAGGCAGGCAGTCAGGCCGGGATTCTCGCAGGCAGGCAGGCAGGCAGGCATTCTCGCTGGCAGGCAGGCAGGCAGGCATTCTCACAGGCAGGCAGCCAGTCATTCTCGCAGGCAGGCAGCAGGCATTCTCGCAGGCAGACAGGCAGGCAGGCATTCTCGCAGGCAGACATTCTCGCAGGCAGGCAGGCAGGCAGGCAGTCAGGCCGGGATTCTCACAGGCAGGCAGGCAGGCAGGCATTCTCGCTGGCAGGCAGGCAGGCAGGCATTTTCACAGGCAGGCAGCCAGTCATTCTCGCAGGCAGGCAGCAGGCATTCTCGCAGGCAGACATTCTCGCAGGCAGGCAGCAGGCATTCTTACAGACAGACAGGCAGGCAGGCATTCTCGAAGGCATTCTCGCAGGCAGACATTCTCGCAGGGAGGCAGGCAGGCATTCTCACAGGAAGGCAGGCAGGCATTCTCGCAGGCAGGCAGGCAGGCAGGCAGGCAGGCATTCTCGCAGGCAGGCAGGCAGGCAGGCATTCTTGCAGGCAGGCAGGCAGGCAGGCATTCGCGCAGGCAGACATTCTCGCAGGCAGGCAGGCAGGCAGGCATTCTCGCAGGAAGGCAGGCAAGCAGGCATTCTCGAAGGTAGGCAGGCAGGCAGGCATTCTCGCAGGCAGACATTCTCGCAGGCAGGCAGGCAGGCATTCTCGAAGGCAGGCAGGCAGGCAGGCATTCTCGCAGGCAGGCATTGTCGCAGGCAGGCGCACAGGCAGGCAATCTCGCAGGCAGGCAGGCAGGCAGGCAGGCAGTCATGCCGGCATTCTCGCAGGCAGGCAGGCAGGCAGGCAGGCAGGCAGGCAGGCAGGCATTCTTGCAGACAGGCAGCCAGTCATTCTCGCAGGCAGGCAGACAGGCATTCTTGCAGGCAGGCATTGTCGCAGGCAGGCAGGCATTCTCACAGGCAGGCAAGCAGGCATTCTCGCTGGTAGGCAGGCAAGCAGGTAGGCATTCTCGCTGGCAGCCAGGCAGGCAGGCATTCTCGCTGGCAGGCAGGCAGGCAGGCATTTTCACAGGCAGGCAGCCAGTCATTCTCGCAGGCAGGCAGCAGGCATTCTCGCAGGCAGACATTCTCGCAGGCAGGCAGCAGGCATTCTTACAGACAGACAGGCAGGCAGGCATTCTCGAAGGCATTCTCGCAGGCAGACATTCTCGCAGGGAGGCAGGCAGGCATTCTCACAGGAAGGCAGGCAGGCATTCTCGCAGGCAGGCAGGCAGGCAGGCAGGCAGGCATTCTCGCAGGCAGGCAGGCAGGCATTCTCGCAGGCAGGCAGGCAGGCAGGCAGGCAGGAATTCTTGCAGGCAGGCAGCCAGTCATTCTCGCAGGCAGGCAGACAGGCATTCTTGCAGGCAGGCATTGTCGCAGGCAGGCAGGCATTCTCACAGGCAGGCAAGCAGGCATTCTCGCTGGTAGGCAGGCAAGCAGGTAGGCATTCTCGCTGGCAGGCAGGCAGTCATTCTCGCAGGCAGGCAGGCAGGCAGGCAGGCATTCTCGCAGGCAGGCAGGCAGGCAGGCATTCTTGCAGGCAGGCAGGCAGGCATTCTCGCAGGCAGACATTCTGGCAGGCAGGCAGGCAGGCATTCTCACAGGCATTCAGGCAGGCAGGCATTCTCCAAGTGCATTCTCACAGGCAGACATTCTCGCAGCCAGGCAGGCAGGCAGGCACGCAGGCATTCTCGCAGGCAGACATTCTCGCGGGGAGGCAGGCAGGCATTCTCGCAGGAAGGCAGGCAGGCATTCTCGCAGGCAGGCAGGCAGGCAGGCAGGCATTCTCGCAGGCAGGCAGGCAGGCAGGCATTCTTGCAGGCAGGCAGGCAGGCAGGCATTCTCGCAGGCAGACATTCTCGCAGGCAGGCAGGCAGGCATTCTCACAGGCATTCAGGCAGGCAGGCATTCTCCAAGGCATTCTCACAGGCAGACATTCTCGCAGCCAGGCAGGCAGGCAGGCAGGCAGGCATTCTCGCAGGAAGGCAGGCAGGCAGGCATTCTCGAAGGTAGGCAGGCAGGCAGGCATTCTCGCAGGCAGACATTCTCGCAGGCAGGCAGGCAGGCAGGCATTCTCGAAGGCAGGCAGGCAGGCATTCTCGCAGGCAGGCATTGTCGCAGGCAGGCGCACAGGCAGGCATTCTCACAGGCAGTCAGGCAGGCAATCTTGCAGGCAGGCATTCTCGCAGGCAGGCAGGCAGGCAGGCATTTTCGCAGGCAAGCAGAGAGGCAGGCAGGCTGGCAGGTCGGCATTCTCGCAGGCAGTCAGCCAGGCAGGCATGCATTCTCGCAGGCAGGCTTGCAGGCAGGCAGTCATTCTCACAGGCAGGCAGGCAGGCAGGCAGGCAGGCATTCTCACAGGCAGGCAGGCATTCTCGCAGGCATGCAGGCAGTCATTTTCGCACGCAGGCATTCTCGCAGGCAGGCGGGCTGCCAGGCATTCTCGCAGGCAGGCAGGCAGGCAGTCTCGCAGGCTGGCAGGTAGGCAGGCATTCTCGCAGGCAGGCGGGCAGGCAGGCATTCTCGCAGGCAGACATTCTCGTAGGCAGGCAGCAGGCATTCTCGCAGGCAGGCAGGCAGGCAGTCATTTTCACAGGCAGGCAGGCAGACATTCTCGCAAGCAGGCAGGCAGGCAGGCAGGCAGGCATTTTCGCAGGCAGGCTTACAGGCAGGCAGGCAGGCAGGCCGGCATTCTTGCAGGCAGGCAGGCAGACAGGCATGCATTCTCGCAGGCAGGCTGGCAGGCAGGCAGTTATTTTCACAGGCAGGCAGGCAGACATTCTCGCAGGCAGGAATTCTCGCAGGCAGGCAGGCAGGCATTCTCAAAGGCAGGCAGGCAGGCAGAAATTCTCGCAGGCAGGCAGGCAGGTAGGCAGGCAGGCAGGCAGGCAGGCAGGCAGGCAGGCATTCTCGCAGGCAGACATTCTCGCAGGCAGGCAGGCATTCTCACAGGCATTCCGGCAGGCAGGCATTCTCCAAGGCATTCTCACAGGCAGACATTCTCGCAGCCAGGCAGGCAGGCAGGCAGGCAGGCATTCTCGCAGGAAGGCAGGCAGGCAGGCATTCTCGAAGGTAGGCAGGCAGGCAGGCAGGCAGGAATTCTCGCAGGCAGTCAGGCAGGCATTCTCGCAGGCAGGCAGGCAGGCAGGCAGGCATTCTCGCAGGCATGAAGGCAGTCATTTTCGCACGCAGGCATTCTCGCAGGCAGGCGGGCTGCCAGGTATTCTCGCAGGCAGGCAGGCAGGCAGGCATTCTCACAGGCAGACATTCTCGCAGGCAGGCAGGCAGGCAGGCAGGCAGGCCGGGATTCTCGCAGGCAGGCAGGCAGGCAGGCATTCTCGCTGGCAGGCAGGCAGGCAGGCATTCTCACAGGCAGGCAGCCAGTCATTCTCACAGGCAGGCAGCAGGCATTCTCGCAGGCAGACATTCTCGCAGGCAGGCAGGCAGGCAGGCAGGCAGGCCGGGATTCTCGCAGGCAGGCAGGCAGGCATGCATTATCGCTGGCAGGCAGGCAGGCAGGCATTTTCACAGGCAGGCAGCCAGTCATTCTCGCAGGGAGGCAGCAGGCATTCTCGCAGGCAGACATTCTCGCAGGCAGGCAGCAGGCATTCTTACAGACAGACAGGCAGGCAGGCATTCTCGAAGGCATTCTCGCAGGCAGACATTCTCGCAGGGAGGCAGGCAGGCATTCTCGCAGGAAGGCAGGCAGGCATTCTCGCAGGCAGGCAGGCAGGCAGGCAGGCAGGCATTCTCGCAGGCAGGCAGGCAGGCAGGCAGGCAGGCAGGCAGGCAGGCAGGCATTCTCGCAGGCAGACATTCTCGCAGGCAGGCAGGCAGGCAGGCAGGCAGGCATTCTCGCAGGAAGGCAGGCAGAGAGGCATTCTCGAAGGTAGGCAGGCAGGCAGGCATTCTCACAGGCAGACATTCTCGCAGGCAGGCAGGCAGGCATTCTCAAAGGCAGGCAGGCATTCTCGCAGGCATGCAGGCAGTCATTTTCGCACGCAGGCATTCTCGCAGGCAGGCGGGCTGCCAGGCATTCTCGCAGGCAGGCAGGCAGGCAGGCAGGCAGTCTCGCAGGCAGGCTTGCAGGCAGGCAGTCATTCTCACAGGCAGGCAGGCAGGCAGGCAGGCAGGCAGGCATTCTCACAGGCAGGCAGGCATTCTCGCAGGCATGCAGGCAGTCATTTTCGCACGCAGGCATTCTCGCAGGCAGGCGGGCTGCCAGGCATTCTCGCAGGCAGGCAGGCAGGCAGGCAGGCAGTCTCGCAGGCTGGCAGGTAGGCAGGCATTCTCTCAGGCAGGCGGGCAGGCAGGCATTCTCGCAGGCAGGCGGGCTGCCAGGCATTCTCGCAGGCAGGCAGGCAGGCAGGCAGGCAGTCTCGCAGGCTGGCAGGTAGGCAGGCATTCTCGCAGGCAGGCGGGCAGGCAGGCATTCTCGCAGGCAGGCAGGCAGGCAGTCATTTTCACAGGCAGGCAGGCAGACATTCTCGCAAGCAGGTAGGCAGGCAGGCAGGCAGGCATTTTCGCAGGCAGGCTTACAGGCAGGCAGGCAGGCAGGCCGGCATTCTTGCAGGCAGGCAGGTAGACAGGCATGCATTCATTCACGCAGGCTGGCAGGCAGGCAGTTATTTTCACAGGCAGGCAGGCAGACATTCTCGCAGGCAGGAATTCTCGCAGGCAGACAGGCAGGCATTCTCACAGGCAGGCAGGCAGGCAGAAATTCTCGCAGGCAGGCAGGCAGGTAGGCAGGCAGGCAGGCAGGCAGGCAGGCATTCTCGCAGGCAGACATTCTCGCAGGCAGGCAGGCATTCTCACAGGCATTCAGGCAGGCAGGCATTCTCCAAGGCATTCTCACAGGCAGACATTCTCGCAGCCAGGCAGGCAGGCAGGCAGGCAGGCATTCTCGCAGGAAGGCAGGCAGGCAGGCATTCTCGAAGGTAGGCAGGCAGGCAGGCAGGCAGGAATTCTCGCAGGCAGTCAGGCAGGCATTCTCGAAGGCAGGCAGGCAGGCAGGCAGGCATTCTCGCAGGCATGCAGGCAGTCATTTTCGCACGCAGTCATTCTCGCAGGCAGGCGGGCTGCCAGGTATTCTCGCAGGCAGGCAGGCAGGCAGGCATTCTCACAGGCAGACATTCTCGCAGGCAGGCAGGCAGGCAGGCAGTCAGGCCGGGATTCTCGCAGGCAGGCAGGCAGGCAGGCATTCTCACAGGCAGGCAGCCAGTCATTCTCGCAGGCAGGCAGCAGGCATTCTCGCAGGCAGACATTCTCGCAGGCAGGCAGGCAGGCAGGCAGTCAGGCCGGGATTCTCGCAGGCAGGCAGGCAGGCAGGCATTATCGCTGGCAGGCAGGCAGGCAGGCATTTTCACAGGCAGGCAGCCAGTCATTCTCGCAGGGAGGCAGCAGGCATTCTCGCAGGCAGACATTCTCGCAGGCAGGCAGCAGGCATTCTTACAGACAGACAGGCAGGCAGGCATTCTCGAAGGCATTCTCGCAGGCAGACATTCTCGCAGGGAGGCAGGCAGGCATTCTCACAGGCAGGAATTGTCGCAGGCAGGCACACAGGCAGGCATTCTCGCAGGCAGGCATTCTTGCAGGCAGACAAGCAGGCATTCTCGCTGGTAGGCAGGCAAGCAGGTAGGCATTCTCGCTGGCAGGCAGGCAGGCAGGCATTCTCGCAGGCAGGCAGGCAGGCAGGCATTCTCGCAGGCAGGCAGGCAGGCAGGCAGGCATTCTCGCAGGCATGCAGGCAGTCATTTTCGCACGCAGGCATTCTCGCAGGCAGGCGGGCTGCCAGGCATTCTCGCAGGCAGGCAGGCAGGCAGGCATTCTCACAGGCAGGCAGCCAGTCATTCTCGCAGGCAGGCAGCAGGCATTCTCGCAGGCAGACATTCTCGCAGGCAGGCAGGCAGGCAGGCAGTCAGGCCGGGATTCTCGCAGGCAGGCAGGCAGGCAGGCATTATCGCTGGCAGGCAGGCAGGCAGGCATTTTCACAGGCAGGCAGCCAGTCATTCTCGCAGGGAGGCAGCAGGCATTCTCGCAGGCAGACATTCTCGCAGGCAGGCAGCAGGCATTCTTACAGACAGACAGGCAGGCAGGCATTCTCGAAGGCATTCTCGCAGGGAGGCAGGCAGGCATTCTCACAGGCAGGAATTGTCGCAGGCAGGCACACAGGCAGGCATTCTCGCAGGCAGGCATTCTTGCAGGCAGACAAGCAGGCATTCTCGCTGGTAGGCAGGCAAGCAGGTAGGCATTCTCGCTGGCAGGCAGGCAGGCAGGCATTCTCGCAGCCAGGCAGGCAGGCAGGCATTCTCGCAGGCAGGCAGGCAGGCAGGCATTCTTGCAGGCAGGCATTCTCGCAGGCAAGCAGGTAGGCATTCTCGCTGACAGGCAGGCAGGCAGGCAGGCATTCTCGCAGGCAGGCAGGCAGGCATTCTCGCAGGCAGGCAGGCATTCTCGCTGGCAGGCAGGCAGGCAGGCATTCTCACAGGCAGGCAGCCAGTCATTCTCGCAGGCAGGCAGCAGGCATTCTCGCAGGCAGACAGGCAGGCAGGCATTCTCGCAGGCAGACATTCTCGCAGGCAGGCAGGCAGGCAGGCAGTCAGGCCGGGATTCTCACAGGCAGGCAGGCAGGCAGGCATTCTCGCTGGCAGGCAGGCAGGCAGGCATTTTCACAGGCAGGCAGCCAGTCATTCTCGCAGGCAGGCAGCAGGCATTCTCGCAGGCAGACATTCTCGCAGGCAGGCAGCAGGCATTCTTACAGACAGACAGGCAGGCAGGCATTCTCGAAGGCATTCTCGCAGGCAGACATTCTCGCAGGGAGGCAGGCAGGCATTCTCACAGGAAGGCAGGCAGGCATTCTCGCAGGCAGGCAGGCAGGCAGGCAGGCAGGCATTCTCGCAGGCAGGCAGGCAGGCAGGCATTCTTGCAGGCAGGCAGGCAGGCAGGCATTCGCGCAGGCAGACATTCTCGCAGGCAGGCAGGCAGGCAGGCATTCTCGCAGGAAGGCAGGCAAGCAGGCATTCTCGAAGGTAGGCAGGCAGGCAGGCATTCTCGCAGGCAGACATTCTCGCAGGCAGGCAGGCAGGCATTCTCGAAGGCAGGCAGGCAGGCAGGCATTCTCGCAGGCAGGCATTGTCGCAGGCAGGCGCACAGGCAGGCAATCTCGCAGGCAGGCAGGCAGGCAGGCAGGCAGTCATGCCGGCATTCTCGCAGGCAGGCAGGCAGGCAGGCAGGCAGGCAGGCAGGCAGGCATTCTTGCAGACAGGCAGCCAGTCATTCTCGCAGGCAGGCAGACAGGCATTCTTGCAGGCAGGCATTGTCGCAGGCAGGCAGGCATTCTCACAGGCAGGCAAGCAGGCATTCTCGCTGGTAGGCAGGCAAGCAGGTAGGCATTCTCGCTGGCAGCCAGGCAGGCAGGCATTCTCGCTGGCAGGCAGGCAGGCAGGCATTTTCACAGGCAGGCAGCCAGTCATTCTCGCAGGCAGGCAGCAGGCATTCTCGCAGGCAGACATTCTCGCAGGCAGGCAGCAGGCATTCTTACAGACAGACAGGCAGGCAGGCATTCTCGAAGGCATTCTCGCAGGCAGACATTCTCGCAGGGAGGCAGGCAGGCATTCTCACAGGAAGGCAGGCAGGCATTCTCGCAGGCAGGCAGGCAGGCAGGCAGGCAGGCATTCTCGCAGGCAGGCAGGCAGGCATTCTTGCAGGCAGGCAGGCAGGCAGGCATTCTCGCAGGCAGACATTCTCGCAGGCAGGCAGGCAGGCAGGCATTCTCGCAGGAAGGCAGGCAAGCAGGCATTCTCGAAGGTAGGCAGGGAAGCAGGCATTCTCGCAGGCAGACATTCTCGCAGGCAGGCAGGCAGGCAGGCATTCTCGAAGGCAGGCAGGTAGGCAGGCATTCTCGCAGGCAGGCATTGTCGCAGGCAGGCGCACAGGCAGGCATTCTCGCAGGCATGCAGGCAGGCAGGCAGGCAGTCAGGCCGGCATTCTCGCAGGCAGGCAGGCAGGCAGGCAGGCAGGAATTCTTGCAGGCAGGCAGCCAGTCATTCTCGCAGGCAGGCAGACAGGCATTCTTGCAGGCAGGCATTGTCGCAGGCAGGCAGGCATTCTCACAGGCAGGCAAGCAGGCATTCTCGCTGGTAGGCAGGCAAGCAGGTAGGCATTCTCGCTGGCAGGCAGGCAGTCATTCTCGCAGGCAGGCAGGCAGGCAGGCAGGCATTCTCGCAGGCAGGCAGGCAGGCAGGCATTCTTGCAGGCAGGCAGGCAGGCATTCTCGCAGGCAGACATTCTGGCAGGCAGGCAGGCAGGCATTCTCACAGGCATTCAGGCAGGCAGGCATTCTCCAAGTGCATTCTCACAGGCAGACATTCTCGCAGCCAGGCAGGCAGGCAGGCACGCAGGCATTCTCGCAGGCAGACATTCTCGCGGGGAGGCAGGCAGGCATTCTCGCAGGAAGGCAGGCAGGCATTCTCGCAGGCAGGCAGGCAGGCAGGCAGGCATTCTCGCAGGCAGGCAGGCAGGCAGGCATTCTTGCAGGCAGGCAGGCAGGCAGGCATTCTCGCAGGCAGACATTCTCGCAGGCAGGCAGGCAGGCATTCTCACAGGCATTCAGGCAGGCAGGCATTCTCCAAGGCATTCTCACAGGCAGACATTCTCGCAGCCAGGCAGGCAGGCAGGCAGGCAGGCATTCTCGCAGGAAGGCAGGCAGGCAGGCATTCTCGAAGTTAGGCAGGCAGGCAGGCATTCTCGCAGGCAGACATTCTCGCAGGCAGGCAGGCAGGCAGGCATTCTCGAAGGCAGGCAGGCAGGCATTCTCGCAGGCAGGCATTGTCGCAGGCAGGCGCACAGGCAGGCATTCTCACAGGCAGTCAGGCAGGCAATCTTGCAGGCAGGCATTCTCGCAGGCAGGCAGGCAGGCAGGCATTTTCGCAGGCAAGCAGAGAGGCAGGCAGGCTGGCAGGTCGGCATTCTCGCAGGCAGTCAGCCAGGCAGGCATGCATTCTCGCAGGCAGGCTTGCAGGCAGGCAGTCATTCTCACAGGCAGGCAGGCAGGCAGGCAGGCAGGCAGGCATTCTCACAGGCAGGCAGGCATTCTCGCAGGCATGCAGGCAGTCATTTTCGCACGCAGGCATTCTCGCAGGCAGGCGGGCTGCCAGGCATTCTCGCAGGCAGGCAGGCAGGCAGTCTCGCAGGCTGGCAGGTAGGCAGGCATTCTCGCAGGCAGGCGGGCAGGCAGGCATTCTCGCAGGCAGACATTCTCGTAGGCAGGCAGCAGGCATTCTCGCAGGCAGGCAGGCAGGCAGTCATTTTCACAGGCAGGCAGGCAGACATTCTCGCAAGCAGGCAGGCAGGCAGGCAGGCAGGCATTTTCGCAGGCAGGCTTACAGGCAGGCAGGCAGGCAGGCCGGCATTCTTGCAGGCAGGCAGGCAGACAGGCATGCATTCTCGCAGGCAGGCTGGCAGGCAGGCAGTTATTTTCACAGGCAGGCAGGCAGACATTCTCGCAGGCAGGAATTCTCGCAGGCAGGCAGGCAGGCATTCTCAAAGGCAGGCAGGCAGGCAGAAATTCTCGCAGGCAGGCAGGCAGGTAGGCAGGCAGGCAGGCAGGCAGGCAGGCAGGCAGGCATTCTCGCAGGCAGACATTCTCGCAGGCAGGCAGGCATTCTCACAGGCATTCCGGCAGGCAGGCATTCTCCAAGGCATTCTCACAGGCAGACATTCTCGCAGCCAGGCAGGCAGGCAGGCAGGCAGGCATTCTCGCAGGAAGGCAGGCAGGCAGGCATTCTCGAAGGTAGGCAGGCAGGCAGGCAGGCAGGAATTCTCGCAGGCAGTCAGGCAGGCATTCTCGCAGGCAGGCAGGCAGGCAGGCAGGCATTCTCGCAGGCATGAAGGCAGTCATTTTCGCACGCAGGCATTCTCGCAGGCAGGCGGGCTGCCAGGTATTCTCGCAGGCAGGCAGGCAGGCAGGCATTCTCACAGGCAGACATTCTCGCAGGCAGGCAGGCAGGCAGGCAGGCAGGCCGGGATTCTCGCAGGCAGGCAGGCAGGCAGGCATTCTCGCTGGCAGGCAGGCAGGCAGGCATTCTCACAGGCAGGCAGCCAGTCATTCTCACAGGCAGGCAGCAGGCATTCTCGCAGGCAGACATTCTCGCAGGCAGGCAGGCAGGCAGGCAGGCAGGCCGGGATTCTCGCAGGCAGGCAGGCAGGCTTGCATTATCGCTGGCAGGCAGGCAGGCAGGCATTTTCACAGGCAGGCAGCCAGTCATTCTCGCAGGGAGGCAGCAGGCATTCTCGCAGGCAGACATTCTCGCAGGCAGGCAGCAGGCATTCTTACAGACAGACAGGCAGGCAGGCATTCTCGAAGGCATTCTCGCAGGCAGACATTCTCGCAGGGAGGCAGGCAGGCATTCTCGCAGGAAGGCAGGCAGGCATTCTCGCAGGCAGGCAGGCAGGCAGGCAGGCAGGCATTCTCGCAGGCAGGCAGGCAGGCAGGCAGGCAGGCAGGCAGGCAGGCAGGCATTCTCGCAGGCAGACATTCTCGCAGGCAGGCAGGCAGGCAGGCAGGCAGGCATTCTCGCAGGAAGGCAGGCAGAGAGGCATTCTCGAAGGTAGGCAGGCAGGCAGGCATTCTCACAGGCAGACATTCTCGCAGGCAGGCAGGCAGGCATTCTCAAAGGCAGGCAGGCATTCTCGCAGGCATGCAGGCAGTCATTTTCGCACGCAGGCATTCTCGCAGGCAGGCGGGCTGCCAGGCATTCTCGCAGGCAGGCAGGCAGGCAGGCAGGCAGTCTCGCAGGCAGGCTTGCAGGCAGGCAGTCATTCTCACAGGCAGGCAGGCAGGCAGGCAGGCAGGCAGGCATTCTCACAGGCAGGCAGGCATTCTCGCAGGCATGCAGGCAGTCATTTTCGCACGCAGGCATTCTCGCAGGCAGGCGGGCTGCCAGGCATTCTCGCAGGCAGGCAGGCAGGCAGGCAGGCAGTCTCGCAGGCTGGCAGGTAGGCAGGCATTCTCTCAGGCAGGCGGGCAGGCAGGCATTCTCGCAGGCAGGCGGGCTGCCAGGCATTCTCGCAGGCAGGCAGGCAGGCAGGCAGGCAGTCTCGCAGGCTGGCAGGTAGGCAGGCATTCTCGCAGGCAGGCGGGCAGGCAGGCATTCTCGCAGGCAGGCAGGCAGGCAGTCATTTTCACAGGCAGGCAGGCAGACATTCTCGCAAGCAGGTAGGCAGGCAGGCAGGCAGGCATTTTCGCAGGCAGGCTTACAGGCAGGCAGGCAGGCAGGCCGGCATTCTTGCAGGCAGGCAGGTAGACAGGCATGCATTCATTCACGCAGGCTGGCAGGCAGGCAGTTATTTTCACAGGCAGGCAGGCAGACATTCTCGCAGGCAGGAATTCTCGCAGGCAGACAGGCAGGCATTCTCACAGGCAGGCAGGCAGGCAGAAATTCTCGCAGGCAGGCAGGCAGGTAGGCAGGCAGGCAGGCAGGCAGGCAGGCATTCTCGCAGGCAGACATTCTCGCAGGCAGGCAGGCATTCTCACAGGCATTCAGGCAGGCAGGCATTCTCCAAGGCATTCTCACAGGCAGACATTCTCGCAGCCAGGCAGGCAGGCAGGCAGGCAGGCATTCTCGCAGGAAGGCAGGCAGGCAGGCATTCTCGAAGGTAGGCAGGCAGGCAGGCAGGCAGGAATTCTCGCAGGCAGTCAGGCAGGCATTCTCGAAGGCAGGCAGGCAGGCAGGCAGGCATTCTCGCAGGCATGCAGGCAGTCATTTTCGCACGCAGTCATTCTCGCAGGCAGGCGGGCTGCCAGGTATTCTCGCAGGCAGGCAGGCAGGCAGGCATTCTCACAGGCAGACATTCTCGCAGGCAGGCAGGCAGGCAGGCAGTCAGGCCGGGATTCTCGCAGGCAGGCAGGCAGGCAGGCATTCTCACAGGCAGGCAGCCAGTCATTCTCGCAGGCAGGCAGCAGGCATTCTCGCAGGCAGACATTCTCGCAGGCAGGCAGGCAGGCAGGCAGTCAGGCCGGGATTCTCGCAGGCAGGCAGGCAGGCAGGCATTATCGCTGGCAGGCAGGCAGGCAGGCATTTTCACAGGCAGGCAGCCAGTCATTCTCGCAGGGAGGCAGCAGGCATTCTCGCAGGCAGACATTCTCGCAGGCAGGCAGCAGGCATTCTTACAGACAGACAGGCAGGCAGGCATTCTCGAAGGCATTCTCGCAGGCAGACATTCTCGCAGGGAGGCAGGCAGGCATTCTCACAGGCAGGAATTGTCGCAGGCAGGCACACAGGCAGGCATTCTCGCAGGCAGGCATTCTTGCAGGCAGACAAGCAGGCATTCTCGCTGGTAGGCAGGCAAGCAGGTAGGCATTCTCGCTGGCAGGCAGGCAGGCAGGCATTCTCGCAGGCAGGCAGGCAGGCAGGCATTCTCGCAGGCAGGCAGGCAGGCAGGCAGGCATTCTCGCAGGCATGCAGGCAGTCATTTTCGCACGCAGGCATTCTCGCAGGCAGGCGGGCTGCCAGGCATTCTCGCAGGCAGGCAGGCAGGCAGGCATTCTCACAGGCAGGCAGCCAGTCATTCTCGCAGGCAGGCAGCAGGCATTCTCGCAGGCAGACATTCTCGCAGGCAGGCAGGCAGGCAGGCAGTCAGGCCGGGATTCTCGCAGGCAGGCAGGCAGGCAGGCATTATCGCTGGCAGGCAGGCAGGCAGGCATTTTCACAGGCAGGCAGCCAGTCATTCTCGCAGGGAGGCAGCAGGCATTCTCGCAGGCAGACATTCTCGCAGGCAGGCAGCAGGCATTCTTACAGACAGACAGGCAGGCAGGCATTCTCGAAGGCATTCTCGCTGGCAGACATTCTCGCAGGGAGGCAGGCAGGCATTCTCACAGGCAGGAATTGTCGCAGGCAGGCACACAGGCAGGCATTCTCGCAGGCAGGCATTCTTGCAGGCAGACAAGCAGGCATTCTCGCTGGTAGGCAGGCAAGCAGGTAGGCATTCTCGCTGGCAGGCAGGCAGGCAGGCATTCTCGCAGCCAGGCAGGCAGGCAGGCATTCTCACAGGCAGGCAGGCAGGCAGGCATTCTTGCAGGCAGGCATTCTCGCAGGCAAGCAGGTAGGCATTCTCGCTGACAGGCAGGCAGGCAGGCAGGCATTCTCGCAGGCAGGCAGGCAGGCATTCTCGCAGGCAGGCAGTCAGGCAGGCAGGCAGGCAGGCAGGCAGGCATTCTCACAGGCAGGCAGGCAGGCATTCTCGCAGGCATGCAGGCAGTCATTTTCTCACGCAGGCATTCTCGCAGGCAGGCGGGCTTGCAGGCATTTTCTCAGTGAGGCAGGCAGGCAGGCATTCTCGCAGGCAGGCAGCCAGGCATTCTCGCAGGCAGGCATTCTCACAGGCAGGCAAGCAGGCATTCTCGCTGGTAGGCAGGCAAGCAGGTAGGCATTCTCGCTGGCAGGCATGCAGGCAGGCAGGCAGTCATTTTCGCAGGCAGGCAGACAGGCAGGCAGGCAGGCAGGCCGGCATTCTCGCAGGCAGGAAGGTAGACAGGCAGGCATGCATTCTCACAGGCAGGCTGGCAGGCAGGCTGGCAGGCCGGCATTCTCGCAGCCAGGCAGGCAGGCAGGCAGGCATTCTCGCAGGAATGCAGGCAAGCAGGCATTCTCGCAGGCAGGCAGGCAGGCAGGCATTCTCGAAGGCAGGCAGGCAGGCAGGCATTCTCGAAGGCAGGCATTGTCGCCGGCAGGCGCACAGGCAGGCATCCTCGCAGGCAGGCAGGCAGGCAGGCAGGCAGGCCGGCATTCTCGCAGGCATGCAGGCACGCAGGCAGGCATGCATTCTCGCAGGCAGGCTGGCAGGCAGGCAGTCATTCTCACAGGCAGGCAGGCAGGCATTCTCGCAGGCAGGCAGGCAGGCAGGCAGGCAGGCACGCAGGCATTCTCGCAGACTGGCAGGCAGGCAGGCAGGCAGGCATTCTCGCAGGCAGGCATTCTCGCAGGAAGACAGGCAGGCAGCCAGGCACGCAGGCAGGCAGGCATTCTAGCAGGAATGCAGGCAGGCAGGCATTCTCGCAGGCAGGTAGCAGGCAGGCAGGTAGGCAGGCAGGCAGGTAGGCAGGCAGGCAGGTAGGCAGGCAGGCAGGTAGGCAGGCAGGCAGGCCGGGATTCTCGCAGGCAGGCAGGCAGGCAGGCATTCTCGCTGGCAGGCAGGCAGGCAGGCATTCTCACAGGCAGGCAGCCAGTCATTCTCACAGGCAGGCAGCAGGCATTCTCGCAGGCAGACATTCTCGCAGGCAGGCAGGCAGGCAGGCAGGCAGGCCGGGATTCTCGCAGGCAGGCAGGCAGGCTTGCATTATCGCTGGCAGGCAGGCAGGCAGGCATTTTCACAGGCAGGCAGCCAGTCATTCTCGCAGGGAGGCAGCAGGCATTCTCGCAGGCAGACATTCTCGCAGGCAGGCAGCAGGCATTCTTACAGACAGACAGGCAGGCAGGCATTCTCGAAGGCATTCTCGCAGGCAGACATTCTCGCAGGGAGGCAGGCAGGCATTCTCGCAGGAAGGCAGGCAGGCATTCTCGCAGGCAGGCAGGCAGGCAGGCAGGCAGGCATTCTCGCAGGCAGGCAGGCAGGCAGGCAGGCAGGCAGGCAGGCAGGCAGGCAGGCAGGCATTCTCGCAGGCAGACATTCTCGCAGGCAGGCAGGCAGGCAGGCAGGCAGGCATTCTCGCAGGAAGGCAGGCAGAGAGGCATTCTCGAAGGTAGGCAGGCAGGCAGGCATTCTCACAGGCAGACATTCTCGCAGGCAGGCAGGCAGGCATTCTCAAAGGCAGGCAGGCATTCTCGCAGGCATGCAGGCAGTCATTTTCGCACGCAGGCATTCTCGCAGGCAGGCGGGCTGCCAGGCATTCTCGCAGGCAGGCAGGCAGGCAGGCAGGCAGTCTCGCAGGGAGGCAGGCAGGCATTCTCACAGGCAGGAATTGTCGCAGGCAGGCACACAGGCAGGCATTCTCGCAGGCAGGCATTCTTGCAGGCAGACAAGCAGGCATTCTCGCTGGTAGGCAGGCAAGCAGGTAGGCATTCTCGCTGGCAGGCAGGCAGGCAGGCATTCTCGCAGGCAGGCAGGCAGGCAGGCATTCGCGCAGGCAGGCAGGCAGGCAGGCAGGCATTCTCGCAGGCATGCAGGCAGTCATTTTCGCACGCAGGCATTCTCGCAGGCAGGCGGGCTGCCAGGCATTCTCGCAGGCAGGCAGGCAGGCAGGCATTCTCACAGGCAGGCAGCCAGTCATTCTCGCAGGCAGGCAGCAGGCATTCTCGCAGGCAGACATTCTCGCAGGCAGGCAGGCAGGCAGGCAGTCAGGCCGGGATTCTCGCAGGCAGGCAGGCAGGCAGGCATTCTCGCTGGCAGACAGGCAGGCAGGCATTTTCACAGGCAGGCAGCCAGTCATTCTCGCAGGGAGGCAGCAGGCATTCTCGCAGGCAGACATTCTCGCAGGCAGGCAGCAGGCATTCTTACAGACAGACAGGCAGGCAGGCATTCTCGAAGGCATTCTCGCAGGGAGGCAGGCAGGCATTCTCACAGGCAGGAATTGTCGCAGGCAGGCACACAGGCAGGCATTCTCGCAGGCAGGCATTCTTGCAGGCAGACAAGCAGGCATTCTCGCTGGTAGGCAGGCAAGCAGGTAGGCATTCTCGCTGGCAGGCAGGCAGGCAGGCATTCTCGCAGCCAGGCAGGCAGGCAGGCATTCTCACAGGCAGGCAGGCAGGCAGGCATTCTTGCAGGCAGGCATTCTCGCAGGCAAGCAGGTAGGCATTCTCGCTGACAGGCAGGCAGGCAGGCAGGCATTCTCGCAGGCAGGCAGGCAGGCATTCTCGCAGGCAGGCAGTCAGGCAGGCAGGCAGGCAGGCAGGCAGGCATTCTCACAGGCAGGCAGGCAGGCATTCTCGCAGGCATGCAGGCAGTCATTTTCTCACGCAGGCATTCTCGCAGGCAGGCGGGCTTGCAGGCATTTTCTCAGTGAGGCAGGCAGGCAGGCATTCTCGCAGGCAGGCAGCCAGGCATTCTCGCAGGCAGGCATTCTCACAGGCAGGCAAGCAGGCATTCTCGCTGTTAGGCAGGCAAGCAGGTAGGCATTCTCGCTGGCAGGCATGCAGGCAGGCAGGCAGTCATTTTCGCAGGCAGGCAGACAGGCAGGCAGGCAGGCAGGCCGGCATTCTCGCAGGCAGGAAGGTAGACAGGCAGGCATGCATTCTCACAGGCAGGCTGGCAGGCAGGCTGGCAGGCCGGCATTCTCGCAGCCAGGCAGGCAGGCAGGCAGGCATTCTCGCAGGAATGCAGGCAAGCAGGCATTCTCGCAGGCAGGCAGGCAGGCAGGCATTCTCGAAGGCAGGCAGGCAGGCAGGCATTCTCGAAGGCAGGCATTGTCGCCGGCAGGCGCACAGGCAGGCATCCTCGCAGGCAGGCAGGCAGGCAGGCAGGCAGGCCGGCATTCTCGCAGGCATGCAGGCACGCAGGCAGGCATGCATTCTCGCAGGCAGGCTGGCAGGCAGGCAGTCATTCTCACAGGCAGGCAGGCAGGCATTCTCGCAGGCAGGCAGGCAGGCAGGCAGGCAGGCACGCAGGCATTCTCGCAGACTGGCAGGCAGGCAGGCAGGCAGGCATTCTCGCAGGCAGGCATTCTCGCAGGAAGACAGGCAGGCAGCCAGGCACGCAGGCAGGCAGGCATTCTAGCAGGAATGCAGGCAGGCAGGCATTCTCGCAGGCAGGTAGCAGGCAGGCAGGTAGGCAGGCAGGCAGGTAGGCAGGCAGGCAGGTAGGCAGGCAGGCAGGTAGGCAGGCAGGCAGGCCGGGATTCTCGCAGGCAGACAGGCAGGCAGGCATTCTCGCTGGCAGGCAGGCAGGCAGGCATTCTCACAGGCAGGCAGCCAGTCATTCTCACAGGCAGGCAGCAGGCATTCTCGCAGGCAGACATTCTCGCAGGCAGGCAGGCAGGCAGGCAGGCAGGCCGGGATTCTCGCAGGCAGGCAGGCAGGCTTGCATTATCGCTGGCAGGCAGGCAGGCAGGCATTTTCACAGGCAGGCAGCCAGTCATTCTCGCAGGGAGGCAGCAGGCATTCTCGCAGGCAGACATTCTCGCAGGCAGGCAGCAGGCATTCTTACAGACAGACAGGCAGGCAGGCATTCTCGAAGGCATTCTCGCAGGCAGACATTCTCGCAGGGAGGCAGGCAGGCATTCTCGCAGGAAGGCAGGCAGGCATTCTCGCAGGCAGGCAGGCAGGCAGGCAGGCAGGCATTCTCGCAGGCAGGCAGGCAGGCAGGCAGGCAGGCAGGCAGGCAGGCAGGCATTCTCGCAGGCAGACATTCTCGCAGGCAGGCAGGCAGGCAGGCAGGCAGGCATTCTCGCAGGAAGGCAGGCAGAGAGGCATTCTCGAAGGTAGGCAGGCAGGCAGGCATTCTCACAGGCAGACATTCTCGCAGGCAGGCAGGCAGGCATTCTCAAAGGCAGGCAGGCATTCTCGCAGGCATGCAGGCAGTCATTTTCGCACGCAGGCATTCTCGCAGGCAGGCGGGCTGCCAGGCATTCTCGCAGGCAGGCAGGCAGGCAGGCAGGCAGTCTCGCAGGCAGGCTTGCAGGCAGGCAGTCATTCTCACAGGCAGGCAGGCAGGCAGGCAGGCAGGCAGGCATTCTCACAGGCAGGCAGGCATTCTCGCAGGCATGCAGGCAGTCATTTTCGCACGCAGGCATTCTCGCAGGCAGGCGGGCTGCCAGGCATTCTCGCAGGCAGGCAGGCAGGCAGGCAGGCAGTCTCGCAGGCTGGCAGGTAGGCAGGCATTCTCTCAGGCAGGCGGGCAGGCAGGCATTCTCGCAGGCAGGCGGGCTGCCAGGCATTCTCGCAGGCAGGCAGGCAGGCAGGCAGGCAGTCTCGCAGGCTGGCAGGTAGGCAGGCATTCTCGCAGGCAGGCGGGCAGGCAGGCATTCTCGCAGGCAGGCAGGCAGGCAGTCATTTTCACAGGCAGGCAGGCAGACATTCTCGCAAGCAGGTAGGCAGGCAGGCAGGCAGGCATTTTCGCAGGCAGGCTTACAGGCAGGCAGGCAGGCAGGCCGGCATTCTTGCAGGCAGGCAGGTAGACAGGCATGCATTCATTCACGCAGGCTGGCAGGCAGGCAGTTATTTTCACAGGCAGGCAGGCAGACATTCTCGCAGGCAGGAATTCTCGCAGGCAGACAGGCAGGCATTCTCACAGGCAGGCAGGCAGGCAGAAATTCTCGCAGGCAGGCAGGCAGGTAGGCAGGCAGGCAGGCAGGCAGGCAGGCATTCTCTCAGGCAGACATTCTCGCAGGCAGGCAGGCATTCTCACAGGCATTCAGGCAGGCAGGCATTCTCCAAGGCATTCTCACAGGCAGACATTCTCGCAGCCAGGCAGGCAGGCAGGCAGGCAGGCATTCTCGCAGGAAGGCAGGCAGGCAGGCATTCTCGAAGGTAGGCAGGCAGGCAGGCAGGCAGGAATTCTCGCAGGCAGTCAGGCAGGCATTCTCGAAGGCAGGCAGGCAGGCAGGCAGGCATTCTCGCAGGCATGCAGGCAGTCATTTTCGCACGCAGTCATTCTCGCAGGCAGGCGGGCTGCCAGGTATTCTCGCAGGCAGGCAGGCAGGCAGGCATTCTCACAGGCAGACATTCTCGCAGGCAGGCAGGCAGGCAGGCAGTCAGGCCGGGATTCTCGCAGGCAGGCAGGCAGGCAGGCATTCTCACAGGCAGGCAGCCAGTCATTCTCGCAGGCAGGCAGCAGGCATTCTCGCAGGCAGACATTCTCGCAGGCAGGCAGGCAGGCAGGCAGTCAGGCCGGGATTCTCGCAGGCAGGCAGGCAGGCAGGCATTATCGCTGGCAGGCAGGCAGGCAGGCATTTTCACAGGCAGGCAGCCAGTCATTCTCGCAGGGAGGCAGCAGGCATTCTCGCAGGCAGACATTCTCGCAGGCAGGCAGCAGGCATTCTTACAGACAGACAGGCAGGCAGGCATTCTCGAAGGCATTCTCGCTGGCAGACATTCTCGCAGGGAGGCAGGCAGGCATTCTCACAGGCAGGAATTGTCGCAGGCAGGCACACAGGCAGGCATTCTCGCAGGCAGGCATTCTTGCAGGCAGACAAGCAGGCATTCTCGCTGGTAGGCAGGCAAGCAGGTAGGCATTCTCGCTGGCAGGCAGGCAGGCAGGCATTCTCGCAGCCAGGCAGGCAGGCAGGCATTCTCACAGGCAGGCAGGCAGGCAGGCATTCTTGCAGGCAGGCATTCTCGCAGGCAAGCAGGTAGGCATTCTCGCTGACAGGCAGGCAGGCAGGCAGGCATTCTCGCAGGCAGGCAGGCAGGCATTCTCGCAGGCAGGCAGTCAGGCAGGCAGGCAGGCAGGCAGGCAGGCATTCTCACAGGCAGGCAGGCAGGCATTCTCGCAGGCATGCAGGCAGTCATTTTCTCACGCAGGCATTCTCGCAGGCAGGCGGGCTTGCAGGCATTTTCTCAGTGAGGCAGGCAGGCAGGCATTCTCGCAGGCAGGCAGCCAGGCATTCTCGCAGGCAGGCATTCTCACAGGCAGGCAAGCAGGCATTCTCGCTGTTAGGCAGGCAAGCAGGTAGGCATTCTCGCTGGCAGGCATGCAGGCAGGCAGGCAGTCATTTTCGCAGGCAGGCAGACAGGCAGGCAGGCAGGCAGGCCGGCATTCTCGCAGGCAGGAAGGTAGACAGGCAGGCATGCATTCTCACAGGCAGGCTGGCAGGCAGGCTGGCAGGCCGGCATTCTCGCAGCCAGGCAGGCAGGCAGGCAGGCATTCTCGCAGGAATGCAGGCAAGCAGGCATTCTCGCAGGCAGGCAGGCAGGCAGGCATTCTCGAAGGCAGGCAGGCAGGCAGGCATTCTCGAAGGCAGGCATTGTCACCGGCAGGCGCACAGGCAGGCATCCTCGCAGGCAGGCAGGCAGGCAGGCAGGCAGGCCGGCATTCTCGCAGGCATGCAGGCACGCAGGCAGGCATGCATTCTCGCAGGCAGGCTGGCAGGCAGGCAGTCATTCTCACAGGCAGGCAGGCAGGCATTCTCGCAGGCAGGCAGGCAGGCAGGCAGGCAGGCAGGCAGGCAGGCAGACATTCTCGCAGGCAGGCAGGCAGGCAGGCATTCTCACAGTCAGTCAGGCAGGCAGGCATTCTCAAAGGCATTCTCGCAGGCAGACATTCTCGCAGGGAGGCAGGCAGGCATTCTCGCAGGCAGGAATTGTCGCAGGCAGGCGCACAGGCAGGCATTCTCGCAGGCAGGCATTCTCGCAGGCCGGCAAGCAGGCATTCTCGCTGGTAGGCAGGCAAGCAGGTAGGCATTCTCGCTGGCAGGCAGGCAGGCACGCAGGCATTC
Organism: Tenrec ecaudatus; assembly: GCF_050624435.1. Lineage (NCBI taxonomy): Eukaryota > Metazoa > Chordata > Mammalia > Afrosoricida > Tenrecidae > Tenrec > Tenrec ecaudatus. Next base: position 1,140,271 of record NW_027457635.1, on the reverse strand, counting down.
TCGCAGGCAGGCAGGCAGGCATTCTCACAGGCAGGCAGGCAGGCATTCTCACAGGCAGGCAGGCAGGCATTCTTGCAGGCAGGCATTCTCGCAGGCAAGCAGGTAGGCATTCTCGCTCGCAGGCAGGCAGGCAGGCAGGCATTCTCGCAGGCAGGCAGGCAGGCAGGCAGGCAGGCATGCATTCTCGCAGGCAGGCTGGCAGGCAGGCAGTCATTCTCACAGGCAGGTAGGCAGGCATTCTCGCAGGCAGGCAGGCAGGCAGGCATTCTTGCAGGCAGGCAGCCAGTCATTCTCGCAGGCAGGCAGACAGGCATTCTTGCAGGCAGGCATTGTCGCAGGCAGGCAGGCATTCTCACAGGCAGGCAAGCAGGCATTCTCGCTGGTAGGCAGGAAAGCAGGTAGGCATTCTCGCTGGCAGGCAGGCAGGCATTCTCACAGGCAGGGAGGCAGGCATTCTCGCAGGCAGACATTCTCGCAGGGAGGCAGGCAGGCATTCTCACAGGCAGGCAGGCAAGCAGGCAGGCAGGCAGGAATTCTCGCAGGCAGTCAGGCAGGCATTCTCGCAGGCAGGCAGGCAGGCAGGCAGGCAGGCATTCTCGCAGGCATGCAGGCAGTCATTTTCCCACGCAGGCATTCTCGCAGGCAGGCGGGCTGCCAGGCATTCTCGCAGGCAGGCAGGCAGGCAGGCATTCTCACAGGCAGACATTCTCGCAGGCAGGCAGGCAGGCAGGCAGTCAGGCCGGGATTCTCGCAGGCAGGCAGGCAGGCAGGCATTCTCGCTGGCAGGCAGGCAGGCAGGCATTCTCACAGGCAGGCAGCCAGTCATTCTCGCAGGCAGACATTCTCGCAGGCAGGCAAGCAGGCATTCTCGAAGGCAGACAGGCAGGCAGGCATTCTCGCAGGCAGACATTCTCGCAGGCAGGCAGGCAGGCAGGCAGTCAGGCCGGGATTCTCGCAGGCAGGCAGGCAGGCAGGCATTCTCGCTGGCAGGCAGGCAGGCAGGCATTTTCACAGGCAGGCAGCCAGTCATTCTCGCAGGCAGGCAGCAGGCATTCTCGCAGGCAGACATTCTCACAGGCAGGCAGCAGGCATTCTTACAGACAGACAGGCAGGCAGGCATTCTCGAAGGCATTCTCGCAGGCAGACATTCTCGCAGGGAGGCAGGCAGGCATTGTCGCAGGGAGGCAGGCAGGCATTCTCGCAGGCAGGCAGGCAGGCAGGCAGGCATTCTCGCAGGCAGGCAGGCAGGCATTCTTGCAGGCAGGCAGGCAGGCAGGCATTCTCGCAGGCAGACATTCTCGCAGGCAGGCAGGCAGGCAGGCAGGCAGGCAGGCAGGCAGGCATTCTCGCAAGAAGGCAGGCAGGCAGGCATTCTCGAAGGTAGGCAGGCAGGCAGGCATTCTCACAGGCAGACATTCTCGCAGGCAGGCAGGCAGGCATTCTCGAAGGCAGGCAGGCAGGCAGGCATTCTCGCAGGCAGGCATTGTCGCAGGCAGGCGCACAGGCAGGCATTCTCGCAGGCAGGCAGGCAGGCAGGCAGTCAGGCCGGCATCCTCGCAGGCAGGCAGGCAGGCAGGCAGGCAGGCATTCTTGCAGGCAGGCAGGCAGTCATTCTCGCAGGCAGGCAGACAGGCATTCTTGCAGGCAGGCATTGTCGCAGGCAGGCAGGCATTCTCACAGGCAGGCAAGCAGTCATTCTCGCTGGTAGGCAGGCAAGCAGGTAGGCATTCTCGCTGGCAGGCAGGCAGGCATTCTCGCAGGCAGGCAGGCAGGCAGGCAGGCAGGCATTCTCGCAGGCAGGCAGGCAGGCAGGCATTCTTGCAGGCAGGCAGGCAGGCATTCTCGCAGGCAGACATTCTCGCAGGCAGGCAGGCAGGCATTCTCACAGGCATTCAGGCAGGCAGGCATTCTCCAAGTGCATTCTCACAGGCAGACATTCTCACAGCCAGGCAGGCAGGCAGGCAGGCAGGCATTCTCACAGGCAGACATTCTCGCGGGGAGGCAGGCAGGCATTCTCGCAGGAAGGCAGGCAGGCATTCTCGCAGGCAGGCAGGCAGGCAGGTAGGCATTCTCGCAGGCAGGCAGGCAGGCAGGCAGGCAGGCATTCTTGCAGGCAGGCAGGCAGGCAGGCATTCTCGCAGGTAGACATTCTCGCAGGCAGGCAGGCAGGCATTCTCACAGGCATTCAGGCAGGCAGGCATTCTCCAAGGCATTCTCACAGGCAGACATTCTCGCAGCCAGGCAGGCAGGCAGGCAGGCAGGCATTCTCGCAGGAAGGCAGGCAGGCAGGCATTCTCGAAGGTAGGCAGGCAGGCAGGCATTCTCGCAGGCAGACATTCTCGCAGGCAGGCAGGCAGGCAGGCATTCTCGAAGGCAGGCAGGCAGGCAGGCATTCTCGCAGGCAGGCATTGTCACAGGCAGGCGCACAGGCAGGCATTCTCACAGGCAGTCAGGCAGGCAATCTTGCAGGCAGGCATTCTCACAGGCAGGCAGGCAGGCAGGCAGGCATTTTCGCAGGCAAGCAGAGAGGCAGGCAGGCTGGCAGGCCGGCATTCTCGCAGGCAGGCAGCCAGGCAGGCATGCATTCTCGCAGGCAGGCTTGCAGGCAGGCAGTCATTCTCACAGGCAGGCAGGCAGGCATTCTCACAGGCAGGCAGGCATTCTCGCAGGCATGCAGGCAGTCATTTTCGCACGTAGGCATTCTCGCAGGCAGGCGGGCTGCCAGGCATTCTCGCAGGCAGGCAGGCAGGCAGGAAGGCAGACAGTCTTGCAGGCTGGCAGGTAGGCAGGCATTCTCGCAGGCAGGCGGGCAGGCAGGCATTCTCGCAGGCAGACATTCTCGCAGGCAGGCAGCAGGCATTCTTACAGGCAGTCAGGCAGGCAGGCATTCTCGAAGGCATTCTCGCAGGCAGACATTCTCGCAGGGAGGCAGGCAGGCAGGCAGGCAGGCATTCTCGCAGGAAGGCAGGCAGAGAGACATTCTCGAAGGTAGGCAGGCAGGCAGGCATTCTCACAGGCAGACATTCTCGCAGGCAGGCAGGCAGGCATTCTCGAAGGCAGGCAGGCAGGCAGGCATTCTCGCAGGCAGGCATTGTCGCAGGCAGGCGCACAGGCAGGCATTCTCGCTGGCAGGCAGGCAGGCAGGCAGGCAGTCAGGCCTGCAATCTCGCAGGCAGCCAGGCAGGCAGGCAGGCATTCTTGCAGGCAGGCAGCCAGTCATTCTCGCAGGCAGGCAGACAGGCATTCTTGCAGGCAGGCATTGTCGCAGGCAGGCAGGCATTCTCACAGGCAGGCAAGCAGGCATTCTCGCTGGTAGGCAGGCAAGCAGGTAGGCATTCTCGCTGGCAGGCAGGCAGGCATTCTCGCAGGCAGGCAGGCAGGCAGGCAGGCAGGCATTCTCGCAGGCAGGCAGGCAGGCATTCTTGCAGGCAGGCAGGCATTCTCGCAGGCAGACATTCTCGCAGGCAGGCAGGCAGGCATTCTCACAGGCATTCAGGCAGGCAGGCATTCTCCAAGTGCATTCTTACAGGCAGACATTCTCACAGCCAGGCAGGCAGGCAGGCAGGCAGGCAGGCATTCTCGCAGGCAGACATTCTCGCGGGGAGGCTGGCAGGCATTCTCGCAGGAAGGCAGGCAGGCATTCTCGCAGGCAGGCAGGCAGGCAGGCAGGCATTCTCGCAGGCAGGCATTCTTGCAGGCAGGCATTCTTGCAGGCAGGCAGGCAGGCAGGCATTCTCGCAGGCAGACATTCTCGCAGGCAGGCAGGCAGGCATTCTCACAGGCATTCAGGCAGGCAGGCATTCTCCAAGGCATTCTCACAGGCAGACATTCTCGCAGCCAGGCAGGCAGGCAGGCAGGCAGGCATTCTCGCAGGAAGGCAGGCAGGCAGGCATTCTCGAAGGTAGGCAGGCAGGCAGGCATTCTCGCAGGCAGACATTCTCGCAGGCAGGCAGGCAGGCAGGCATTCTCGAAGGCAGGCAGGCAGGCAGGCATTCTCGCAGGCAGGCATTGTCGCAGGCAGGCGCACAGGCAGGCATTCTCACAGGCAGTCAGGCAGGCAATCTTGCAGGCAGGCATTCTCACAGGCAGGCAGGCAGGCAGGCAGGCATTTTCGCAGGCAAGCAGAGAGGCAGGCAGGCTGGCAGGCCGGCATTCTCGCAGGCAGGCAGCCAGGCAGGCATGCATTCTCGCAGGCAGGCTTGCAGGCAGGCAGTCATTCTCACAGGCAGGCAGGCAGGCATTCTCGCAGGCAGGCAGGCAGGCAGGCAGGCATTCTCACAGGCAGGCAGGCATTCTCGCAGGCATGCAGGCAGTCATTTTCGCAAGCAGGCATTCTCGCAGGCAGGCGGGCTGCCAGGCATTATCGCAGGCAGGCAGGCTGGCAGTCTCGCAGGCTGGCAGGTAGGCAGGCATTCTCGCAGGCAGGCGGGCAGGCAGGCATTCTCGCAGGCAGACATTCTCGCAGGCAGGCAGCAGGCATTCTCGCAGGCTGGCAGGCAGGCAGTCATTTTCACAGGCAGGCAGGCAGAAATTCTCGCAAGCAGGCAGGCAGGCAGGCAGGCATTTTCGCAGGCAGGCTTACAGGCAGGCAGGCAGGCATTCTCGAAGGCAGGCAGGCAGGCAGTCATTTTCACAGGCAGGCAGGCAGACATTCTCGCAAGCAGGCAGGCAGGCAGGCAGTCATTTTCGCAGGCAGGCTTACAGGCAGGCAGGCAGGCATTCTCGAAGGCAGGCAGGCAGGCAGGCATTCTCGCAGGCAGGCATTGTCGCAGGCAGGCGCACAGGCAGGCATTCTCACAGGCAGTCAGGCAGGCAATCTTGCAGGCAGGCATTCTCGCAGGCAGGCAGGCAGGCAGGCAGGCATTTTCGCAGGCAAGCAGAGAGGCAGGCAGGCTGGCAGGCCGGCATTCTCGCAGGCAGGCATGCATTCTCACAGGCAGGCTTGCAGGCAGGCAGTCATTCTCACAGGCAGGCAGGCAGGCAGGCATTCTCGCAGGCATGCAGGCAGTCATTTTCGCACGCAGGCATTCTCGCAGGCAGGCGGGCTGCCAGGCATTCTCGCAGGCAGGCAGGCAGGCAGGCAGGCAGTCTCGCAGGCTTGCAGGTAGGCAGGCATTCTCGCAGGCAGGCGGACAGGCAGGCATTCTCGCAGGCAGACATTCTCAGAGGCAGGCAGCAGGCATTCTTACAGGCAGTCAGGCAGGCAGGCATTCTCGAAGGCACTCTCGCAGGCAGACATTCTCGCAGGGAGGCAGGCAGGCATTCTCGCAGGAAGGCAGGCAGGCATTCTCGCAGGCAGGCAGGCAGGAAGGCAGGCATTCTCGCAGGCAGGCAGGCAGGCAGGCATTCTTGCAGGCAGGCAGGCATTCTCGCAGGCAGACATTCTCGCAGGCAGGCAGGCAGGCATTCTCACAGGCATTCAGACAGGCAGGCATTCTCCAAGTGCATTCTCACAGGCAGACATTCTCACAGCCAGGCAGGCAGGCAGGCAGGCAGGCATTCTCGCAGGCAGGCAGGCAGGCAGGCATTCTCGAAGGTAGGCAGGCAGGCAGGCATTCTCGCAAGCAGACATTCTCGCAGGCAGGCAGGCAGGCAGGCATTCTCGAAGGCAGGCAGGCAGGCAGGCATTGTCGCAGGCAGGCATTGTCGCAGGCAGGCAGGTAGGCAGGCAGTTAGGCCGGCATTCTCGCAGGCAGGCAGGCAGGCAGGCAGGCAGGCATGCATTCTAGCAGGCAGGCTGGCAGGCAGGCAGTCATTCTCATAGGCAGGCAGGAAGACATTCTCGCAGGCAGGCAGGCAGGCAGGCATTCTTGCCGGCAGGCAGCCAGTCATTCTCGCAGACAGGCATTCTTGCAGGCAGGCATTGTCGCAGGCAGGCAGGCATTCTCACAGGCAGGCAAGCAGGCATTCTCGCTGGTAGGCAGGCAAGCAGGTAGGCATTCTCCCTTGCAGGCAGGCAGGCATTCTCGCAGGCAGGCAGGCAGGCAGGCAGGCATTCTCGCAGGCAGGCAGGCATTCTTGCAGGCAGGCAGGCTGGCATTCTCGCAGGCAGACATTCTCGCAGGCAGGCAGGCAGGCATTCTCACAGGCATTCAGGCAGGCAGGCATTCTCCAAGTGCATTCTCACAGGCAGACATTCTCACAGGCAGGCAGGCAGGCAGACAGGCAGGCATACTCGTAGGCAGACATTCTCGCGGGGAGGCAGGCAGGCATTCTCGCAGGAAGGCAGGCAGGCATTCTCGCAGGCAGGCAGGCAGGCAGGCAGGCAGGCATTCTCGCAGGCAGGCAGGCAGGCAGGCATTCTTGCAGGCAGGCAGGCAGGCAGGCATTCTCGCAGGCAGACATTCTCGCAGGCAGGCAGGCAGGCATTCTCACACGCATTCAGGCAGGCAGGCATTCTCCAAGGCATTCTCACAGGCAGGCATTCTCGCAGCCAGGCAGGCAGGCAGGCATTCTCGAAGGTAGGCAGGCAGGCAGGCATTCTCCCAGGCAGACATTCTCGCAGGCAGGCAGGCAGGCATTCTCGAAGGCAGGCAGGCAGGCAGGCATTCTCGCAGGCAGGTATTGTCGCAGGCAGGCGCACAGGCAGGCATTCTCACAGGCAGTAAGGCAGGCAATCTTGCAGGCAGGCATTCTCGCAGGCAGGCAGGCAGGCAGGCAGGCAGGCATTTTCGCAGGCAAGCAGAGAGGCAGGCAGGCTGGCAGGCCGGCATTCTCGCAGGCAGGCAGCAAGGCAGGCATGCATTCTCGCAGGCAGGCTTGCAGGCAGGCAGTCATTCTCACAGGCAGGCAGGAAGGCATTCTCGCAGGCAGGCAGGCAGGCAGGCATTCTCGCAGGCAGGCAGGCAGGCAGGCATTCTCACAGGCAGGCAGGCATTCTCGCAGGCATGCAGGCAGTCATTTTCGCACGCAGGCATACTCGCAGGCGGGCGGGCTGCCAGGCATTCTCGCAGGCAGGCATGCAGGCAGGCAGGCAGGCAGTCTCGCAGGAAGGCAGACAAGCAGGCATTCTCGAAGGCAGACAGGCAGGCAGGCATTCTCGCAGGCAGACATTCTCGCAGGCAGGCAGGCAGGCAGGCAGGCAGTCAGGCCGGCATTCTCGCAGGCAGGCAGGCAGGCAGGCATTCTCGCAGGCAGGCAGCCAGTCATTCTCGCAGGCAGGCAGCAGGCATTCTCGCAGGCTGACATTCTCGCAGGCAGACAGCAGGCATTCTTACAGGCAGTCAGGCAGGCAGGCATTCTCGAAGGCATTCTCGCAGGCAGACATTCTCGCAGGGAGGCAGGCAGGCATTCTCGCAGGAAGGCAGGCAGGCATTCTCGCAGGCAGGCAGGCAGGCAGGCAGGCAGGCAGGCAGGCATTCTCGCAGGCAGGCAGGCAGGCATTCTTGCAGGCAGGCAGGCAGGCATTCTCGAAGGCATTCTCGCAGGCAGACATTCTCGCAGGCAGGCAGGCAGGCATTCTCGCAGGAAGGCAGGCAGGCAGACATTCTCGAAGGTAGGCAGGCAGGCAGGCATTCTCGCAGGTAGAAATTCTCGCAGGCATGCAGGCAGGCAGGCATTCTCGAAGGCAGGCAGGCAGGCAGGCATTGTCGCAGACAGGCATTGTCGCAGGCAGGCGCACTGGCAGGCATTCTCGCAGGCAGGCAGGCAGGCAGGCAGTCAGGCCGGCATTCTCGCAGGCAGGCAGGCAGGCAGGCAGGCAGGCATGCATTCTCGCAGGCAGGCTGGCAGGCAGGCAGTCATTCTCACAGGCAGGCAGGCAGGCAGTCATTCTCACAGGCAGGCAGGCAGGCATTCTCGCAGGCAGGCAGGCAGGCATTCTTGCAGGCAGGCAGCCAGTCATTCTTGCAGGCAGGCAGACAGGCATTCTTGCAGGCAGGCATTGTCGCAGGCAGGCAGGCATTCTCACAGGCAGGCAAGGAGGCATTCTCGCTGGTAGGCAGGCAAGCAGGTAGGCATTCTCGCTGGCGGCAGGCAGGCATTCTCACAGGCAGGGAGGCAGGCATTCTCGCAGGCAGATATTCTCGCAGGGAGGCAGGCAGGCATTCTCACAGGCAGGCAGGCAAGCAGGCAGGCAGGCAGGAATTCTCGCAGGCAGTCAGGCAGGCATTCTCGCAGGCAGGCAGGCAGGCAGGCAGGCATTCTCGCAGGCATGCAGGCAGTCATTTTCGCATGCAGGCATTCTCGCAGGCAGGCGGGCTGCCAGGCATTCTCGCAGGCAGGCAGGCAGGCAGTCTCGCAGGAAGGCAGGCAAGCAGGCATTCTCGAAGGCAGACAGGCAGGCAGGCATTTTCGCAGGCAGACATTCTCGCAGGCAGGCAGGCAGGCAGGCAGTCAGGCGGGCATTCTCGCAGGCAGGCAGGCAGGCAGGCATTCTCGCTGGCAGGCAGGCAGGCAGGAATTCTCGCAGGCAGGCAGCCAGTCATTCTCGCAGCCAGGCAGCAGGCATTCTTACAGACAGACAGGCAGGCAGGCATTCTCGAAGGCATTCTCGCTGGCAGACATTCTCGCAGGGAGGCAGGCAGGCATTCTCACAGGCAGGAATTGTCGCAGGCAGGCACACAGGCAGGCATTCTCGCAGGCAGGCATTCTTGCAGGCAGACAAGCAGGCATTCTCGCTGGTAGGCAGGCAAGCAGGTAGGCATTCTCGCTGGCAGGCAGGCAGGCAGGCATTCTCGCAGCCAGGCAGGCAGGCAGGCATTCTCACAGGCAGGCAGGCAGGCAGGCATTCTTGCAGGCAGGCATTCTCGCAGGCAAGCAGGTAGGCATTCTCGCTGACAGGCAGGCAGGCAGGCAGGCATTCTCGCAGGCAGGCAGGCAGGCATTCTCGCAGGCAGGCAGTCAGGCAGGCAGGCAGGCAGGCAGGCAGGCATTCTCACAGGCAGGCAGGCAGGCATTCTCGCAGGCATGCAGGCAGTCATTTTCTCACGCAGGCATTCTCGCAGGCAGGCGGGCTTGCAGGCATTTTCTCAGTGAGGCAGGCAGGCAGGCATTCTCGCAGGCAGGCAGCCAGGCATTCTCGCAGGCAGGCATTCTCACAGGCAGGCAAGCAGGCATTCTCGCTGTTAGGCAGGCAAGCAGGTAGGCATTCTCGCTGGCAGGCATGCAGGCAGGCAGGCAGTCATTTTCGCAGGCAGGCAGACAGGCAGGCAGGCAGGCAGGCCGGCATTCTCGCAGGCAGGAAGGTAGACAGGCAGGCATGCATTCTCACAGGCAGGCTGGCAGGCAGGCTGGCAGGCCGGCATTCTCGCAGCCAGGCAGGCAGGCAGGCAGGCATTCTCGCAGGAATGCAGGCAAGCAGGCATTCTCGCAGGCAGGCAGGCAGGCAGGCATTCTCGAAGGCAGGCAGGCAGGCAGGCATTCTCGAAGGCAGGCATTGTCACCGGCAGGCGCACAGGCAGGCATCCTCGCAGGCAGGCAGGCAGGCAGGCAGGCAGGCCGGCATTCTCGCAGGCATGCAGGCACGCAGGCAGGCATGCATTCTCGCAGGCAGGCTGGCAGGCAGGCAGTCATTCTCACAGGCAGGCAGGCAGGCATTCTCGCAGGCAGGCAGGCAGGCAGGCAGGCAGGCAGGCAGGCAGGCAGGCAGGCAGGCAGACATTCTCGCAGGCAGGCAGGCAGGCAGGCATTCTCACAGTCAGTCAGGCAGGCAGGCATTCTCAAAGGCATTCTCGCAGGCAGACATTCTCGCAGGGAGGCAGGCAGGCATTCTCGCAGGCAGGAATTGTCGCAGGCAGGCGCACAGGCAGGCATTCTCGCAGGCAGGCATTCTCGCAGGCCGGCAAGCAGGCATTCTCGCTGGTAGGCAGGCAAGCAGGTAGGCATTCTCGCTGGCAGGCAGGCAGGCACGCAGGCATTCTCGCAGGCAGGCAGGCAGGCATTCTCACAGGCAGGCAGGCAGGCATTCTCACAGGCAGGCAGGCAGGCATTCTTGCAGGCAGGCATTCTCGCAGGCAAGCAGGTAGGCATTCTCGCTCGCAGGCAGGCAGGCAGGCAGGCATTCTCGCAGGCAGGCAGGCAGGCAGGCAGGCAGGCATGCATTCTCGCAGGCAGGCTGGCAGGCAGGCAGTCATTCTCACAGGCAGGTAGGCAGGCATTCTCGCAGGCAGGCAGGCAGGCAGGCATTCTTGCAGGCAGGCAGCCAGTCATTCTCGCAGGCAGGCAGACAGGCATTCTTGCAGGCAGGCATTGTCGCAGGCAGGCAGGCATTCTCACAGGCAGGCAAGCAGGCATTCTCGCAGGCAGACAGGCAGGCAGGCATTCTCACAGGCAGACATTCTCGCAGGCAGGCAGGCAGGCAGGCATTCTCGCTGGCAGGCAGGCAGGCAGGCAGGCATTCTCACAGGCAGGGAGGCAGGCATTCTCGCAGGCAGACATTCTCGCAGGGAGGCAGGCAGGCATTCTCACAGGCAGGCAGGCAAGCAGGCAGGCAGGCAGGAATTCTCGCAGGCAGTCAGGCAGGCATTCTCGCAGGCAGGCAGGCAGGCAGGCAGGCAGGCATTCTCGCAGGCATGCAGGCAGTCATTTTCCCACGCAGGCATTCTCGCAGGCAGGCGGGCTGCCAGGCATTCTCGCAGGCAGGCAGGCAGGCAGGCATTCTCACAGGCAGACATTCTCGCAGGCAGGCAGGCAGGCAGGCAGTCAGGCCGGGATTCTCGCAGGCAGGCAGGCAGGCAGGCATTCTCGCTGGCAGGCAGGCAGGCAGGCATTCTCACAGGCAGGCAGCCAGTCATTCTCGCAGGCAGACATTCTCGCAGGCAGGCAAGCAGGCATTCTCGAAGGCAGACAGGCAGGCAGGCATTCTCGCAGGCAGACATTCTCGCAGGCAGGCAGGCAGGCAGGCAGTCAGGCCGGGATTCTCGCAGGCAGGCAGGCAGGCAGGCATTCTCGCTGGCAGGCAGGCAGGCAGGCATTTTCACAGGCAGGCAGCCAGTCATTCTCGCAGGCAGGCAGCAGGCATTCTCGCAGGCAGACATTCTCACAGGCAGGCAGCAGGCATTCTTACAGACAGACAGGCAGGCAGGCATTCTCGAAGGCATTCTCGCAGGCAGACATTCTCGCAGGGAGGCAGGCAGGCATTGTCGCAGGGAGGCAGGCAGGCATTCTCGCAGGCAGGCAGGCAGGCAGGCAGGCATTCTCGCAGGCAGGCAGGCAGGCATTCTTGCAGGCAGGCAGGCAGGCAGGCATTCTCGCAGGCAGACATTCTCGCAGGCAGGCAGGCAGGCAGGCAGGCAGGCAGGCAGGCATTCTCGCAAGAAGGCAGGCAGGCAGGCATTCTCGAAGGTAGGCAGGCAGGCAGGCATTCTCACAGGCAGACATTCTCGCAGGCAGGCAGGCAGGCATTCTCGAAGGCAGGCAGGCAGGCAGGCATTCTCGCAGGCAGGCATTGTCGCAGGCAGGCGCACAGGCAGGCATTCTCGCAGGCAGGCAGGCAGGCAGGCAGTCAGGCCGGCATCCTCGCAGGCAGGCAGGCAGGCAGGCAGGCAGGCATTCTTGCAGGCAGGCAGGCAGTCATTCTCGCAGGCAGGCAGACAGGCATTCTTGCAGGCAGGCATTGTCGCAGGCAGGCAGGCATTCTCACAGGCAGGCAAGCAGTCATTCTCGCTGGTAGGCAGGCAAGCAGGTAGGCATTCTCGCTGGCAGGCAGGCAGGCATTCTCGCAGGCAGGCAGGCAGGCAGGCAGGCAGGCATTCTCGCAGGCAGGCAGGCAGGCAGGCATTCTTGCAGGCAGGCAGGCAGGCATTCTCGCAGGCAGACATTCTCGCAGGCAGGCAGGCAGGCATTCTCACAGGCATTCAGGCAGGCAGGCATTCTCCAAGTGCATTCTCACAGGCAGACATTCTCACAGCCAGGCAGGCAGGCAGGCAGGCAGGCATTCTCACAGGCAGACATTCTCGCGGGGAGGCAGGCAGGCATTCTCGCAGGAAGGCAGGCAGGCATTCTCGCAGGCAGGCAGGCAGGCAGGTAGGCATTCTCGCAGGCAGGCAGGCAGGCAGGCAGGCAGGCATTCTTGCAGGCAGGCAGGCAGGCAGGCATTCTCGCAGGTAGACATTCTCGCAGGCAGGCAGGCAGGCATTCTCACAGGCATTCAGGCAGGCAGGCATTCTCCAAGGCATTCTCACAGGCAGACATTCTCGCACCCAGGCAGGCAGGCAGGCAGGCAGGCATTCTCGCAGGAAGGCAGGCAGGCAGGCATTCTCGAAGGTAGGCAGGCAGGCAGGCATTCTCGCAGGCAGACATTCTCGCAGGCAGGCAGGCAGGCATTCTCGAAGGCAGGCAGGCAGGCAGGCATTCTCGCAGGCAGGCATTGTCACAGGCAGGCGCACAGGCAGGCATTCTCACAGGCAGTCAGGCAGGCAATCTTGCAGGCAGGCATTCTCGCAGGCAGGCAGGCAGGCAGGCAGGCATTTTCGCAGGCAAGCAGAGAGGCAGGCAGGCTGGCAGGCCGGCATTCTCGCAGGCAGGCAGCCAGGCAGGCATGCATTCTCGCAGGCAGGCTTGCAGGCAGGCAGTCATTCTCACAGGCAGGCAGGCAGGCATTCTCACAGGCAGGCAGGCATTCTCGCAGGCATGCAGGCAGTCATTTTCGCACGTAGGCATTCTCGCAGGCAGGCGGGCTGCCAGGCATTCTCGCAGGCAGGCAGGCAGGCAGGAAGGCAGGCAGTCTTGCAGGCTGGCAGGTAGGCAGGCATTCTCGCAGGCAGGCGGGCAGGCAGGCATTCTCGCAGGCAGACATTCTCGCAGGCAGGCAGCAGGCATTCTTACAGGCAGTCAGGCAGGCAGGCATTCTCGAAGGCATTCTCGCAGGCAGACATTCTCGCAGGGAGGCAGGCAGGCAGGCAGGCAGGCATTCTCGCAGGAAGGCAGGCAGAGAGACATTCTCGAAGGTAGGCAGGCAGGCAGGCATTCTCACAGGCAGACATTCTCGCAGGCAGGCAGGCAGGCATTCTCGAAGGCAGGCAGGCAGGCAGGCATTCTCGCAGGCAGGCATTGTCGCAGGCAGGCGCACAGGCAGGCATTCTCGCTGGCAGGCAGGCAGGCAGGCAGGCAGTCAGGCCTGCAATCTCGCAGGCAGCCAGGCAGGCAGGCAGGCATTCTTGCAGGCAGGCAGCCAGTCATTCTCGCAGGCAGGCAGACAGGCATTCTTGCAGGCAGGCATTGTCGCAGGCAGGCAGGCATTCTCACAGGCAGGCAAGCAGGCATTCTCGCTGGTAGGCAGGCAAGCAGGTAGGCATTCTCGCTGGCAGGCAGGCAGGCATTCTCGCAGGCAGGCAGGCAGGCAGGCAGGCAGGCATTCTCGCAGGCAGGCAGGCAGGCATTCTTGCAGGCAGGCAGGCATTCTCGCAGGCAGACATTCTCGCAGGCAGGCAGGCAGGCATTCTCACAGGCATTCAGGCAGGCAGGCATTCTCCAAGTGCATTCTTACAGGCAGACATTCTCACAGCCAGGCAGGCAGGCAGGCAGGCAGGCAGGCATTCTCGCAGGCAGACATTCTCGCGGGGAGGCTGGCAGGCATTCTCGCAGGAAGGCAGGCAGGCATTCTCGCAGGCAGGCAGGCAGGCAGGCAGGCAGGCATTCTCGCAGGCAGGCAGGCAGGCAGGCATTCTTGCAGGCAGGCAGGCAGGCAGGCATTCTCGCAGGCAGACATTCTCGCAGGCAGGCAGGCAGGCATTCTCACAGGCATTCAGGCAGGCAGGCATTCTCCAAGGCATTCTCACAGGCAGACATTCTCGCAGCCAGGCAGGCAGGCAGGCAGGCAGGCATTCTCGCAGGAAGGCAGGCAGGCAGGCATTCTCGAAGGTAGGCAGGCAGGCAGGCATTCTCGCAGGCAGACATTCTCGCAGGCAGGCAGGCAGGCAGGCATTCTCGAAGGCAGGCAGGCAGGCAGGCATTCTCGCAGGCAGGCATTGTCGCAGGCAGGCGCACAGGCAGGCATTCTCACAGGCAGTCAGGCAGGCAATCTTGCAGGCAGGCATTCTCACAGGCAGGCAGGCAGGCAGGCAGGCATTTTCGCAGGCAAGCAGAGAGGCAGGCAGGCTGGCAGGCCGGCATTCTCGCAGGCAGGCAGCCAGGCAGGCATGCATTCTCGCAGGCAGGCTTGCAGGCAGGCAGTCATTCTCACAGGCAGGCAGGCAGGCATTCTCGCAGGCAGGCAGGCAGGCAGGCAGGCATTCTCACAGGCAGGCAGGCATTCTCGCAGGCATGCAGGCAGTCATTTTCGCAAGCAGGCATTCTCGCAGGCAGGCGGGCTGCCAGGCATTATCGCAGGCAGGCAGGCTGGCAGTCTCGCAGGCTGGCAGGTAGGCAGGCATTCTCGCAGGCAGGCGGGCAGGCAGGCATTCTCGCAGGCAGACATTCTCGCAGGCAGGCAGCAGGCATTCTCGCAGGCTGGCAGGCAGGCAGTCATTTTCACAGGCAGGCAGGCAGAAATTCTCGCAAGCAGGCAGGCAGGCAGGCAGGCATTTTCGCAGGCAGGCTTACAGGCAGGCAGGCAGGCATTCTCGAAGGCAGGCAGGCAGGCAGTCATTTTCACAGGCAGGCAGGCAGACATTCTCGCAAGCAGGCAGGCAGGCAGGCAGGCATTTTCGCAGGCAGGCTTACAGGCAGGCAGGCAGGCATTCTCGAAGGCAGGCAGGCAGGCAGGCATTCTCGCAGGCAGGCATTGTCGCAGGCAGGCGCACAGGCAGGCATTCTCACAGGCAGTCAGGCAGGCAATCTTGCAGGCAGGCATTCTCGCAGGCAGGCAGGCAGGCAGGCAGGCATTTTCGCAGGCAAGCAGAGAGGCAGGCAGGCTGGCAGGCCGGCATTCTCGCAGGCAGGCATGCATTCTCACAGGCAGGCTTGCAGGCAGGCAGTCATTCTCACAGGCAGGCAGGCAGGCAGGCATTCTCGCAGGCATGCAGGCAGTCATTTTCGCACGCAGGCATTCTCGCAGGCAGGCGGGCTGCCAGGCATTCTCGCAGGCAGGCAGGCAGGCAGGCAGGCAGTCTCGCAGGCTGGCAGGTAGGCAGGCATTCTCGCAGGCAGGCGGACAGGCAGGCATTCTCGCAGGCAGACATTCTCAGAGGCAGGCAGCAGGCATTCTTACAGGCAGTCAGGCAGGCAGGCATTCTCGAAGGCACTCTCGCAGGCAGACATTCTCGCAGGGAGGCAGGCAGGCATTCTCGCAGGAAGGCAGGCAGGCATTCTCGCAGGCAGG
Source organism: Tenrec ecaudatus (assembly GCF_050624435.1). NCBI lineage: Eukaryota > Metazoa > Chordata > Mammalia > Afrosoricida > Tenrecidae > Tenrec > Tenrec ecaudatus. Next base: position 1,125,072 of record NW_027457635.1, on the reverse strand, counting down.
CAGGCAGGAAGGCAGGCATTCTCGCAGGCAGGCAGGCAGGCAGGCATTCTTGCAGGCAGGCAGGCATTCTCGCAGGCAGACATTCTCGCAGGCAGGCAGGCAGGCATTCTCACAGGCATTCAGACAGGCAGGCATTCTCCAAGTGCATTCTCACAGGCAGACATTCTCACAGCCAGGCAGGCAGGCAGGCAGGCAGGCATTCTCGCAGGCAGGCAGGCAGGCAGGCATTCTCGAAGGTAGGCAGGCAGGCAGGCATTCTCGCAAGCAGACATTCTCGCAGGCAGGCAGGCAGGCAGGCATTCTCGAAGGCAGGCAGGCAGGCAGGCATTGTCGCAGGCAGGCATTGTCGCAGGCAGGCGCACAGGCAGGCATTCTCGCAGGCAGGCAGGTAGGCAGGCAGTTAGGCCGGCATTCTCGCAGGCAGGCAGGCAGGCAGGCAGGCAGGCATGCATTCTAGCAGGCAGGCTGGCAGGCAGGCAGTCATTCTCATAGGCAGGCAGGAAGACATTCTCGCAGGCAGGCAGGCAGGCAGGCATTCTTGCCGGCAGGCAGCCAGTCATTCTCGCAGACAGGCATTCTTGCAGGCAGGCATTGTCGCAGGCAGGCAGGCATTCTCACAGGCAGGCAAGCAGGCATTCTCGCTGGTAGGCAGGCAAGCAGGTAGGCATTCTCCCTTGCAGGCAGGCAGGCATTCTCGCAGGCAGGCAGGCAGGCAGGCAGGCATTCTCGCAGGCAGGCAGGCATTCTTGCAGGCAGGCAGGCTGGCATTCTCGCAGGCAGACATTCTCGCAGGCAGGCAGGCAGGCATTCTCACAGGCATTCAGGCAGGCAGGCATTCTCCAAGTGCATTCTCACAGGCAGACATTCTCACAGGCAGGCAGGCAGGCAGACAGGCAGGCATACTCGTAGGCAGACATTCTCGCGGGGAGGCAGGCAGGCATTCTCGCAGGAAGGCAGGCAGGCATTCTCGCAGGCAGGCAGGCAGGCAGGCAGGCAGGCATTCTCGCAGGCAGGCAGGCAGGCAGGCATTCTTGCAGGCAGGCAGGCAGGCAGGCATTCTCGCAGGCAGACATTCTCGCAGGCAGGCAGGCAGGCATTCTCACACGCATTCAGGCAGGCAGGCATTCTCCAAGGCATTCTCACAGGCAGGCATTCTCGCAGCCAGGCAGGCAGGCAGGCATTCTCGAAGGTAGGCAGGCAGGCAGGCATTCTCCCAGGCAGACATTCTCGCAGGCAGGCAGGCAGGCATTCTCGAAGGCAGGCAGGCAGGCAGGCATTCTCGCAGGCAGGCATTGTCGCAGGCAGGCGCACAGGCAGGCATTCTCACAGGCAGTAAGGCAGGCAATCTTGCAGGCAGGCATTCTCGCAGGCAGGCAGGCAGGCAGGCAGGCAGGCATTTTCGCAGGCAAGCAGAGAGGCAGGCAGGCTGGCAGGCCGGCATTCTCGCAGGCAGGCAGCAAGGCAGGCATGCATTCTCGCAGGCAGGCTTGCAGGCAGGCAGTCATTCTCACAGGCAGGCAGGAAGGCATTCTCGCAGGCAGTCAGGCAGGCAGGCAGGCAGGCATTCTCGCAGGCAGGCAGGCAGGCAGGCATTCTCACAGGCAGGCAGGCATTCTCGCAGGCATGCAGGCAGTCATTTTCGCACGCAGGCATACTCGCAGGCGGGCGGGCTGCCAGGCATTCTCGCAGGCAGGCATGCAGGCAGGCAGGCAGGCAGTCTCGCAGGAAGGCAGGCAAGCAGGCATTCTCGAAGGCAGACAGGCAGGCAGGCATTCTCGCAGGCAGACATTCTCGCAGGCAGGCAGGCAGGCAGGCAGGCAGTCAGGCCGGCATTCTCGCAGGCAGGCAGGCAGGCAGGCATTCTCGCAGGCAGGCAGCCAGTCATTCTCGCAGGCAGGCAGCAGGCATTCTCGCAGGCTGACATTCTCGCAGGCAGACAGCAGGCATTCTTACAGGCAGTCAGGCAGGCAGGCATTCTCGAAGGCATTCTCGCAGGCAGACATTCTCGCAGGGAGGCAGGCAGGCATTCTCGCAGGAAGGCAGGCAGGCATTCTCGCAGGCAGGCAGGCAGGCAGGCAGGCAGGCAGGCAGGCATTCTCGCAGGCAGGCAGGCAGGCATTCTTGCAGGCAGGCAGGCAGGCATTCTCGAAGGCATTCTCGCAGGCAGACATTCTCGCAGGCAGGCAGGCAGGCATTCTCGCAGGAAGGCAGGCAGGCAGACATTCTCGAAGGTAGGCAGGCAGGCAGGCATTCTCGCAGGTAGAAATTCTCGCAGGCATGCAGGCAGGCAGGCATTCTCGAAGGCAGGCAGGCAGGCAGGCATTGTCGCAGGCAGGCATTGTCGCAGGCAGGCGCACTGGCAGGCATTCTCGCAGGCAGGCAGGCAGGCAGGCAGTCAGGCCGGCATTCTCGCAGGCAGGCAGGCAGGCAGGCAGGCAGGCATGCATTCTCGCAGGCAGGCTGGCAGGCAGGCAGTCATTCTCACAGGCAGGCAGGCAGGCAGTCATTCTCACAGGCAGGCAGGCAGGCATTCTCGCAGGCAGGCAGGCAGGCATTCTTGCAGGCAGGCAGCCAGTCATTCTTGCAGGCAGGCAGACAGGCATTCTTGCAGGCAGGCATTGTCGCAGGCAGGCAGGCATTCTCACAGGCAGGCAAGGAGGCATTCTCGCTGGTAGGCAGGCAAGCAGGTAGGCATTCTCGCTGGCGGCAGGCAGGCATTCTCACAGGCAGGGAGGCAGGCATTCTCGCAGGCAGATATTCTCGCAGGGAGGCAGGCAGGCATTCTCACAGGCAGGCAGGCAAGCAGGCAGGCAGGCAGGAATTCTCGCAGGCAGTCAGGCAGGCATTCTCGCAGGCAGGCAGGCAGGCAGGCAGGCATTCTCGCAGGCATGCAGGCAGTCATTTTCGCATGCAGGCATTCTCGCAGGCAGGCGGGCTGCCAGGCATTCTCGCAGGCAGGCAGGCAGGCAGTCTCGCAGGAAGGCAGGCAAGCAGGCATTCTCGAAGGCAGACAGGCAGGCAGGCATTTTCGCAGGCAGACATTCTCGCAGGCAGGCAGGCAGGCAGGCAGTCAGGCGGGCATTCTCGCAGGCAGGCAGGCAGGCAGGCATTCTCGCTTGCAGGCAGGCAGGCAGGAATTCTCGCAGGCAGGCAGCCAGTCATTCTCGCAGCCAGGCAGCAGGCATTCTCGCAGGCAGACATTCTCGCAGGCAGGCAGCAGGCATTCTTACAGGCAGTCAGGCAGGCAGGCATTCTCCAAGGCATTCTCGCAGGCAGACATTCTCGCAGGGAGGCAGGCAGGCATTCTCGCAGGAAGGCAGGCAGGCATTCTCGCAGGCAGGCAGGCAGACAGGCAGGCAGGCATTCTCGCAGGCAGGCAGGCAGGCATTCTTGCAGGCAGGCAGGCAGGCATTCTCGCAGGCAGACATTCTCGCAGGCAGGCAGGCAGGCATTCTCACAGGCATTCAGGCAGGCAGGCATTCTCCAAGTGCATTCTCAAAGGCAGACATTCTCGCAGCCAGGCAGTCAGGCAGGCAGGCATTCTCGCAGGCAGACATTCTCGCGGGGAGGCAGGCAGGCATTCTCGCAGGAAGGCAGGCAGGCATTCTCGCAGGCAGGCAGGCAGGCAGGCAGGCAGGCAGGCAGGCAGGCATTCTCGCAGGCAGGCAGGCAGGCAGGCATTCTTGCAGGCAGGCAGGCAGGCAGGCATTCTCGCAGGCAGACATTCTCGCAGGCAGGCAGGCAGGCATTCTCACAGGCATTCAGGCAGGCAGGCATTCTCCAAGGCATTCTCACAGGCAGACATTCTCGCAGGCAGGCAGGCATGCAGGCAGTCTCTCAGGAAGGCAGGCAAGCAGGCATTCTCGAAGGCAGACAGGCAGGCAGGCATTCTCGCAGGCAGACATTCTCGCAGGCAGGCAGGCAGGCAGGCAGGCAGGCAGTCAGTCAGGCAGTCAGGCCGGCATTCTCGCAGGCAGGCAGGCAGGCAGGCATTCTCGCAGGCAGTCAGCCTGTCATTCTCGCAGGCAGGCAGGCAGGCAGGCATTCTCGCAGGAAGGCAGGCAGGCAGGCATTCTCGCACGCAGGCATTGTCGCAGGAAGGCGCACAGGCAGGCATTCTCGCAGGCAGGCAGGCAGGCAGGCACGCAGGCAGGCATTCTCGCTGGCAAGCAGGCAGGCAGGCATTCTCGCAGGCAGGCAGCCAGTCATTCTCGCAGGCAGGCAGCAGGCATTCTCGCAGGCAGATATTCTCGCAGGCAGGCAGCAGGCATTCTTACAGGCAGTCAGGCAGACAGGCATTCTCGAAGGCATTCTCGCAGGCAGACATTCTCGCAGGGAGGCAGGCAGGCAGGCAGGCAGGCATTCTCGCAGGCAGGCTTGCAGGCAGGCAGTCATTCTCACAGGCAGGCAGGCAGGCATTCTCACAGGCAGGCAGGCATTCTCGCAGGCATGCAGGCAGTCATTTTCGCACGTAGGCATTCTCGCAGGCAGGCGGGCTGCCAGGCATTCTCGCAGGCAGGCAGGCAGGCAGGAAGGCAGGCAGTCTTGCAGGCTGGCAGGTAGGCAGGCATTCTCGCAGGCAGGCGGGCAGGCAGGCATTCTCGCAGGCAGACATTCTCGCAGGCAGGCAGCAGGCATTCTTACAGGCAGTCAGGCAGGCAGGCATTCTCGAAGGCATTCTCGCAGGCAGACATTCTCGCAGGGAGGCAGGCAGGCAGGCAGGCAGGCATTCTCGCAGGAAGGCAGGCAGAGAGACATTCTCGAAGGTAGGCAGGCAGGCAGGCATTCTCACAGGCAGACATTCTCGCAGGCAGGCAGGCAGGCATTCTCGAAGGCAGGCAGGCAGGCAGGCATTCTCGCAGGCAGGCATTGTCGCAGGCAGGCGCACAGGCAGGCATTCTCGCTGGCAGGCAGGCAGGCAGGCAGGCAGTCAGGCCTGCAATCTCGCAGGCAGCCAGGCAGGCAGGCAGGCATTCTTGCAGGCAGGCAGCCAGTCATTCTCGCAGGCAGGCAGACAGGCATTCTTGCAGGCAGGCATTGTCGCAGGCAGGCAGGCATTCTCACAGGCAGGCAAGCAGGCATTCTCGCTGGTAGGCAGGCAAGCAGGTAGGCATTCTCGCTGGCAGGCAGGCAGGCATTCTCGCAGGCAGGCAGGCAGGCAGGCAGGCAGGCATTCTCGCAGGCAGGCAGGCAGGCATTCTTGCAGGCAGGCAGGCATTCTCGCAGGCAGACATTCTCGCAGGCAGGCAGGCAGGCATTCTCACAGGCATTCAGGCAGGCAGGCATTCTCCAAGTGCATTCTTACAGGCAGACATTCTCACAGCCAGGCAGGCAGGCAGGCAGGCAGGCAGGCATTCTCGCAGGCAGACATTCTCGCGGGGAGGCTGGCAGGCATTCTCGCAGGAAGGCAGGCAGGCATTCTCGCAGGCAGGCAGGCAGGCAGGCAGGCAGGCATTCTCGCAGGCAGGCAGGCAGGCAGGCATTCTTGCAGGCAGGCAGGCAGGCAGGCATTCTCGCAGGCAGACATTCTCGCAGGCAGGCAGGCAGGCATTCTCACAGGCATTCAGGCAGGCAGGCATTCTCCAAGGCATTCTCACAGGCAGACATTCTCGCAGCCAGGCAGGCAGGCAGGCAGGCAGGCATTCTCGCAGGAAGGCAGGCAGGCAGGCATTCTCGAAGGTAGGCAGGCAGGCAGGCATTCTCGCAGGCAGACATTCTCGCAGGCAGGCAGGCAGGCAGGCATTCTCGAAGGCAGGCAGGCAGGCAGGCATTCTCGCAGGCAGGCATTGTCGCAGGCAGGCGCACAGGCAGGCATTCTCACAGGCAGTCAGGCAGGCAATCTTGCAGGCAGGCATTCTCACAGGCAGGCAGGCAGGCAGGCAGGCATTTTCGCAGGCAAGCAGAGAGGCAGGCAGGCTGGCAGGCCGGCATTCTCGCAGGCAGGCAGCCAGGCAGGCATGCATTCTCGCAGGCAGGCTTGCAGGCAGGCAGTCATTCTCACAGGCAGGCAGGCAGGCATTCTCGCAGGCAGGCAGGCAGGCAGGCAGGCATTCTCACAGGCAGGCAGGCATTCTCGCAGGCATGCAGGCAGTCATTTTCGCAAGCAGGCATTCTCGCAGGCAGGCGGGCTGCCAGGCATTATCGCAGGCAGGCAGGCTGGCAGTCTCGCAGGCTGGCAGGTAGGCAGGCATTCTCGCAGGCAGGCGGGCAGGCAGGCATTCTCGCAGGCAGACATTCTCGCAGGCAGGCAGCAGGCATTCTCGCAGGCTGGCAGGCAGGCAGTCATTTTCACAGGCAGGCAGGCAGAAATTCTCGCAAGCAGGCAGGCAGGCAGGCAGGCATTTTCGCAGGCAGGCTTACAGGCAGGCAGGCAGGCATTCTCGAAGGCAGGCAGGCAGGCAGTCATTTTCACAGGCAGGCAGGCAGACATTCTCGCAAGCAGGCAGGCAGGCAGGCAGGCATTTTCGCAGGCAGGCTTACAGGCAGGCAGGCAGGCATTCTCGAAGGCAGGCAGGCAGGCAGGCATTCTCGCAGGCAGGCATTGTCGCAGGCAGGCGCACAGGCAGGCATTCTCACAGGCAGTCAGGCAGGCAATCTTGCAGGCAGGCATTCTCGCAGGCAGGCAGGCAGGCAGGCAGGCATTTTCGCAGGCAAGCAGAGAGGCAGGCAGGCTGGCAGGCCGGCATTCTCGCAGGCAGGCATGCATTCTCACAGGCAGGCTTGCAGGCAGGCAGTCATTCTCACAGGCAGGCAGGCAGGCAGGCATTCTCGCAGGCATGCAGGCAGTCATTTTCGCACGCAGGCATTCTCGCAGGCAGGCGGGCTGCCAGGCATTCTCGCAGGCAGGCAGGCAGGCAGGCAGGCAGTCTCGCAGGCTGGCAGGTAGGCAGGCATTCTCGCAGGCAGGCGGACAGGCAGGCATTCTCGCAGGCAGACATTCTCAGAGGCAGGCAGCAGGCATTCTTACAGGCAGTCAGGCAGGCAGGCATTCTCGAAGGCACTCTCGCAGGCAGACATTCTCGCAGGGAGGCAGGCAGGCATTCTCGCAGGAAGGCAGGCAGGCATTCTCGCAGGCAGGCAGGCAGGCAGGCAGGCATTCTCGCAGGCAGGCAGGCAGGCAGGCATTCTTGCAGGCAGGCAGGCATTCTCGCAGGCAGACATTCTCGCAGGCAGGCAGGCAGGCATTCTCACAGGCATTCAGACAGGCAGGCATTCTCCAAGTGCATTCTCACAGGCAGACATTCTCACAGCCAGGCAGGCAGGCAGGCAGGCAGGCATTCTCGCAGGCAGGCAGGCAGGCAGGCATTCTCGAAGGTAGGCAGGCAGGCAGGCATTCTCGCAAGCAGACATTCTCGCAGGCAGGCAGGCAGGCAGGCATTCTCGAAGGCAGGCAGGCAGGCAGGCATTGTCGCAGGCAGGCATTGTCGCAGGCAGGCGCACAGGCAGGCATTCTCGCAGGCAGGCAGGTAGGCAGGCAGTTAGGCCGGCATTCTCGCAGGCAGGCAGGCAGGCAGGCAGGCAGGCATGCATTCTAGCAGGCAGGCTGGCAGGCAGGCAGTCATTCTCATAGGCAGGCAGGAAGACATTCTCGCAGGCAGGCAGGCAGGCAGGCATTCTTGCCGGCAGGCAGCCAGTCATTCTCGCAGACAGGCATTCTTGCAGGCAGGCATTGTCGCAGGCAGGCAGGCATTCTCACAGGCAGGCAAGCAGGCATTCTCGCTGGTAGGCAGGCAAGCAGGTAGGCATTCTCCCTTGCAGGCAGGCAGGCATTCTCGCAGGCAGGCAGGCAGGCAGGCAGGCATTCTCGCAGGCAGGCAGGCATTCTTGCAGGCAGGCAGGCTGGCATTCTCGCAGGCAGACATTCTCGCAGGCAGGCAGGCAGGCATTCTCACAGGCATTCAGGCAGGCAGGCATTCTCCAAGTGCATTCTCACAGGCAGACATTCTCACAGGCAGGCAGGCAGGCAGACAGGCAGGCATACTCGTAGGCAGACATTCTCGCGGGGAGGCAGGCAGGCATTCTCGCAGGAAGGCAGGCAGGCATTCTCGCAGGCAGGCAGGCAGGCAGGCAGGCAGGCATTCTCGCAGGCAGGCAGGCAGGCAGGCATTCTTGCAGGCAGGCAGGCAGGCAGGCATTCTCGCAGGCAGACATTCTCGCAGGCAGGCAGGCAGGCATTCTCACACGCATTCAGGCAGGCAGGCATTCTCCAAGGCATTCTCACAGGCAGGCATTCTCGCAGCCAGGCAGGCAGGCAGGCATTCTCGAAGGTAGGCAGGCAGGCAGGCATTCTCCCAGGCAGACATTCTCGCAGGCAGGCAGGCAGGCATTCTCGAAGGCAGGCAGGCAGGCAGGCATTCTCGCAGGCAGGCATTGTCGCAGGCAGGCGCACAGGCAGGCATTCTCACAGGCAGTAAGGCAGGCAATCTTGCAGGCAGGCATTCTCGCAGGCAGGCAGGCAGGCAGGCAGGCAGGCATTTTCGCAGGCAAGCAGAGAGGCAGGCAGGCTGGCAGGCCGGCATTCTCGCAGGCAGGCAGCAAGGCAGGCATGCATTCTCGCAGGCAGGCTTGCAGGCAGGCAGTCATTCTCACAGGCAGGCAGGAAGGCATTCTCGCAGGCAGTCAGGCAGGCAGGCAGGCAGGCATTCTCGCAGGCAGGCAGGCAGGCAGGCATTCTCACAGGCAGGCAGGCATTCTCGCAGGCATGCAGGCAGTCATTTTCGCACGCAGGCATACTCGCAGGCGGGCGGGCTGCCAGGCATTCTCGCAGGCAGGCATGCAGGCAGGCAGGCAGGCAGTGTCGCAGGAAGGCAGGCAAGCAGGCATTCTCGAAGGCAGACAGGCAGGCAGGCATTCTCGCAGGCAGACATTCTCGCAGGCAGGCAGGCAGGCAGGCAGGCAGTCAGGCCGGCATTCTCGCAGGCAGGCAGGCAGGCAGGCATTCTCGCAGGCAGGCAGCCAGTCATTCTCGCAGGCAGGCAGCAGGCATTCTCGCAGGCTGACATTCTCGCAGGCAGACAGCAGGCATTCTTACAGGCAGTCAGGCAGGCAGGCATTCTCGAAGGCATTCTCGCAGGCAGACATTCTCGCAGGGAGGCAGGCAGGCATTCTCGCAGGAAGGCAGGCAGGCATTCTCGCAGGCAGGCAGGCAGGCAGGCAGGCAGGCAGGCAGGCATTCTCGCAGGCAGGCAGGCAGGCATTCTTGCAGGCAGGCAGGCAGGCATTCTCGAAGGCATTCTCGCAGGCAGACATTCTCGCAGGCAGGCAGGCAGGCATTCTCGCAGGAAGGCAGGCAGGCAGACATTCTCGAAGGTAGGCAGGCAGGCAGGCATTCTCGCAGGTAGAAATTCTCGCAGGCATGCAGGCAGGCAGGCATTCTCGAAGGCAGGCAGGCAGGCAGGCATTGTCGCAGGCAGGCATTGTCGCAGGCAGGCGCACTGGCAGGCATTCTCGCAGGCAGGCAGGCAGGCAGGCAGTCAGGCCGGCATTCTCGCAGGCAGGCAGGCAGGCAGGCAGGCAGGCATGCATTCTCGCAGGCAGGCTGGCAGGCAGGCAGTCATTCTCACAGGCAGGCAGGCAGGCAGTCATTCTCACAGGCAGGCAGGCAGGCATTCTCGCAGGCAGGCAGGCAGGCATTCTTGCAGGCAGGCAGCCAGTCATTCTTGCAGGCAGGCAGACAGGCATTCTTGCAGGCAGGCATTGTCGCAGGCAGGCAGGCATTCTCACAGGCAGGCAAGGAGGCATTCTCGCTGGTAGGCAGGCAAGCAGGTAGGCATTCTCGCTGGCGGCAGGCAGGCATTCTCACAGGCAGGGAGGCAGGCATTCTCGCAGGCAGATATTCTCGCAGGGAGGCAGGCAGGCATTCTCACAGGCAGGCAGGCAAGCAGGCAGGCAGGCAGGAATTCTCGCAGGCAGTCAGGCAGGCATTCTCGCAGGCAGGCAGGCAGGCAGGCAGGCATTCTCGCAGGCATGCAGGCAGTCATTTTCGCATGCAGGCATTCTCGCAGGCAGGCGGGCTGCCAGGCATTCTCGCAGGCAGGCAGGCAGGCAGTCTCGCAGGAAGGCAGGCAAGCAGGCATTCTCGAAGGCAGACAGGCAGGCAGGCATTTTCGCAGGCAGACATTCTCGCAGGCAGGCAGGCAGGCAGGCAGTCAGGCGGGCATTCTCGCAGGCAGGCAGGCAGGCAGGCATTCTCGCTGGCAGGCAGGCAGGCAGGAATTCTCGCAGGCAGGCAGCCAGTCATTCTCGCAGCCAGGCAGCAGGCATTCTCGCAGGCAGACATTCTCGCAGGCAGGCAGCAGGCATTCTTACAGGCAGTCAGGCAGGCAGGCATTCTCCAAGGCATTCTCGCAGGCAGACATTCTCGCAGGGAGGCAGGCAGGCATTCTCGCAGGAAGGCAGGCAGGCATTCTCGCAGGCAGGCAGGCAGACAGGCAGGCAGGCATTCTCGCAGGCAGGCAGGCAGGCATTCTTGCAGGCAGGCAGGCAGGCATTCTCGCAGGCAGACATTCTCGCAGGCAGGCAGGCAGGCATTCTCACAGGCATTCAGGCAGGCAGGCATTCTCCAAGGCATTCTCACAGGCAGATATTCTCGCAGGCAGGCAGGCAGGCAGGCAGTCTCGCAGGAAGGCAGGCAAGCAGGCATTCTCGAAGGCAGACAGGCAGGCAGGCATTCTCGCAGGCAGACATTCTCGCAGGCAGGCAGGCAGGCAGGCAGGCAGTCAGGCCGGCATTCTCGCAGGCAGGCAGGCAGGCAGGCATTCTCGCTGGCAAGCAGGCAGGCAGGCATTCTCGCAGGCAGGCAGCCAGTCATTCTCGCAGGTAGGCAGCAGGCATTCTCGCAGGCAGACATTCTCGCAGGCAGGCAGCAGGCATTCTTACAGGCAGTCAGGCAGACAGGCATTTTCGAAGGCATTCTCGCAGGCAGACATTCTCGAAGGGAGGCAGGCAGGCATTCTCGCAGGAAGGCAAGCAGGCATTCTCGCAAGCAGGCAGGCAGACAGGCAGACAGGCATTCTCGCAGGCAGGCAGGCAGGCAGGCATTCTTGCAGGCAGGCAGGCAGGCAGGCATTCTCGCAGGCAGACATTCTCGCAGGCAGGCAGGCAGGCATTCTCACAGGCATTCAGGCAGGCAGGCATTCTCCAAGGCATTCTCACAAGCAGACATTCTCACAGCCAGGCAGGCAGGCAGGCAGGCAGGCATTCTCGCAGGAAGGCAGGCAGGCAGGCATTCTCGAATGTAGGCAGGCAGGCAGGCATTCTCGCAGGCAGACATTCTCGCAGGCAGGCAGGCAGGCAGGCATTCTCGCAGGAAGGCAGGCAGGCAGGCATTCTCGCAGGCAGGCATTGTCGCAGGAAGGCGCACAGGCAGGCATTCTCGCAGGCAGGCAGGCAGGCAGGCACGCAGGCATGCATTCTCGCAGGCAGGCAGGCAGGCAGGCATGCATTCTCGCAGGCAGGCAGGCAGTCATTCTCACAGGCAGGCAGGTAGGCATTCTCGCAGGCAGGCAGGCAGGCAGGCATTCTTGCAGGCAGGAAGCCAGTCATTCTCGCAGGCAGGCAGACAGGCATTCTTGCAGGCAGGCATTGTCGCAAGCAGGCAGGCAGGCATTCTCACAGGCAGGCAAGCAGGCATTCTCGCTGGTAGGCAGGCAAGCAGGTAGGCATTCTCGCTGACAGGCAGGCAGGCAGGCAGGCCTTCTCGCAGGTAGGCAGGCAGGCATTCTCACAGGCAGGCAGGCAGGCATTCTTGCAGGCAGGCATTCTCGCAGGCAAGCAGGTAGGCATTCTCGATGGCAGGCAGGCAGGCAGGCAGGCATTCTCGCAGGCAGGCAGGCAGTCATTTTCACAGACAGGCAGGCAGACATTCTCGCAAGCAGGCAGGCAGGCAGGCAGGCATTTTCGCAGGCAGGCTTACAGGCAGGCAGGCAGGCAAGCCGGCATTCTCGCAGGCAGGCAGGCAGACAGGCATGCATTCTCGCAGGCAGGCTGGCAGGCAGGCAGTTATTTTCACAGGCAGGCAAGCAGACATTCTCGTAGGCAGGAATTCTCGCAGGCAGGCAGGCAGGCAGGCAAGCAGGCAGGCATTCTCGCAGGCAGGCTGGCAGGCAGGCAGTCATTTTCACAGGCAGGCAGGCAGACATTCTCGCAGGCAGGAATTCTCGCAGGCAAGCAGGAAGGCAGGCATCCAGGCATTCTCGCACGAAGGCAGGCATTCTCGAAGGCAGGCAGGCAGGCAGAATTTCTCGCAGGAAGGCAGTCAGGCAGGCATTCTCACAGGCAGTCAGGCAGGCATTCTTGCAGGCAGGCATTCTCGCAGGCAGGCAGGCAGGCAGGCAGGCATTTTCGCAGGCAAGCAGAGAGGCAGGCAGGCTGGCAGGCCAGCATTCTCGCAGGCAGGCTTGCAGGCAGGCAGTCATTCTCACAGGCAGGCAGGCAGGCATTCTCGCAGGCAGGCAGGCAGGCAGGCAGGCAGGCAGGCAGGCAGGCATTCTCGCAGGCATGCAGGCAGTCATTTTCGCACGCAGGCATTCTCGCAGGCAGGCGGGCTGCCAGGCATTCTCGCAGGCAGGCAGGCAGGCAGGCAGGCAGTCTCGCAGGAAGGCAGGCAAGCAGGCATTCTCGAAGGCAGACAAGCAGGCAGGCATTCCCGCAGGCAGACATTCTCGCAGGCAGGCAGGCAGTGAGGCCGGCATTCTCGCAGGCAGGCAGGCAGGCATTCTCGCTGGCAGGCATGCAGGCAGGCATTCTCGCAGGCAGGCAGCCAATCATTCTCGCAGGCAGGCAGCAGGCATTCTCGCAGGCAGACATTCTCGCAGGCAGGCAGGCAGGCATTCTCGCAGGCAGGCAGGCAGGCAGGCATTCTTGCAGGCAGGCAGGCTGGCATTCTCGCAGGCAGACATTCTCGCAGGCAGGCAGGCAGGCATTCTCACAGGCATTCAGGCAGGCAGGCATTCTCCAAGTGCATTCTCAAAGGCAGACATTCTCGCAGCCAGGCAGGCAGGCAGGCAGGCATTCTCGCAGGCAGACATTCTCGCGGGGAGGCAGGCAGGCATTCTCGCAGGAAGGCAGGCAGGCATTCTCGCAGGCAGGCAGGCAGGCAGGCAGGCAGGCAGGCAGGCAGGCATTCTCGCAGGCAGGCAGGCAGGCAGGCATTCTTGCAGGCAGGCAGGCAGGCAGGCATTCTCGCAGGCAGACATTCTCGCAGGCAGGCAGGCAGGCATTCTCACAGGCATTCAGGCAGGCAGGCATTCTCCAAGGCATTCTCACAGGCAGACATTCTCGCAGGCAGGCAGGCATGCAGGCAGTCTCTCAGGAAGGCAGGCAAGCAGGCATTCTCGAAGGCAGACAGGCAGGCAGGCATTCTCGCAGGCAGACATTCTCACAGGCAGGCAGGCAGGCAGGCAGGCAGGCAGTCAGTCAGGCAGTCAGGCCGGCATTCTCGCAGGCAGGCAGGCAGGCAGGCATTCTCGCAGGCAGTCAGCCAGTCATTCTCGCAGGCAGGCAGGCAGGCAGGCATTCTCGCAGGAAGGCAGGCAGGCAGGCATTCTCGCACGCAGGCATTGTCGCAGGAAGGCGCACAGGCAGGCATTCTCGCAGGCAGGCAGGCAGGCAGGCACGCAGGCAGGCATTCTCGCTGGCAAGCAGGCAGGCAGGCATTCTCGCAGGCAGGCAGCCAGTCATTCTCGCAGGCAGGCAGCAGGCATTCTCGCAGGCAGATATTCTCGCAGGCAGGCAGCAGGCATTCTTACAGGCAGTCAGGCAGACAGGCATTCTCGAAGGCATTCTCGCAGGCAGACATTCTCGCAGGGAGGCAGGCAGGCATTCTCGCAGGAAGGCAAGCAGGCATTCTCGCAGGCAGGCAGGCAGACAGGCAGGCAGGCATTCTCGCAGGCAGGCAGGCATTCTCACAGGCATTCAGGCAGGCAGGCATTCTCCAAGGCATTCTCACAAGCAGACATTCTCACAGCCAGGCAGGCAGGCAGGCAGGCAGGCATTCTCGCAGGAAGGCAGGCAGGCAGGCATTCTCGAATGTAGGCAGGCAGGCAGGCATTCTCGCAGGCAGACATTCTCGCAGGCAGGCAGGCAGGCAGGCATTCTCGCAGGAAGGCAGGCAGGCAGGCATTCTGGCAGGCAGGCATTGTCCCAGGAAGGCGCACAGGCAGGCATTCTCGCAGGCAGGCAGGCAGGCAGGCACGCAGGCATGCATTCTCGCAGGCAGGCAGGCAGGCAGTCATTCTCACAGGCAGGCAGGCAGGCATTCTCGCAGGCAGGCAGGCAGGCAGGCATTCTTGCAGGCAGGCAGCCAGTCATTCTCGCAGGCAGGCAGACAGGCATTCTTGCAGGCAGGCATTGTCGCAAGCAGGCAGGCAGGCATTCTCACAGGCAGGCAAGCAGGCATTCTCGCTGGTAGGCAGGCAAGCAGGTAGGCATTCTCGCTGGCAGGCAGGCAGGCAGGCAGGCATTCTCGCAGGTAGGCAGGCAGGCATTCTCACAGGCAGGCAGGCAGGCATTCTTGCAGGCAGGCATTCTCGCAGGCAAGCAGGTAGGCATTCTCGATGGCAGGCAGGCAGGCAGGCAGGCATTCTCGCAGGCAGGCAGGCAGTCATTTTCACAGACAGGCAGGCAGACATTCTCGCAAGCAGGCAGGCAGGCAGGCAGGCATTTTCGCAGGCAGGCTTACAGGCAGGCAGGCAGGCAAGCCGGCATTCTCGCAGGCAGGCAGGCAGACAGGCATGCATTCTCGCAGGCAGGCTGGCAGGCAGGCAGTTATTTTCACAGGCAGGCAAGCAGACATTCTCGTAGGCAGGAATTCTCGCAGGCAGGCAGGCAGGCAGGCAAGCAGGCAGGCATTCTCGCAGGCAGGCTGGCAGGCAGGCAGTCATTTTCACAGGCAGGCAGGCAGACATTCTCGCAGGCAGGAATTCTCGCAGGCAGGCAGGAAGGCAGGCATCCAGGCATTCTCGCACGAAGGCAGGCATTCTCGAAGGCAGGCAGGCAGGCAGAATTTCTCGCAGGAAGGCAGTCAGGCAGGCATTCTCACAGGCAGTCAGGCAGGCATTCTTGCAGGCAGGCATTCTCGCAGGCAGGCAGGCAGGCAGGCATTTTCGCAGGCAAGCAGAGAGGCAGGCAGGCTGGCAGGCCGGCATTCTCGCAGGCAGGCAGCCAGGCAGGCATGCATTCTCGCAGGCAGGCTTGCAGGCAGGCAGTCATTCTCACAGGCAGGCAGGCAGGCATTCTCGCAGGCAGGCAGGCAGGCAGGCAGGCATTCTCACAGGCAGGCAGGCATTCTCGCAGGCATGCAGGCAGTCATTTTCGCACGCAGGCATTCTCGCAGGCAGGCGGGCTGCCAGGCATTCTCGCAGGCAGGCAGGCAGGCAGGCAGGCAGGCAGTCTCGCAGGAAGGCAGGCAAGCAGGCATTCTCGAAGGCAGACAAGCAGGCAGGCATTCCCGCAGGCAGACATTCTCGCAGGCAGGCAGGCAGTGAGGCCGGCATTCTCGCAGGCAGGCAGGCAGGCATTCTCGCTGGCAGGCAGGCAGGCAGGCATTCTCGCAGGCAGGCAGCCAGTCATTCTCGCAGGCAGGCAGCAGGCATTCTCGCAGGCAGACATTCTCGCAGGCAGGCAGCAGGCATTCTTACAGGCAGTCAGGCAGGCAGGCATTCTCAAAGGCATTCTCGCAGGCAGACATTCTCGCAGGGAGGCAGGCAGGCATTCTCGCAGGAAGGCAGGCAGGCATTCTCGCAGGCAGGCAGGCAGGCAGGCATTCTTGCAGGCAGGCAGGCAGGCAGGCAGGCATTCTTGCAGGCAGGCAGGCAGGCAGGCATTCTCGAAGGCATTCTCGCAGGCAGACATTCTCGCAGGCAGGCAGGAAGGCATTATCACAGGCATTCAGGCAGGCAGGCATTCTCACAGGCAGACATTCTCGCAGCCAGGCAGGCAGGCAGGCAGGCATTCTCGCAGGAAGGCAGGCAGGCAGGCATTCTCGAAGGTAGGCAGGCAGGCAGGCATTCTCGCAGGCAGACATTCTCGCAGGCAGGCAGGCAGGCATTCTCGAAGGCAGGCAGGCAGGCAGGCATTCTCGCAGGCAGGCAGGCAGTCATTTTCACAGACAGGCAGGCAGACATTCTCGCAAGCAGGCAGGCAGGCAGGCAGGAATTTTCGCAGGCAGGCTTACAGGCAGGCAGGCAGACAGGCCGGCATTCTCGCAGGCAGGCAGGCAGACAGGCATGCATTCTCGCAGGCAGACTGGCAGGCAGGCAGTTATTTTCACAGGCAGGCAGGCAGACATTCTCGCAGGCAGGAATTCTCGCAGGCAGGCAGGCAGGCATTCTCACAGGCAGGCAGACATTCTCGCAGGCAGGAATTCTCGCAGGCAAGCAGGAAGGCAGGCATCCAGGCATTCTCGCACGAAGGCAGGCATTCTCGAAGGCAGGCAGGCAGGCAGAATTTCTCGCAGGAAGGCAGTCAGGCAGGCATTCTCACAGGCAGTCAGGCAGGCATTCTTGCAGGCAGGCATTCTCGCAGGCAGGCAGGCAGGCAGGCATTTTCGCAGGCAAGCAGAGAGGCAGGCAGGCTGGCAGGACGGCATTCTCGCAGGCAGGCAGGCAGGCAGGCATGCATTCTCGCAGGCAGGCTTGCAGGCAGGCAGTCATTCTCACAGGCAGGCAGGCAGGCATTCTCGCAGGCAGGTAGGCAGGCAGGCAGGCAGGCAGGCCGGCATTCTCGCAGGCAGGCAGGCAGACAGGCATGCATTCTCGCAGGCAGGCTGGCAGGCAGGCAGTTATTTTCACAGGCAGGCAGGCAGACATTCTCGCAGGCAGGAATTCTCGCAGGCAGGCAGGCAGGCAAGCAGGCAGGCATTCTCGCAGGCAGGCTGGCAGGCAGGCAGTCATTTTCACAGGCAGGCAGGCAGACATTCTCGCAGGCAGGAATTCTCGCAGGCAGGCAGGAAGGCAGGCATCCAGGCATTCTCGCACGAAGGCAGGCATTCTCGAAGGCAGGCAGGCAGGCAGAATTTCTCGCAGGAAGGCAGTCAGGCAGGCATTCTCACAGGCAGTCAGGCAGGCATTCTTGCAGGCAGGCATTCTCGCAGGCAGGCAGGCTGGCAGGCCGGCATTCTCGCAGGCAGGCAGCCAGGCAGGCATGCATTCTCGCAGGCAGGCTTGCAGGCAGGCAGTCATTCTCACAGGCAGGCAGGCAGGCATTCTCGCAGGCAGGCGGGCTGCCAGGCATTCTCGCAGGCAGGCAGGCATTCTCACAGGCATTCAGGCAGGCAGGCATTCTCCAAGGCATTCTCACAAGCAGACATTCTCACAGCCAGGCAGGCAGGCAGGCAGGCAGGCATTCTCGCAGGAAGGCAGGCAGGCAGGCATTCTCGAATGTAGGCAGGCAGGCAGGCATTCTCGCAGGCCGACATTCTCGCAGGCAGGCAGGCAGGCAGGCATTCTCGCAGGAAGGCAGGCAGGCAGGCATTCTGGCAGGCAGGCATTGTCCCAGGAAGGCGCACAGGCAGGCATTCTCGCAGGCAGGCAGGCAGGCAGGCACGCAGGCATGCATTCTCGCAGGCAGGCAGGCAGGCAGTCATTCTCACAGGCAGGCAGGCAGGCATTCTCGCAGGCAGGCAGGCAGGCAGGCATTCTTGCAGGCAGGCAGCCAGTCATTCTCGCAGGCAGGCAGACAGGCATTCTTGCAGGCAGGCATTGTCGCAAGCAGGCAGGCAGGCATTCTCACAGGCAGGCAAGCAGGCATTCTCGCTGGTAGGCAGGCAAGCAGGTAGGCATTCTCGCTGGCAGGCAGGCAGGCAGGCAGGCATTCTCGCAGGTAGGCAGGCAGGCATTCTCACAGGCAGGCAGGCAGGCATTCTTGCAGGCAGGCATTCTCGCAGGCAAGCAGGTAGGCATTCTCGATGGCAGGCAGGCAGGCAGGCAGGCATTCTCGCAGGCAGGCAGGCAGTCATTTTCACAGACAGGCAGGCAGACATTCTCGCAAGCAGGCAGGCAGGCAGGCAGGCATTTTCGCAGGCAGGCTTACAGGCAGGCAGGCAGGCAAGCCGGCATTCTCGCAGGCAGGCAGGCAGACAGGCATGCATTCTCGCAGGCAGGCTGGCAGGCAGGCAGTTATTTTCACAGGCAGGCAAGCAGACATTCTCATAGGCAGGAATTCTCGCAGGCAGGCAGGCAGGCAGGCAAGCAGGCAGGCATTCTCGCAGGCAGGCTGGCAGGCAGGCAGTCATTTTCACAGGCAGGCAGGCAGACATTCTCGCAGGCAGGAATTCTCGCAGGCAGGCAGGAAGGCAGGCATCCAGGCATTCTCGCACGAAGGCAGGCATTCTCGAAGGCAGGCAGGCAGGCAGAATTTCTCGCAGGAAGGCAGTCAGGCAGGCATTCTCACAGGCAGTCAGGCAGGCATTCTTGCAGGCAGGCATTCTCGCAGGCAGGCAGGCAGGCAGGCATTTTCGCAGGCAAGCAGAGAGGCAGGCAGGCTGGCAGGCCGGCATTCTCGCAGGCAGGCAGCCAGGCAGGCATGCATTCTCGCAGGCAGGCTTGCAGGCAGGCAGTCATTCTCACAGGCAGGCAGGCAGGCATTCTCGCAGGCAGGCAGGCAGGCAGGCAGGCATTCTCACAGGCAGGCAGGCATTCTCGCAGGCATGCAGGCAGTCATTTTCGCACGCAGGCATTCTCGCAGGCAGGCGGGCTGCCAGGCATTCTCGCAGGCAGGCAGGCAGGCAGGCAGGCAGGCAGTCTCGCAGGAAGGCAGGCAAGCAGGCATTCTCGAAGGCAGACAAGCAGGCAGGCATTCCCGCAGGCAGACATTCTCGCAGGCAGGCAGGCAGTGAGGCCGGCATTCTCGCAGGCAGGCAGGCAGGCATTCTCGCTGGCAAGCAGGCAGGCAGGCATTCTCGCAGGCAGGCAGCCAGTCATTCTCGCAGGCTGGCAGCAGGCATTCTCGCAGGCAGACATTCTCGCAGGCAGGCAGCAGGCATTCTTACAGGCAGTCAGGCAGGCAGGCATTCTCAAAGGCATTCTCGCAGGCAGACATTCTCGCAGGGAGGCAGGCAGGCATTCTCGCAGGAAGGCAGGCAGGCATTCTCGCAGGCAGGCAGGCAGGCAGGCATTCTTGCAGGCAGGCAGGCAGGCAGGGATTCTTGCAGGCAGGCAGGCAGGCAGGCATTCTCGAAGGCACTCTCGCAGGCAGACATTCTCGCAGGCAGGCAGGAAGGCATTATCACAGGCATTCAGGCAGGCAGGCATTCTCACAGGCAGACATTCTCGCAGCCAGGCAGGCAGGCAGGCAGGCATTCTCGCAGGAAGGCAGGCAGGCAGGCATTCTCGAAGGTAGGCAGGCAGGCAGGCATTCTCGCAGGCAGACATTCTCGCAGGCAGGCAGGCAGGCATTCTCGAAGGCAGGCAGGCAGGCAGGCATTCTCGCAGGCAGGCAGGCAGTCATTTTCACAGACAGGCAGGCAGACATTCTCGCAAGCAGGCAGGCAGGCAGGCAGGAATTTTCGCAGGCAGGCTTACAGGCAGGGAGGCAGGCAGGCCGGCATTCTCGCAGGCAGGCAGGCAGACAGGCATGCATTCTCGCAGGCAGACTGGCAGGCAGGCAGTTATTTTCACAGGCAGGCAGGCAGACATTCTCGCAGGCAGGAATTCTCGCAGGCAGGCAGGCAGGCATTCTCACAGGCAGGCAGACATTCTCGCAGGCAGGAATTCTCGCAGGCAAGCAGGAAGGCAGGCATCCAGGCATTCTCGCACGAAGGCAGGCATTCTCGAAGGCAGGCAGGCAGGCAGAATTTCTCGCAGGAAGGCAGTCAGGCAGGCATTCTCACAGGCAGTCAGGCAGGCATTCTTGCAGGCAGGCATTCTCGCAGGCAGGCAGGCAGGCAGGCATTTTCGCAGGCAAGCAGAGAGGCAGGCAGGCTGGCAGGCCGGCATTCTCGCAGGCAGGCAGGCAGGCAGGCATGCATTCTCGCAGGCAGGCTTGCAGGCAGGCAGTCATTCTCACAGGCAGGCAGGCAGGCATTCTCGCACGCAGGTAGGCAGGCAGGCAGGCAGGCAGGCCGGCATTCTCGCAGGCAGGCAGGCAGACAGGCATGCATTCTCGCAGGCAGGCTGGCAGGCAGGCAGTTATTTTCACAGGCAGGCAGGCAGACATTCTCGCAGGCAGGAATTCTCGCAGGCAGGCAGGCAGGCAAGCAGGCAGGCATTCTCGCAGGCAGGCTGGCAGGCAGGCAGTCATTTTCACAGGCAGGCAGGCAGACATTCTCGCAGGCAGGAATTCTCGCAGGCAGGCAGGAAGGCAGGCATCCAGGCATTCTCGCACGAAGGCAGGCATTCTCGAAGGCAGGCAGGCAGGCAGAATTTCTCGCAGGAAGGCAGTCAGGCAGGCATTCTCACAGGCAGTCAGGCAGGCATTCTTGCAGGCAGGCATTCTCGCAGGCAGGCAGGCTGGCAGGCCGGCATTCTCACAGGCAGGCAGCCAGGCAGGCAGCCAGGCAGGCATGCATTCTCGCAGGCAGGCTTGCAGGCAGGCAGGCAGGCAGGCATTCTCGCAGGCAGACATTCTCGCGGGGAGGCAGGCAGGCATTCTCGCAGGAAGGCAGGCAGGCATTCTCGCAGGCAGGCAGGCAGGCAGGCAGGCATTCTCGCAGGCAGGCAGGCAGGCAGGCAGGCATTCTCGCAGGCAGACATTCTCGCAGGCAGGCAGGCAGGCATTCTCACAGGCATTCAGGCAGGCAGGCATTCTCCAAGGCATTCTCACAGGCAGACATTCTCGCAGCCAGGCAGGCAGGCAGGCAGGCATTCTCGCAGGAAGTCAGGCAGGCAGGCATTCTCGCAGGTAGAAATTCTCGCAGGCAGGCAGGCAGGCAGGCATTCTCGAAGGCAGGCAGGCAGGCAGGCATTCTCGCAGGCAGGCATTGTCGCAGGCAGGCGCACAGGCAGGCATTCTCGCTGGCAGGCAGGCAGGCAGTCAGGCCGGCAATCTCGCAGGCAGCCAGGCAGGCAGGCAGGCAGGCAGGCAGGCAGGCATTCTTGCAGGCAGGCAGTCAGTCATTCTCGCAGGCAGGCAGACAGGCATTCTTGCAGGCAGGCATTGTCGCAGGCAGGCAGGCATTCTCACAGGCAGGCAAGCAGGCATTCTCGCTGGTAGGCAGGCAAGCAAGTAGGCATTCTCGCTGGCAGGCAGGCAGGCATTTTCGCAGGCAGGCAGGCAGGCAGGCAGGCAGGCAGGCAGGCATTCTCGCAGGCAGGCAGGCAGGCAGGCATTCTTGCAGGCAGGCAGGCAGGCATTCTCGCAGGCAGACATTCTCGCAGGCAGACAGTCAGTCATTCTCGCAGGCAGGCAGACAGGCATTCTTGCAGGCAGGCATTGTCGCAGGCAGGCAGGCATTCTCACAGGCAGGCAAGCAGGCATTCTCGCTGGTAGGCAGGCAAGCAGGTAGGCATTCTCGCTGGCAGGCAGACAGGCATTCTCGCAGGCAGGCAGGCAGGCAGGCAGGCAGGCATTCTCGCAGGCAGGCAGGCAGGCAGGCATTCTTGCAGGCAGGCAGGCAGGCATTCTCGCAGGCAGACATTCTCGAAGGCAGACAGGCAGGCATTCTCACAGGCATTCAGGCAGGCAGGCATTCTCCAAGTGCATTCTCACAGGCAGACATTCTCACAGCCAGGCAGGCAGGCAGGCAGGCAGGCAGGCATTCTCGCAGGCAGACATTCTCGCGGGGAGGCAGGCAGGCATTCTCGCAGGAAGGCAGGCAGGCATTCTCGCAGGCAGGCAGGCAGGCAGGCAGGCATTCTCGCAGGCAGGCAGGCAGGCAGGCATTCTTGCAGGCAGGCAGGCAGGCAGGCATTCTCGCAGGCAGACATTCTCGCAGGCAGGCAGGCAGGCATTCTCACAGGCATTCAGGCAGGCAGGCATTCTCCAAGGCATTCTCACAGGCAGACATTCTCGCAGCCAGGCAGGCACGCAGGCAGACATTCTCGCAGGCAGGCAGGCAGGCAGGCATTCTCGAAGGCAGGCAGGCAGGCAGGCATTCTCGCAGGCAGGCATTGTCGCAGGCAGGCGCACAGGCAGGCATTCTCACAGGCAGTCAGGCAGGCAATCTTGCAGGCAGGCATTCTCGCAGGCAGGCAGGCAGGCAGGCAGGCATTTTCGCAGGCAAGCAGAGAGGCAGGCAGGCTGGCAGGCCGGCATTCTCGCAGGCAGGCAGCCAGGCAGGCATGCATTTTCGCAGGCAGGCTTGCAGGCAGGCAGTCATTCTCACAGGCAGGCAGGCAGGCATTCTCGCAGGCAGGCAGGCAGGCAGGCAGGCAGGCATTCTCACAGGCAGGCAGGCATTCTCACAGGCAGGCGGGCTGCCAGGCATTATCGCAGGCAGGCAGGCAGGCAGGCTGGCAGTCTCGCAGGCTGGCAGGTAGGCAGGCATTCTCGCAGGCAGGCGGGCAGGCAGGCATTCTCGCAGGCAGACATTCTCGCAGGGAGGCAGCAGGCATTCTCGCAGGCAGGCAGGCAGGCAGTCATTTTCACAGGCAGGCAGGCAGACATTCTCGCAAGCAGGCAGGCAAGCAGGCAGGCATTTTCGCAGGCAGGCTTACAGGCAGGCAGGCAGGCATTCTCGAAGGCAGGCAGGCATTCTCGCAGGCAGGCATTGTCGCAGGCAGGCGCACAGGCAGGCATTCTCACAGGCAGTCAGGCAGGCAATCTTGCAGGCAGGCATTCTCGCAGGCAGGCAGGCAGGCATTTTCGCAGGCAAGCAGAGAGGCAGGCAGGCTGGCAGGCCGGCATTCTCGCAGGCAGTCATGCATTCTCGCAGGCAGGCTTGCAGGCAGGAAGTCATTCTCACAGGCAGGCAGGCAGGCAGGCAGGCATTCTCACAGGCAGGCAGGCATTCTCGCAGGCATGCAGGCAGTCATTTTCGCACGCAGGCATTCTCGCAGGCAGTCGGGTTGCCAGGCATTCTCGCAGGCAGGCAGGCAGGTAGGTAGGCAGTCTCGCAGGCTGGCAGGTAGGCAGGCATTCTCGCAGGCAGGCGGGCAGGCAGGCATTCTCGCAGGCAGACATTCTCGCAGGCAGGCAGCAGGCATTCTTACAGGCAGTCAGGCAGGCAGGCATTCTCGAAGGCACTCTCGCAGGCAGACATTCTCACAGGGAGGCAGGCAGGCATTCTCGCAGGAAGGCAGGCAGGCATTCTCGCAGGCAGGCAGGCAGGCAGGCAGGAAGGCAGGCATTCTCGCAGGCAGGCAGGCAGGCAGGCATTCTTGCAGGCAGGCAGGCAGGCAGGCATTCTCGCAGGCAGACATTCTCGCAGGCAGGCAGGCAGGCATTCTCACAGGCATTCAGACAGGCAGGCATTCTCCAAGGCATTCTCACAGGCAGACATTCTCACAGCCAGGCAGGCAGGCAGGCAGGCAGGCATTCTGGCAGGCAGGCAGGCAGGCAGGCATTCTCGAAGGTAGTCAGGCAGGCATTCTCGCAAGCAGACATTCTCGCAGGCAGGCAGGCAGGCAGGCATTCTCGAAGGCAGGCAGGCAGGCAGGCATTGTCGCAGGCAGGCATTGTCGCAGGCAGGCGCACAGGCAGGCATTCTCGCAGGCAGGCAGGCAGGCAGGCAGGCAGTCAGGCCGGCATTCTCGCAGGCAGGCAGGCAGGCAGGCAGGCAGGCAGGCATGCTTTCTCGCAGGCAGGCTGGCAGGCAGGCAGTCATTCTCACAGGCAGGCAGGCAGGCATTCTCGCAGGCAGGCAGGCAGGCAGGCATTCTTGCAGGCAGGCAGCCAGTCATTCTCGCAGGCAGGCAGACAGGCATTCTTGCAGGCAGGCATTGTCACAGGCAGGCAGGCATTCTCACAGGCAGGCAAGCAGGCATTCTCGCTGGTAGGCAGGCAAGCAGGTAGGCATTCTCGCTTGCAGGCAGGCAGGCATTCTCGCAGGCAGGCAGGCAGGCAGGCAGGCAGGCATTCTCGCAGGCAGGCAGGCAGGCAGGCATTCTTGCAGGCAGGCAGGCTGGCATTCTCACAGGCAGACATTCTCGCAGGCAGGCAGGCAGGCATTCTCACAGGCATTCAGGCAGGCAGGCATTCTCCAAGTGCATTCTTACAGGCAGACATTCTCGCAGCCAGGCAGGCAGGCAGGCAGGCATTCTCGCAGGCAGACATTCTCGCGGGGAGGCAGGCAGGCATTCTCGCAGGAAGGCAGGCAGGCATTCTCGCAGGCAGGCAGGCAGGCAGGCAGGCATTCTCGCAGGCAGGCAGGCAGGCAGGCATTCTTGCAGGCAGGCAGGCAGGCAGGCATTCTCGCAGGCAGACATTCTCGCAGGCAGGCAGGCAGGCATTCTCACAGGCATTCAGGCAGGCAGGCATTCTCCAAGGCATTCTCACAGGCAGACATTCTCGCAGCCAGGCAGGCAGGCAGGCAGGCAGGCATTCTCGCAGGAAGGCAGGCAGGCAGGCATTCTCGAAGGTAGGCAGGCAGGCAGGCATTCTCGCAGGCAGACATTCTCGCAGGCAGGCAGGCAGGCATTCTCGAAGGCAGGCAGGCAGGCAGGCATTCTCGGAGGCAGGCATTGTCGCAGGCAGGCGCACAGGCAGGGATTCTCACAGGCAGTCAGGCAGGCAATCTTGCAGGCAGGCATTCTCGCAGGCAGGCAGGCAGGCAGGCATTTTCGCAGGCAAGCAGAGAGGCAGGCAGGCTGGCAGGCCGGCATTCTCGCAGGCAGGCAGCCAGGCAGGCATGCATTCTCGCAGGCAGGCTTGCAGGCAGGCAGTCATTCTCACAGGCAGGCAGGAAGGCATTCTCGCAGGCAGGCAGGCAGGCAGGCATTCTCACAGGCAGGCAGGCATTCTCGCAGGCATGCAGGCAGTCATTTTCGCACGCAGGCATACTCGCAGGCAGGCGGGCTGCCAGGCATTCTCGCAGGCAGGCATGCAGGCAGGCAGGCAGGCAGTCTCGCAGGAAGGCAGGCAAGCAGGCATTCTCGAAGGCAGACAGGCAGGCAGGCATTCTCGCAGGCAGACATTCTCGCAGGCAGGCAGGCAGTGAGGCCGGCATTCTCGCAGGCAGGCAGGCAGGCAGGCATTCTCGCTGGCAGGCAGGCAGGCAGGCATTCTCGCAGGCAGGCAGCCAGTCATTCTCGCAGGCAGGCAGCAGGCATTCTCGCAGGCTGACATTCTCGCAGGCAGACAGCAGGCATTCTTACAGGCAGTCAGGCAGGCAGGCATTCTCGAAGGCATTCTCGCAGGCAGACATTCTCGCAGGGAGGCAGGCAGGCATTCTCGCAGGAAGGCAGGCAGGCATTCTCGCAGGCAGGCAGGCAGGCAGGCAGGCAGGCAGGCATTCTCGCAGGCAGGCAGGCAGGCATTCTTGCAGGCAGGCAGGCAGGCAGGCATTCTCGAAGGCATTCTCGCAGGCAGACATTCTCGCAGGCAGGCAGGCAGGCATTCTCACAGACATTCAGGCAGGCAGGCATTCTCACAGGCAGACATTCTCACAGCCAGGCAG
The DNA here is from genome assembly GCF_050624435.1 of Tenrec ecaudatus. Lineage (NCBI taxonomy): Eukaryota > Metazoa > Chordata > Mammalia > Afrosoricida > Tenrecidae > Tenrec > Tenrec ecaudatus. The sequence continues at coordinate 1,099,580 of NW_027457635.1, read as the reverse complement.
GCAGGCAGGCAGGCAGGCATTCTCGCAGGAAGGCAGGCAGGCAGGCATTCTCGAAGGTAGGCAGGCAGGCAGGCATTCTCGCAGGTAGAAATTCTCGCTGGCAAGCAGGCAGGCAGGCATTCTCGAAGGCAGGCAGGCAGGCAGGCATTGTCGCAGGCAGGCATTGTCGCAGGCAGGCGCACAGGCAGGCATTCTCGCAGGCAGGCAGGCAGGCAGTCAGGCCGGCATTCTCGCAGGCAGGCAGGCAGGCAGGCAGGCATGCATTCTCGCAGGCAGGCTGGCAGGCAGGCAGTCATTCTCACAGGCAGGCAGGCAGGCATTCTCGCAGGCAGGCAGGCAGGCATTCTTGCAGGCAGGCAGCCAGTCATTCTTGCAGGCAGGCAGACAGGCATTCTTGCAGGCAGGCATTGTCGCAGGCAGGCAGGCATTCTCACAGGCAGGCAAGGAGGCATTCTCGCTGGTAGGCAGGCAAGCAGGTAGGCATTCTCGCTGGCAGGCAGGCAGGCATTCTCACAGGCAGGGAGGCAGGCATTCTCGCAGGCAGATATTCTCGCAGGGAGGCAGGCAGGCATTCTCACAGGCAGGCAGGCAAGCAGGCAGGCAGGCAGGAATTCTCGCAGGCAGTCAGGCAGGCATTCTCGCAGGCAGGCAGGCAGGCAGGCGGCAGGCATTCTCGCAGGCATGCAGGCAGTCATTTTCGCACGCAGGCATTCTCGCAGGCAGGCGGGCTGCCAGGCATTCGCGCAGGCAGGCAGGCAGGCAGTCTCGCAGGAAGGCAGGCAAGCAGGCATTCTCGAAGGCAGACAGGCAGGCAGGCATTTTCGCAGGCAGACATTCTCACAGGCAGGCAGGCAGGCAGGCAGTCAGGCGGGCATTCTCGCAGGCAGGCAGGCAGGCAGGCATTCTCGCTGGCAGGCAGGCAGGCAGGCATTCTCGCAGGCAGGCAGCCAGTCATTCTCGCAGGCAGGCAGCAGGCATTCTCGCAGGCAGACATTCTCGCAGGCAGGCAGCAGGCATTCTTACAGGCAGTCAGGCAGGCAGGCATTCTCCAAGGCATTCTTGCAGGCAGACATTCTCGCAGGGAGGCAGGCAGGCATTCTCGCAGGAAGGCAGGCAGGCATTCTCGCAGGCAGGCAGGCAGACAGGCAGGCAGGCATTCTCGCAGGCAGGCAGGCTGGCATTCTTGCATGCAGGCAGGCAGGCAGGCATTCTCGCAGGCAGACATTCTCGCAGGCAGGCAGGCAGGCATTCTCACAGGCATTCAGGCAGGCAGGCATTCTCCAAGGCATTCTCACAGGCAGACATTCTCGCAGGCAGGCAGGCAGGCAGGCAGTCTCGCAGGAAGGCAGGCAAGCAGGCATTCTCGAAGGCAGACAGGCAGGCAGGCATTCTCGCAGGCAGACATTCTCGCAGGCAGGCAGGCAGGCAGGCAGGCAGTCAGGCCGGCATTCTCGCAGGCAGGCAGGCAGGCAGGCATTCTCGCTGGCAAGCAGGCAGGCAGGCATTCTCGCAGGCAGGCAGCCAGTCATTCTCGCAGGCTGGCAGCAGGCATTCTCGCAGGCAGACATTCTCGCAGGCAGGCAGCAGGCATTCTTACAGGCAGTCAGGCAGGCAGGCATTCTCGAAGGCATTCTCGCAGGCAGACATTCTCGCAGGGAGGCAGGCAGGCATTCTCGCAGGAAGGCAAGCAGGCATTCTCGCAGCAAGGCAGGCAGACAGGCAGGCAGGCATTCTCGCAGGCAGGCAGGCAGGCATTCTTGCAGGCAGGCAGGCAGGCAGGCATTCTCGCAGGCAGACATTCTCGCATGCAAGCAGGCAGGCATTCTCACAGGCATTCAGGCAGGCAGGCATTCTCCAAGGCATTCTCACAAGCAGACATTCTCACAGCCAGGCAGGCAGGCAGGCAGGCAGGCATTCTCGCAGGAAGGCAGGGAGGCAGGCATTCTCGAATGTAGGCAGGCAGGCAGGCATTCTCGCAGGCAGACATTCTCGCAAGCAGGCAGGCATTCTCGCAGGAAGGCAGGCAGGCAGGCATTCTCGCAGGCAGGCATTGTCGCAGGAAGGCGCACAGGCAGGCATTCTCGCAGGCAGGCAGGCACGCAGGCATGCATTCTCGCAGGCAGGCAGGCAGGCAGGCATGCATTCTCGCAGGCAGGCTGGCAGGCAGGCAGTCATTCTCACAGGCAGGCAGGCAGGCATTCTCGCAGGCAGGCAGGCATTCTTGCAGGCAGGCAGCCAGTCATTCTCGCAGGCAGGCAGACATGCATTCTTGCAGGCAGGCATTGTCGCAAGCAGGCAGGCAGGCATTCTCACAGGCAGGCAAGCAGGCATTCTCGCTGGTAGGCAGGCAAGCAGGTAGGCATTCTCGCTGGCAGGCAGGCAGGCAGGCATTCTCGCAGGTAGGCAGGCAGGCATTCTCACAGGCAGGCAGGCAGGCATTCTTGCAGGCAGGCATTCTCGCAGGCAAGCAGGTAGGCATTCTCGATGGCAGGCAGGCAGGCAGGCAGGCATTCTCGCAGGCAGGCAGGCAGTCATTTTCACAGACAGGCAGGCAGACATTCTCGCAAGCAGGCAGGCAGGCAGGCAGGCATTTTCGCAGGCAGGCTTACAGGCAGGCAGTTATTTTCACAGGCAGGCAGGCAGACATTCTCACAGGCAGGAATTCTCGCAGGCAGGCAGGCAGGCAGGCAAGCAGGCAGGCATTCTCGCAGGCAGGCTGGCAGGCAGGCAGTCATTTTCACAGGCAGGCAGGCAGACATTCTCGCAGGCAGGAATTCTCGCAGGCAAGCAGGAAGGCAGGCATCCAGGCATTCTCGCACGAAGGCAGGCATTCTCGAAGGCAGGCAGGCAGGCAGAATTTCTCGCAGGAAGGCAGTCAGGCAGGCATTCTCACAGGCAGTCAGGCAGGCATTCTTGCAGGCAGGCATTCTCGCAGGCAGGCAGGCAGGCAGGCATTTTCGCAGGCAAGCAGAGAGGCAGGCAGGCTGGCAGGCCGGCATTCTCGCAGGCAGGCAGCCAGGCAGGCATGCATTCTCGCAGGCAGGCTTGCAGGCAGGCAGTCATTCTCACAGGCAGGCAGGCAGGCATTCTCGCAGGCAGGCAGGCAGGCAGGCAGGCATTCTCACAGGCAGGCAGGCATTCTCGCAGGCATGCAGGCAGTCATTTTCGCACGCAGGCATTCTCGCAGGCAGGCGGGCTGCCAGGCATTCTCGCAGGCAGGCAGGCAGGCAGGCAGGCAGTCTCGCAGGCTGGCAGGTAGGCAGGCATTCTCTCAGGCAGGCGGGCAGGCAGGCATTCTCGCAGGCAGGCGGGCTGCCAGGCATTCTCGCAGGCAGGCAGGCAGGCAGGCAGGCAGGCAGTCAGGCCGGCATTCTCGCAGGCAGGCAGGCAGGCAGGCATTCTCGCTGGCAAGCAGGCAGGCAGGCATTCTCGCAGGCAGGCAGCCAGTCATTCTCGCAGGCTGGCAGCAGGCATTCTCGCAGGCAGACATTCTCGCAGGCAGGCAGCAGGCATTCTTACAGGCAGTCAGGCAGGCAGGCATTCTCGAAGGCATTCTCGCAGGCAGACATTCTCGCAGGGAGGCAGGCAGGCATTCTCGCAGGAAGGCAAGCAGGCATTCTCGCAGCAAGCCAGGCAGACAGGCAGGCAGGCATTCTCGCAGGCAGGCAGGCAGGCATTCTTGCAGGCAGGCAGGCAGGCAGGCATTCTCGCAGGCAGACATTCTCGCATGCAAGCAGGCAGGCATTCTCACAGGCATTCAGGCAGGCAGGCATTCTCCAAGGCATTCTCACAAGCAGACATTCTCACAGCCAGGCAGGCAGGCAGGCAGGCAGGCATTCTCGCAGGAAGGCAGGGAGGCAGGCATTCTCGAATGTAGGCAGGCAGGCAGGCATTCTCGCAGGCAGACATTCTCGCAAGCAGGCAGGCATTCTCGCAGGAAGGCAGGCAGGCAGGCATTCTCGCAGGCAGGCATTGTCGCAGGAAGGCGCACAGGCAGGCATTCTCGCAGGCAGGCAGGCACGCAGGCATGCATTCTCGCAGGCAGGCAGGCAGGCAGGCATGCATTCTCGCAGGCAGGCTGGCAGGCAGGCAGTCATTCTCACAGGCAGGCAGGCAGGCATTCTCGCAGGCAGGCAGGCATTCTTGCAGGCAGGCAGCCAGTCATTCTCGCAGGCAGGCAGACATGCATTCTTGCAGGCAGGCATTGTCGCAAGCAGGCAGGCAGGCATTCTCACAGGCAGGCAAGCAGGCATTCTCGCTGGTAGGCAGGCAAGCAGGTAGGCATTCTCGCTGGCAGGCAGGCAGGCAGGCATTCTCGCAGGTAGGCAGGCAGGCATTCTCACAGGCAGGCAGGCAGGCATTCTTGCAGGCAGGCATTCTCGCAGGCAAGCAGGTAGGCATTCTCGATGGCAGGCAGGCAGGCAGGCAGGCATTCTCGCAGGCAGGCAGGCAGTCATTTTCACAGACAGGCAGGCAGACATTCTCGCAAGCAGGCAGGCAGGCAGGCAGGCATTTTCGCAGGCAGGCTTACAGGCAGGCAGTTATTTTCACAGGCAGGCAGGCAGACATTCTCACAGGCAGGAATTCTCGCAGGCAGGCAGGCAGGCAGGCAAGCAGGCAGGCATTCTCGCAGGCAGGCTGGCAGGCAGGCAGTCATTTTCACAGGCAGGCAGGCAGACATTCTCGCAGGCAGGAATTCTCGCAGGCAAGCAGGAAGGCAGGCATCCAGGCATTCTCGCACGAAGGCAGGCATTCTCGAAGGCAGGCAGGCAGGCAGAATTTCTCGCAGGAAGGCAGTCAGGCAGGCATTCTCACAGGCAGTCAGGCAGGCATTCTTGCAGGCAGGCATTCTCGCAGGCAGGCAGGCAGGCAGGCATTTTCGCAGGCAAGCAGAGAGGCAGGCAGGCTGGCAGGCCGGCATTCTCGCAGGCAGGCAGCCAGGCAGGCATGCATTCTCGCAGGCAGGCTTGCAGGCAGGCAGTCATTCTCACAGGCAGGCAGGCAGGCATTCTCGCAGGCAGGCAGGCAGGCAGGCAGGCATTCTCACAGGCAGGCAGGCATTCTCGCAGGCATGCAGGCAGTCATTTTCGCACGCAGGCATTCTCGCAGGCAGGCGGGCTGCCAGGCATTCTCGCAGGCAGGCAGGCAGGCAGGCAGGCAGGCAGTCTCGCAGGAAGGCAGGCAAGCAGGCATTCTCGAAGGCAGACAAGCAGGCAGGCATTCCCGCAGGCAGACATTCTCGCAGGCAGGCAGGCAGTGAGGCCGGCATTCTCGCAGGCAGGCAGGCAGGCATTCTCGCTGGCAGGCAGGCAGGCAGGCATTCTCGCAGGCAGGCAGCCAGTCATTCTCGCAGGCAGGCAGCAGGCATTCTCGCAGGCAGACATTCTCGCAGGCAGGCAGCAGGCATTCTTACAGGCAGTCAGGCAGGCAGGCATTCTCCAAGGCATTCTCGCAGGCAGACATTCTCGCAGGGAGGCAGGCAGGCATTCTCGCAGGAAGGCAGGCAGGCATTCTCGCAGGCAGGCAGGCAGGCAGGCAGGCATTCTCGCAGGCAGGCAGGCAGGCATTCTTGCAGGCAGGCAGGCAGGCAGGCATTCTCGAAGGCATTCTCGCAGGCAGACATTCTCGCAGGCAGGCAGGAAGGCATTATCACAGGCATTCAGGCAGGCAGGCATTCTCACAGGCAGACATTCTCGCAGCCAGGCAGGCAGGCAGGCAGGCAGGCATTCTCGCAGGAAGGCAGGCAGGCAGACATTCTCGAAGGTAGGCAGGCAGGCAGGCATTCTCGCAGGCAGACATTCTCGCAGGCAGGCAGGCAGGCATTCTCGAAGGCAGGCAGGCAGGCAGGCATTCTCGCAGGCAGGCAGGCAGTCATTTTCACAGACAGGCAGGCAGACATTCTCGCAAGCAGGCAGGCAGGCAGGCAGGAATTTTCGCAGGCAGGCTTACAGGCAGGCAGGCAGGCAGGCAGGCATTCTCGCAGGCAGGCAGGCAGACAGGCATGCATTCTCGCAGGCAGGCTGGCAGGCAGGCAGTTATTTTCACAGGCAGGCAGGCAGACATTCTCGCAGGCAGGAATTCTCGCAGGCAGGCAGGCAGGCATTCTCACAGGCAGGCAGGCAGGCAAGCAGGCAGGCATTCTCGCAGGCAGGCTGGCAGGCAGGCAGTCATTTTCACAGGCAGGCAGGCAGACATTCTCGCAGGCAGGAATTCTCGCAGGCAGGCAGGAAGGCAGGCATCCAGGCATTCTCGCACGAAGGCAGGCATTCTCGAAAGCAGGCAGGCAGGCAGAATTTCTCGCAGGAAGGCAGTCAGGCAGGCATTCTCACAGGCAGTCAGGCAGGCATTCTTGCAGGCAGGCATTCTCGCAGGCAGGCAGGCAGGCAGGCAGGCATTTTCGCAGGCAAGCAGAGAGGCAGGCAGGCTGGCAGGCCGGCATTCTCGCAGGCAGGCAGGCAGGCAGGCAGGCATGCATTCTCGCAGGCAGGCTAGCAGGCAGGCAGTCATTCTCACAGGCAGGCAGGCAGGCATTCTCGCAGGCAGGCAGGCAGGCAGGCAGGCAGGTAGGCAGGCCGGCATTCTCGCAGGCAGGCAGGCAGACAGGCATGCATTCTCGCAGGCAGGCTGGCAGGCAGGCAGTTATTTTCACAGGCAGGCAGGCAGACATTCTCGCAGGCAGGAATTCTCGCAGGCAGGCAGGAAGGCAGGCATCCAGGCATTCTCGCAAGAAGGCAGGCATTCTCGAAGGCAGGCAGGCAGGCAGAATTTCTCGCAGGAAGCCAGTCAGGCAAGCATTCTCACAGGCAGTCAGGCAGGCATTCTTGCAGGCAGGCATACTTGCAGGCAGGCAGGCAGGCAGGCAGGCATTTTCGCAGGCAAGCAGAGAGGCAGGCAGGCTGGCAGGCCGGCATTCTCACAGGCAGGCAGCCAGGCAGGCATGCATTCTCGCAGGCAGGCTTGCAGGCAGGCAGTCATTCTCACAGGCAGGCAGGCAGGCATTCTCGCAGGCAGGCAGGCAGGCAGGCAGGCAGGCACGCATTCTCACAGGCAGGCAGGCATTCTCGCAGGCATGCAGGCAGGCATTCTCGCAGGCAGGCAGGCAGGCAGGCAGGCAGGCATTCTCACAGGCAGGCAGGAATTTTCGCAGGCATGCAGGCAGTCATTTTCGCACGCAGGCATTCTCGCAGGCAGGCGGGCTGCCAGGCATTCTCGGAGGCAGGCAGGCAGGCAGGCAGGCAGGCAGTCTCGCAGGAAGGCAGGCAAGCAGCCATTCTCGAAGGCAGACAGGCAGGCAGGCATTCTCGCAGGCAGGCATTCTCGCAGGCAGACATTCTCGCAGGCAGGCAGGCAGGCATTCTCACAGGCATTCAGGCAGGCAGGCATTCTCCAAGGCATTCTCACAAGCAGACATTCTCACAGCCAGGCAGGCAGGCAGGCAGGCAGGCATTCTCGCAGGAAGGCAGGGAGGCAGGCATTCTCGATTGTAGGCAGGCAGGCAGGCATTCTCGCAGGCAGGCTGGCAGGCAGGCATTCTCGCAGGAAGGCAGGCAGGCAGGCATTCTCGCAGGCAGGCATTGTCGCAGGAAGGCGCACAGGCAGGCATTCTCGCAGGCAGGCAGGCAGGCAGGCACGCATGCATGCATTCTCACAGGCAGGCAGGCAGGCAGGCATGCATTCTCGCAGGCAGGCTGGCAGGCAGGCAGTCATTTTCACAGGCAGGCAGGCAGGCATTCTCGCAGGCAGGCAGGCAGGCAGGCAGGCCGGCATTCTCGCAGGCAGGCAGGCAGACAGGAATGCATTCTCGCAGGCAGGCTGGCAGGCAGGCAGTTATTTTCATAGGCAGGCAGGCAGACATTCTCGCAGGCAGGAATTCTCGCAGGCAGGCAGGAAGGCAGGCATCCAGGCATTCTCGCAAGAAGGCAGGCATTCTCGAAGGCAGGCAGGCAGGCAGAATTTCTCGCAGGAAGCCAGTCAGGCAAGCATTCTCACAGGCAGTCAGGCAGGCATTCTTGCAGGCAGGCATTCTTGCAGGCAGGCAGGCAGGCAGGCAGGCAGGCATTTTCGCAGGCAAGCAGAGAGGCAGGCAGGCTGGCAGGCCGGCATTCTCACAGGCAGGCAGCCAGGCAGGCATGCATTCTCGCAGGCAGGCTTGCAGGCAGGCAGTCATTCTCACAGGCAGGCAGGCAGGCATTCTCGCAGGCAGGCAGGCAGGCAGGCAGGAAGGCAGGCCTTCTCGCAGGCAGGCTGGCAGGCAGGCAGTCATTCTCACAGGCAGGCAGGCAGGCATTCTCGCAGGCAGGCAGGCAGGCAGGCATTCTCGCAGGCAGGCAGACAGGCATTCTTGCAGGCAGGCAGACAGGCATTCTTGCAGGCAGGCATTGTCGCAGGCAGGCAGACATTCTCACAGGCAGGCAAGCAGGCATTCTCGCTGGTAGGCAGGCAAGCAGGTAGGCATTCTCGCTTGCAGGCAGGCAGGCATTCTCGCAGGCAGGCAGGCAGGCAGGCAGGCAGGCATTCTCGCAGGCAGGCAGGCAGGCAGGCAGGCATTCTTGCAGGCAGGCAGGCTGGCATTCTCGCAGGCAGACATTCTCGCAGGCAGGCAGGCAGGCATTCTCACAGGCATTCAGGCAGGCAGGCATTCTCCAAGTGCATTCTCACAGGCAGACATTCTCGCAGCCAGGCAGGCAGGCAGGCAGGCATTCTCGCAGGCAGACATTCTCGCGGGGAGGCAGGCAGGCATTCTCGCAGGAAGGCAGGCCGGCATTCTCGCAGGCAGGCAGGCAGGCAGGCAGGCATTCTCGCAGGCAGACATTCTCGCGGGGAGGCAGGCAGGCATTCTCGCAGGAAGGCAGGCAGACATTCTCGCAGCCAGGCAGGCAGGCAGGCAGGCATTCTCGCAGGCAGACATTCTCGCGGGGAGTCAGGCAGGCATTCTCGCAGGAAGGCAGGCAGGCATTCTCGCAGGCAGGCAGGCAGGCAGGCAGGCAGGCATTCTCACAGGCAGGCAGGCATTCTCGAAGGCACTCTCGCAGGCAGACATTCTCGCAGGGAGGCAGGCAGGCATTCTCGCAGGAAGGCAGGCAGGCATTCTCGCAGGCAGGTAGGCAGGCAGGCAGGAAGGCAGGCATTCTCGCAGGCAGGCAGGCAGGCAGGCATTCTTGCAGGCAGGCAGGCAGGCAGGTATTCTCGCAGGCAGACATTCTCGCAGGCAGGCAGGCAGGCATTCTCACAGGCATTCAGACAGGCAGGCATTCTCCAAGGCATTCTCACAGGCAGACATTCTCACAGCCAGGCAGGCAGGCAGGCAGGCAGGCATTCTCGCAGGCAGGCAGGCAGGCAGGCATTCTCGAAGGTAGGCAGGCAGGCAGGCATTCTCGCAAGCAGACATTCTCGCAGGCAGGCAGGCAGGCAGGCATTCTCGAAGGCAGGCAGGCAGGCAGGCATTGTCGCAGGCAGGCATTGTCGCAGGCAGGCGCACAGGCAGGCATTCTCGCAGGCAGGCAGGCAGGCAGGCAGGCAGTCAGGCCGGCATTCTCGCAGGCAGGCAGGCAGGCAGGCAGGCAGGCATGAATTCTCGCCGGCAGGCTGGCAGGCAGGCAGTCATTCTCACAGGCAGGCAGACAGGCATTCTCGCAGGCAGGCAGGCAGGCAGGCATTCTCGCAGGCAGGCAGACAGGCATTCTTGCAGGCAGGCAGAAAGGCATTCTTGCAGGCAGGCATTGTCGCAGGCAGGCAGACATTCTCACAGGCATTCAGGCAGGCAGGCATTCTCCAAGTGCATTCTCACAGGCAGACATTCTCGCAGCCAGGCAGGCAGGCAGGCAGGCCTTCTCGCAGGCAGACATTCTCGCGGGGGGGCAGGCAGGCATTTTCGCAAGAAGGCAGGCAGGAATTCTCGCAGACAGGCAGGCAGGCAGGCAGGCATTCTCGCAGGCAGACATTCTCGCGGGGAGGCAGGCAGGCATTCTCGCAGGAAGGCAGGCAGACATTCTCGCAGCCAGGCAGGCAGGCAGGCAGGCATTCTCGCAGGCAAGCAGGCAGGCAGGCAGGCAGGCATTCTCGCAGGCAGGCAGGCAGGCAGGCATTCTTGCAGGCAGGCAGGCTGGCATTCTCGCAGGCAGACATTCTCGCAGGCAGGCAGGCAGGCATTCTCATAGGCATTCAGGCAGGCAGGCATTCTCCAAGTGCATTCTCACAGGCAGACATTCTCGCAGCCAGGCAGGCAGGCAGGCAGGCATTCTCGCAGGCAGACATTCTCGCGGGGAGGCAGGCAGGCATTCTCGCAGGAAGGCAGGCAGGCATTCTCGCAGGCAGGCAGGCAGGCATTCTCGCAGGCAGGCAGGCAGGCAGGCATTCTTGCAGGCAGGCAGGCAGGCAGGCATTCTCGAAGGCATTCTCGCAGGCAGACATTCTCGCAGGCAGGCAGGAAGGCATTATCACAGGCATTCAGGCAGGCAGGCATTCTCACAGGCAGACATTCTCGCAGCCAGGCAGGCAGGCAGGCAGGCATTCTCGCAGGAAGGCAGGCAGGCAGGCATTCTCGAAGGTAGGCAGGCAGGCAGGCATTCTCGCAGGCAGACATTCTCGCAGGCAGGCAGGCAGGCATTCTCGAAGGCAGGCAGGCAGGCAGGCATTCTCGCAGGCAGGCAGGCAGTCATTTTCACAGACAGGCAGGCAGACATTCTCGCAAGCAGGCAGGCAGGCAGGCAGGAATTTTCGCAGGCAGGCTTACAGGCAGGCAGGCAGGCAGGCCGGCATTCTCGCAGGCAGGCAGGCAGACAGGCATGCATTCTCGCAGGCAGGCTGGCAGGCAGGCAGTTATTTTCACAGGCAGGCAGACAGACATTCTCGCAGGCAGGAATTCTCGCAGGCAGGCAGGCAGGCATTCTCACAGGCAGGCAGGCAGGCAAGCAGGCAGGCATTCTCGCAGGCAGGCTGGCAGGCAGGCAGTCATTTTCACAGGCAGGCAGGCAGACATTCTCGCAGGCAGGAATTCTCGCAGGCAGGCAGGAAGGCAGGCATCCAGGCATTCTCGTACGAAGGCAGGCATTCTCGAAGGCAGGCAGGCAGGCAGAATTTCTCGCAGGAAGGCAGTCAGGCAGGCATTCTCACAGGCAGTCAGGCAGGCATTCTTGCAGGCAGGCATTCTCGCAGGCAGGCAGGCAGGCAGGCAGGCATTTTCGCAGGCAAGCAGAGAGGCAGGCAGGCTGGCAGGCCGGCATTCTCGCAGGCAGGCAGGCAGGCAGGCATGCATTCTCGCAGGCAGGCTTGCAGGCAGGCAGTCATTCTCACAGGCAGGCAGGCAGGCATTCTCGCAGGCAGGCAGGCAGGCAGGCAGGCAGGCCGGCATTCTCGCAGGCAGGCAGGCAGACAGGCATGCATTCTCGCAGGCAGGCTGGCAGGCAGGCAGTTATTTTCACAGGCAGGCAGGCAGACATTCTCGCAGGCAGGAATTCTCTCAGGCAGGCAGGAAGGCAGGCATCCAGGCATTCTCGCAAGAAGGCAGGCATTCTCGAAGGCAGGCAGGCAGGCAGAATTTCTCGCAGAAGCCAGTCAGGCAAGCATTCTCACAGGCAGTCAGGCAGGCATTCTTGCAGGCAGGCATTCTTGCAGGCAGGCAGGCAGGCAGGCAGGCAGGCATTTTCGCAGGCAAGCAGAGAGGCAGGCAGGCTGGCAGGCCGGCATTCTCACAGGCAGGCAGCCAGGCAGGCATGCATTCTCGCAGGCAGGCTTGCAGGCAGGCAGTCATTCTCACAGGCAGGCAGGCAGGCATTCTCGCAGGCAGGCAGGCAGGCAGGCAGGCACGCATTCTCACAGGCAGGCAGGCATTCTCGCAGGCATGCAGGCAGGCATTCTCGCAGGCAGGCAGGCAGGCAGGCAGGCAGGCATTCTCACAGGCAGGCAGGCATTTTCGCAGGCATGCAGGCAGTCATTTTCGCACACAGGCATTCTCGCAGGCAGGCGGGCTGCCAGGCATTCTCGGAGGCAGGCAGGCAGGCAGGCAGGCAGGCAGTCTCGCAGGAAGGCAGGCAAGCAGCCATTCTCGAAGGCAGACAGGCAGGCAGGTATTCTCGCAGGCAGGCATTCTCGCAGGCAGACATTCTCGCAGGCAGGCAGGCAGGCATTCTCCAAGGCATTCTCACAAGCAGACTTTCTGACAGCCAGGCAGGCAGGCAGGCAGGCAGGCATTCTCGCAGGCAGGCTGGCAGGCAGGCAGTCATTTTCACAGGCAGGCAGGCAGACATTCTCGCAGGCAGGAATTCTCGCAGGCAAGCAGGAAGGCAGGCATCCAGGCATTCTCGCACGAAGGCAGGCATTCTCGAAGGCAGGCAGGCAGGCAGAATTTCTCGCAGGAAGGCAGTCAGGCAGGCATTCTCACAGGCAGTCAGGCAGGCATTCTTGCAGGCAGGCATTCTCGCAGGCAGGCAGGCAGGCAGGCATTTTCGCAGGCAAGCAGAGAGGCAGGCAGGCTGGCAGGCCGGCATTCTCGCAGGCAGGCAGCCAGGCAGGCATGCATTCTCGCAGGCAGGCTTGCAGGCAGGCAGTCATTCTCACAGGCAGGCAGACAGGCATTCTCGCAGGCAGGCAGGCAGGCAGGCATTCTCGAAGGTAGGCAGGCAGGCAGGCATTCTCGCAAGCAGACATTCTCGCAGGCAGGCAGGCAGGCAGGCATTCTCGAAGGCAGGCAGGCAGGCAGGCATTGTCGCAGGCAGGCATTGTCGCAGGCAGGCGCAAAGGCAATCATTCTCGCAGGCAGGCAGGCAGGCAGGCAGGCAGTCAGGCCGGCATTCTCGCAGGCAGGCAGGCAGGCATGAATTCTCGCAGGCAGGCTGGCAGGCAGGCAGTCATTCTCACAGGCAGGCAGACAGGCATTCTCGCAGGCAGGCAGGCAGGCAGGCATTCTCGCAGGCAGGCAGACAGGCATTCTTGCAGGCAGGCAGAAAGGCATTCTTGCAGGCAGGCATTGTCGCAGGCAGGCAGACATTCTCACAGGCATTCAGGCAGGCAGGCATTCTCCAAGTGCATTCTCACAGGCAGACATTCTCGCAGCCAGGCAGGCAGGCAGGCAGGCCTTCTCGCAGGCAGACATTCTCGCGGGGAGGCAGGCAGGCATTCTCGCAAGAAGGCAGGCAGGAATTCTCGCAGACAGGCAGGCAGGCAGGCAGGCATTCTCGCAGGCAGACATTCTCGCGGGGAGGCAGGCAGGCATTCTCGCAGGAAGGCAGGCAGACATTCTCGCAGCCAGGCAGGCAGGCAGGCAGGCATTCTCGCAGGCAGGCAGGCAGGCAGGCAGGCAGGCATTCTCGCAGGCAGGCAGGCAGGCAGGCATTCTTGCAGGCAGGCAGGCTGGCATTCTCGCAGGCAGACATTCTCGCAGGCAGGGAGGCAGGCATTCTCACAGGCATTCAGGCAGGCAGGCATTCTCCAAGTGCATTCTCACAGGCAGACATTCTCGCAGCCAGGCAGGCAGGCAGGCAGGCATTCTCGCAGGCAGACATTCTCGCGGGGAGGCAGGCAGGCATTCTCGCAGGAAGGCAGGCAGGCATTCTCGCAGGCAGGCAGGCAGGCAGGCAGGCAGGCATTCTCGCAGGCAGGCAGGCAGGCAGGCATTCTTGCAGGCAGGCAGGCAGGCAGGCATTCTCGAAGGCATTCTCGCAGGCAGACATTCTCGCAGGCAGGCAGGAAGGCATTATCACAGGCATTCAGGCAGGCAGGCATTCTCACAGGCAGACATTCTCGCAGCCAGGCAGGCAGCAGGCAGGCATTCTCGCAGGAAGGCAGGCAGGCAGGCATTCTCGAAGGTAGGCAGGCAGGCAGGCATTCTCGCAGGCAGACATTCTCGCAGGCAGGCAGGCAGGCATTCTCGAAGGCAGGCAGGTAGGCAGGCAGGCCGGCATTCTCGCAGGCAGGCAGGCAGACAGGCATGCATTCTCGCAGGCAGGCTGGCAGGCAGGCAGTTATTTTCACAGGCAGGCAGACAGACATTCTCGCAGGCAGGAATTCTCGCAGGCAGGCAGGCAGGCATTCTCACAGGCAGGCAGGCAGGCAAGCAGGCAGGCATTCTCGCAGGCAGACATTCTCGCAGGCAGGCAGGCAGTGAGGCCGGCATTCTCGCAGGCAGGCAGGCAGGCATTCTCGCTGGCAGGCAGGCAGGCAGGCATTCTCGCAGGCAGGCAGCCAGTCATTCTCGCAGGCAGGCAGCAGGCATTCTCGCAGGCAGACATTCTCGCAGGCAGGCAGCAGGCATTCTTACAGGCAGTCAGGCAGGCAGGCATTCTCAAAGGCATTCTCGCAGGCAGACATTCTCGCAGGGAGGCAGGCAGGCATTCTCGCAGGCAGGCAGGCAGGCAGGCAGGCATTCTCGCAGGCAGGCAGGCAGGCATTCTTGCAGGCAGGCAGGCAGGCAGGCATTCTCGAAGGCATTCTCGCAGGCAGACATTCTCGCAGGCAGGCAGGAAGGCATTATCACAGGCATTCAGGCAGGCAGGCATTCTCACAGGCAGACATTCTCGCAGCCAGGCAGGTAGGCAGGCAAGCAGGCATTCTCGCAGGAAGGCAGGCAGGCAGACATTCTCGAAGGTAGGCAGGCAGGCAGGCATTCTCGCAGGCAGACATTCTCGCAGGCAGGCAGGCAGGCATTCTCGAAGGCAGGCAGGCAGGCAGGCATTCTCGCAGGCAGGCAAGCAGTCATTTTCACAGACAGGCAGGCAGACATTCTCGCAAGCAGGCAGGCAGGCAGGCAGGAATTTTCGCAGGCAGGCTTACAGGCAGGTAGGCAGGCAGGCCGGCATTCTCGCAGGCAGGCAGGCAGACAGGCATGCATTCTCGCAGGCAGGCTGGCAGGCAGGCAGTTATTTTCACAGGCAGGCAGACAGACATTCTCGCAGGCAGGAATTCTCGCAGGCAGGCAGGCAGGCATTCTCACAGGCAGGCAGGCAGGCAAGCAGGCAGGCATTCTCGCAGGCAGGCTGGCAGGCAGGCAGTCATTTTCACAGGCAGGCAGGCAGACATTCTCGCAGGCAGGAATTCTCGCAGGCAGGCAGGAAGGCAGGCATCCAGGCATTCTCGCACGAAGGCAGGCATTCTCGAAGGCAGGCAGGCAGGCAGAATTTCTCGCAGGAAGGCAGTCAGGCAGGCATTCTCACAGGCAGTCAGGCAGGCATTCTTGCAGGCAGGCATTCTCGCAGGCAGGCAGGCAGGCAGGCAGGCATTTTCGCAGGCAAGCAGAGAGGCAGGCAGGCTGGCTGCCGGCATTCTCGCAGGCAGGCAGGCAGGCAGGCATGCATTCTCGCAGGCAGGCTTGCAGGCAGGCAGTCATTCTCACAGGCAGGCAGGCAGGCATTCTCGCAGGCAGGCAGGCAGGCAGGCAAGCAGGCCGGCATTCTCGCAGGCAGGCAGGCAGACAGGCATGCATTCTCGCAGGCTGGCAGGCAGGCAGTTATTTTCACAGGCAGGCAGGCAGACATTCTCGCAGGCAGGAATTCTCGCAGGCAGGCAGGAAGGCAGGCATCCAGGCATTCTCGCAAGAAGGCAGGCATTCTCGAAGGCAGGCAGGCAGGCAGAATTTCTCGCAGGAAGCCAGTCAGGCAAGCATTCTCACAGGCAGTCAGGCAGGCATTCTTGCAGGCAGGCATTCTTGCAGGCAGGCAGGCAGGCAGGCAGGCAGGCATTTTCGCAGGCAAGCAGAGAGGCAGGCAGGCTGGCAGGCCGGCATTCTCACAGGCAGGCAGTCAGGCAGGCATGCATTCTCGCAGGCAGGCTTGCAGGCAGGCAGTCATTCTCACAGGCAGGCAGGCAGGCATTCTCGCAGGCAGGCAGGCAGGCAGGCAGGAAGGCAGGCATTCTCGCAGGCAGGCTGGCAGGCAGGCAGTCATTCTCACAGGCAGGCAGGCAGGCAGGCAGGCATTCTCGCAGGCAGGCAGACAGGCATTCTTGCAGGCAGGCAGACAGGCATTCTTGCAGGCAGGCATTGTCGCAGGCAGGCAGACATTCTCACAGGCAGGCAAGCAGGCATTCTCGCTGGTAGGCAGGCAAGCAGGTAGGCATTCTCGCTTGCAGGCAGGCAGGCATTCTCGCAGGCAGGCAGGCAGGCAGGCAGGCAGGCATTCTCGCAGGCAGGCAGGCAGGCAGGCAGGCATTCTTGCAGGCAGGCAGGCTGGCATTCTCGCAGGCAGACATTCTCGCAGGCAGGCAGGCAGGCAGGCATTCTCACAGGCATTCAGGCAGGCAGGCATTCTCCAAGTGCATTCTCACAGGCAGACATTCTCGCAGCCAGGCAGGCAGGTAGGCAGGCATTCTCGCAGGCAGACATTCTCGCGGGGAGGCAGGCAGGCATTCTCGCAGGAAGGCAGGCCGGCATTCTCGCAGGCAGGCAGGCAGGCAGGCAGGCAGGCATTCTCGCAGGCAGACATTCTCGCGGGGAGGCAGGCAGGCATTCTCGCAGGAAGGCAAGCAGACATTCTCGCAGCCAGGCAGGCAGGCAGGCAGGCATTCTCGCAGGCAGACATTCTCGCGGGGAGGCAGGCAGGCATTCTCGCAGGAAGGCAGGCAGGCATTCTCGCAGGCAGGCAGGCAGGCAGGCAGGCAGGCATTCTCACAGGCAGGCAGGCATTCTCGAAGGCACTCTCGCAGGCAGACATTCTCGCAGGGAGGCAGGCAGGCATTCTCGCAGGAAGGCAGGCAGGCATTCTCGCAGGCAGGCAGGCAGGCAGGCAGGAAGGCAGGCATTCTCGCACGCAGGCAGGCAGGCAGGCATTCTTGCAGGCAGGCAGGCAGGCAGGCATTCTCGCAGGCAGACATTCTCGCAGGCAGGCAGGCAGGCATTCTCACAGGCATTCAGACAGGCAGGCATTCTCCAAGGCATTCTCACAGGCAGACATTCTCACAGCCAGGCAGGCAGGCAGGCAGGCAGGCATTCTCGCAGGCAGGCAGGCAGGCATTCTCGAAGGTAGGCAGGCAGGCAGGCATTCTCGCAAGCAGACATTCTCGCAGGCAGGCAGGCAGGCAGGCATTCTCGAAGGCAGGCAGGCAGGCAGGCATTGTCGCAGGCAGGCATTGTCGCAGGCAGGCGCAAAGGCAATCATTCTCGCAGGCTGGCAGGCAGGCAGGCAGGCAGTCAGGCCGGCATTCTCGCAGGCAGGCAGGCAGGCATGAATTCTCGCAGTCAGGCTGGCAGGCAGGCAGTCATTCTCACAGGCAGGCAGACAGGCATTCTCGCAGGCAGGCAGGCAGGCAGGCATTCTCGCAGGCAGGCAGACAGGCATTCTTGCAGGCAGGCAGAAAGGCATTCTTGCAGGCAGGCATTGTCGCAGGCAGGCAGACATTCTCACAGGCATTCAGGCAGGCAGGCATTCTCCAAGTGCATTCTCACAGGCAGACATTCTCGCAGCCAGGCAGGCAGGCAGGCAGGCCTTCTCGCAGGCAGACATTCTCGCGGGGAGGCAGGCAGGCATTCTCGCAAGAAGGCAGGCAGGAATTCTCGCAGACAGGCAGGCAGGCAGGCAGGCATTCTCGCAGGCAGACATTCTCGCGGGGAGGCAGGCAGGCATTCTCGCAGGAAGGCAGGCAGACATTCTCGCAGCCAGGCAGGCAGGCAGGCAGGCATTCTCGCAGGCAGGCAGGCAGGCAGGCAGGCAGGCATTCTCGCAGGCAGGCAGGCAGGCAGGCATTCTTGCAGGCAGGCAGGCTGGCATTCTCGCAGGCAGACATTCTCGCAGGCAGGGAGGCAGGCATTCTCACAGGCATTCAGGCAGGCAGGCATTCTCCAAGTGCATTCTCACAGGCAGACATTCTCGCAGCCAGGCAGGCAGGCAGGCAGGCATTCTCGCAGGCAGACATTCTCGCGGGGAGGCAGGCAGGCATTCTCGCAGGAAGGCAGGCAGGCATTCTCGCAGGCAGGCAGGCAGGCAGGCAGGCAGGCATTCTCGCAGGCAGGCAGGCAGGCAGGCATTCTTGCAGGCAGGCAGGCAGGCAGGCATTCTCGAAGGCATTCTCGCAGGCAGACATTCTCGCAGGCAGGCAGGAAGGCATTATCACAGGCATTCAGGCAGGCAGGCATTCTCACAGGCAGACATTCTCGCAGCCAGGCAGGCAGCAGGCAGGCATTCTCGCAGGAAGGCAGGCAGGCAGGCATTCTCGAAGGTAGGCAGGCAGGCAGGCATTCTCGCAGGCAGACATTCTCGCAGGCAGGCAGGCAGGCATTCTCGAAGGCAGGCAGGTAGGCAGGCAGGCCGGCATTCTCGCAGGCAGGCAGGCAGACAGGCATGCATTCTCGCAGGCAGGCTGGCAGGCAGGCAGTTATTTTCACAGGCAGGCAGACAGACATTCTCGCAGGCAGGAATTCTCGCAGGCAGGCAGGCAGGCATTCTCACAGGCAGGCAGGCAGGCAAGCAGGCAGGCATTCTCGCAGGCAGGCTGGCAGGCAGGCAGTCATTTTCACAGGCAGGCAGGCAGACATTCTCGCAGGCAGGAATTCTCGCAGGCAGGCAGGAAGGCAGGCATCCAGGCATTCTCGCACGAAGGCAGGCATTCTCGAAGGCAGGCAGGCAGGCAGAATTTCTCGCAGGAAGGCAGTCAGGCAGGCATTCTCACAGGCAGTCAGGCAGGCATTCTTGCAGGCAGGCATTCTCGCAGGCAGGCAGGCAGGCAGGCAGGCATTTTCGCAGGCAAGCAGAGAGGCAGGCAGGCTGGCTGCCGGCATTCTCGCAGGCAGGCAGGCAGGCAGGCATGCATTCTCGCAGGCAGGCTTGCAGGCAGGCAGTCATTCTCACAGGCAGGCAGGCAGGCATTCTCGCAGGCAGGCAGGCAGGCAGGCAAGCAGGCCGGCATTCTCGCAGGCAGGCAGGCAGACAGGCATGCATTCTCGCAGGCTGGCAGGCAGGCAGTTATTTTCACAGGCAGGCAGGCAGACATTCTCGCAGGCAGGAATTCTCGCAGGCAGGCAGGAAGGCAGGCATCCAGGCATTCTCGCAAGAAGGCAGGCATTCTCGAAGGCAGGCAGGCAGGCAGAATTTCTCGCAGGAAGCCAGTCAGGCAAGCATTCTCACAGGCAGTCAGGCAGGCATTCTTGCAGGCAGGCATTCTTGCAGGCAGGCAGGCAGGCAGGCAGGCAGGCATTTTCGCAGGCAAGCAGAGAGGCAGGCAGGCTGGCAGGCCGGCATTCTCACAGGCAGGCAGTCAGGCAGGCATGCATTCTCGCAGGCAGGCTTGCAGGCAGGCAGTCATTCTCACAGGCAGGCAGGCAGGCATTCTCGCAGGCAGGCAGGCAGGCAGGCAGGAAGGCAGGCATTCTCGCAGGCAGGCTGGCAGGCAGGCAGTCATTCTCACAGGCAGGCAGGCAGGCAGGCAGGCATTCTCGCAGGCAGGCAGACAGGCATTCTTGCAGGCAGGCAGACAGGCATTCTTGCAGGCAGGCATTGTCGCAGGCAGGCAGACATTCTCACAGGCAGGCAAGCAGGCATTCTCGCTGGTAGGCAGGCAAGCAGGTAGGCATTCTCGCTTGCAGGCAGGCAGGCATTCTCGCAGGCAGGCAGGCAGGCAGGCAGGCAGGCATTCTCGCAGGCAGGCAGGCAGGCAGGCAGGCATTCTTGCAGGCAGGCAGGCTGGCATTCTCACAGGCAGACATTCTCGCAGGCAGGCAGGCAGGCAGGCATTCTCACAGGCATTCAGGCAGGCAGGCATTCTCCAAGTGCATTCTCACAGGCAGACATTCTCGCAGCCAGGCAGGCAGGTAGGCAGGCATTCTCGCAGGCAGACATTCTCGCGGGGAGGCAGGCAGGCATTCTCGCAGGAAGGCAGGCCGGCATTCTCGCAGGCAGGCAGGCAGGCAGGCAGGCAGGCATTCTCACAGGCAGACATTCTCGCGGGGAGGCAGGCAGGCATTCTCGCAGGAAGGCAAGCAGACATTCTCGCAGCCAGGCAGGCAGGCAGGCAGGCATTCTCGCAGGCAGACATTCTCGCGGGGAGGCAGGCAGGCATTCTCGCAGGAAGGCAGGCAGGCATTCTCGCAGGCAGGCAGGCAGGCAGGCAGGCAGGCATTCTCACAGGCAGGCAGGCATTCTCGAAGGCACTCTCGCAGGCAGACATTCTCGCAGGGAGGCAGGCAGGCATTCTCGCAGGAAGGCAGGCAGGCATTCTCGCAGGCAGGCAGGCAGGCAGGCAGGAAGGCAGGCATTCTCGCAGGCAGGCAGGCAGGCAGGCATTCTTGCAGGCAGGCAGGCAGGCAGGCATTCTCGCAGGCAGACATTCTCGCAGGCAGGCAGGCAGGCATTCTCACAGGCATTCAGACAGGCAGGCATTCTCCAAGGCATTCTCACAGGCAGACATTCTCACAGCCAGGCAGGCAGGCAGGCAGGCTGGCATTCTCGCAGGCAGGCAGGCAGGCAGGCATTCTCGAAGGTAGGCAGGCAGGCAGGCATTCTCGCAAGCAGACATTCTCGCAGGCAGGCAGGCAGGCAGGCATTCTCGAAGGCAGGCAGGCAGGCAGGCATTGTCGCAGGCAGGCATTGTCGCAGGCAGGCGCAAAGGCAGGCATTCTCGCAGGCAGGCAGGCAGGCAGGCAGGCAGTCAGGCCGGCATTCTCGCAGGCAGGCAGGCAGGCATGAATTCTCGCAGGCAGGCTGGCAGGCAGGCAGTCATTCTCACAGGCAGGCAGACAGGCATTCTCGCAGGCAGGCAGGCAGGCAGGCATTCTCGCAGGCAGGCAGACAGGCATTCTTGCAGGCAGGCAGAAAGGCATTCTTGCAGGCAGGCATTGTCGCAGGCAGGCAGACATTCTCACAGGCATTCAGGCAGGCAGGCATTCTCCAAGTGCATTCTCACAGGCAGACATTCTCGCAGCCAGGCAGGCAGGCAGGCAGGCCTTCTCGCAGGCAGACATTCTCGCGGGGAGGCAGGCAGGCATTCTCGCAAGAAGGCAGGCAGGAATTCTCGCAGACAGGCAGGCAGGCAGGCAGGCATTCTCGCAGGCAGACATTCTCGCGGGGAGGCAGGCAGGCATTCTCGCAGGAAGGCAGGCAGACATTCTCGCAGCCAGGCAGGCAGGCAGGCAGGCATTCTCGCAGGCAGGCAGGCAGGCAGGCAGGCAGGCATTCTCGCAGGCAGGCAGGCAGGCAGGCATTCTTGCAGGCAGGCAGGCTGGCATTCTCGCAGGCAGACATTCTCGCAGGCAGGGAGGCAGGCATTCTCACAGGCATTCAGGCAGGCAGGCATTCTCCAAGTGCATTCTCACAGGCAGACATTCTCGCAGCCAGGCAGGCAGGCAGGCAGGCATTCTCGCAGGCAGACATTCTCGCGGGGAGGCAGGCAGGCATTCTCGCAGGAAGGCAGGCAGGCATTCTCGCAGGCAGGCAGGCAGGCAGGCAGGCAGGCATTCTCGCAGGCAGGCAGGCAGGCAGGCATTCTTGCAGGCAGGCAGGCAGGCAGGCATTCTCGAAGGCATTCTCGCAGGCAGACATTCTCGCAGGCAGGCAGGAAGGCATTATCACAGGCATTCAGGCAGGCAGGCATTCTCACAGGCAGACATTCTCGCAGCCAGGCAGGCAGCAGGCAGGCATTCTCGCAGGAAGGCAGGCAGGCAGGCATTCTCGAAGGTAGGCAGGCAGGCAGGCATTCTCGCAGGCAGACATTCTCGCAGGCAGGCAGGCAGGCATTCTCGAAGGCAGGCAGGCAGGCAGGCAGGCAGGCATTCTCGCAGGCAGGCAGGCAGTCATTTTCACAGACAGGCAGGCAGACATTCTCGCAAGCAGGCAGGCAGGCAGGCAGGAATTTTCGCAGGCAGGCTTACAGGCAGGCAGGCAGGCAGGCCGGCATTCTCGCAGGCAGGCAGGCAGACAGGCATGCATTCTCGCAGGCAGGCTGGCAGGCAGGCAGTTATTTTCACAGGCAGGCAGACAGACATTCTCGCAGGCAGGAATTCTCGCAGGCAGGCAGGCAGGCATTCTCACAGGCAGGCAGGCAGGCAAGCAGGCAGGCATTCTCGCAGGCAGGCTGGCAGGCAGGCAGTCATTTTCACAGGCAGGCAGGCAGACATTCTCGCAGGCAGGAATTCTCGCAGGCAGGCAGGAAGGCAGGCATCCAGGCATTCTCGCACGAAGGCAGGCATTCTCGAAGGCAGGCAGGCAGGCAGAATTTCTCGCAGGAAGGCAGTCAGGCAGGCATTCTCACAGGCAGTCAGGCAGGCATTCTTGCAGGCAGGCATTCTCGCAGGCAGGCAGGAAGGCAGGCAGGCATTTTCGCAGGCAAGCAGAGAGGCAGGCAGGCTGGCAGGCCGGCATTCTCGCAGGCAGGCAGGCAGGCAGGCATGCATTCTCGCAGGCAGGCTTGCAGGCAGGCAGTCATTCTCACAGGCAGGCAGGCAGGCATTCTCGCAGGCAGGCAGGCAGGCAGGCAGGCAGGCAGGCAGGCCGGCATTCTCGCAGGCAGGCAGGCAGACAGGCATGCATTCTCGCAGGCAGGCTGGCAGGCAGGCAGTTATTTTCACAGGCAGGCAGGCAGACATTCTCGCAGGCAGGAATTCTCGCAGGCAGGCAGGAAGGCAGGCATCCAGGCATTCTCGCAAGAAGGCAGGCATTCTCGAAGGCAGGCAGGCAGGCAGAATTTCTCGCAGGAAGCCAGTCAGGCAAGCATTCTCACAGGCAGTCAGGCAGGCATTCTTGCAGGCAGGCATTCTTGCAGGCAGGCAGGCAGGCAGGCAGGCAGGCATTTTCGCAGGCAAGCAGAGAGGCAGGCAGGCTGGCAGGCCGGCATTCTCACAGGCAGGCAGCCAGGCAGGCATGCATTCTCGCAGGCAGGCTTGCAGGCAGGCAGTCATTCTCACAGGCAGGCAGGCAGGCATTCTCGCAGGCAGGCAGGCAGGCAGGCAGGCACGCATTCTCACAGGCAGGCAGGCATTCTCGCAGGCATGCAGGCAGGCATTCTCGCAGGCAGGCAGGCAGGCAGGCAGGCAGGCATTCTCACAGGCAGGCAGGCATTTTCGCAGGCATGCAGGCAGTCATTTTCGCACGCAGGCATTCTCGCAGGCAGGCGGGCTGCCAGGCATTCTCGGAGGCAGGCAGGCAGGCAGGCAGGCAGGCAGTCTCGCAGGAAGGCAGGCAAGCAGCCATTCTCGAAGGCAGACAGGCAGGCAGGCATTCTCGCAGGCAGGCATTCTCGCAGGCAGACATTCTCGCAGGCAGGCAGGCAGGCATTCTCACAGGCATTCAGGCAGGCAGGCATTCTCCAAGGCATTCTCACAAGCAGACATTCTCACAGCCAGGCAGGCAGGCAGGCAGGCAGGCATTCTCGCAGGAAGGCAGGGAGGCAGGCATTCTCGATTGTAGGCAGGCAGGCAGGCATTCTCGCAGGCAGACATTCTCGCAGGCAGGCAGGCAGGCAGGCATTCTCGCAGGAAGGCAGGCAGGCAGGCAGGCATTCTCGCAGGCAGGCAGGCAGTCATTTTCACAGACAGGCAGGCAGACATTCTCGCAAGCAGGCAGGCAGGGAGGCAGGCATTTTCGCAGGCAGGCTTACAGGCAGGCAGGCAGGCAAGCCGGCATTCTCGCAGGCAGGCAGGCAGACAGGCATGCATTCTCGCAGGCAGGCTGGCAGGCAGGCAGTTATTTTCACAGGCAGGCAGGCAGACATTCTCGCAGGCAGGAATTCTCGCAGGCAGGCAGGCAGGCAGGCAAGCAGGCAGGCATTCTCGCAGGCAGGCTGGCAGGCAGGCAGTCATTTTCACAGGCAGGCAGGCAGACATTCTCGCAGGCAGGAATTCTCGCAGGCAAGCAGGAAGGCAGGCATCCAGGCATTCTCGCACGAAGGCAGGCATTCTCGAAGGCAGGCAGGCAGGCAGAATTTCTCGCAGGAAGGCAGTCAGGCAGGCATTCTCACAGGCAGTCAGGCAGGCATTCTTGCAGGCAGGCATTCTCGCAGGCAGGCAGGCAGGCAGGCATTTTCGCAGGCAAGCAGAGAGGCAGGCAGGCTGGCAGGCCGGCATTCTCGCAGGCAGGCAGCCAGGCAGGCATGCATTCTCGCAGGCAGGCTTGCAGGCAGGCAGTCATTCTCACAGGCAGGCAGGCATTCTCACAGGCAGGCAGGCATTCTCGCAGGCATGCAGGCAGTCATTTTCGCATGCAGGCATTCTCGCAGGCAGGCGGGCTGCCAGGCATTCTCGCAGGCAGGCAGGCAGGCAGGCAGGCAGGCAGTCTCGCAGGAAGGCAGGCAAGCAGGCATTCTCGAAGGCAGACAAGCAGGCAGGCATTCTCGCAGGCAGACATTCTCGCAGGCAGGCAGGCAGTGAGGCCGGCATTCTCGCAGGCAGGCAGGCAGGCATTCTCGCTGGCAGGCAGGCAGGCAGGCATTCTCGCAGGCAGGCAGCCAGTCATTCTCGCAGGCAGGCAGCAGGCATTCTCGCAGGCAGACATTCTCGCAGGCAGGCAGCAGGCATTCTTACAGGCATCAGGCAGGCAGGCATTCTCAAAGGCATTCTCGCAGGCAGACATTCTCGCAGGGAGGCAGGCAGGCATTCTCGCAGGAAGGCAGGCAGGCATTCTCGCAGGCAGGCAGGCAGGCATTCTCGCAGGCAGGCAGGCAGGCAGGCATTCTTGCAGGCAGGCAGGCAGGCAGGCATTCTCGAAGGCATTCTCGAAGGCAGACATTCTCGCAGGCAGGCAGGCAGGCATTCTCACAGGCATTCAGGCAGGCAGGCATTCTCCAAGTGCATTCTCACAGGCAGACATTCTCGCAGCCAGGCAGGCAGGCAGGCAGGCAGGCCTTCTCGCAGGCAGACATTCTCGCGGGGAGGCAGGCAGGCATTCTCGCAAGAAGGCAGGCAGGAATTCTCGCAGGCAGGCAGGCAGGCAGGCAGGCATTCTCGCAGGTAGACATTCTCGCGGGGAGGCAGGCAGGCATTCTCGCAGGAAGGCAGGCAGACATTCTCGCAGCCAGGCAGGCAGGCAGGCAGGCATTCTCGCAGGCAGGCAGGCAGGCAGGCAGGCAGGCATTCTCGGAGGCAGGCAGGCAGGCAGGCATTCTTGCAGGCAGGCAGGCTGGCATTCTCGCAGGCAGACATTCTCGCAGGCAGGCAGGCAGGCATTCTCACAGGCATTCAGGCAGGCAGGCATTCTCCAAGTGCATTCTCACAGGCAGACATTCTCGCAGCCAGGCAGGCAGGCAGGCAGGCATTCTCGCAGGCAGACATTCTCGCGGGGAGGCAGGCAGGCATTCTCGCAGGAAGGCAGGCAGGCATTCTCGCAGGCAGGCAGGCAGGCAGGCATTCTCGCAGGCAGGCAGGCAGGCAGGCATTCTTGCAGGCAGGCAGGCAGGCAGGCATTCTCGAAGGCATTCTCGCAGGCAGACATTCTCGCAGGCAGGCAGGAAGGCATTATCACAGGCATTCAGGCAGGCAGGCATTCTCACAGGCAGACATTCTCGCAGCCAGGCAGGCAGGCAGGCAGGCATTCTCGCAGGAAGGCAGGCAGGCAGGCATTCTCGAAGGTAGGCAGGCAGGCAGGCATTCTCGCAGGCAGACATTCTCGCAGGCAGGCAGGCAGGCATTCTCGAAGGCAGGCAGGCAGGCAGGCATTCTCGCAGGCAGGCAGGCAGTCATTTTCACAGACAGGCAGGCAGACATTCTCGCAAGCAGGCAGGCAGGCAGGCAGGAATTTTCGCAGGCAGGCTTACAGGCAGGCAGGCAGGCAGGCCGGCATTCTCGCAGGCAGGCAGGCAGACAGGCATGCATTCTCGCAGGCAGGCTGGCAGGCAGGCAGTTATTTTCACAGGCAGGCAGACAGACATTCTCGCAGGCAGGAATTCTCGCAGGCAGGCAGGCAGGCATTCTCACAGGCAGGCAGGCAGGCAAGCAGGCAGGCATTCTCGCAGGCAGGCTGGCAGGCAGGCAGTCATTTTCACAGGCAGGCAGGCAGACATTCTCGCAGGCAGGAATTCTCGCAGGCAGGCAGGAAGGCAGGCATCCAGGCATTCTCGCACGAAGGCAGGCATTCTCGAAGGCAGGCAGGCAGGCAGAATTTCAGGCAGAAAGGCAGTCAGGCAGGCATTCTCACAGGCAGTCAGGCAGGCAATCTTGCAGGCAGGCATTCTCGCAGGCAGGCAGGCAGGCAGGCAGGCATTTTCGCAGGCAAGCAGAGAGGCAGGCAGGCTGGCAGGCTGGCATTCTCGCAGGCAGGCAGGCAGGCAGGCATGCATTCTGGCAGTCAGGCTTGCAGGCAGGCAGTCATTCTCACAGGCAGGCAGGCAGGCATTCTCGCAGGCAGGCAGGCAGGCAGGCAGGCAGGCCGGCATTCTCGCAGGCAGGCAGGCAGACAGGCATGCATTCTCGCAGGCAGGCTGGCAGGCAGGCAGTTATTTTCACAGGCAGGCAGACAGACATTCTCGCAGGCAGGAATTCTCGCAGGCAGGCAGGCAGGCATTCTCACAGGCAGGCAGGCAGGCAAGCAGGCAGGCATTCTCGCAGGCAGGCTGGCAGGCAGGCAGTCATTTTCACAGGCAGGCAGGCAGACATTCTCGCAGGCAGGAATTCTCGCAGGCAGGCAGGAAGGCAGGCATCCAGGCATTCTCGCAAGAAGGCAGGCATTCTCGAAGGCAGGCAGGCAGGCAGAATTTCTCGCAGGAAGCCAGTCAGGCAAGCATTCTCACAGGCAGTCAGGCAGGCATTCTTGCAGGCAGGCATTCTTGCAGGCAGGCAGGCAGGCAGGCAGGCAGGCAGGCAGGCATTTTCGCAGGCAAGCAGAGAGGCAGGCAGGCTGGCAGGCCGGCATTCTCACAGGCAGGCAGCCAGGCAGGCATGCATTCTCGCAGGCAGGCTTGCAGGCAGGCAGTCATTTTCACAGGCAGGCAGGCAGGCATTCTCGCAGGCAGGCAGGCAGGCAGGCAGGCAGGCACGCATTCTCACAGGCAGGCAGGCATTCTCGCAGGCATGCAGGCAGGCATTCTCGCAGGCAGGCAGGCAGGCAGGCAGGCAGGCATTCTCACAGGCAGGCAGGCATTTTCGCAGGCATGCAGGCAGTCATTTTCGCACGCAGGCATTCTCGCAGGCAGGCGGGCTGCCAGGCATTCTCGGAGGCAGGCAGGCAGGCAGGCAGGCAGTCTCGCAGGAAGGCAGGCAAGCAGCCATTCTCGAAGGCAGACAGGCAGGCAGGCATTCTCGCAGGCAGGCATTCTCGCAGGCAGGCATTCTCGCAGGCAGGCAGGTAGGCATTCTCACAGGCATTCAGGCAGGCAGGCATTCTCCAAGGCATTCTCACAAGCAGACATTCTCACAGCCAGGCAGGCAGGCAGGCAGGCAGGCATTCTCGCAGGAAGGCAGGGAGGCAGGCATTCTCGATTGTAGGCAGGCAGGCAGGCATTCTCACAGGCAGACATTCTCGCAGGCAGGCAGGCAGACAGGCATGCATTCTCGCAGGCAGGCTGGCAGGCAGGCAGTTATTTTCACAGGCAGGCAGACAGACATTCTCGCAGGCAGGAATTCTCGCAGGCAGGCAGGCAGGCATTCTCACAGGCAGGCAGGCAGGCAAGCAGGCAGGCATTCTCGCAGGCAGGCTGGCAGGCAGGCAGTCATTTTCACAGGCAGGCAGGCAGACATTCTCGCAGGCAGGAATTCTCGCAGGCAGGCAGGAAGGCAGGCATCCAGGCATTCTCGCAAGAAGGCAGGCATTCTCGAAGGCAGGCAGGCAGGCAGAATTTCTCGCAGGAAGCCAGTCAGGCAAGCATTCTCACAGGCAGTCAGGCAGGCATTCTTGCAGGCAGGCATTCTTGCAGGCAGGCAGGCAGGCAGGCAGGCAGGCAGGCAGGCATTTTCGCAGGCAAGCAGAGAGGCAGGCAGGCTGGCAGGCCGGCATTCTCACAGGCAGGCAGCCAGGCAGGCATGCATTCTCGCAGGCAGGCTTGCAGGCAGGCAGTCATTCTCACAGGCAGGCAGGCAGGCATTCTCGCAGGCAGGCAGGCAGGCAGGCAGGCAGGCACGCATTCTCACAGGCAGGCAGGCATTCTCGCAGGCATGCAGGCAGGCATTCTCGCAGGCAGGCAGGCAGGCAGGCAGGCAGGCATTCTCACAGGCAGGCAGGCATTTTCGCAGGCATGCAGGCAGTCATTTTCGCACGCAGGCATTCTCGCAGGCAGGCGGGCTGCCAGGCATTCTCGGAGGCAGGCAAGCAGGCAGGCAGGCAGTCTCGCAGGAAGGCAGGCAAGCAGCCATTCTCGAAGGCAGACAGGCAGGCAGGCATTCTCGCAGGCAGGCATTCTCGCAGGCAGGCATTCTCGCAGGCAGGCAGGTAGGCATTCTCACAGGCATTCAGGCAGGCAGGCATTCTCCAAGGCATTCTCACAAGCAGACATTCTCACAGCCAGGCAGGCAGGCAGGCAGGCAGGCATTCTCGCAGGAAGGCAGGGAGGCAGGCATTCTCGATTGTAGGCAGGCAGGCAGGCATTCTCGCAGGCAGACATTCTCGCAGGCAGGCAGGCAGGCATTCTCGCAGGAAGGCAGGCAGGCAGGCATTCTCGCAGGCAGGCATTGTCGCAGGAAGGCGCACAGGCAGGCATTCTCGCAGGCAGGCAGGCAGGCAGGCACGCATCCATGCATTCTCGCAGGCAGGCAGGCAGGCAGGCATGCATTCTCGCAGGCAGGCTGGCAGGCAGGCAGTCATTTTCACAGGCAGGCAAGCAGGCATTCTCGCTGGTAGGCAGGCAAGCAGGTAGGCATTCTCGCTGGCAGGCAGGCAGGCAGGCAGGCATTCTCGCAGGTAGGCAGGCAGGCATTCTCACAGGCAGGCAGGCAGGCATTCTTGCAGGCAGGCATTCTCGCAGGCAGGCAGGCAGTCATTTTCACAGACAGGCAGGCAGACATTCTCGAAAGCAGGCAGGCAAGGAAGGCAGGCATTTTCGCAGGCAGGCTTACAGGCAGGCAGGCAGGCAAGCCGGCATTCTCGCAGGCAGGCAGGCAGACAGGCATGCATTCTCGCAGGCAGGCTGGCAGGCAGGCAGTTATTTTCACAGGCAGGCAGGCAGACATTCTCGCAGGCAGGAATTCTCGCAGGCAGGCAGGCAGGCAGGCAAGCAGGCAGGCATTCTCGCAGGCAGGCTGGCAGGCAGGCAGTCATTTTCACAGGCAGGCAGGCAGACATTCTCGCAGGCAGGAATTCTCGCAGGCAAGCAGGAAGGCAGGCATCCAGGCATTCTCGCACGAAGGCAGGCATTCTCGAAGGCAGGCAGGCAGGCAGAATTTCTCGCAGGAAGGCAGTCAGGCAGGCATTCTCACAGGCAGTCAGGCAGGCATTCTTGCAGGCAGGCATTCTCGCAGGCAGGCAGGCAGGCAGGCATTTTCGCAGGCAAGCAGAGAGGCAGGCAGGCTGGCAGGCCGGCATTCTCGCAGGCAGGCAGCCAGGCAGGCATGCATTCTCGCAGGCAGGCTTGCAGGCAGGCAGTCATTCTCACAGGCAGGCAGGCATTCTCACAGGCAGGCAGGCATTCTCGCAGGCATGCAGGCAGTCATTTTCGCATGCAGGCATTCTCGCAGGCAGGCGGGCTGCCAGGCATTCTCGCAGGCAGGCAGGCAGGCAGGCAGGCAGGCAGTCTCGCAGGAAGGCAGGCAAGCAGGCATTCTCGAAGGCAGACAAGCAGGCAGGCATTCTCGCAGGCAGACATTCTCGCAGGCAGGCAGGCAGTGAGGCCGGCATTCTCGCAGGCAGGCAGGCAGGCATTCTCGCTGGCAGGCAGGCAGGCAGGCATTCTCGCAGGCAGGCAGCCAGTCATTCTCGCAGGCAGGCAGCAGGCATTCTCGCAGGCAGACATTCTCGCAGGCAGGCAGCAGGCATTCTTACAGGCAGTCAGGCAGGCAGGCATTCTCAAAGGCATTCTCGCAGGCAGACATTCTCGCAGGGAGGCAGGCAGGCATTCTCGCAGGAAGGCAGGCAGGCATTCTCGCAGGCAGGCAGGCAGGCATTCTCGCAGGCAGGCAGGCAGGCAGGCATTCTTGCAGGCAGGCAGGCAGGCAGGCATTCTCGAAGGCATTCTCGAAGGCAGACATTCTCACAGGCAGGCAGGCAGGCATTCTCACAGGCATTCAGGCAGGCAGGCATTCTCACAGGCAGACATTCTCGCAGCCAGACAGGCAGGCAGGCAGGCAGGCATTCTCGCAGGAAGGCAGGCAGGCAGGCATTCTCGAAGG
Source organism: Tenrec ecaudatus (assembly GCF_050624435.1). Classification (NCBI taxonomy): domain Eukaryota; kingdom Metazoa; phylum Chordata; class Mammalia; order Afrosoricida; family Tenrecidae; genus Tenrec; species Tenrec ecaudatus. Next base: position 1,069,423 of record NW_027457635.1, on the reverse strand, counting down.
TAGGCAGGCAGGCAGGCATTCTCGCAGGCAGACATTCTCGCAGGCAGGCAGGCAGGCATTCTCGAAGGCAGGCAGGCAGGCAGGCATTCTCGCAGGCAGGCAGGCAGTCATTTTCACAGACAGGCAGGCAGACATTCTCGCAGGCAGGCAGGCAGGCAGGCAGGCATTTTCGCAGGCAGGCTTACAGGCAGGCAGGCCGGCATTCTCGCAGGCAGGCAGGCAGACAGGCATGCATTCTCGCAGGCAGGCTGGCAGGCAGGCAGTTATTTTCACAGGCAGGCAGGCAGACATTCTCGCAGGCAGGAATTCTCGCAGGCAGGCAGGCAGGCATTCTCACAGGCAGGCAGGCAGGCAAGCAGGCAGGCATTCTCGCAGGCAGGCTGGCAGGCAGGCAGTCATTTTCACAGGCAGGCAGGCAGACATTCTCGCAGGCAGGAATTCTCGCAGGCAGGCAGGAAGGCAGGCATCCAGGCATTCTCGCACGAAGGCAGGCATTCTCGAAGGCAGGCAGGCAGGCAGAATTTCTCGCAGGAAGGCAGTCAGGCAGGCATTCTCACAGGCAGTCAGGCAGGCATTCTTGCAGGCAGGCATTCTCGCAGGCAGGCAGGCAGGCAGGCAGGCATTTTCGCAGGCAAGCAGAGAGGCAGGCAGGCTGGCAGGCCGGCATTCTCGCAGGCAGGCAGGCATGCAGGCATGCATTCTCGCAGGCAGGCTTGCAGGCAGGAAGTCATTCTCACAGGCAGGCAGGCAGGCATTCTCGCAGGCAGGCAGGCAGGCAAGCAGGTAGGCAGGCCGGCATTCTCGCAGGCAGGCAGGCAGACAGGCATGCATTCTCGCAGGCAGGCTGGCAGGCAGGCAGTTATTTTCACAGGCAGGCAGGCAGACATTCTCGCAGGCAGGAATTCTCGCAGGCAGGCAGGCAGGCATTCTCACAGGCAGGCAGGCAGGCAAGCAGGCAGGCATTCTCGCAGGCAGGCTGGCAGGCAGGCAGTCATTTTCACAGGCAGGCAGGCAGACATTTTCGCAGGCAGGAATTCTCGCAGGCAGGCAGGAAGGCAGGCATCCAGGCATTCTCGCACGAAGGCAGGCATTCTCAAAGGCAGGCAGGCAGGCAGAATTTCTCGCAGGAAGGCAGTCAGGCAGGCATTCTCACAGGCAGTCAGGCAGGCATTCTTGCAGGCAGGCATTCTCGCAGGCAGGCAGGCAGGCAGGCATGCATTTTCGCAGGCAAGCAGAGAGGCAGGCAGGCTGGCAGGCCGGCATTCTCACAGGCAGGCAGCCAGGCAGGCATGCATTCTCGCAGGCAGGCTTGCAGGCAGGCAGTCATTCTCACAGGCAGGCAGGCAGGCATTCTCGCAGGCAGGCAGGCAGGCAGGCAGGCAGGCAGGCAGGCATTCTCACAGGCAGGCAGGCATTCTCGCAGGCATGCAGGCAGTCATTTTCGCACGCAGGCATTCTTGCAGGCAGGCGGGCTGCCAGGCATTCTCGGAGGCAGGCAGGCAGGCAGGCAGGCAGGCAGTCTCGCAGGAAGGCAGGCAAGCAGCCATTCTCGAAGGCAGACAGGCAGGCAGGCATTCTCGCAGGCAGGCATTCTCGCAGGCAGGCAGGCAGGCAGTCAGGCCGGCATTCTCGCAGGCAGGCAGGCAGGCAGGCATTCTCGCTGGCAGGCAGGCAGGCAGGCATTCTCGCAGGCAGGCAGCCAGTCATTCTCGCAGGCAGGCAGCAGGCATTCTCGCAGGCAGACATTCTCGCAGGCAGGCAGCAGGCATTCTTACAGGCAGTCAGGCAGGCAGGCATTCTCGAAGGCATTCTCGCAGGCAGACATTCTCACAGGGAGGCAGGCAGGCATTCTCGCAGGAAGGCAGGCAGGCATTCTCGCAGGCAGGCAGGCAGGCAGGCAGGAAGGCAGGCATTCTCGCAGGCAGGCAGGCAGGCAGGCAGGCATTCTTGCAGGCAGGCAGGCAGGCAGGCATTCTCGCAGGAAGACATTCTCGCAGGCAGGCAGGCAGGCATTCTCACAGGCATTCAGACAGGCAGGCATTCTCCAAGGCATTCTCACAGGCAGACATTCTCGCAGCCAGGCAGGCAGGCAGGCAGGCAGGCATTCTCGCAGGAAGGCAGGCAGGCAGGCATTCTCGAAGGTAGGCAGGCAGGCAGGCATTCTCACAAGCAGACATTCTCGCAGGCAGGCAGGCATTCTCGAAGGCAGGCAGGCAGGTAGGCATTGTCGCAGGCAGGCAGGCAGGCAGGCTGGCAGTCTCGCAGGCTGGCAGGTAGGCAGGCATTCTCGCAGGCAGGCGGGCAGGCAGGCATTCTCGCAGGCAGACATTCTCGCAGGGAGGCAGCAGGCATTCTCGCAGGCAGGCAGGCAGGCAGTCATTTTCACAGGCAGGCAGGCAGACATTCTCGCAAGCAGGCAGGCAGGCAGGCAGGCATTTTCGCAGGCAGGCTTACAGGCAGGCAGGCAGGCATTCTCGAAGGCAGGCAGGCAGGCAGGCATTCTCGCAGGCAGGCATTGTCGCAGGCAGGCGCACAGGCAGGCATTCTCACAGGCAGTCAGGCAGGCAATCTTGCAGGCAGGCATTCTCGCAGGCAGGCAGGCAGGCAGGCAGGCATTTTCGCAGGCAAGCAGAGAGGCAGGCAGGCTGGCAGGCCGGCATTCTCGCAGGCAGGCATGCATTCTCACAGGCAGGCTTGCAGGCAGGCAGTCATTCTCACAGGCAGGCAGGCAGGCATTCTCACAGGCAGGAAGGCATTCTCGCAGGCATGCAGGCAGTCATTTTCGCACGCAGGCATTCTCGCTGGCAGGCGGGCTGCTGGCATTCTCGCAGGCAGGCAGGCAGGCAGGCAGGCAGTCTCGCAGGCTGGCAGGTAGGCAGGCATTCTCGCAGGCAGGCGGGCAGGCAGGCATTCTCGCAGGCAGACATTCTCGCAGGCAGGCAGCAGGCATTCTTACAGGCAGTCAGGCAGGCAGGCATTCTCGAAGGCACTCTCGCAGGCAGACATTCTCGCAGGGAGGCAGGCAGGCATTCTCGCAGGAAGGCAGGCAGGCATTCTCGCAGGCAGGCAGGCAGGCAGGCAAGCAGGAAGGCAGGCATTCTCGCAGGCAGGCAGGCAGGCAGGCATTCTTGCAGGCAGGCAGGCAGGCAGGCATTCTCGCAGGCAGACATTCTCGCAGGCAGGAAGGCAGGCATTCTCACAGGCATTCAGACAGGCAGGCATTCTCCAAGGCATTCTCTCAGGCAGACATTCTCACAGCCAGGCAGGCAGGCAGGCAGGCAGGCATTCTCGCAGGCAGGCAGGCAGGCAGGCATTCTCGAAGGTAGGCAGGCAGGCAGGCATTCTCACAAGCAGACATTCTCGCAGGCAGGCAGGCAGGCAGGCATTCTCGAAGGCAGGCAGGCAGGCAGGCATTGTCGCAGGCAGGCATTGTCGCAGGCAGGCGCACAGGCAGGCATTCTCGCAGGCAGGCAGGCAGGCAGGCAGGCAGTCAGGCCGGCATTCTCGCAGGCAGGCAGGCAGGCAGGCAGGCATGCATTCTCGCAGGCAGGCTGGCAGGCAGGCAGTCATTCTCACAGGCAGGCAGGCAGGCATTCTCGCAGGCAGGCAGGCAGGCAGGCATTCTCGCAGGCAGGCAGACAGGCATTCTTGCAGGCAGGCAGACAGGCATTCTTGCAGGCAGGCATTGTCGCAGGCAGGCAGACATTCTCACAGGCAGGCAAGCAGGCATTCTCGCTGGTAGGCAGGCAAGCAGGTAGGCATTCTCGCTTGCAGGCAGGCAGGCATTCTCGCAGGCAGGCAGGCAGGCAGGCAGGCAGGCATTCTCGCAGGCAGGCAGGCAGGCAGGCATTCTTGCAGGCAGGCAGGCTGGCATTCTCGCAGGCAGACATTCTCGCAGGCAGGCAGGCAGGCATTCTCACAGGCATTCAGGCAGGCAGGCATTCTCCAAGTGCATTCTCACAGGCAGACATTCTCGCAGCCAGGCAGGCAGGCAGGCAGGCATTCTCTCAGGCAGACATTCTCGCGGGGAGGCAGGCAGGCATTCTCGCAGGAAGGCAGGCCGGCATTCTCGCAGGCAGGCAGGCAGGCAGGCAGGCAGGCATTCTCGCAGGCAGACATTCTCGCGGGGAGGCAGGCAGGCATTCTCGCAGGAAGGCAGGCAGACATTCTCGCAGCCAGGCAGGCAGGCAGGCAGGCATTCTCGCAGGCAGACATTCTCGCGGGGAGGCAGGCAGGCATTCTCGCAGGAAGGCAGGCAGGCATTCTCGCAGGCAGGCAGGCAGGCAGGCAGGCAGGCATTCTCACAGGCAGGCAGGCATTCTCGAAGGCACTCTCGCAGGCAGACATTCTCGCAGGGAGGCAGGCAGGCATTCTCGCAGGAAGGCAGGCAGGCATTCTCGCAGGCAGGCAGGCAGGCAGGCAGGAAGGCAGGCATTCTCGCAGGCAGGCAGGCAGGCAGGCATTCTTGCAGGCAGGCAGGCAGGCAGGCATTCTCGCAGGCAGACATTCTCGCAGGCAGGCAGGCAGGCATTCTCACAGGCATTCAGACAGGCAGGCATTCTCCAAGGCATTCTCACAGGCAGACATTCTCACAGCCAGGCAGGCAGGCAGGCAGGCAGGCAGGCAGGCAGGCATTCTCGCAGGCAGGCAGGCAGGCAGGCATTCTCGAAGGTAGGCAGGCAGGCAGGCATTCTCGCAAGCAGACATTCTCGCAGGCAGGCAGGCAGGCAGGCATTCTCGAAGGCAGGCAGGCAGGCAGGCATTGTCGCAGGCAGGCATTGTCGCAGGCAGGCGCACAGGCAGGCATTCTCGCAGGCAGGCAGGCAGGCAGGCAGGCAGTCAGGCCGGCATTCTCGCAGGCAGGCAGGCAGGCAGGCAGGCAGGCATGCATTCTCGCAGGCAGGCTGGCAGGCAGGCAGTCATTCTCACAGGCAGGCAGACAGGCATTCTCGCAGGCAGGCAGGCAGGCAGGCATTCTCGCAGGCAGGCAGACAGGCATTCTTGCAGGCAGGCAGAAAGGCATTCTTGCAGGCAGGCATTGTCGCAGGCAGGCAGACATTCTCACAGGCAGGCAAGCAGGCATTCTCGCTGGTAGGCAGGCAAGCAGGTAGGCATTCTCGCTTGCAGGCAGGCAGGCATTCTCGCAGGCAGGCAGGCAGGCAGGCAGGCAGGCATGAATTCTCGCAGGCAGGCTGGCAGGCAGGCATTCTTGCAGGCAGGCAGGCTGGCATTCTCGCAGGCAGACATTCTCGCAGGCAGGCAGGCAGGCATTCTCACAGGCATTCAGGCAGGCAGGCATTCTCCAAGTGCATTCTCACAGGCAGACATTCTCGCAGCCAGGCAGGCAGGCAGGCAGGCCTTCTCGCAGGCAGACATTCTCGCGGGGAGGCAGGCAGGCATTCTCGCAAGAAGGCAGGCCGGCATTCTCGCAGGCAGGCAGGCAGGCAGGCAGGCATTCTCGCAGGCAGACATTCTCGCGGGGAGGCAGGCAGGCATTCTCGCAGGAAGGCAGGCAGACATTCTCGCAGCCAGGCAGGCAGGCAGGCAGGCAGGCATTCTCGCAGGCAGGCAGGCAGGCAGGCATTCTTGCAGGCAGGTAGGCTGGCATTCTCGCAGGCAGACATTCTCGCAGGCAGGCAGGCAGGCATTCTCACAGGCATTCAGGCAGGCAGGCATTCTCCAAGTGCATTCTCACAGGCAGACATTCTCGCAGCCAGGCAGGCAGGCAGGCAGGCATTCTCGCAGGCAGACATTCTCGCGGGGAGGCAGGCAGGCATTCTCGCAGGAAGGCAGGCAGGCATTCTCGCAGGCAGGCAGGCAGGCAGGCAGGCATTCTCGCAGGCAGGCAGGCAGGCAGGCATTCTTGCAGGCAGGCAGGCAGGCAGGCATTCTCGCAGGCAGACATTCTCGCAGGCAGGCAGGCAGGCATTCTCACAGGCATTCAGGCAGGCAGGCATTCTCCAAGGCATTCTCACAGGCAGACATTCTCGCAGCCAGGCAGGCAGGCAGGCAGGCAGGCATTCTCGCAGGAAGGCAGGCAGGCAGGCATTCTCGAAGGTAGGCAGGCAAGCAGGCATTCTCGCAGGCAGACATTCTCGCAGGCAGGCAGGCAGGCATTCTCGAAGGCAGGCAGGCAGGCAGGCATTCTCGCAGGCAGGCATTGTCGCAGGCAGGCGCACAGGCAGGCATTCTCACAGGCAGTCAGGCAGGCAATCTTGCAGGCAGGCATTCTCGCAGGCAGGCAGGCAGGCAGGCATTTTCGCAGGCAAGCAGAGAGGCAGGCAGGCTGGCAGGCCGGCATTCTCGCAGGCAGGCAGCCAGGCAGGCATGCATTCTCGCAGGCAGGCTTGCAGGCAGGCAGTCATTCTCACAGGCAGGCAGGAAGGCATTCTCGCAGGCAGGCAGGCAGGCAGGCATTCTCACAGGCAGGCAGGCATTCTCGCAGGCATGCAGGCAGTCATTTTCGCACGCAGGCATACTCGCAGGCAGGCGGGCTGCCAGGCATTCTCGCAGGCAGGCATGCAGGCAGGCAGGCAGGCAGTCTCGCAGGAAGGCAGGCAAGCAGGCATTCTCGAAGGCAGACAGGCAGGCAGGCATTCTCGCAGGTAGACATTCTCGCAGGCAGGCAGGCAGTGAGGCCGGCATTCTCGCAGAGAGGCAGGCAGGCAGGCATTCTCGCTGGCAGGCAGGCAGGCAGGCATTCTCGCAGGCAGGCAGCCAGTCATTCTCGCAGGCAGGCAGCAGGCATTCTCGCAGGCTGACATTCTCGCAGGCAGACAGCAGGCATTCTTACAGGCAGTCCGGCAGGCAGGCATTCTCGAAGGCATTCTCGCAGGCAGACATTCTCGCAGGGAGGCAGGCAGGCATTCTCGCAGGAAGGCAGGCAGGCATTCTCGCAGGCAGGCAGGCAGGCAGGCAGGCAGGCAGGCATTCTCGCAGGCAGGCAGGCAGGCATTCTTGCAGGCAGGCAGGCAGGCAGGCATTCTCGAAGGCATTCTCGCAGGCAGACATTCTCGCAGGCAGGCAGGCAGGCATTCTCACAGACATTCAGGCAGGCAGGCATTCTCCAAGGCATTCTCACAGGCAGACATTCTCGCAGCCAGGCAGGCAGGCAGGCAGGCAGGCATTCTCGCAGGCAGGCAGGCAGGCAGGCATTCTCGAAGGTAGGCAGGCAGGCAGGCATTCTCGCAGGTAGAAATTCTCGCAGGCAGGCAGGCAGGCAGGCATTCTCGAAGGCAGGCAGGCAGGCAGGCATTGTCGCAGGCAGGCACTGTCGCAGGCAAGCGCACAGGCAGGCATTCTCGCAGGCAGGCAGGCAGGCAGGCAGTCAGGCCGGCATTCTCGCAGGCAGGCAGGCAGGCAGGCATGCATTCTCGCAGGCAGGCTGGCAGGCAGGCAGTCATTCTAACAGGCAGGCAGGCAGGCATTCTCGCAGGCAGGCAGGCAGGCATTCTTGCAGGCAGGCAGCCAGTCATTCTTGCAGGCAGGCAGACAGGCATTCTTGCACGCAGGCATTGTTGCAGGCAGGCAAGCATTCTCACAGGCAGGCAAGGAGGCATTCTCGCTGGTAGGCAGGCAAGCAGGTAGGCATTCTCGCTGGCAGGCAGGCAGGCATTCTCACAGGCAGGGAGGCAGGCATTCTCGCAGGCAGATATTCTCGCAGGGAGGCAGGCAGGCATTCTCACAGGCAGGCAGGCAAGCAGGCAGGAAGGCAGGAATTCTCGCAGGCAGTCAGGCAGGCATTCTCGCAGGCAGGCAGGCAGGCAGTCAGGCATTCTCGCAGGCATGCAGGCAGTCATTTTCGCATGCAGGCATTCTCGCAGGCAGGCAGGCAGGCATTCTCACAGACATTCAGGCAGGCAGGCATTCTCCAAGGCATTCTCACAGGCAGACATTCTCGCAGCCAGGCAGGCAGGCAGGCAGGCAGGCCTTCTCGCAGGAAGGCAGGCAGGCAGGCATTCTCGAAGGTAGGCAGGCAGGCAGGCATTCTCGCAGGTAGAAATTCTCGCAGGCAGGCAGGCAGGCAGGCATTGTCGCAGGCAGGCATTGTCGCAGGCAGGCGCACAGACAGGCATTCTCGCAGGCAGGCAGGCAGGCAGGCAGGCAGGCAGGCATGCATTCCCGCAGGCTGGCTGGCAGGCAGGCAGTCATTCTCACAGGCAGGCAGGCAGGCATTCTCGCAGGCAGGCAGGCAGGCATTCTTGCAGGCAGGCAGCCAGTCATTCTTGCAGGCAGGCAGACAGGCATTCTTGCAGGCAGGCATTGTCGCAGGCAGGCAGGCATTCTCACAGGCAGGCAAGGAGGCATTCTCGCTGGTAGGCAGGCAAGCAGGTAGGCATTCTCGCTGGCAGGCAGGCAGGCATTCTCACAGGCAGGGAGGCAGGCATTCTCGCAGGCAGATATTCTCGCAGGGAGGCAGGCAGGCATTCTCACAGGCAGGCAGGCAAGCAGGCAGGCAGTCAGGAATTCTCGCAGGCAGTCAGGCAGGCATTCTCGCAAGCAGGCAGGCAGGCAGGCAGGCATTCTCGCAGGCATGCAGGCAGTCATTTTCGCATGCAGGCATTCTCGCAGGCAGGCAGGCAGGCATTCTCACAGACATTCAGGCAGGCAGGCATTCTCCAACGCATTCTCACAGGCAGACATTCTCGCAGCCAGGCAGGCAGGCAGGCAGGCAGGCATTCTCGCAGGAAGGCAGGCAGGCAGGCATTCTCGAAGGTAGGCAGGCAGGCAGGCATTCTCGCAGGTAGAAATTCTCGCAGGCAGGCAGGCAGGCAGGCATTCTCGAAGGCAGGCAGGCAGGCAGGCATTGTCGCAGGCAGGCATTGTCGCAGGCAGGCGCACAGGCAGGCATTCTCGCAGGCAGGCAGGCAGGCAGGCAGGCAGGCATGCATTCCCGCAGGCTGGCTGGCAGGCAGGCAGTCATTCTCACAGGCAGGCAGGCAGGCATTCTCCCAGGCAGGCAGGCAGGCATTCTTGCAGGCAGGCAGCCAGTCATTCTTGCAGGCAGGCAGACAGGCATTCTTGCAGGCAGGCATTGTCGCAGGCAGGCAGGCATTCTCACAGGCAGGCAAGGAGGCATTCTCGCTGGTAGGCAGGCAAGCAGGTAGGCATTTTCGCTGGCATGCAGGCAGGCATTCTCACAGGCAGGGAGGCAGGCATTCTCGCAGGCAGATATTCTCGCAGGGAGGCAGGCAGGCATTCTCACAGGCAGGCAGGCAAGCAGGCAGGCAGGCAGGAATTCTCGCAGGCAGTCAGGCAGGCATTCTCGCAGGCAGGCAGGCAGGCAGGCAGGCATTCTCGCAGGCATGCAGGCAGTCATTTTCGCACGCAGGCATTCTCGCAGGCAGGCGGGCTGCCAAGCATTCTCGCAGGCAGGCAGGCAGGCAGTCTCGCAGGAAGGCAGGCAAGCAGGCATTCTCGAAGGCAGACAGGCAGGCAGGCATTTTCGCAGGCAGGCATTCTCGCAGGCAGGCAGGCAGTCAGGCGGGCATTCTCGCAGGCAGGCAGGCAGGCAGTCATTCTCGCTGGCAGGCAGGCAGGCAGGCATTCTCGCAGGCAGGCAGCCAGTCATTCTCGCAGGCAGGCAGCAGGCATTCTCGCAGGCAGACATTCTCGCAGGCAGGCAGCAGGCATTCTTACAGGCAGTCAGGCAGGCAGGCATTCTCCAAGGCATTCTCGCAGGCAGACATTCTCGCAGGGAGGCAGGCAGGCATTCTCGCAGGAAGGCAGGCAGGCATTCTCGCAGGCAGGCAGGCAGACAGGCAGGCAGGCATTCTCGCAGGCAGACAGGCAGGCATTCTTGCAGGCAGGCAGGCAGGCAGGCATTCTCGCAGGCAGACATTCTCGCAGGCAGGCAGGCAGGCATTCTCACAGATATTCAGGTAGGCAGGCATTCTCCAAGGCATTCTCACAGGCAGACATTCTCGCAGGCAGGCAGGCAGGCAGGCAATCTCACAGGAAGGCAGGCAAGCAGGCATTCTCGAAGGCAGACAGGCAGGCAGGCATTCTCGCAGGCAGACATTCTCGCAGGCAGGCAGGCAGGCAGGCAGGCAGTCAGGCCGGCATTCTCGCAGGCAGGCAGGCAGGCAGGCATTCTCGCTGGCAAGCAGGCAGGCAGGCATTCTCGCAGGCAGGCAGCCAGTCATTCTCGGAGGCAGGCAGCAGGCATTCTCGCAGGCAGACATTCTCGCATGCAGGCAGCAGGCATTCTTACAGGCAGTCAGGCAGACAGGCATTCTCGAAGGCATTCTCGCAGGCAGACATTCTCGCAGGGAGGCAGGCAGGCATTCTCGCAGGAAGGCAAGCAGGCATTCTCGCATGCAGGCAGGCAGACAGGCAGGCAGGCATTCTCGCAGGCAGGCAGGCAGGCATTCTTGCAGGCAGGCAGGCAGGCAGGCATTCTCGCAGGCAGACATTCTCGCAGGCAGGCAGGCAGGCATTCTCCAAGGCATTCTCACAAGCAGACATTCTCACAGCCAGGCAGGCAGGCAGGCAGGCAGGCATTCTCGCAGGAAGGCAGGCAGGCAGGCATTCTCGAATGTAGGCAGGCAGGCAGGCATTCTCGCAGGCAGACATTCTCGCAGGCAGGCAGGCAGGCAGGCATTCTCGCAGGAAGGCAGGCAGGCAGGCATTCTCGAAGGTAGGCAGGCAGGCAGGCATTCTCGCAGGTAGAAATTCTCGCAGGCAGGCAGGCAGGCAGGCATTCTCGAAGGCAGGCAGGCAGGCAGGCATTGTCGCAGGCAGGCATTGTCGCAGGCAAGCGCACAGGCAGGCATTCTCGCAGGCAGGCAGGCAGGCAGGCAGTCAGCCCGGCATTCTCGCAGGCAGGCAGGCAGGCAGGCATGCATTCTCGCAGGCAGGCTGGCAGGCAGGCAGTCATTCTAACAGGCAGGCAGGCAGGCATTCTCGCAGGCAGGCAGGCAGGCATTCTTGTAGGCAGGCAGCCAGTCATTCTTGCAGGCAGGCAGACAGGCATTCTTGCAGGCAGGCATTGTTGCAGGCAGGCAAGCATTCTCACAGGCAGGCAAGGAGGCATTCTCGCTGGTAGGCAGGCAAGCAGGTAGGCATTCTCGCTGGCAGGCAGGCAGGCATTCTCACAGGCAGGGAGGCAGGCATTCTCGCAGGCAGATATTCTCGCAGGGAGGCAGGCAGGCATTCTCACAGGCAGGCAGGCAAGCAGGCAGGCAGGCAGGAATTCTCGCAGGCAGTCAGGCAGGCATTCTCGCAGGCAGGCAGGCAGGCAGGCAGGCATTCTTGCAGGCATGCAGGCAGTCATTTTCGCATGCAGGCATTCTCGCAGGCAGGCAGGCAGGCATTCTCACAGACATTCAGGCAGGCAGGCATTCTCCAAGGCATTCTCACAGGCAGACATTCTCGCAGCCAGGCAGGCAGGCAGGCAGGCAGGCATTCTCGCAGGAAGGCAGGCAGGCAGGCATTCTCGAAGGTAGGCAGGCAGGCAGGCATTCTCGCAGGTAGAAATTCTCGCAGGCAGGCAGGCAGGCAGGCATTGTCGCAGGCAGGCATTGTCGCAGGCAGGCGCACAGGCAGGCATTCTCGCAGGCAGGCAGGCAGGCAGGCAGGCAGTCAGGCCGGCATTCTCGCAGGCAGGCAGGCAGGCAGGCAGGCATGCATTCTCGCAGGCAGGCTGGCAGGCAGGCAGTCATTCTCACAGGCAGGCAGGCAGGCATTCTCGCAGGCAGGCAGGCAGGCATTCTTGCAGGCAGGCAGCCAGTCATTCTTGCAGGCAGGCAGACAGGCATTCTTGCAGGCAGGCATTGTCGCAGGCAGGCAGGCATTCTCACAGGCAGGCAAGGAGGCATTCTCGCTGGTAGGCAGGCAAGCAGGTAGGCATCCTCGCTGGCAGGCAGGCAGGCATTCTCACAGGCAGGGAGGCAGGCATTCTCGCAGGCAGATATTCTCGCAGGGAGGCAGGCAGGCATTCTCACAGGCAGGCAGGCAAGCAGGCAGGCAGGCAGGAATTCTCGCAGGCAGTCAGGCAGGCATTCTCGCAGGCAGGCAGGCAGGCAGGCATTCTCGCAGGCATGCAGGCAGTCATTTTCGCATGCAGGCATTCTCGCAGGCAGGCAGGCAGGCATTCTCACAGACATTCAGGCAGGCAGGCATTCTCCAACGCATTCTCACAGGCAGACATTCTCCCACCCAGGCAGGCAGGCAGGCAGGCAGGCATTCTCGCAGGAAGGCAGGCAGGCAGGCATTCTCGAAGGTAGGCAGGCAGGCAGGCATTCTCGCAGGTAGAAATTCTCGCAGGCAGGCAGGCAGGCAGGCATTCTCGAAGGCAGGCAGGCAGGCAGGCATTGTCGCAGGCAGGCATTGTCGCAGGCAGGCGCACAGGCAGGCATTCTCGCAGGCAGGCAGGCAGGCAGGCAGGCAGGCATGCATTCCCGCAGGCAGGCTGGCAGGCAGGCAGTCATTCTCACAGGCAGGCAGGCAGGCATTCTCCCAGGCAGGCAGGCAGGCATTCTTGCAGGCAGGCAGCCAGTCATTCTTGCAGGCAGGCAGACAGGCATTCTTGCAGGCAGGCATTGTCGCAGGCAGGCAGGCATTCTCACAGGCAGGCAAGGAGGCATTCTCGCTGGTAGGCAGGCAAGCAGGTAGGCATTTTCGCTGGCAGGCAGGCAGGCATTCTCACAGGCAGGGAGGCAGGCATTCTCGCAGGCAGATATTCTCGCAGGGAGGCAGGCAGGCATTCTCACAGGCAGGCAGGCAAGCAGGCAGGCAGGCAGGAATTCTCGCAGGCAGTCAGGCAGGCATTCTCGCAGGCAGGCAGGCAGGCAGGCAGGCAGGCATTCTCGCAGGCATGCAGGCAGTCATTTTCGCACGCAGGCATTCTCGCAGGCAGGCGGGCTGCCAGGCATTCTCGCAGGCAGGCAGGCAGGCAGTCTCGCAGGAAGGCAGGCAAGCAGGCATTCTCGAAGGCAGACAGGCAGGCAGGCATTTTCGCAGGCAGACATTCTCGCAGGCAGGCAGGCAGTCAGGCGGGCATTCTCGCAGGCAGGCAGGCAGGCAGGCAGTCAGGCCGGCATTCTCGCAGGCAGGCAGGCAGGCAGGCATTCTCGCAGGCAGGCAGCCAGTCATTCTCGCAGGCAGGCAGCAGGCATTCTCGCAGGCAGACATTCTCGCAGGCAGGCAGCAGGCATTCTTACAGGCAGTCAGGCAGGCAGGCATTCTCGAAGGCATTCTCGCAGGCAGACATTCTCGCAGGGAGGCAGGCAGGCATTCTCGCAGGAAGGCAGGCAGGCATTCTCGCAGGCAGGCAGGCAGACAGGCAGGCAGGCATTCTCGCAGGCAGACAGGCAGGCATTCTTGCAGGCAGGCAGGCAGGCAGGCATTCTCGCAGGCAGACATTCTCGCAGGCAGGCAGGCAGGCATTCTCACAGGCATTCAGGCAGGCAGGCATTCTCCAAGGCATTCTCACAGGCAGACATTCTCGCAGGCAGGCAGGCAGGCAGGCAATCTCACAGGAAGGCAGGCAAGCAGGCATTCTCGAAGGCAGACAGGAAGGCAGGCATTCTCGCAGGCAGACATTCTCGCAGGCAGGCAGGCAGGCAGGCAGGCAGTCAGGCCGGCATTCTCGCAGGCAGGCAGGCAGGCAGGCATTCTCGCTGGCAAGCAGGCAGGCAGGCATTCTCGCAGGCAGGCAGCCAGTCATTCTCACAGGCAGGCAGCAGGCATTCTCACAGGCAGACATTCTCGCATGCAGGCAGCAGGCATTCTTACAGGCAGTCAGGCAGACAGGAATTCTCGAAGGCATTCTCGCAGGCAGACATTCTCGCAGGGAGGCAGGCAGGCATTCTCGCAGGAAGGCAAGCAGGCATTCTCGCAGGCAGGCAGGCAGACAGGCAGGCAGGCATTCTCGCAGGCAGGCAGGCAGGCATTCTTGCAGGCAGGCAGGCAGGCAGGCATTCTCGCAGGCAGACATTCTCACAGGCAGGCAGGCAGGCATTCTCACAGGCATTCAGGCAGGCAGGCATTCTCCAAGGCATTCTCACAAGCAGACATTCTCACAGCCAGGCAGGCAGGCAGGCAGGCAGGCATTCTCGCAGGAAGGCAGGCAGGCAGGCATTCTCGAATGTAGGCAGGCAGGCAGGCATTCTCGCAGGCAGACATTCTCGCAGGCAGGTAAGCAGGCAGGCATTCTCGCAGGAAGGCAGGCAGGCAGGCATTCTCGCAGGCAGGCATTGTCGCAGGAAGGCGCACAGGCAGGCATTCTCGCAGGCAGGCAGGCAGGCAGGCACGCAGGCATTCTCGCAGGCAGGCATTGTCGCAGGAAGGCGCACAGGCAGGCATTCTCGCAGGCAGGCAGGCAGGCAGGCACGCAGGCATGCATTCTCGCAGGCAGGCAGGCAGGCAGGCATGCATTCTCGCAGGCAGGCTGGCAGGCAGGCAGTCATTCTCACAGGCAGGCAGGCAGGCATTCTCGCAGGCAGGCAGGCAGGCAGGCAGGCATTCTTGCAGGCAGGCAGCCAGTCATTCTCGCAGGCAGGCAGACAGGCATTCTTGCAGGCAGGCATTGTCGCAAGCAGGCAGGCAGGCATTCTCACAGGCAGGCAAGCAGGCATTCTCGCTGGTAGGCAGGCAAGCAGGTAGGCATTCTCGCTGGCAGGCAGGCAGGCAGGCAGGCATTCTCGCAGGTAGGCAGGCAGGCATTCTCACAGGCAGGCTGGCAGGCATTCTTGCAGGCAGGCATTCTCGCAGGCAAGCAGGTAGGCATTCTCGATGGCAGGCAGGCAGGCAGGCAGGCATTCTCGCAGGCAGGCAGGCAGTCATTTTCACAGACAGGCAGGCAGACATTCTCGCAAGCAGGCAGGCAGGCAGGCAGGAATTTTCGCAGGCAGGCTTACAGGCAGGCAGGCAGGCAAGCCGGCATTCTCGCAGGCAGGCAGGCAGACAGGCATGCATTCTCGCAGGCAGGCTGGCAGGCAGGCAGTTATTTTCACAGGCAGGCAGGCAGACATTCTCGCAGGCAGGAATTCTCGCAGGCAGGCAGGAAGGCAGGCATCCAGGCATTCTCGCACGAAGGCAGGCATTCTCGAAGGCAGGCAGGCAGGCAGAATTTCTCGCAGGAAGGCAGTCAGGCAGGCATTCTCACAGGCAGTCAGGCAGGCATTCTTGCAGGCAGGCATTCTCGCAGGCAGGCAGGCAGGCATTTTCGCAGGCAAGCAGAGAGGCAGGCAGGCTGGCAGGCCCGCATTCTCGCAGGCAGGCAGGCAGGCAGGCATGCATTCTCGCAGGCAGGCTTGCAGGCAGGCAGGCATTCTCGCAGGCAGGCAGGCAGGCATTCTCGCAGGCAGGCAGGCAGGCATTCTCACAGGCAGGCATGCATTCTCGCAGGCATGCAGGCAGTCATTTTCGCATGCAGGCATTCTCGCAGGCAGGCGGGCTGCCAGGCATTCTCGCAGGCAGGCAGGCAGGTAGGCAGGCAGGCATTTTCGCAGGAAGGCAGGCAAGCAGGCATTCTCGAAGGCAGACAAGCAGGCAGGCATACTCGCAGGCAGACATTCTCGCAGGCAGGCAGGCAGTGAGGCCGGCATTCTCGCAGGCAGGCAGGCAGGCATTCTCGCTGGCAGGCAGGCAGGCAGGCATTCTCGCAGGCAGGCAGCCAGTCATTCTCGCAGGCAGGCAGCAGGCATTCTCCCAGGCAGACATTCTCGCAGGCAAGCAGCAGGCATTCTTACAGGCAGTCAGGCAGGCAGGCATTTTTAAAGGCATTCTCGCAGGCAGGCAGGCAGGCAGGCAGGCATTCTCGCAGGCAGGCAGGCAGTCATTTTCACAGACAGGCAGGCAGACATTCTCGCAAGCAGGCAGGCAGGCAGGCAGGAATTTTCGCAGGCAGGCTTACAGGCAGGCAGGCAGGCAGGCCGGCATTCTCGCAGGCAGGCAGGCAGACAGGCATGCATTCTCGCAGGCAGGCTGGCAGGCAGGCAGTTATTTTCACAGGCAGGCAGACAGACATTCTCGCAGGCAGGAATTCTCGCAGGCAGGCAGGCAGGCAAGCAGGCAGGCATTCTCGCAGGCAGGCTGGCAGGCAGGCAGTCATTTTCACAGGCAGGCAGGCAGACATTCTCGCAGGCAGGAATTCTCGCAGGCAGGCAGGAAGGCAGGCATCCAGGCATTCTCGCACGAAGGCAGGCATTCTCGAAGGCAGGCAGGCAGGCAGAATTTCTCGCAGGAAGGCAGTCAGGCAGGCATTCTCACAGGCAGTCAGGCAGGTATTCTTGCAGGCAGGCATTCTCGCAGGCAGGCAGGCAGGCAGGCAGGCATTTTCGCAGGCAAGCAGAGAGGCAGGCAGGCTGGCAGGCCGGCATTCTCGCAGGCAGGCAGGCAGGCAGGCAGGCTTGCAGTCAGGCAGTCATTCTCACAGGCAGGCAGGCAGGCATTCTCGCAGGCAGGCAGGCAGGCAGGCAGGCAGGCAGGCAGGCAGGCAGGCCGGCATTCTCGCAGGCAGGCTGGCAGGCAGGCAGTCATTTTCACAGGCAGGCAGGCAGACATTCTCGCAGGCAGGAATTCTCGCAGGCAGGCAGGAAGGCAGGCATCCAGGCATTCTCGCAAGAAGGCAGGCATTCTCGAAGGCAGGCAGGCAGGCAGAATTTCTCGCAGGAAGCCAGTCAGGCAGGCATTCTCACAGGCAGTCAGGCAGGCATTCTTGCAGGCAGGCATTCTTGCAAGCAGGCAGGCAGGCAGGCAGGCAGGCATTTTCGCAGGCAAGCAGAGAGGCAGGCAGGCTGGCAGGCCGGCATTCTCACAGGCAGGCAGCCAGGCAGGCATGCATTCTCGCAGGCAGACTTGCAGGCAGGCAGTCATTCTCACAGGCAGGCAGGCAGGCATTCTCGCAGGCAGGCAGGCAGGCAGGCAGGTAGGCAGGCATTCTCACAGGCAGGCAGGCATTCTCGCAGGCATGCAGGCAGGCATTCTCGCAGGCAGGCAGGCAGGCAGGCAGGCAGGCATTCTCACAGGCAGGCAGGAATTCTCGCAGGCATGCCGGCAGTCATTTTCGTACGCAGGCATTCTCGCAGGCAGGCGGGCTGCCAGGCATTCTCGGAGGCAGGCAGGCAGGCAGGCAGGCAGGCAGTCTCGCAGGAAGGCAGGCAAGCAGCCATTCTCGAAGGCAGACAGGCAGGCAGGCATTCTCGCAGGCAGGCATTCTCACAGGCAGACATTCTCGCAGGCAGGCAGGCAGGCATTCTCACAGGCATTCAGGCAGGCAGGCATTCTCCAAGGCATTCTCACAAGCAGACATTCTCACAGCCAGCCAGGCAGGCAGGCAGGCAGGCATTCTCGCAGGAAGGCAGGGAGGCAGGCATTCTCGAATGTAGGCAGGCAGGCAGGCATTCTCGCAGGCAGACATTCTCGCAGGCAGGCAGGCAGGCAGGCATTCTCGCAGGCAGGCATTGTCGCAGGAAGGCGCACAGGCAGGCATTCTCGCAGGCAGGCAGGCAGGCAGGCACGCAGGCATGCATTCTCGCAGGCAGGCAGGCAGGCAGGCATGCATTCTCGCAGGCAGGCTGGCAGGCAGGCAGTCATTCTCACAGGCAGGCAGGCAGGCATTCTCGCAGGCAGGCAGCAAGTCATTCTCGCAGGCAGGCAGACAGGCATTCTTGCAGGCAAGCATTGTCGCAAGCAGGCAGGCAGGCATTCTCACAGGCAGGCAAGCAGGCATTCTCGCTGGTAGGCAGGCAGGCAGGCAGGCATTCTCGCAGGTAGGCAGGCAGGCATTCTCACAGGCAGGCAGGCAGGCATTCTTGCAGGCAGGCATTCTCGCAGGCAAGCAGGTAGGCATTCTCGATGGCAGGCAGGCAGGCAGGCAGGCATTCTCGCAGGCAGGCAGGCAGTCATTTTCACAGACAGGCAGGCAGATATTCTCGCAAGCAGGCAGGCAGGCAGGCAGGCATTTTCGCAGGCAGGCTTACAGGCAGGCAGGCAGGCAAGCCGGCATTCTCGCAGGCAGGCAGGGAGACAGGCATGCATTCTCGCAGGCAGGCTGGCAGGCAGGCAGTTATTTTCACAGGCAGGCAGGCAGACATTCTCGCAGGCAGGAATTCTCGCAGGCAGCAGGCAGGCAGGCAAGCAGGCAGGCATTCTCGCAGGCAGGCTGGCAGGCAGGCAGTCATTTTCACAGGCAGGCAGGCAGACATTCTCGCAGGCAGGAATTCTCGCAGGCAAGCAGGAAGGCAGGCATCCAGGCATTCTCGCACGAAGGCAGGCATTCTCGAAGGCAGGCAGGCAGGCAGAATTTCTCGCAGGAAGGCAGTCAGGCAGGCATTCTCACAGGCAGTCAGGCAGGCATTCTTGCAGGCAGGCATTCTCGCAGGCAGGCAGGCAGGCAGGCATTTTCGCAGGCAAGCAGAGAGGCAGGCAGGCTGGCAGGCCGGCATTCTCGCAGGCAGGCAGGCAGGCAGGCATGCATTCTCGCAGGCAGGCTTGCAGGCAGGCAGTCATTCTCACAGGCAGGCAGGCAGGCATTCTCGCAGGCAGGCAGGCAGGCAGGCAGGCATTCTCACAGGCAGGCAGGCATTCTCGCAGGCATGCAGGCAGTCATTTTCGCACGCAGGCATTCTCGCAGGCAGGCGGGCTGCCAGGCATTCTCGCAGGCAGGCAGGTAGGCAGGCAGGCAGGCAGTCTCGCAGGAAGGCAGGCAAGCAGGCATTCTCGAAGGCAGACAAGCAGGCAGGCATTCCCGCAGGCAGACATTCTCGCAGGCAGGCAGCCAGTGAGGCCGGCATTCTCGCAGGCAGGCAGGCAGGCAGGCATTCTCGCTGGCAGGCAGGCAGGCAGGCATTCTCGCAGGCAGACATTCTCGCAGGCAGGCAGCAGGCATTCTTACAGGCAGTCAGGCAGGCAGGCATTCTCAAAGGCATTCTCGCAGGCAGACATTCTCGCAGGGAGGCAGGCAGGCATTCTCGCAGGAAGGCAGGCAGGCATTCTCGCAGGCAGGCAGGCAGGCATTCTCGCAGGCAGACAGGCAGGCAGGCATTCTTGCAGGCAGGCAGGCAGGCAGGCATTCTCGAAGGCATTCTCGCAGGCAGACATTCTCGCAGGCAGGCAGGCAGGCATTCTCACAGGCATTCAGGCAGGCAGGCTTTCTCACAGGCAGACATTCTCGCAGCCAGGCAGGCAGGCAGGCAGGCAGGCATTCTCGCAGGAAGGCAGGCAGGCAGGCATTCTCGAAGGTAGGCAGGCAGGCAGGCATTCTCGCAGGCAGATATTCTCGCAGGCAGGCAGGCAGGCAGGCATTCTCGAAGGCAGGCAGGCAGGCAGGCATTCTCGCAGGCAGGCAGGCAGTCATTTTCACAGACAGGCAGGCAGACATTCTCGCAAGCAGGCAGGCAGGCAGGCAGGAATTTTCGCAGGCAGGCTTACAGGCAGGCAGGCAGGCAGGCCGGCATTCTCGCAGGCAGGCAGGCAGACAGGCATGCATTCTCGCAGGTAGGCTGGCAGGCAGGCAGTTATTTTCACAGGCAGGCAGGCAGACATTCTCGCAGGCAGGAATTCTCACAGGCAGGCAGGCAGGCATTCTCACAGGCAGGCAGGCAGGCAAGCAGGCAGGCATTCTCGCAGGCAGGCTGGCAGGCAGGCAGTCATTTTCACAGGCAGGCAGGCAGACATTCTCTCAGGCAGGAATTCTCGCAGGCAGGCAGGAAGGCAGGCATCCAGGCATTCTCGCATGAAGGCAGGCATTCTCGAAGGCAGGCAGGCAGGCAGAATTTCTCGCAGGAAGGCAGTCAGGCAGGCATTCTCACAGACAGTCAGGCAGGCATTCTTGCAGGCAGGCATTCTCGCAGGCAGGCAGGCAGGCAGGCAGGCATTTTCGCAGGCAAGCAGGGAGGCAAGCAGGCAGGCAGGCCGGCATTCTCGCAGGCAGGCAGGCAGGCAGGCATGCATTCTCGCAGGCAGGCTTACAGGCAGGCAGTCATTCTCACAGGCAGGCAGGCAGACATTCTCGCAAGCAGGCAGGCAGGCAGGCAGGCAGGCAGGCAGGCCGGCATTCTCGCAGGCAGGCAGGCAGACAGGCATGCATTCTCGCAGGCAGGCTGGCAGGCAGGCAGTTATTTTCACAGGCAGGCAGGCAGACATTCTCGCAGGCAGGAATTCTCGCAGGCAGGCAGGCAGGCATTCTCACAGGCAGGCAGGCAGGCAAGCAGGCAGGCATTCTCGCAGGCAGGCTGGCAGGCAGGCAGTCATTTTCACAGGCAGGCAGGCAGACATTCTCGCAGGCAGGAATTCTCGCAGGCAGGCAGGAAGGCAGGCATCCAGGCATTCTCGCACGAAGGCAGGCATTCTCGAAGGCAGGCAGGCAGGCAGAATTTCTCGCAGGAAGGCAGTCAGGCAGGCATTCTCACAGGCAGTCAGGCAGGCATTCTTGCAGGCAGGCATTCTCGCAGGCAGGCAGGCAGGCAGGCAGGCATTTTCGCAGGCAAGCAGAGAGGCAGGCAGGCTGGCAGGCCGGCATTCTCACAGGCAGGCAGCCAGGCAGGCATGCATTCTCGCAGGCAGGCTTGCAGGCAGGCAGTCATTCTCACAGGCAGGCAGGCAGGCATTCTCGCAGGCAGGCAGGCAGGCAGGCAGGCAGGCAGGCAGGCAGGCAGGCATTCTCACAGGCAGGCAGGCATTCTCGCAGGCATGCAGGCAGTCATTTTCGCACGCAGGCATTCTCGCAGGCAGGCGGGCTGCCAGGCATTCTCGGAGGCAGGCAGGCAGGCAGGCAGGCAGGCAGTCTCGCAGGAAGGCAGGCAAGCAGCCATTCTCGAAGGCAGACAGGCAGGCAGGCATTCTCGCAGGCAGGCATTCTCGCAGGCAGGCAGGCAGGCAGTCAGGCCGGCATTCTCGCAGGCAGGCAGGCAGGCAGGCATTCTCGCTGGCAGGCAGGCAGGCAGGCATTCTCTCAGGCAGGCAGCCAGTCATTCTCGCAGGCAGGCAGCAGGCATTCTCGCAGGCAGACATTCTCGCAGGCAGGCAGCAGGCATTCTTACAGGCAGTCAGGCAGGCAGGCATTCTCGAAGGCATTCTCGCAGGCAGACATTCTCACAGGGAGGCAGGCAGGCATTCTCGCAGGAAGGCAGGCAGGCATTCTCGCAGGCAGGCAGGCAGGCAGGCAGGAAGGCAGGCATTCTCGCAGGCAGGCAGGCAGGCAGGCATTCTTGCAGGCAGGCAGGCAGGCAGGCATTCTCGCAGGAAGACATTCTCGCAGGCAGGCAGGCAGGCATTCTCACAGGCATTCAGACAGGCAGGCATTCTCCAAGGCATTCTCACAGGCAGACATTCTCGCAGCCAGGCAGGCAGGCAGGCAGGCAGGCATTCTCGCAGGAAGGCAGGCAGGCAGGCATTCTCGAAGGTAGGCAGGCAGGCAGGCATTCTCACAAGCAGACATTCTCGCAGGCAGGCAGGCATTCTCGAAGGCAGGCAGGCAGGCAGGCATTGTCGCAGGCAGTCATTGTCGCAGGCAGGCGCACAGGCAGGCATTCTCGCAGGCAGGCAGGCAGGCAGGCAGGCAGGCAGTCAGGCTGGCATTCTCGCAGGCAGGCAGGCACGCAGGCAGGCAGGCATGCATTCTCGCAGGCAGGCTGGCAGGCAGGCAGTCATTCTCACAGGCAGGCAGACAGGCATTCTCGCAGGCAGGCAGGCAGGCAGGCATTCTTGCTGGCAGGCAGCCAGTCATTCTCGCAGGCAGGCAGACAGGCATTGTCGCAGGCAGGCAGGCATTCTCACAGGCAGGCAAGCAGGCATTCTCGCTGGTAGGCAGGCAAGCAGGTAGGCATTCTCGCTGGCAGGCAGGCAGGCAGGCATTCTCGCAGGTAGGCAGGCAGGCATTCTCACAGGCAGGCAGGCAGGCATTCTTGCAGGCAGGCATTCTCGCAGGCAAGCAGGTAGGCATTCTCGCTGGCAGGCAGGCAGGCAGGCAGGCAGGCATTCTCGCAGGCAGGCAGGCAGTCATTTTCACAGACAGGCAGGCAGACATTCTCGCAAGCAGGCAGGCAGGCAGGCAGGCATTTTCGCAGGCAGGCTTACAGGCAGGCAGGCCGGCATTCTCGCAGGCAGGCAGGCAGAAAGGCATGCATTCTCGCAGGCAGGCTGACAGGCAGGCAGTTATTTTCACAGGCAGGCAGGCAGACATTCTCGCAGGCAGGAATTCTCGCAGGCAGGCAGGCAGGCATTGTCACAGGCAGGCAGGCAGGCAGAAATTCTCGCTGGCAGGCAGGCAGGCAGGCAGGCAGGCATTCTCGCAGGCAGGCTGGCAGGCAGGCAGTCATTTTCACAGGCAGGCAGGCAGACATTCTCGCAGGCAGGTATTCTCGCAGGCAAGCAGGCAGGCAGGCAACCAGGCATTCTCGCACGAAGGCAGGCAGTCTCGAAGGCAGGCAGGCAGGCAGAATTTTTCGCAGGAAGGCAGTCAGGCAGGCATTCTCACAGGCAGCGAGGCAGGCAGGCATTCTCGAAGGCAGGCAGACAGGCATTCTTGCAGGCAGGCATTCTCGCAGGCAGGCAGGCAGGCAGGCATTTTCGCAGGCAAGCAGACAGGCAGGCAGGCTGTCAGGCCGGCATTCTCGCAGGCAGGCAGGCAGGCAGGCAGGCAGGCATGCATTCTCGCAGGAAGGCTGGCAGGCAGGCAGTCATTCTCACAGGCAGGCAGGCAGGCATTCTCGCAGGCAGGCAGGCAGGCAGGCAGGCATTCTTGCAGGCAGGCAGCCAGTCATTCTCGCAGGCAGGCAGACAGGCATTCTTGCAGGCAGGCATTGTCGCAGGCAGGCAGGCATTCTCACAGGCAGGCAAGGAGGCATTCTCGCTGGTAGGCAGGCAGGCATTCTCGAAGGCAGGCAGGCAGCCAGAATTTCTCGCAGGAAGGCAGGCAGACAGGCATTCTTGCAGGCAGGCAGGCAGGCAGGCAGGCATTCTCGCAGGCAGACAGGCAGGCAGACATTCTCGCAGGCAGGCAGGCAGGCAGGCAGTCAGGCCGGCATTCTCGCAGGCAGGCAGGCAGGCAGGCATTCTCGCAGGCAGGCAGCCAGTCATTCTCGCAGGCAGGCAGCAGGCATTCTCGCAGGCAGACATTCTCGCAGGCAGGCAGCAGGCATTCTTACAGGCAGTCAGGCAGGCAGGCATTCTCGAAGGCATTCTCGCAGGCAGACATTCTCGCAGGGAGGCAGACAGGCATTCTCGCAGGAAGGCAGGCAGGCATTCTTGCAGGCAGGCAGGCAGGCATTCTCGCAGGCAGGCAGGCAGGCAGGCATTCTCGCAGGCAGACATTCTCGCAGGCAGGCATTCTCACAGGCATTCAGGCAGGCAGGCATTCTCCAAGGCATTCTCACAGGCAGACATTCTCGCAGCCAGGCAGGCAGGCAGGCAGGCAGGCATTCTCGCAGGAAGGCAGGCAGGCAGGCATTCTCGAAGGTAGGCAGGCAGGCAGGCATTCTCGCAGGCAAACATTCTCGCAGGCAGGCAGGCAGGCAGGCAGGCATTGTAGCAGGCAGGCATTGTCGCAGGCAGGCGCACAGGCAGGCATTCTCGCAGGCAGGCTGGCAGGAAGGCAGTCATTCTCACAGGCAGGCAGGCAGGCATTCTCGCAGGCAGGCAGGAAGGCAGGCATTCTTGCAGACAGGCAGCCAGTCATTCTCGCAGGCAGGCAAGCAGGCATTCTCGCTGGTAGGCAGGCAAGCAGGTAGGCATTCTCGCTGGCAGGCAGGCAGGCATTCTCGCAGGCAGGCAGGCAGGCAGGCAGGCAGGCAGGCAGGCAGGCAGGCAGGCATTCTCGCAGGCAGGCAGGCAGGCAGGCATTCTTGCAGGCAGGCAGGCAGGCAGGCATTCTCGAAGGCATTCTCGCAGGCAGACATTCTCGCAGGCAGGCAGGCAGGCATTCTCACAGGCATTCAGGCAGGCAGGCATTCTCACAGGCAGACATTCTCGCAGCCAGGCAGGCAGGCATTCTCGCAGGAAGGCAGGCAGGCAGGCATTCTCGAAGGTAGGCAGGCAGGCAGGCATTCTCGCAGGCAGGCAGGCAGGCATTCTCGAAGGCAGGCAGGCAGGCAGGCATTCTCGCAGGCAGGCAGGCAGTCATTTTCACAGACAGGCAGGCAGACATTCTCGCAAGCAGGCAGGCAGGCAGGCAGGAATTTTCGCAGGCAGGCTTACAGGCAGGCAGGCAGGCAAGCCGGCATTCTCGCAGGCAGGCAGGCAGACAGGCATGCATTCTCGCAGGCAGGCTGGCAGGCAGGCAGTTATTTTCACAGGCAGGCAGGCAGACATTCTCGCAGGCAGGAATTCTCGCAGGCAAGCAGGAAGGCAGGCATCCAGGCATTCTCGCACGAAGGCAGGCATTCTCGAAGGCAGGCAGGCAGGCAGAATTTCTCGCAGGAAGGCAGTCAGGCAGGCATTCTCACAGGCAGTCAGGCAGGCATTCTTGCAGGCAGGCATTCTCGCAGGCAGGCAGGCAGGCATTTTCGCAGGCAAGCAGAGAGGCAGGCAGGCTGGCAGGCCCGCATTCTCGCAGGCAGGCAGGCAGGCAGGCATGCATTCTCGCAGGCAGGCTTGCAGGCAGGCAGGCATTCTCGCAGGCAGGCAGGCAGGCATTCTCGCAGGCAGGCAGGCAGGCATTCTCACAGGCAGGCATGCATTCTCGCAGGCATGCAGGCAGTCATTTTCGCATGCAGGCATTCTCGCAGGCAGGCGGGCTGCCAGGCATTCTCGCAGGCAGGCAGGCAGGTAGGCAGGCAGGCATTTTCGCAGGAAGGCAGGCAAGCAGGCATTCTCGAAGGCAGACAAGCAGGCAGGCATACTCGCAGGCAGACATTCTCGCAGGCAGGCAGGCAGTGAGGCCGGCATTCTCGCAGGCAGGCAGGCAGGCATTCTCGCTGGCAGGCAGGCAGGCAGGCATTCTCGCAGGCAGGCAGCCAGTCATTCTCGCAGGCAGGCAGCAGGCATTCTCCCAGGCAGACATTCTCGCAGGCAAGCAGCAGGCATTCTTACAGGCAGTCAGGCAGGCAGGCATTTTTAAAGGCATTCTCGCAGGCAGGCAGGCAGGCAGGCAGGCATTCTCGCAGGCAGGCAGGCAGTCATTTTCACAGACAGGCAGGCAGACATTCTCGCAAGCAGGCAGGCAGGCAGGCAGGAATTTTCGCAGGCAGGCTTACAGGCAGGCAGGCAGGCAGGCCGGCATTCTCCCAGGCAGGCAGGCAGACAGGCATGCATTCTCGCAGGCAGGCTGGCAGGCAGGCAGTTATTTTCACAGGCAGGCAGACAGACATTCTCGCAGGCAGGAATTCTCGCAGGCAGGCAGGCAGGCAAGCAGGCAGGCATTCTCGCAGGCAGGCTGGCAGGCAGGCAGTCATTTTCACAGGCAGGCAGGCAGACATTCTCGCAGGCAGGAATTCTCGCAGGCAAGCAGGAAGGCAGGCATCCAGGCATTCTCGCACGAAGGCAGGCATTCTCGAAGGCAGGCAGGCAGGCAGAATTTCTCGCAGGAAGCCAGTCAGGCAGGCATTCTCACAGGCAGTCAGGCAGGCATTCTTGCAGGCAGGCATTCTCGCAGGCAGGCAGGCAGGCAGGCAGGCATTTTCGCAGGCAAGCAGAGAGGCAGGCAGGCTGGCAGGCCGGCATTCTCGCAGGCAGGCAGGCAGGCAGAATTTCTCGCAGGAAGGCAGTCAGGCAGGCATTCTCACAGGCAGTCAGGCAGGCATTCTTGCAGGCAGGCATTCTCGCAGGCAGGCAGGCAGGCAGGCAGGCATTTTCGCAGGCAAGCAGAGAGGCAGGCAGGCTGGCAGGCCGGCATTCTCACAGGCAGGCAGCCAGGCAGGCATGCATTCTCGCAGGCAGGCTTGCAGGCAGGCAGTCATTCTCACAGGCAGGCAGGCAGGCATTCTCGCAGGCAGGCAGGCAGGGAGGCAGGCAGGCAGGCAGGCATTCTCACAGGCAGGCAGGCATTCTCGCAGGCATGCAAGCAGTCATTTTCGCACGCAGGCATTCTCGCAGGCAGGCGGGCTGCCAGGCATTCTCGGAGGCAGGCAGGCAGGCAGGCAGGCAGGCAGTCTCGCAGGAAGGCAGGCAAGCAGCCATTCTCGAAGGCAGACAAGCAGGCAGGCATTCTCGCAGGCAGGCATTCTCGCAGGCAGGCAGGCAGGCAGTCAGGCCGGCATTCTCGCAGGCAGGCAGGCAGGCAGGCATTCTCGCTGGCAGGCAGGCAGGCAGGCATTCTCGCAGGCAGGCAGCCAGTCATTCTCGCAGGCAGGCAGCAGGCATTCTCGCAGGCAGACATTCTCGCAGGCAGGCAGCAGGCATTCTTACAGGCAGTCAGGCAGGCAGGCATTCTCGAAGGCATTCTCGCAGGCAGACATTCTCGCAGGGAGGCAGACAGGCATTCTCGCAGGAAGACATTCTCGCAGGCAGGCAGGCAGGCATTCTCACAGGCATTCAGACAGGCAGGCATTCTCCAAGGCATTCTCACAGGCAGACATTCTCGCAGCCAGGCAGGCAGGCAGGCAGGCAGGCATTCTCGCAGGAAGGCAGGCAGGCAGGCATTCTCGAAGGTAGGCAGGCAGGCAGGCATTCTCACAAGCAGACATTCTCGCAGGAAGGCAGGCATTCTCTAAGGCAGGCAGGCAGGCAGGCATTGTCGCAGGCAGGCATTGTCGCAGGCAGGCGCACAGGCAGGCATTCTCGCAGGCAGGCAGGCAGGCAGGCAGGCAGGCAGTCAGGCTGGCATTCTCGCAGGCAGGCAGGCACGCAGGCAGGCAGGCATGCATTCTCGCAGGCAGGCTGGCAGGCAGGCAGTCATTCTCACAGGCAGGCAGACAGGCATTCTCGCAGGCAGGCAGACAGGCATTCTTGCAGGCAGGCATTGTCGCAGGCAGGCAGGCATTCTCACAGGCAGGCAAGCAGGCATTCTCGCTGGTAGGCAGGCAAGCAGGTAGGCATTCTCGCTGGCAGGCAGGCAGGCATTCTCGCAGGCAGGCTGGCAGGCAGGCAGTCATTTTCACAGGCAGGCAGGCAGACATTCTCGCAGGCAGGTATTCTCGCAGGCAGGCAGGCAGGCAGGCAACCAGGCATTCTCGCACGAAGGCAGTCATTCTCGAAGGCAGGCAGGCAGGCAGAATTTTTCGCAGGAAGGCAGTCAGGCATGCATTCTCACAGGCAGCCAGGCAGGCAGGCATTCTCGAAGGCAGGCAGACAGGCATTCTTGCAGGCAGGCATTCTCGCAGGCAGGCAGGCAGGCAGGCATTTTCGCAGGCAAGCAGACAGGCAGGCAGGCTGTCAGGCCGGCATTCTCGCAGGCAGGCAGGCAGGCAGGTAGGCAGGCATGCATTCTCGCAGGAAGGCTGGCAGGCAGGCAGTCATTCTCACAGGCAGGCAGGCAGGCATTCTCGCAGGCAGGCAGGCAGGCAGGCATTCTTGCAGGCAGGCAGCCAGTCATTCTCGCAGGCAGGCAGACAGGCATTCTTGCAGGCAGGCATTGTCGCAGGCAGGCAGGTATTCTCACAGGCAGGCAAGGAGGCATTCTCGCTGGTAGGCAGGCAGGCATTCTCGCAGGCAGGCAGGCAGGCAGGCATTCTTGCAGGCAGGCAGCCAGTCATTCTCGCAGGCAGGCAGACAGGCATTCTTGCAGGCAGGCATTGTCGCAGGCATCCAGGCATTCTCGCACGAAGGCAGGCATTCTCGAAGGCAGGCAGGCAGGCAGAATTTCTCGCAGGAAGCCAGTCAGGCAGGCATTCTCACAGGCAGTCAGGCAGGCATTCTTGCAGGCAGGCATTCTCGCAGGCAGGCAGGCAGGCAGGCAGGCATTTTCGCAGGCAAGCAGAGAGGCAGGCAGGCTGGCAGGCCGGCATTCTCGCAGGCAGGCAGGCAGGCAGAATTTCTCGCAGGAAGGCAGTCAGGCAGGCATTCTCACAGGCAGTCAGGCAGGCATTCTTGCAGGCAGGCATTCTCGCAGGCAGGCAGGCAGGCAGGCAGGCATTTTCGCAGGCAAGCAGAGAGGCAGGCAGGCTGGCAGGCCGGCATTCTCACAGGCAGGCAGCCAGGCAGGCATGCATTCTCGCAGGCAGGCTTGCAGGCAGGCAGTCATTCTCACAGGCAGGCAGGCAGGCATTCTCGCAGGCAGGCAGGCAGGCAGGCAGGCAGGCAGGCAGGCAGGCAGGCATTCTCACAGGCAGGCAGGCATTCTCGCAGGCATGCAGGCAGTCATTTTCGCACGCAGGCATTCTCGCAGGCAGGCGGGCTGCCAGGCATTCTCGGAGGCAGGCAGGCAGGCAGGCAGGCAGGCAGTCTCGCAGGAAGGCAGGCAAGCAGCCATTCTCGAAGGCAGACAGGCAGGCAGGCATTCTCGCAGGCAGGCATTCTCGCAGGCAGGCAGGCAGGCAGTCAGGCCGGCATTCTCGCAGGCAGGCAGGCAGGCAGGCATTCTCGCTGGCAGGCAGGCAGGCAGGCATTCTCTCAGGCAGGCAGCCAGTCATTCTCGCAGGCAGGCAGCAGGCATTCTCGCAGGCAGACATTCTCGCAGGCAGGCAGCAGGCATTCTTACAGGCAGTCAGGCAGGCAGGCATTCTCGAAGGCATTCTCGCAGGCAGACATTCTCACAGGGAGGCAGGCAGGCATTCTCGCAGGAAGGCAGGCAGGCATTCTCGCAGGCAGGCAGGCAGGCAGGCAGGAAGGCAGGCATTCTCGCAGGCAGGCAGGCAGGCAGGCATTCTTGCAGGCAGGCAGGCAGGCAGGCATTCTCGCAGGAAGACATTCTCGCAGGCAGGCAGGCAGGCATTCTCACAGGCATTCAGACAGGCAGGCATTCTCCAAGGCATTCTCACAGGCAGACATTCTCGCAGCCAGGCAGGCAGGCAGGCAGGCAGGCATTCTCGCAGGAAGGCAGGCAGGCAGGCATTCTCGAAGGTAGGCAGGCAGGCAGGCATTCTCACAAGCAGACATTCTCGCAGGCAGGCAGGCATTCTCGAAGGCAGGCAGGCAGGCAGGCATTGTCGCAGGCAGTCATTGTCGCAGGCAGGCGCACAGGCAGGCATTCTCGCAGGCAGGCAGGCAGGCAGGCAGGCAGGCAGTCAGGCTGGCATTCTCGCAGGCAGGCAGGCACGCAGGCAGGCAGGCATGCATTCTCGCAGGCAGGCTGGCAGGCAGGCAGTCATTCTCACAGGCAGGCAGACAGGCATTCTCGCAGGCAGGCAGGCAGGCAGGCATTCTTGCTGGCAGGCAGCCAGTCATTCTCGCAGGCAGGCAGACAGGCATTGTCGCAGGCAGGCAGGCATTCTCATAGGCAGGCAAGCAGGCATTCTCGCTGGTAGGCAGGCAAGCAGGTAGGCATTCTCGCTGGCAGGCAGGCAGGCAGGCATTCTCGCAGGTAGGCAGGCAGGCATTCTCACAGGCAGGCAGGCAGGCATTCTTGCAGGCAGGCATTCTCGCAGGCAAGCAGGTAGGCATTCTCGCTGGCAGGCAGGCAGGCAGGCAGGCAGGCATTCTCGCAGGCAGGCAGGCAGTCATTTTCACAGACAGGCAGGCAGACATTCTCGCAAGCAGGCAGGCAGGCAGGCAGGCATTTTCGCAGGCAGGCTTACAGGCAGGCAGGCCGGCATTCTCGCAGGCAGGCAGGCAGAAAGGCATGCATTCTCGCAGGCAGGCTGACAGGCAGGCAGTTATTTTCACAGGCAGGCAGGCAGACATTCTCGCAGGCAGGAATTCTCGCAGGCAGGCAGGCAGGCATTGTCACAGGCAGGCAGGCAGGCAGAAATTCTCGCTGGCAGGCAGGCAGGCAGGCAGGCAGGCATTCTCGCAGGCAGGCTGGCAGGCAGGCAGTCATTTTCACAGGCAGGCAGGCAGACATTCTCGCAGGCAGGTATTCTCGCAGGCAAGCAGGCAGGCAGGCAACCAGGCATTCTCGCACGAAGGCAGGCAGTCTCGAAGGCAGGCAGGCAGGCAGAATTTTTCGCAGGAAGGCAGTCAGGCAGGCATTCTCACAGGCAGCGAGGCAGGCAGGCATTCTCGAAGGCAGGCAGACAGGCATTCTTGCAGGCAGGCATTCTCGCAGGCAGGCAGGCAGGCAGGCATTTTCGCAGGCAAGCAGACAGGCAGGCAGGCTGTCAGGCCGGCATTCTCGCAGGCAGGCAGGCAGGCAGGCAGGCAGGCATGCATTCTCGCAGGAAGGCTGGCAGGCAGGCAGTCATTCTCACAGGCAGGCAGGCAGGCATTCTCGCAGGCAGGCAGGCAGGCAGGCAGGCATTCTTGCAGGCAGGCAGCCAGTCATTCTCGCAGGCAGGCAGACAGGCATTCTTGCAGGCAGGCATTGTCGCAGGCAGGCAGGCATTCTCACAGGCAGGCAAGGAGGCATTCTCGCTGGTAGGCAGGCAGGCATTCTCGAAGGCAGGCAGGCAGCCAGAATTTCTCGCAGGAAGGCAGGCAGACAGGCATTCTTGCAGGCAGGCAGGCAGGCAGGCAGGCATTCTCGCAGGCAGACAGGCAGGCAGACATTCTCGCAGGCAGGCAGGCAGGCAGGCAGTCAGGCCGGCATTCTCGCAGGCAGGCAGGCAGGCAGGCATTCTCGCAGGCAGGCAGCCAGTCATTCTCGCAGGCAGGCAGCAGGCATTCTCGCAGGCAGACATTCTCGCAGGCAGGCAGCAGGCATTCTTACAGGCAGTCAGGCAGGCAGGCATTCTCGAAGGCATTCTCGCAGGCAGACATTCTCGCAGGGAGGCAGACAGGCATTCTCGCAGGAAGGCAGGCAGGCATTCTTGCAGGCAGGCAGGCAGGCATTCTCGCAGGCAGGCAGGCAGGCAGGCATTCTCGCAGGCAGACATTCTCGCAGGCAGGCATTCTCACAGGCATTCAGGCAGGCAGGCATTCTCCAAGGCATTCTCACAGGCAGACATTCTCGCAGCCAGGCAGGCAGGCAGGCAGGCAGGCATTCTCGCAGGAAGGCAGGCAGGCAGGCATTCTCGAAGGTAGGCAGGCAGGCAGGCATTCTCGCAGGCAAACATTCTCGCAGGCAGGCAGGCAGGCAGGCAGGCATTGTAGCAGGCAGGCATTGTCGCAGGCAGGCGCACAGGCAGGCATTCTCGCAGGCAGGCTGGCAGGAAGGCAGTCATTCTCACAGGCAGGCAGGCAGGCATTCTCGCAGGCAGGCAGGAAGGCAGGCATTCTTGCAGACAGGCAGCCAGTCATTCTCGCAGGCAGGCAAGCAGGCATTCTCGCTGGTAGGCAGGCAAGCAGGTAGGCATTCTCGCTGGCAGGCAGGCAGGCATTCTCGCAGGCAGGCAGGCAGGCAGGCAGGCAGGCAGGCAGGCAGGCAGGCAGGCATTCTCGCAGGCAGGCAGGCAGGCAGGCATTCTTGCAGGCAGGCAGGCAGGCAGGCATTCTCGAAGGCATTCTCGCAGGCAGACATTCTCGCAGGCAGGCAGGCAGGCATTCTCACAGGCATTCAGGCAGGCAGGCATTCTCACAGGCAGACATTCTCGCAGCCAGGCAGGCAGGCATTCTCGCAGGAAGGCAGGCAGGCAGGCATTCTCGAAGGTAGGCAGGCAGGCAGGCATTCTCGCAGGCAGGCAGGCAGGCATTCTCGAAGGCAGGCAGGCAGGCAGGCATTCTCGCAGGCAGGCAGGCAGTCATTTTCACAGACAGGCAGGCAGACATTCTCGCAAGCAGGCAGGCAGGCAGGCAGGAATTTTCGCAGGCAGGCTTACAGGCAGGCAGGCAGGCAAGCCGGCATTCTCGCAGGCAGGCAGGCAGACAGGCATGCATTCTCGCAGGCAGGCTGGCAGGCAGGCAGTTATTTTCACAGGCAGGCAGGCAGACATTCTCGCAGGCAGGAATTCTCGCAGGCAAGCAGGAAGGCAGGCATCCAGGCATTCTCGCACGAAGGCAGGCATTCTCGAAGGCAGGCAGGCAGGCAGAATTTCTCGCAGGAAGGCAGTCAGGCAGGCATTCTCACAGGCAGTCAGGCAGGCATTCTTGCAGGCAGGCATTCTCGCAGGCAGGCAGGCAGGCATTTTCGCAGGCAAGCAGAGAGGCAGGCAGGCTGGCAGGCCCGCATTCTCGCAGGCAGGCAGGCAGGCAGGCATGCATTCTCGCAGGCAGGCTTGCAGGCAGGCAGGCATTCTCGCAGGCAGGCAGGCAGGCATTCTCGCAGGCAGGCAGGCAGGCATTCTCACAGGCAGGCATGCATTCTCGCAGGCATGCAGGCAGTCATTTTCGCATGCAGGCATTCTCGCAGGCAGGCGGGCTGCCAGGCATTCTCGCAGGCAGGCAGGCAGGTAGGCAGGCAGGCATTTTCGCAGGAAGGCAGGCAAGCAGGCATTCTCGAAGGCAGACAAGCAGGCAGGCATACTCGCAGGCAGACATTCTCGCAGGCAGGCAGGCAGTGAGGCCGGCATTCTCGCAGGCAGGCAGGCAGGCATTCTCGCTGGCAGGCAGGCAGGCAGGCATTCTCGCAGGCAGGCAGCCAGTCATTCTCGCAGGCAGGCAGCAGGCATTCTCCCAGGCAGACATTCTCGCAGGCAAGCAGCAGGCATTCTTACAGGCAGTCAGGCAGGCAGGCATTTTTAAAGGCATTCTCGCAGGCAGGCAGGCAGGCAGGCAGGCATTCTCGCAGGCAGGCAGGCAGTCATTTTCACAGACAGGCAGGCAGACATTCTCGCAAGCAGGCAGGCAGGCAGGCAGGAATTTTCGCAGGCAGGCTTACAGGCAGGCAGGCAGGCAGGCCGGCATTCTCCCAGGCAGGCAGGCAGACAGGCATGCATTCTCGCAGGCAGGCTGGCAGGCAGGCAGTTATTTTCACAGGCAGGCAGACAGACATTCTCGCAGGCAGGAATTCTCGCAGGCAGGCAGGCAGGCAAGCAGGCAGGCATTCTCGCAGGCAGGCTGGCAGGCAGGCAGTCATTTTCACAGGCAGGCAGGCAGACATTCTCGCAGGCAGGAATTCTCGCAGGCAAGCAGGAAGGCAGGCATCCAGGCATTCTCGCACGAAGGCAGGCATTCTCGAAGGCAGGCAGGCAGGCAGAATTTCTCGCAGGAAGCCAGTCAGGCAGGCATTCTCACAGGCAGTCAGGCAGGCATTCTTGCAGGCAGGCATTCTCGCAGGCAGGCAGGCAGGCAGGCAGGCATTTTCGCAGGCAAGCAGAGAGGCAGGCAGGCTGGCAGGCCGGCATTCTCGCAGGCAGGCAGGCAGGCAGAATTTCTCGCAGGAAGGCAGTCAGGCAGGCATTCTCACAGGCAGTCAGGCAGGCATTCTTGCAGGCAGGCATTCTCGCAGGCAGGCAGGCAGGCAGGCAGGCATTTTCGCAGGCAAGCAGAGAGGCAGGCAGGCTGGCAGGCCGGCATTCTCACAGGCAGGCAGCCAGGCAGGCATGCATTCTCGCAGGCAGGCTTGCAGGCAGGCAGTCATTCTCACAGGCAGGCAGGCAGGCATTCTCGCAGGCAGGCAGGCAGGGAGGCAGGCAGGCAGGCAGGCATTCTCACAGGCAGGCAGGCATTCTCGCAGGCATGCAGGCAGTCATTTTCGCACGCAGGCATTCTCGCAGGCAGGCGGGCTGCCAGGCATTCTCGGAGGCAGGCAGGCAGGCAGGCAGGCAGGCAGTCTCGCAGGAAGGCAGGCAAGCAGCCATTCTCGAAGGCAGACAAGCAGGCAGGCATTCTCGCAGGCAGGCATTCTCGCAGGCAGGCAGGCAGGCAGTCAGGCCGGCATTCTCGCAGGCAGGCAGGCAGGCAGGCATTCTCGCTGGCAGGCAGGCAGGCAGGCATTCTCGCAGGCAGGCAGCCAGTCATTCTCGCAGGCAGGCAGCAGGCATTCTCGCAGGCAGACATTCTCGCAGGCAGGCAGCAGGCATTCTTACAGGCAGTCAGGCAGGCAGGCATTCTCGAAGGCATTCTCGCAGGCAGACATTCTCGCAGGGAGGCAGACAGGCATTCTCGCAGGAAGACATTCTCGCAGGCAGGCAGGCAGGCATTCTCACAGGCATTCAGACAGGCAGGCATTCTCCAAGGCATTCTCACAGGCAGACATTCTCGCAGCCAGGCAGGCAGGCAGGCAGGCAGGCATTCTCGCAGGAAGGCAGGCAGGCAGGCATTCTCACAAGCAGACATTCTCGCAGGAAGGCAGGCATTCTCTAAGGCAGGCAGGCAGGCAGGCATTGTCGCAGGCAGGCATTGTCGCAGGCAGGCGCACAGGCAGGCATTCTCGCAGGCAGGCAGGCAGGCAGGCAGGCAGGCAGTCAGGCTGGCATTCTCGCAGGCAGGCAGGCACGCAGGCAGGCAGGCATGCATTCTCGCAGGCAGGCTGGCAGGCAGGCAGTCATTCTCACAGGCAGGCAGACAGGCATTCTTGCAGGCAGGCATTGTCGCAGGCAGGCAGGCATTCTCACAGGCAGGCAAGCAGGCATTCTCGCTGGTAGGCAGGCAAGCAGGTAGGCATTCTCGCTGGCAGGCAGGCAGGCATTCTCGCAGGCAGGCTGGCAGGCAGGCAGTCATTTTCACAGGCAGGCAGGCAGACATTCTCGCAGGCAGGTATTCTCGCAGGCAGGCAGGCAGGCAGGCAACCAGGCATTCTCGCACGAAGGCAGTCATTCTCGAAGGCAGGCAGGCAGGCAGAATTTTTCGCAGGAAGGCAGTCAGGCATGCATTCTCACAGGCAGCCAGGCAGGCAGGCATTCTCGAAGGCAGGCAGACAGGCATTCTTGCAGGCAGGCATTCTCGCAGGCAGGCAGGCAGGCAGGCATTTTCGCAGGCAAGCAGACAGGCAGGCAGGCTGTCAGGCCGGCATTCTCGCAGGCAGGCAGGCAGGCAGGTAGGCAGGCATGCATTCTCGCAGGAAGGCTGGCAGGCAGGCAGTCATTCTCACAGGCAGGCAGGCAGGCATTCTCGCAGGCAGGCAGGCAGGCAGGCATTCTTGCAGGCAGGCAGCCAGTCATTCTCGCAGGCAGGCAGACAGGCATTCTTGCAGGCAGGCATTGTCGCAGGCAGGCAGGTATTCTCACAGGCAGGCAAGGAGGCATTCTCGCTGGTAGGCAGGCAGGCATTCTCGCAGGCAGGCAGGCAGGCAGGCATTCTTGCAGGCAGGCAGCCAGTCATTCTCGCAGGCAGGCAGACAGGCATTCTTGCAGGCAGGCATTGTCGCAGGCAGGCAGGCATTCTCACAGGCAGGCAAGGAGGCATTCTCGCTGGTAGGCAGGCAGGCATTCTCGAAGGCAGGCAGGCAGCCAGAATTTCTCGCAGGAAGGCAGGCAGACAGGCATTCTTGCAGGCAGGCAGGCAGGCAGGCAGGCATTCTCGCAGGCAGACAGGCAGGCAGACATTCTCGCAGGCAGGCAGGCAGGCAGGCAGTCAGGCCGGCATTCTCGCAGGCAGGCAGGCAGGCAGGCATTCTCGCAGGCAGGCAGCCAGTCATTCTCGCAGGCAGGCAGCAGGCATTCTCGCAGGCAGACATTCTCGCAGGCAGGCAGCAGGCATTCTTACAGGCAGTCAGGCAGGCAGGCATTCTCGAAGGCATTCTCGCAGGCAGACATTCTCGCAGGGAGGCAGACAGGCATTCTCGCAGGAAGGCAGGCAGGCATTCTTGCAGGCAGGCAGGCAGGCATTCTCGCAGGCAGGCAGGCAGGCAGGCATTCTCGCAGGCAGACATTCTCGCAGGCAGGCATTCTCACAGGCATTCAGGCAGGCAGGCATTCTCCAAGGCATTCTCACAGGCAGACATTCTCGCAGCCAGGCAGGCAGGCAGGCAGGCAGGCATTCTCGCAGGAAGGCAGGCAGGCAGGCATTCTCGAAGGTAGGCAGGCAGGCAGGCATTCTCGCAGGCAAACATTCTCGCAGGCAGGCAGGCAGGCAGGCAGGCAGGCATTGTAGCAGGCAGGCATTGTCGCAGGCAGGCGCACAGGCAGGCATTCTCGCTGGCAGGCAGGCAGGCAGGCAGGCATTCTCGCAGGCAGGCTTGCAGGAAGGCAGTCATTCTCACAGGCAGGCAGGCAGGCATTCTCGCAGGCAGGCAGGAAGGCAGGCATTCTTGCAGACAGGCAGCCAGTCATTCTCGCAGGCAGGCAAGCAGGCATTCTCGCTGGTAGGCAGGCAAGCAGGTAGGCATTCTCGCTGGCAGGCAGGCAGGCATTCTCGCAGGCAGGCAGGCAGGCAGGCAGGCAGGCAGGCAGGCAGGCATTCTCGCAGGCAGGCAGGCAGGCAGGCATTCTTGCAGGCAGGCAGGCAGGCAGGCATTCTCGAAGGCATTCTCGCAGGCAGACATTCTCGCAGGCAGGCAGGCAGGCATTCTCACAGGCATTCAGGCAGGCAGGCATTCTCACAGGCAGACATTCTCGCAGCCAGGCAGGCAGGCATTCTCGCAGGAAGGCAGGCAGGCAGGCATTCTCGAAGGTAGGCAGGCAGGCAGGCATTCTCGCAGGCAGGCAGGCAGGCATTCTCGAAGGCAGGCAGGCAGGCAGGCATTCTCGCAGGCAGGCAGGCAGTCATTTTCACAGACAGGCAGGCAGACATTCTCGCAAGCAGGCAGGCAGGCAGGCAGGAATTTTCGCAGGCAGGCTTACAGGCAGGCAGGCAGGCAAGCCGGCATTCTCGCAGGCAGGCAGGCAGACAGGCATGCATTCTCGCAGGCAGGCTGGCAGGCAGGCAGTTATTTTCACAGGCAGGCAGGCAGACATTCTCGCAGGCAGGAATTCTCGCAGGCAAGCAGGAAGGCAGGCATCCAGGCATTCTCGCACGAAGGCAGGCATTCTCGAAGGCAGGCAGGCAGGCAGAATTTCTCGCAGGAAGGCAGTCAGGCAGGCATTCTCACAGGCAGTCAGGCAGGCATTCTTGCAGGCAGGCATTCTCACAGGCAGGCAGGCAGGCATTTTCGCAGGCAAGCAGAGAGGCAGGCAGGCTGGCAGGCCCGCATTCTCGCAGGCAGGCAGGCAGGCAGGCATGCATTCTCGCAGGCAGGCTTGCAGGCAGGCAGGCATTCTCGCAGGCAGGCAGGCAGGCATTCTCGCAGGCAGGCAGGCAGGCATTCTCACAGGCAGGCATGCATTCTCGCAGGCATGCAGGCAGTCATTTTCGCATGCAGGCATTCTCGCAGGCAGGCGGGCTGCCAGGCATTCTCGCAGGCAGGCAGGCAGGTAGGCAGGCAGGCATTTTCGCAGGAAGGCAGGCAAGCAGGCATTCTCGAAGGCAGACAAGCAGGCAGGCATACTCGCAGGCAGACATTCTCGCAGGCAGGCAGGCAGTGAGGCCGGCATTCTCGCAGGCAGGCAGGCAGGCATTCTCGCTGGCAGGCAGGCAGGCAGGCATTCTCGCAGGCAGGCAGCCAGTCATTCTCGCAGGCAGGCAGCAGGCATTCTCCCAGGCAGACATTCTCGCAGGCAAGCAGCAGGCATTCTTACAGGCAGTCAGGCAGGCAGGCATTTTTAAAGGCATTCTCGCAGGCAGGCAGGCAGGCAGGCAGGCATTCTCGCAGGCAGGCAGGCAGTCATTTTCACAGACAGGCAGGCAGACATTCTCGCAAGCAGGCAGGCAGGCAGGCAGGAATTTTCGCAGGCAGGCTTACAGGCAGGCAGGCAGGCAGGCCGGCATTCTCCCAGGCAGGCAGGCAGACAGGCATGCATTCTCGCAGGCAGGCTGGCAGGCAGGCAGTTATTTTCACAGGCAGGCAGACAGACATTCTCGCAGGCAGGAATTCTCGCAGGCAGGCAGGCAGGCAAGCAGGCAGGCATTCTCGCAGGCAGGCTGGCAGGCAGGCAGTCATTTTCACAGGCAGGCAGGCAGACATTCTCGCAGGCAGGAATTCTCGCAGGCAAGCAGGAAGGCAGGCATCCAGGCATTCTCGCACGAAGGCAGGCATTCTCGAAGGCAGGCAGGCAGGCAGAATTTCTCGCAGGAAGCCAGTCAGGCAGGCATTCTCACAGGCAGTCAGGCAGGCATTCTTGCAGGCAGGCATTCTCGCAGGCAGGCAGGCAGGCAGGCAGGCATTTTCGCAGGCATGCAGAGAGGCAGGCAGGCTGGCAGGCCGGCATTCTCGCAGGCAGGCAGGCAGGCAGAATTTCTCGCAGGAAGGCAGTCAGGCAGGCATTCTCACAGGCAGTCAGGCAGGCATTCTTGCAGGCAGGCATTCTCGCAGGCAGGCAGGCAGGCAGGCAGGCATTTTCGCAGGCAAGCAGAGAGGCAGGCAGGCTGGCAGGCCGGCATTCTCACAGGCAGGCAGCCAGGCAGGCATGCATTCTCGCAGGCAGGCTTGCAGGCAGGCAGTCATTCTCACAGGCAGGCAGGCAGGCATTCTCGCAGGCAGGCAGGCAGGGAGGCAGGCAGGCAGGCAGGCATTCTCACAGGCAGGCAGGCATTCTCGCAGGCATGCAGGCAGTCATTTTCGCACGCAGGCATTCTCGCAGGCAGGCGGGCTGCCAGGCATTCTCGGAGGCAGGCAGGCAGGCAGGCAGGCAGGCAGTCTCGCAGGAAGGCAGGCAAGCAGCCATTCTCGAAGGCAGACAAGCAGGCAGGCATTCTCGCAGGCAGGCATTCTCGCAGGCAGGCAGGCAGGCAGTCAGGCCGGCATTCTCGCAGGCAGGCAGGCAGGCAGGCATTCTCGCTGGCAGGCAGGCAGGCAGGCATTCTCGCAGGCAGGCAGCCAGTCATTCTCGCAGGCAGGCAGCAGGCATTCTCGCAGGCAGACATTCTCGCAGGCAGGCAGCAGGCATTCTTACAGGCAGTCAGGCAGGCAGGCATTCTCGAAGGCATTCTCGCAGGCAGACATTCTCGCAGGGAGGCAGACAGGCATTCTCGCAGGAAGACATTCTCGCAGGCAGGCAGGCAGGCATTCTCACAGGCATTCAGACAGGCAGGCATTCTCCAAGGCATTCTCACAGGCAGACATTCTCGCAGCCAGGCAGGCAGGCAGGCAGGCAGGCATTCTCGCAGGAAGGCAGGCAGGCAGGCATTCTCGAAGGTAGGCAGGCAGGCAGGCATTCTCACAAGCAGACATTCTCGCAGGCAGGCAGGCATTCTCTAAGGCAGGCAGGCAGGCAGGCATTGTCGCAGGCAGGCATTGTCGCAGGCAGGCGCACAGGCAGGCATTCTCGCAGGCAGGCAGGCAGGCAGGCAGGCAGGCAGTCAGGCTGGCATTCTCGCAGGCAGGCAGGCACGCAGGCAGGCAGGCATGCATTCTCGCAGGCAGGCTGGCAGGCAGGCAGTCATTCTCACAGGCAGGCAGACAGGCATTCTCGCAGGCAGGCAGACAGGCATTCTTGCAGGCAGGCATTGTCGCAGGCAGGCAGGCATTCTCACAGGCAGGCAAGCAGGCATTCTCGCTGGTAGGCAGGCAAGCAGGTAGGCATTCTCGCTGGCAGGCAGGCAGGCAGGCAGGCATTCTCGCAGGCAGGCTGGCAGGCAGGCAGTCATTTTCACAGGCAGGCAGGCAGACATTCTCGCAGGCAGGTATTCTCGCAGGCAGGCAGGCAGGCAGGCAACCAGGCATTCTCGCACGAAGGCAGTCATTCTCGAAGGCAGGCAGGCAGGCAGAATTTTTCGCAGGAAGGCAGTCAGGCATGCATTCTCACAGGCAGCCAGGCAGGCAGGCATTCTCGAAGGCAGGCAGACAGGCATTCTTGCAGGCAGGCATTCTCGCAGGCAGGCAGGCAGGCAGGCATTTTCGCAGGCAAGCAGACAGGCAGGCAGGCTGTCAGGCCGGCATTCTCGCAGGCAGGCAGGCAGGCAGGTAGGCAGGCATGCATTCTCGCAGGAAGGCTGGCAGGCAGGCAGTCATTCTCACAGGCAGGCAGGCAGGCATTCTCGCAGGCAGGCAGGCAGGCAGGCATTCTTGCAGGCAGGCAGCCAGTCATTCTCGCAGGCAGGCAGACAGGCATTCTTGCAGGCAGGCATTGTCGCAGGCAGGCAGGTATTCTCACAGGCAGGCAAGGAGGCATTCTCGCTGGTAGGCAGGCAGGCATTCTCGAAGGCAGGCAGGCAGGCATTCTTGCAGGCAGGCAGGCAGGCAGGCAGGCATTCTCGCAGGCAGACAGGCAGGCAGACATTCTCGCAGGCAGGCAGGCAGGCAGGCAGGCAATCAGGCCGGCATTCTCGCAGGCAGGCAGGCAGGCAGGCATTCTCGCAGGCAGGCAGCCAGTCATTCTCGCAGGCAGGCAGCAGGCATTCTCGCAGGCAGACATTCTCGCAGGCAGGCAGCAGGCATTCTTACAGGCAGTCAGGCAGGCAGGCATTCTCGAAGGCATTCTCGCAGGCAGACATTCTCGCAGGGAGGCAGACAGGCATTCTCGCAGGAAGGCAGGCAGGCATTCTTGCAGGCAGGCAGGCAGGCATTCTCGCAGGCAGGCACGCAGGCAGGCATTCTCGCAGACAGACATTCTCGCAGGCAGGCATTCTCACAGGCATTCAGGCAGGCAGGCATTCTCCAAGGCATTCTCACAGGCAGACATTCTCGCAGCCAGGCAGGCAGGCAGGCAGGCAGGCATTCTCGCAGGAAGGCAGGCAGGCAGGCATTCTCGAAGGTAGGCAGGCAGGCAGGCATTCTCGCAGGCAAACATTCTCGCAGGCAGGCAGGCAGGCAGGCAGGCAGGCATTGTCGCAGGCAGGCATTGTCGCAGGCAGGCGCACAGGCAGGCATTCTCGCTGGCAGGCAGGCAGGCAGGCAGGCAGGCATTCTCGCAGGCAGGCTGGCAGGAAGGCAGTCATTCTCACAGGCAGGCAGGCAGGCATTCTCGCAGGCAGGCAGGAAGGCAGGCATTCTTGCAGGCAGGCAGCCAGTCATTCTCGCAGGCAGGCAGACAGGCATTCTTGCAGGCAGGCATTGTCGCAGGCAGGCAGGCATTCTCACAGGCAGGCAAGCAGGCATTCTCGCTGGTAGGCAGGCAAGCAGGTAGGCATTCTCGCTGGCAGGCAGGCAGGCATTCTCGCAGGCAGGCAGGCAGGCAGGCAGGCAGGCAGGCAGGCAGGCATTCTCGCAGGCAGGCAGGCAGGCAGGCATTCTTGCAGGCAGGCAGGCAGGCAGGCATTCTCGAAGGCATTCTCGCAGGCAGACATTCTCGCAGGCAGGCAGGCAGGCATTCTCACAGGCATTCAGGCAGGCAGGCATTCTCACAGGCAGACATTCTCGCAGCCAGGCAGGCAGGCAGGCAGGCAGGCATTCTCGCAGGAAGGCAGGCAGGCAGGCAGGCATTCTCGAAGGTAGGCAGGCAGGCAGGCATTCTCACAAGCAGACATTCTCGCAGGCAGGCAGGCATTCTCTAAGGCAGGCAGGCAGGCAGGCATTGTCGCAGGCAGGCATTGTCGCAGGCAGGCGCACAGGCAGGCATTCTCGCAGGCAGGCAGGCAGGCAGGCAGGCAGGCAGGCAGTCAGGCTGGCATTCTCGCAGGCAGGCAGGCACGCAGGCAGGCAGGCATGCATTCTCGCAGGCAGGCTGGCAGGCAGGCAGTCATTCTCACAGGCAGGCAGACAGGCATTCTCGCAGGCAGGCAGACAGGCATTCTTGCAGGCAGGCATTGTCGCAGGCAGGCAGGCATTCTCACAGGCAGGCAAGCAGGCATTCTCGCTGGTAGGCAGGCAAGCAGGTAGGCATTCTCGCTGGCAGGCAGGCAGGCAGGCAGGCATTCTCGCAGGCAGGCTGGCAGGCAGGCAGTCATTTTCACAGGCAGGCAGGCAGACATTCTCGCAGGCAGGTATTCTCGCAGGCAGGCAGGCAGGCAGGCAACCAGGCATTCTCGCACGAAGGCAGTCATTCTCGAAGGCAGGCAGGCAGGCAGAATTTTTCGCAGGAAGGCAGTCAGGCATGCATTCTCACAGGCAGCCAGGCAGGCAGGCATTCTCGAAGGCAGGCAGACAGGCATTCTTGCAGGCAGGCATTCTCGCAGGCAGGCAGGCAGGCAGGCATTTTCGCAGGCAAGCAGACAGGCAGGCAGGCTGTCAGGCCGGCATTCTCGCAGGCAGGCAGGCAGGCAGGTAGGCAGGCATGCATTCTCGCAGGAAGGCTGGCAGGCAGGCAGTCATTCTCACAGGCAGGCAGGCAGGCATTCTCGCAGGCAGGCAGGCAGGCAGGCATTCTTGCAGGCAGGCAGCCAGTCATTCTCGCAGGCAGGCAGACAGGCATTCTTGCAGGCAGGCATTGTCGCAGGCAGGCAGGTATTCTCACAGGCAGGCAAGGAGGCATTCTCGCTGGTAGGCAGGCAGGCATTCTCGAAGGCAGGCAGGCAGGCATTCTTGCAGGCAGGCAGGCAGGCAGGCAGGCATTCTCGCAGGCAGACAGGCAGGCAGACATTCTCGCAGGCAGGCAGGCAGGCAGGCAGTCAGGCCGGCATTCTCGCAGGCAGGCAGGCAGGCAGGCATTCTCGCAGGCAGGCAGCCAGTCATTCTCGCAGGCAGGCAGCAGGCATTCTCGCAGGCAGACATTCTCGCAGGCAGGCAGCAGGCATTCTTACAGGCAGTCAGGCAGGCAGGCATTCTCGAAGGCATTCTCGCAGGCAGACATTCTCGCAGGGAGGCAGACAGGCATTCTCGCAGGAAGGCAGGCAGGCATTCTTGCAGGCAGGCAGGCAGGCATTCTCGCAGGCAGGCACGCAGGCAGGCATTCTCGCAGACAGACATTCTCGCAGGCAGGCATTCTCACAGGCATTCAGGCAGGCAGGCATTCTCCAAGGCATTCTCACAGGCAGACATTCTCGCAGCCAGGCAGGCAGGCAGGCAGGCAGGCATTCTCGCAGGAAGGCAGGCAGGCAGGCATTCTCGAAGGTAGGCAGGCAGGCAGGCATTCTCGCAGGCAAACATTCTCGCAGGCAGGCAGGCAGGCAGGCAGGCATTGTCGCAGGCAGGCATTGTCGCAGGCAGGCGCACAGGCAGGCATTCTCGCTGGCAGGCAGGCAGGCAGGCAGGCAGGCATTCTCGCAGGCAGGCTGGCAGGAAGGCAGTCATTCTCACAGGCAGGCAGGCAGGCATTCTCGCAGGCAGGCAGGAAGGCAGGCATTCTTGCAGGCAGGCAGCCAGTCATTCTCGCAGGCAGGCAGACAGGCATTCTTGCAGGCAGGCATTGTCGCAGGCAGGCAGGCATTCTCACAGGCAGGCAAGCAGGCATTCTCGCTGGTAGGCAGGCAAGCAGGTAGGCATTCTCGCTGGCAGGCAGGCAGGCATTCTCGCAGGCAGGCAGGCAGGCAGGCAGGCAGGCAGGCAGGCAGGCAGGCATTCTCGCAGGCAGGCAGGCAGGCAGGCATTCTTGCAGGCAGGCAGGCAGGCAGGCATTCTCGAAGGCATTCTCGCAGGCAGACATTCTCGCAGGCAGGCAGGCAGGCATTCTCACAGGCATTCAGGCAGGCAGGCATTCTCACAGGCAGACATTCTCGCAGCCAGGCAGGCAGGCAGGCAGGCAGGCATTCTCGCAGGAAGGCAGGCAGGCAGGCATTCTCGAAGGTAGGCAGGCAGGCAGGCATTCTCGCAGGCAGGCAGGCAGGCATTCTCAAAGGCAGGCAGGCAGGCAGGCATTCTCGCAGGCAGGCAGGCAGTCATTTTCACAGACAGGCAGGCAGACATTCTCGCAAGCAGGCAGGCAGGCAGGCAGGAATTTTCGCAGGCAGGCTTACAGGCAGGCAGGCAGGCAGGCCGGCATTCTCGCAGGCAGGCAGGCAGACAGGCATGCATTCTCGCAGGCAGGCTGGCAGGCAGGCAGTTATTTTCACAGGCAGGCAGGCAGACATTCTCGCAGGCAGGAATTCTCGCAGGCAGGCAGGCAGGCATTCTCACAGGCAGGCAGGCAGGCAAGCAGGCAGGCATTCTCGCAGGCAGGCTGGCAGGCAGGCAGTCATTTTCACAGGCAGGCAGGCAGACATTCTCGCAGGCATGCATTCTCGCAGGCAGGCAGGAAGGCAGGCATCCAGGCATTCTCGCACGAAGGCAGGCATTCTCGAAGGCAGGCAGGCAGGCAGAATTTCTCGCAGGAAGCCAGTCAGGCAGGCATTCTCACAGGCAGTCAGGCAGGCATTCTTGCAGGCAGGCATTCTCGCAGGCAGGCAGGCAGGCAAGCAGGCATTTTCGCAGGCAAGCAGAGAGGCAGGCAGGCTGGCAGACCGGCATTCTCACAGGCAGGCAGCCAGGCAGGCATGCATTCTCGCAGGCAGGCTTGCAGGCAGGCAGTCATTCTCACAGGCAGGCAGGCAGGCATTCTCGCAGGCAGGCAGGCAGGCAGGCAGGCAGGCAGGCAGGCAGGCAGGCAGGCATTCTCACAGGCAGGCAGGCATTCTCGCAGGCATGCAGGCAGTCATTTTCGCACGCAGGCATTCTCGCAGGCAGGCGGGCTGCCAGGCATTC
This sequence comes from Tenrec ecaudatus, assembly GCF_050624435.1. Lineage (NCBI taxonomy): Eukaryota > Metazoa > Chordata > Mammalia > Afrosoricida > Tenrecidae > Tenrec > Tenrec ecaudatus. The sequence continues at coordinate 1,025,160 of NW_027457635.1, read as the reverse complement.
TCGGAGGCAGGCAGGCAGGCAGGCAGGCAGGCAGTCTCGCAGGAAGGCAGGCAAGCAGCCATTCTCGAAGGCAGACAGGCAGGCAGGCATTCTCGCAGGCAGGCATTCTCACAGGCAGGCAGGCAGGCAGTCAGGCCGGCATTCTCGCAGGCAGGCAGGCAGGCAGGCATTCTCGCTGGCAGGCAGGCAGGCAGGCATTCTCGCAGGCAGGCAGCCAGTCATTCTCGCAGGCAGGCAGCAGGCATTCTCGCAGGCAGACATTCTCGCAGGCAGGCAGCAGGCATTCTTACAGGCAGTCAGGCAGGCAGGCATTCTCGAAGGCATTCTCGCAGGCAGACATTCTCACAGGGAGGCAGGCAGGCATTCTCGCAGGAAGGCAGGCAGGCATTCTCGCAGGCAGGCAGGCAGGCAGGCAGGAAGGCAGGCATTCTCGCAGGCAGGCAGGCAGGCAGGCAGGCATTCTTGCAGGCAGGCAGGCAGGCAGGCATTCTCGCAGGAAGACATTCTCGCAGGCAGGCAGGCAGGCATTCTCACAGGCATTCAGACAGGCAGGCATTCTCCAAGGCATTCTCACAGGCAGACATTCTCGCAGCCAGGCAGGCAGGCAGGCAGGCAGGCATTCTCGCAGGAAGGCAGGCAGGCAGGCAGGCATTCTCGAAGGTAGGCAGGCAGGCAGGCATTCTCACAAGCAGACATTCTCGCAGGCAGGCAGGCATTCTCGAAGGCAGGCAGGCAGGCAGGCATTGTCGCAGGCAGGCATTGTCGCAGGCAGGCGCACAGGCAGGCATTCTCGCAGGCAGGCAGGCAGGCAGGCAGGCAGGCAGTCAGGCTGGCATTCTCGCAGGCAGGCAGGCACGCAGGCAGGCAGGCATGCATTCTCGCAGGCAGGCTGGCAGGCAGGCAGTCATTCTCACAGGCAGGCAGACAGGCATTCTCGCAGGCAGGCAGACAGGCATTCTTGCAGGCAGGCATTGTCGCAGGCAGGCAGGCATTCTCACAGGCAGGCAAGCAGGCATTCTCGCTGGTAGGCAGGCAAGCAGGTAGGCATTCTCGCTGGCAGGCAGGCAGGCAGGCAGGCATTCTCGCAGGCAGGCTGGCAGGCAGGCAGTCATTTTCACAGGCAGGCAGGCAGACATTCTCGCAGGCAGGTATTCTCGCAGGCAGGCAGGCAGGCAGGCAACCAGGCATTCTCGCACGAAGGCAGGCATTCTCGAAGGCAGGCAGGCAGGCAGAATTTTTCGCAGGAAGGCAGTCAGGCAGGCATTCTCACAGGCAGCCAGGCAGGCAGGCATTCTCGAAGGCAGGCAGACAGGCATTCTTGCAGGCAGGCATTCTCGCAGGCAGGCAGGCAGGCAGGCATTTTCGCAGGCAAGCAGACAGGCAGGCAGGCTGTCAGGCCGGCATTCTCGCAGGCAGGCAGGCAGGCAGGTAGGCAGGCATGCATTCTCGCAGGAAGGCTGGCAGGCAGGCAGTCATTCTCACAGGCAGGCAGGCAGGCATTCTCGCAGGCAGGCAGGCAGGCAGGCATTCTTGCAGGCAGGCAGCCAGTCATTCTCGCAGGCAGGCAGACAGGCATTCTTGCAGGCAGGCATTGTCGCAGGCAGGCAGGTATTCTCACAGGCAGGCAAGGAGGCATTCTCGCTGGTAGGCAGGCAGGCATTCTCGAAGGCAGGCAGGCAGGCATTCTTGCAGGCAGGCAGGCAGGCAGGCAGGCATTCTCGCAGGCAGACAGGCAGGCAGACATTCTCGCAGGCAGGCAGGCAGGCAGGCAGTCAGGCCGGCATTCTCGCAGGCAGGCAGGCAGGCAGGCATTCTCGCAGGCAGGCAGCCAGTCATTCTCGCAGGCAGGCAGCAGGCATTCTCGCAGGCAGACATTCTCGCAGGCAGGCAGCAGGCATTCTTACAGGCAGTCAGGCAGGCAGGCATTCTCGAAGGCATTCTCGCAGGCAGACATTCTCGCAGGGAGGCAGACAGGCATTCTCGCAGGAAGGCAGGCAGGCATTCTTGCAGGCAGGCAGGCAGGCATTCTCGCAGGCAGGCACGCAGGCAGGCATTCTCGCAGACAGACATTCTCGCAGGCAGGCATTCTCACAGGCATTCAGGCAGGCAGGCATTCTCCAAGGCATTCTCACAGGCAGACATTCTCGCAGCCAGGCAGGCAGGCAGGCAGGCAGGCATTCTCGCAGGAAGGCAGGCAGGCAGGCATTCTCGAAGGTAGGCAGGCAGGCAGGCATTCTCGCAGGCAAACATTCTCGCAGGCAGGCAGGCAGGCAGGCAGGCAGGCATTGTCGCAGGCAGGCATTGTCGCAGGCAGGCGCACAGGCAGGCATTCTCGCTGGCAGGCAGGCAGGCAGGCAGGCAGGCATTCTCGCAGGCAGGCTGGCAGGAAGGCAGTCATTCTCACAGGCAGGCAGGCAGGCATTCTCGCAGGCAGGCAGGAAGGCAGGCATTCTTGCAGGCAGGCAGCCAGTCATTCTCGCAGGCAGGCAGACAGGCATTCTTGCAGGCAGGCATTGTCGCAGGCAGGCAGGCATTCTCACAGGCAGGCAAGCAGGCATTCTCGCTGGTAGGCAGGCAAGCAGGTAGGCATTCTCGCTGGCAGGCAGGCAGGCATTCTCGCAGGCAGGCAGGCAGGCAGGCAGGCAGGCAGGCAGGCAGGCAGGCATTCTCGCAGGCAGGCAGGCAGGCAGGCATTCTTGCAGGCAGGCAGGCAGGCAGGCATTCTCGAAGGCATTCTCGCAGGCAGACATTCTCGCAGGCAGGCAGGCAGGCATTCTCACAGGCATTCAGGCAGGCAGGCATTCTCACAGGCAGACATTCTCGCAGCCAGGCAGGCAGGCAGGCAGGCAGGCATTCTCGCAGGAAGGCAGGCAGGCAGGCATTCTCGAAGGTAGGCAGGCAGGCAGGCATTCTCGCAGGCAGGCAGGCAGGCATTCTCAAAGGCAGGCAGGCAGGCAGGCATTCTCGCAGGCAGGCAGGCAGTCATTTTCACAGACAGGCAGGCAGACATTCTCGCAAGCAGGCAGGCAGGCAGGCAGGAATTTTCGCAGGCAGGCTTACAGGCAGGCAGGCAGGCAGGCCGGCATTCTCGCAGGCAGGCAGGCAGACAGGCATGCATTCTCGCAGGCAGGCTGGCAGGCAGGCAGTTATTTTCACAGGCAGGCAGGCAGACATTCTCGCAGGCAGGAATTCTCGCAGGCAGGCAGGCAGGCATTCTCACAGGCAGGCAGGCAGGCAAGCAGGCAGGCATTCTCGCAGGCAGGCTGGCAGGCAGGCAGTCATTTTCACAGGCAGGCAGGCAGACATTCTCGCAGGCATGCATTCTCGCAGGCAGGCAGGAAGGCAGGCATCCAGGCATTCTCGCACGAAGGCAGGCATTCTCGAAGGCAGGCAGGCAGGCAGAATTTCTCGCAGGAAGCCAGTCAGGCAGGCATTCTCACAGGCAGTCAGGCAGGCATTCTTGCAGGCAGGCATTCTCGCAGGCAGGCAGGCAGGCAAGCAGGCATTTTCGCAGGCAAGCAGAGAGGCAGGCAGGCTGGCAGACCGGCATTCTCACAGGCAGGCAGCCAGGCAGGCATGCATTCTCGCAGGCAGGCTTGCAGGCAGGCAGTCATTCTCACAGGCAGGCAGGCAGGCATTCTCGCAGGCAGGCAGGCAGGCAGGCAGGCAGGCAGGCAGGCAGGCAGGCATTCTCACAGGCAGGCAGGCATTCTCGCAGGCATGCAGGCAGTCATTTTCGCACGCAGGCATTCTCGCAGGCAGGCGGGCTGCCAGGCATTCTCGGAGGCAGGCAGGCAGGCAGGCAGGCAGGCAGTCTCGCAGGAAGGCAGGCAAGCAGCCATTCTCGAAGGCAGACAGGCAGGCAGGCATTCTCGCAGGCAGGCATTCTCACAGGCAGGCAGGCAGGCAGTCAGGCCGGCATTCTCGCAGGCAGGCAGGCAGGCAGGCATTCTCGCTGGCAGGCAGGCAGGCAGGCATTCTCGCAGGCAGGCAGCCAGTCATTCTCGCAGGCAGGCAGCAGGCATTCTCGCAGGCAGACATTCTCGCAGGCAGGCAGCAGGCATTCTTACAGGCAGTCAGGCAGGCAGGCATTCTCGAAGGCATTCTCGCAGGCAGACATTCTCACAGGGAGGCAGGCAGGCATTCTCGCAGGAAGGCAGGCAGGCATTCTCGCAGGCAGGCAGGCAGGCAGGCAGGAAGGCAGGCATTCTCGCAGGCAGGCAGGCAGGCAGGCAGGCATTCTTGCAGGCAGGCAGGCAGGCAGGCATTCTCGCAGGAAGACATTCTCGCAGGCAGGCAGGCAGGCATTCTCACAGGCATTCAGACAGGCAGGCATTCTCCAAGGCATTCTCACAGGCAGACATTCTCGCAGCCAGGCAGGCAGGCAGGCAGGCAGGCATTCTCGCAGGAAGGCAGGCAGGCAGGCAGGCATTCTCGAAGGTAGGCAGGCAGGCAGGCATTCTCACAAGCAGACATTCTCGCAGGCAGGCAGGCATTCTCGAAGGCAGGCAGGCAGGCAGGCATTGTCGCAGGCAGGCATTGTCGCAGGCAGGCGCACAGGCAGGCATTCTCGCAGGCAGGCAGGCAGGCAGGCAGGCAGGCAGTCAGGCTGGCATTCTCGCAGGCAGGCAGGCACCCAGGTAGGCAGGCATGCATTCTCGCAGGCAGGCTGGCAGGCAGGCAGTCATTCTCACAGGCAGGCAGACAGGCATTCTCGCAGGCAGGCAGACAGGCATTCTTGCAGGCAGGCATTGTCGCAGGCAGGCAGGCATTCTCACAGGCAGGCAAGCAGGCATTCTCGCTGGTAGGCAGGCAAGCAGGTAGGCATTCTCGCTGGCAGGCAGGCAGGCAGGCAGGCATTCTCGCAGGCAGGCTGGCAGGCAGGCAGTCATTTTCACAGGCAGGCAGGCAGACATTCTCGCAGGCAGGTATTCTCGCAGGCAGGCAGGCAGGCAGGCAACCAGGCATTCTCGCACGAAGGCAGGCATTCTCGAAGGCAGGCAGGCAGGCAGAATTTTTCGCAGGAAGGCAGTCAGGCAGGCATTCTCACAGGCAGCCAGGCAGGCAGGCATTCTCGAAGGCAGGCAGACAGGCATTCTTGCAGGCAGGCATTCTCGCAGGCAGGCAGGCAGGCAGGCATTTTCGCAGGCAAGCAGACAGGCAGGCAGGCTGTCAGGCCGGCATTCTCGCAGGCAGGCAGGCAGGCAGGTAGGCAGGCATGCATTCTCGCAGGAAGGCTGGCAGGCAGGCAGTCATTCTCACAGGCAGGCAGGCAGGCATTCTCGCAGGCAGGCAGGCAGGCAGGCATTCTTGCAGGCAGGCAGCCAGTCATTCTCGCAGGCAGGCAGACAGGCATTCTTGCAGGCAGGCATTGTCACAGGCAGGCAGGCATTCTCACAGGCAGGCAAGGAGGCATTCTCGCTGGTAGGCAGGCAGGCATTCTCGAAGGCAGGCAGGCAGGCATTCTTGCAGGCAGGCAGGCAGGCAGGCAGGCATTCTCGCAGGCAGACAGGCAGGCAGACATTCTCGCAGGCAGGCAGGCAGGCAGGCAGTCAGGCCGGCATTCTCGCAGGCAGGCAGGCAGGCAGGCATTCTCGCAGGCAGGCAGCCAGTCATTCTCGCAGGCAGGCAGCAGGCATTCTCGCAGGCAGACATTCTCGCAGGCAGGCAGCAGGCATTCTTACAGGCAGTCAGGCAGGCAGGCATTCTCGAAGGCATTCTCGCAGGCAGACATTCTCGCAGGGAGGCAGACAGGCATTCTCGCAGGAAGGCAGGCAGGCATTCTTGCAGGCAGGCAGGCAGGCATTCTCGCAGGCAGGCAGGCAGGCAGGCATTCTCGCAGGCAGACATTCTCGCAGGCAGGCATTCTCACAGGCATTCAGGCAGGCAGGCATTCTCCAAGGCATTCTCACAGGCAGACATTCTCGCAGCCAAGCAGGCAGGCAGGCAGGCAGGCATTCTCGCAGGAAGGCAGGCAGGCAGGCATTCTCGAAGGTAGGCAGGCAGGCAGGCATTCTCGCAGGCAAACATTCTCGCAGGCAGGCAGGCAGGCAGGCAGGCAGGCATTGTCGCAGGCAGGCATTGTCGCAGGCAGGCGCACAGGCAGGCATTCTCGCTGGCAGGCAGGCAAGCAGGCAGGCATTCTCGCAGGCAGGCTGGCAGTCATTTTCACAGACAGGCAGGCAGACATTCTCGCAAGCAGGCAGGCAGGCAGGCAGGAATTTTCGCAGGCAGGCTTACAGGCAGGCAGGCCGGCATTCTCGCAGGCAGGCAGGCAGAAAGGCATGCATTCTCGCAGGCAGGCTGGCAGGCAGGCAGTTATTTTCACAGGCAGGCAGGCAGACATTCTCGCAGGCAGGAATTCTCGCAGGCAGGCAGGCAGGCATTCTCACAGGCAGGCAGGCAGGCAAGCAGGCAGGCATTCTCGCAGGCAGGCTGGCAGGCAGGCAGTCATTTTCACAGGCAGGCAGGCAGACATTCTCGCAGGCAGGAATTCTCGCAGGCAGGCAGGAAGGCAGGCATCCAGGCATTCTCGCACGAAGGCAGGCATTCTCGAAGGCAGGCAGGCAGGCAGAATTTCTCGCAGGAAGCCAGTCAGGCAGGCATTCTCACAGGCAGTCAGGCAGGCATTCTTGCAGGCAGGCATTCTCGCAGGCAGGCAGGCAGGCAGGCAGGCATTTTCGCAGGCAAGCAGAGAGGCAGGCAGGCTGGCAGGCCGGCATTCTCGCAGGCAGGCAGGCAGGCAGGCATGCATTCTCGCAGGCAGGCTTGCAGGCAGGCAGTCATTCTCACAGGCAGGCAGGCAGGCATTCTCGCAGGCAGGCAGGCAGGCAGGCCGGCATTCTCGCAGGCAGGCAGGCAGACAGGCATGCATTCTCGCAGGCAGGCTGGCAGGCAGGCAGTTATTTTCACAGGCAGGCAGGCAGGCATTCTCGCAGGCAGGCAGGCAGGCAGGCAGGCAGGCAGGCAGGCAGGCAGGCATTCTCACAGGCAGGCAGGCATTCTCGCAGGCATGCAGGCAGTCATTTTCGCACGCAGGCATTCTCGCAGGCAGGCGGGCTGCCAGGCATTCTCGGAGGCAGGCAGGCAGGCAGGCAGGCAGTCTCGCAGGAAGGCAGGCAAGCAGCCATTCTCGAAGGCAGACAGGCAGGCAGGCATTCTCGCAGGCAGGCATTCTCGCAGGCAGGCAGGCAGGCAGTCAGGCCGGCATTCTCGCAGGCAGGCAGGCAGGCAGGCATTCTCGCTGGCAGGCAGGCAGGCAGGCATTCTCGCAGGCAGGCAGCCAGTCATTCTCGCAGGCAGGCAGCAGGCATTCTCGCAGGCAGACATTCTCGCAGGCAGGCAGCAGGCATTCTTACAGGCAGTCAGGCAGGCAGGCATTCTCGAAGGCATTCTCGCAGGCAGACATTCTCACAGGGAGGCAGGCAGGCATTCTCGCAGGAAGGCAGGCAGGCATTCTGTCAGGCAGGCAGGAAGGCAGGCATTCTCGCAGGCAGGCAGGCATTCTTGCAGGCAGGCAGGCAGGCAGGCATTCTCGCAGGAAGACATTCTCGCAGGCAGGCAGGCAGGCATTCTCACAGGCATTCAGACAGGCAGGCATTCTCCAAGGCATTCTCACAGGCAGACATTCTCGCAGCCAGGCAGGCAGGCAGGCAGGCATTCTCGCAGGAAGGCAGGCAGGCAGGCATTCTCGAAGGTAGGCAGGCAGGCAGGCATTCTCACAAGCAGACATTCTCGCAGGCAGGCAGGCATTCTCGAAGGCAGGCAGGCAGGCAGGCATTGTCGCAGGCAGGCATTGTCGCAGGCAGGCGCACAGGCAGGCATTCTCGCAGGCAGGCAGGCAGGCAGGCAGTCAGGCTGGCATTCTCGCAGGCAGGCAGGCATGCATTCTCGCAGGCAGGCTGGCAGGCAGGCAGTCATTCTCACAGGCAGGCAGACAGGCATTCTCGCAGGCAGGCAGACAGGCATTCTTGCAGGCAGGCATTGTCGCAGGCAGGCAGGCATTCTCACAGGCAGGCAAGCAGGCATTCTCGCTGGTAGGCAGGCAAGCAGGTAGGCATTCTCGCTGGCAGGCAGGCAGGCAGGCAGGCATTCTCGCCGGTAGGCAGGCAGGCATTCTCACAGGCAGGCAGGCAGGCATTCTTGCAGGCAGGCATTCTCGCAGGCAAGCAGGTAGGCATTCTCGCTGGCAGGCAGGCAGGCAGGCAGGCATTCTCGCAGGCAGGCAGGCAGTCATTTTCACAGACAGGCAGGCAGACATTCTCGCAAGCAGGCAGGCAGGCAGGCAGGCATTTTCGCAGGCAGGCTTACAGGCAGGCAGGCCGGCATTCTCGCAGGCAGGCAGGCAGACAGGCATGCATTCTCGCAGGCAGGCTGGCAGGCAGGCAGTTATTTTCACAGGCAGGCAGGCAGACATTCTCGCAGGCAGGAATTCTCGCAGGCAGGCAGGCAGGCATTGTCACAGGCAGGCAGGCAGGCAGAAATTCTCGCTGGCAGGCAGGCAGGCAAGCAGGCAGGCATTCTCGCAGGCAGGCTGGCAGGCAGGCAGTCATTTTCACAGGCAGGCAGGCAGACATTCTCGCAGGCAGGTATTCTCGCAGGCAGGCAGGCAGGCAGGCAACCAGGCATTCTCGCACGAAGGCAGGCATTCTCGAAGGCAGGCAGGCAGGCAGGCAGAATTTTTCGCAGGAAGGCAGTCAGGCAGGCATTCTCACAGGCAGCCAGGCAGGCAGGCATTCTCGAAGGCAGGCAGACAGGCATTCTTGCAGGCAGGCATTCTCGCAGGCAGGCAGGCAGGCAGGCATTTTCGCAGGCAAGCAGACAGGCAGGCAGGCTGTCAGGCCGGCATTCTCGCAGGCAGGCAGGCAGGCAGGCAGGCAGGCAGGCAGGCATGCATTCTCGCAGGAAGGCTGGCAGGCAGGCAGTCATTCTCACAGGCAGGCAGGCAGGCATTCTCGCAGGCAGGCAGGCAGGCAGGCATTCTTGCAGGCAGGCAGCCAGTCATTCTTGCAGGCAGGCAGACAGGCATTCTTGCAGGCAGGCATTGTCGCAGGCAGGCAGGCATTCTCACAGGCAGGCAAGGAGGCATTCTCGCTGGTAGGCAGGCAGGCATTCTCGAAGGCAGGCAGGCAGAATTTCTCGCAGGAAGGCAGGCAGACAGGCATTCTTGCAGGCAGGCAGGCAGGCATTCTCGAAGGCAGGCAGGCAGGCATTCTTGCAGGCAGGCAGGCAGGCAGGCAGGCATTCTCGCAGGCAGACAGGCAGGCAGACATTCTCGCAGGCAGGCAGGCAGGCAGGCAGTCAGGCCGGCATTCTCGCAGGCAGGCAGGCAGGCAGGCATTCTCGCAGGCAGGCAGCCAGTCATTCTCGCAGGCAGGCAGCAGGCATTCTCGCAGGCAGACATTCTCGCAGGCAGGCAGCAGGCATTCTTACAGGCAGTCAGGCAGGCAGGCATTCTCGAAGGCATTCTCGCAGGCAGACATTCTCGCAGGGAGGCAGACAGGCATTCTCGCAGGAAGGCAGGCAGGCATTCTTGCAGGCAGGCAGGCAGGCATTCTCGCAGGCAGGCAGGCAGGCAGGCATTCTCGCAGGCAGACATTCTCGCAGGCAGGCATTCTCACAGGCATTCAGGCAGGCAGGCATTCTCCAAGGCATTCTCACAGGCAGACATTCTCGCAGCCAAGCAGGCAGGCAGGCAGGCAGGCATTCTCGCAGGAAGGCAGGCAGGCAGGCATTCTCGAAGGTAGGCAGGCAGGCAGGCATTCTCGCAGGCAAACATTCTCGCAGGCAGGCAGGCAGGCAGGCAGGCAGGCATTGTCGCAGGCAGGCATTGTCGCAGGCAGGCGCACAGGCAGGCATTCTCGCTGGCAGGCAGGCAAGCAGGCAGGCATTCTCGCAGGCAGGCTGGCAGGAAGGCAGTCATTCTCACAGGCAGGCAGGCAGGCATTCTCGCAGGCAGGCAGGAAGGCAGGCATTCTTGCAGGCAGGCAGCCAGTCATTCTCGCAGGCAGGCAGACAGGCATTCTTGCAGGCAGGCATTGTCGCAGGCAGGCAGGCATTCTCACAGGCAGGCAAGCAGGCATTCTCGCTGGTAGGCAGGCAAGCAGGTAGGCATTCTCGCTGGCAGGCAGGCAGGCATTCTCGCAGGCAGGCAGGCAGGCAGGCAGGCAGGCATTCTCGCAGGCAGGCAGGCAGGCAGGCATTCTTGCAGGCAGGCAGGCAGGCAGGCATTCTCGAAGGCATTCTCGCAGGCAGACATTCTCACAGGCAGGCAGGCAGGCTTTCTCACAGGCATTCAGGCAGGCAGGCATTCTCACAGGCAGACATTCTCGCAGCCAGGCAGGCAGGCTGGCAGGCAGGCATTCTCGCAGGAAGGCAGGCAGGCAGGCATTCTCGAAGGTAGGCAGGCAGGCAGGCATTCTCGCAGGCAGGCAGGCAGGCATTCTCGAAGGCAGGCAGGCAGGCAGGCATTCTCGCAGGCAGGCAGGCAGTCATTTTCACAGACAGGCAGGCAGACATTCTCGCAAGCAGGCAGGCAGGCAGGCAGGAATTTTCGCAGGCAGGCTTACAGGCAGGCAGGCAGGCAGGCCGGCATTCTCGCAGGCAGGCAGGCAGAAAGGCATGCATTCTCGCAGGCAGGCTGGCAGGCAGGCAGTTATTTTCACAGGCAGGCAGGCAGACATTCTCGCAGGCAGGAATTCTCGCAGGCAGGCAGGCAGGCATTCTCACAGGCAGGCAGGCAGGCAAGCAGGCAGGCATTCTCGCAGGCAGGCTGGCAGGCAGGCAGTCATTTTCACAGGCAGGCAGGCAGACATTCTCGCAGGCAGGAATTCTCGCAGGCAGGCAGGAAGGCAGGCATCCAGGCATTCTCGCACGAAGGCAGGCATTCTCGAAGGCAGGCAGGCAGGCAGAATTTCTCGCAGGAAGCCAGTCAGGCAGGCATTCTCACAGGCAGTCAGGCAGGCATTCTTGCAGGCAGGCATTCTCGCAGGCAGGCAGGCAGGCAGGCAGGCATTTTCGCAGGCAAGCAGAGAGGCAGGCAGGCTGGCAGGCCGGCATTCTCGCAGGCAGGCAGGCAGGCAGGCATGCATTCTCGCAGGCAGGCTTGCAGGCAGGCAGTCATTCTCACAGGCAGGCAGGCAGGCATTCTCGCAGGCAGGCAGGCAGGCAGGCAGGCCGGCATTCTCGCAGGCAGGCAGGCAGACAGGCATGCATTCTCGCAGGCAGGCTGGCAGGCAGGCAGTTATTTTCACAGGCAGGCAGGCAGGCATTCTCGCAGGCAGGCAGGCAGGCAGGCAGGCAGGCAGGCAGGCAGGCATTCTCACAGGCAGGCAGGCATTCTCGCAGGCATGCAGGCAGTCATTTTCGCACGCAGGCATTCTCGCAGGCAGGCGGGCTGCCAGGCATTCTCGGAGGCAGGCAGGCAGGCAGGCAGGCAGGCAGTCTCGCAGGAAGGCAGGCAAGCAGCCATTCTCGAAGGCAGACAGGCAGGCAGGCATTCTCGCAGGCAGGCATTCTCGCAGGCAGGCAGGCAGGCAGTCAGGCCGGCATTCTCGCAGGCAGGCAGGCAGGCAGGCATTCTCGCTGGCAGGCAGGCAGGCAGGCATTCTCGCAGGCAGGCAGCCAGTCATTCTCGCAGGCAGGCAGCAGGCATTCTCGCAGGCAGACATTCTCGCAGGCAGGCAGCAGGCATTCTTACAGGCAGTCAGGCAGGCAGGCATTCTCGAAGGCATTCTCGCAGGCAGACATTCTCACAGGGAGGCAGGCAGGCATTCTCGCAGGAAGGCAGGCAGGCATTCTGTCAGGCAGGCAGGAAGGCAGGCATTCTCGCAGGCAGGCAGGCATTCTTGCAGGCAGGCAGGCAGGCAGGCATTCTCGCAGGAAGACATTCTCGCAGGCAGGCAGGCAGGCATTCTCACAGGCATTCAGACAGGCAGGCATTCTCCAAGGCATTCTCACAGGCAGACATTCTCGCAGCCAGGCAGGCAGGCAGGCAGGCATTCTCGCAGGAAGGCAGGCAGGCAGGCATTCTCGAAGGTAGGCAGGCAGGCAGGCATTCTCACAAGCAGACATTCTCGCAGGCAGGCAGGCATTCTCGAAGGCAGGCAGGCAGGCAGGCATTGTCGCAGGCAGGCATTGTCGCAGGCAGGCGCACAGGCAGGCATTCTCGCAGGCAGGCAGGCAGGCAGGCAGTCAGGCTGGCATTCTCGCAGGCAGGCAGGCATGCATTCTCGCAGGCAGGCTGGCAGGCAGGCAGTCATTCTCACAGGCAGGCAGACAGGCATTCTCGCAGGCAGGCAGACAGGCATTCTTGCAGGCAGGCATTGTCGCAGGCAGGCAGGCATTCTCACAGGCAGGCAAGCAGGCATTCTCGCTGGTAGGCAGGCAAGCAGGTAGGCATTCTCGCTGGCAGGCAGGCAGGCAGGCAGGCATTCTCGCCGGTAGGCAGGCAGGCATTCTCACAGGCAGGCAGGCAGGCATTCTTGCAGGCAGGCATTCTCGCAGGCAAGCAGGTAGGCATTCTCGCTGGCAGGCAGGCAGGCAGGCAGGCATTCTCGCAGGCAGGCAGGCAGTCATTTTCACAGACAGGCAGGCAGACATTCTCGCAAGCAGGCAGGCAGGCAGGCAGGCATTTTCGCAGGCAGGCTTACAGGCAGGCAGGCCGGCATTCTCGCAGGCAGGCAGGCAGACAGGCATGCATTCTCGCAGGCAGGCTGGCAGGCAGGCAGTTATTTTCACAGGCAGGCAGGCAGACATTCTCGCAGGCAGGAATTCTCGCAGGCAGGCAGGCAGGCATTGTCACAGGCAGGCAGGCAGGCAGAAATTCTCGCTGGCAGGCAGGCAGGCAAGCAGGCAGGCATTCTCGCAGGCAGGCTGGCAGGCAGGCAGTCATTTTCACAGGCAGGCAGGCAGACATTCTCGCAGGCAGGTATTCTCGCAGGCAGGCAGGCAGGCAGGCAACCAGGCATTCTCGCACGAAGGCAGGCATTCTCGAAGGCAGGCAGGCAGGCAGGCAGAATTTTTCGCAGGAAGGCAGTCAGGCAGGCATTCTCACAGGCAGCCAGGCAGGCAGGCATTCTCGAAGGCAGGCAGACAGGCATTCTTGCAGGCAGGCATTCTCGCAGGCAGGCAGGCAGGCAGGCATTTTCGCAGGCAAGCAGACAGGCAGGCAGGCTGTCAGGCCGGCATTCTCGCAGGCAGGCAGGCAGGCAGGCAGGCAGGCAGGCAGGCATGCATTCTCGCAGGAAGGCTGGCAGGCAGGCAGTCATTCTCACAGGCAGGCAGGCAGGCATTCTCGCAGGCAGGCAGGCAGGCAGGCATTCTTGCAGGCAGGCAGCCAGTCATTCTTGCAGGCAGGCAGACAGGCATTCTTGCAGGCAGGCATTGTCGCAGGCAGGCAGGCATTCTCACAGGCAGGCAAGGAGGCATTCTCGCTGGTAGGCAGGCAGGCATTCTCGAAGGCAGGCAGGCAGAATTTCTCGCAGGAAGGCAGGCAGACAGGCATTCTTGCAGGCAGGCAGGCAGGCAGGCAGGCATTCTCGCAGGCAGACAGGCAGGCAGGCATTCTCACAGGCAGACATTCTCGCAGGCAGGCAGGCAGGCAGGCATTCTCGCTGGCAGGCAGGCAGGCAGGCAGGCATTCTCGCTGGCAGGCAGGCAGGCATTCTCGCAGGCAGGCAGCCAGTCATTCTCGCAGGCAGGCAGCAGGCATTCTCGCAGGCAGACATTCTCGCAGGCAGGCAGCAGGCATTCTTACAGGCAGTCAGGCAGGCAGGCATTCTCGAAGGCATTCTCGCAGGCAGACATTCTCGCAGGGAGGCAGACAGGCATTCTCGCAGGAAGGCAGGCAGGCAGGCAGGCATTCTCGCAGGCAGGCAGGCAGGCAGGCATTCTCGCAGGAAGACATTCTCGCAGGCAGGCATTCTCACAGGCATTCAGGCAGGCAGGCATTCTCCAAGGCATTCTCACAGGCAGACATTCTCGCAGCCAGGCAGGCAGGCAGGCAGGCAGGCATTCTCGCAGGCAGGCAGGCAGGCAGGCATTCTCGAAGGTAGGCAGGCAGGCAGGCATTCTCGCAGGCAAACATTCTCGCAGGCAGGCAGGCAGGCAGGCAGGCATTGTCGCAGGCAGGCATTGTCGCAGGCAGGCGCACAGGCAGGCATTCTCGCTGGCAGGCAGGCAGGCAGGCAGGCAGGCATTCTTGCAGGCAGGCTGGCAGGAAGGCAGTCATTCTCACAGGCAGGCAGGCAGGCATTCTCGCAGGCAGGCAGGAAGGCAGGCATTCTTGCAGGCAGGCAGCCAGTCATTCTCGCAGGCAGGCAGACAGGCATTCTTGCAGGCAGGCATTGTCGCAGGCAGGCAGGCATTCTCACAGGCAGGCAAGCAGGCATTCTCGCTGGTAGGCAGGCAAGCAGGTAGGCATTCTCGCTGGCAGGCAGGCAGGCAGGCAGGCATTCTCGCAGGTAGGCAGGCAGGCATTCTCATAGGCAGGCAGGCAGGCATTCTTGCAGGCAGGCATTCTCGCAGGCAAGCAGGTAGGCATTCTCGCTGGCAGGCAGGCAGGCAGGCAGGCATTCTCGCAGGCAGGCAGGCAGTCATTTTCACAGACAGGCCGGCAGACATTCTCGCAAGCAGGCAGGCAGGCAGGCAGGCATTTTCGCAGGCAGGCAGGCAGGCAGGGCGGCATTCTCGCAGGTAGGCAGGCAGACAGGCATGCATTCTCGCAGGCAGGCAGGCAGGCAGGCAGTTATTTTCACAGGCAGGCAGGCAGACATTCTCGCAGGCAGGAATTCTCGCAGGCAGGCAGGCAGGCATTCTCACAGGCAGGCAGGCAGGCAGGCAGGCAGAAATTCTCGCTGGCAGGCAGGCAGGCAGGCAGGCAAGCAGGCAGGCATTCTCGCAGGCAGGCTGGCAGGCAGGCAGTCATTTTCACAGGCAGGCAGGCAGACATTCTCGCAGGCAGGTATTCTCGCAGGCAGGCAGGCAGGCAGGCAACCAGGCATTCTCGCACGAAGGCAGGCATTCTCGAAGGCAGGCAGGCAGGCAGGCAGAATTTTTCGCAGGAAGGCAGTCAGGCAAGCATTCTCACAGGCAGCCAGGCAGGCAGGCATTCTCGAAGGCAGGCAGACAGGCATTCTTGCAGGCAGGCATTCTCGCAGGCAGGCAGGCAGGCAGGCAGGCATTTTCGCAGGCAAGCAGACAGGCAGGCAGGCTGTCATGCCGGCATTCTCGCAGGCAGGCAGCCAGGCAGGCATGCATTCTCGCAGGCAGGCTTGCAGGCAGGCAGTCATTCTCACAGGCAGGCAGGCAGGCATTCTCGCAGGCAGGCAGGCAGGCAGGCAGGCAGGCATTCTCACAGGCAGGCAGGCATTCTCGCAGGCATGCAGGCAGTCATTTTCGCACGCAGGCATTCTCGCAGGCAGGCGGGCTGCCAGGCATTCTCGCAGGCAGGCAGGCAGGCAGGCAGGCAGTCTCGCAGGCTGGCATTCTCGCAGGCAGGCATTCTCGCAGGCAGGCATTCTCGCAGGCAGGCATTCTCGCAGGCAGGCTGGCATTCTTGCAGACAAGCGGGCAGACAGGCAATCTCACAGGCAGGCAGGCAGGGAGGCATTCTCGCAGTCAAGCAGGCAGGCATTCTTGTAGGCAGGCAGGCAGGCAGGCAGTCAGGCATTTTCACAGACAGGCAGGCAGGCAGGCAGGCATTCTCGCAGGCAGGCAGGCAGGCAGGCATTCTCGAAGGCAGGCAGCCAGGCATTCTCGCAGGCAGGCATTGTCGCAGGCAGGCGCACAGGCAGGCATTCTCGCAAGCAGTCATTCTCGCAGGCAGCCAGGCAGGCATTCTCGCTGGTAGGCAGGCATTCTCCAGGCAGGCAGGCAGGCAGGCAGGCATTCTCACAGGCAGGCAGGTAGGCATTCTCACAGGTAGGCAGGTAAGCATTCTCGCAGTCAGGCACGCAGGATGGCAGGCATTCACGCAGGCAGGCAGGCAGGCAGGCATGCATTCTCGCAGGTAGGCAGGCAGGCATTCTCGCAGGCAGGCAAGCAGGCAGGCATCTCGAAGGCATTCTCGCAGGCAGACATTCTCACAGGGAGGCAGGCAGGCATTCTCGCAGGAAGGCAGGCAGGCATTCTCGCAGGCAGGCAGGCAGGCAGGCAGGAAGGCAGGCATTCTCACAGGCAGGCAGGCAGGCAGGCATTCTTGCAGGCAGGCAGGCAGGCAGGCATTCTCGCAGGAAGACATTCTCGCAGGCAGGCAGGCAGGCATTCTCACAGGCATTCAGACAGGCAGGCATTCTCCAAGGCATTCTCACAGGCAGACATTCTCGCAGCCAGGCAGGCAGGCAGGCAGGCAGGCATTCTCGCAGGAAGGCAGGCAGGCAGGCATTCTCGAAGGTAGGCAGGCAGGCAGGCATTCTCACAAGCAGACATTCTCGCAGGCAGGCAGGCATTCTCGAAGGCAGGCAGGCAGGCAGGCATTGTCGCAGGCAGGCATTGTCGCAGGCAGGCGCACAGGCAGGCATTCTCGCAGGCAGGCAGGCAGGCAGGCAGGCAGGCAGGCAGTCAGGCTGGCATTCTCGCAGGCAGGCAGGCACGCAGGCAGGCAGGCATGCATTCTCGCAGGCAGGCTGGCAGGCATGCAGTCATTCTCACAGGCAGGCAGACAGGCATTCTCGCAGGCAGGCAGACAGGCATTCTTGCAGGCAGGCATTGTCGCAGGCAGGCAGGCATTCTCACAGGCAGGCAAGCAGGCATTCTCGCTGGTAGGCAGGCAAGCAGGTAGGCATTCTCTCTGGCAGGCAGGCAGGCAGGCAGGCATTCTCGCCGGTAGGCAGGCAGGCATTCTCACAGGCAGGCAGGCAGGCATTCTTGCAGGCAGGCATTCTCGCAGGCAAGCAGGTAGGCATTCTCGCTGGCAGGCAGGCAGGCAGGCAGGCATTCTCGCAGGCAGGCAGGCAGTCATTTTCACAGACAGGCAGGCAGACATTCTCGCAAGCAGGCAGGCAGGCAGGCAGGCATTTTCGCAGGCAGGCTTACAGGCAGGCAGGCCGGCATTCTCGCAGGCAGGCAGGCAGACAGGCATGCATTCTCGCAGGCAGGCTGGCAGGCAGGCAGTTATTTTCACAGGCAGGCAGGCAGACATTCTCGCAGGCAGGAATTCTCGCAGGCAGGCAGGCAGGCATTGTCACAGGCAGGCAGGCAGGCAGAAATTCTCGCTGGCAGGCAGGCAGGCAAGCAGGCAGGCATTCTCGCAGGCAGGCTGGCAGGCAGGCAGTCATTTTCACAGGCAGGCAGGCAGACATTCTCGCAGGCAGGTATTCTCGCAGGCAGGCAGGCAGGCAGGCAACCAGGCATTCTCGCACGAAGGCAGGCATTCTCGAAGGCAGGCAGGCAGGCAGGCAGAATTTTTCGCAGGAAGGCAGTCAGGCAGGCATTCTCACAGGCAGCCAGGCAGGCAGGCATTCTCGAAGGCAGGCAGACAGGCATTCTTGCAGGCAGGCATTCTCGCAGGCAGGCAGGCAGGCAGGCATTTTCGCAGGCAAGCAGACAGGCAGGCAGGCTGTCAGGCCGGCATTCTCGCAGGCAGGCAGGCAGGCAGGCAGGCAGGCAGGCAGGCAGGCATGCATTCTCGCAGGAAGGCTGGCAGGCAGGCAGTCATTCTCACAGGCAGGCAGGCAGGCATTCTCGCAGGCAGGCAGGCAGGCAGGCATTCTTGCAGGCAGGCAGCCAGTCATTCTCGCAGGCAGGCAGGCATTGTCGCAGGCAGGCAGGCATTCTCACAGGCAGGCAAGGAGGCATTCTCGCTGGTAGGCAGGCAGGCATTCTCGAAGGCAGGCAGGCAGAATTTCTCGCAGGAAGGCAGGCAGACAGGCATTCTTGCAGGCAGGCAGGCAGGCAGGCAGGCATTCTCGCAGGCAGACAGGCAGGCAGGCATTCTCACAGGCAGACATTCTCGCAGGCAGGCAGGCAGGCAGGCATTCTCGCTGGCAGGCAGGCAGGCAGGCAGGCATTCTCGCTGGCAGGCAGGCAGGCATTCTCGCAGGCAGGCAGCCAGTCATTCTCGCAGGCAGGCAGCAGGCATTCTCGCAGGCAGACATTCTCGCAGGCAGGCAGCAGGCATTCTTACAGGCAGTCAGGCAGGCAGGCATTCTCGAAGGCATTCTCGCAGGCAGACATTCTCGCAGGGAGGCAGACAGGCATTCTCGCAGGAAGGCAGGCAGGCATTCTTGCAGGCAGGCAGGCAGGCATTCTCGCAGGCAGGCAGGCAGGCAGGCATTCTCGCAGGAAGACATTCTCGCAGGCAGGCATTCTCACAGGCATTCAGGCAGGCAGGCATTCTCCAAGGCATTCTCACAGGCAGACATTCTCGCAGCCAGGCAGGCAGGCAGGCAGGCAGGCATTCTCGCAGGAAGGCAGGCAGGCAGGCATTCTCGAAGGTAGGCAGGCAGGCAGGCATTCTCGCAGGCAAACATTCTCGCAGGCAGGCAGGCAGGCAGGCAGGCATTGTCGCAGGCAGGCATTGTCGCAGGCAGGCGCACAGGCAGGCATTCTCGCTGGCAGGCAGGCAGGCAGGCAGGCAGGCATTCTCGCAGGCAGGCTGGCAGGAAGGCAGTCATTCTCACAGGCAGGCAGGCAGGCATTCTCGCAGGCAGGCAGGAAGGCAGGCATTCTTGCAGGCAGGCAGCCAGTCATTCTCGCAGGCAGGCAGACAGGCACTCTTGCAGGCAGGCATTGTCGCAGGCAGGCAGGCATTCTCACAGGCAGGCAAGCAGGCATTCTCGCTGGTAGGCAGGCAAGCCGGTAGGCATTCTCGCTGGCAGGCAGGCAGGCAGGCAGGCATTCTCGCAGGTAGGCAGGCAGGCATTCTCACAGGCAGGCAGGCAGGCATTCTTGCAGGCAGGCATTCTCGCAGGCAAGCAGGTAGGCATTCTCGCTGGCAGGCAGGCAGGCAGGCAGGCATTCTCGCAGGCAGGCAGGCAGGCAGTCATTTTCACAGACAGGCCGGCAGACATTCTCGCAAGCAGGCAGGCAGGCAGGCAGGCATTTTCGCAGGCAGGCTTACAGGCAGGCAGGCAGGCAGGCCGGCATTCTCGCAGGCAGGCAGGCAGACAGGCATGCATTCTCGCAGGCAGGCAGGCAGGCAGGCAGTTATTTTCACAGGCAGGCAGGCAGACATTCTTGCAGGCAGGAATTCTCGCAGGCAGGCAGGCAGGCATTCTCACAGGCAGGCAGGCAGGCAGGCAGGCAGAAATTCTCGCTGGCAGGCAGGCAGGCAGGCAGGCAAGCAGGCAGGCATTCTCGCAGGCAGGCTGGCAGGCAGGCAGTCATTTTCACAGGCAGGCAGGCCGACATTCTCGCAGGCAGGTATTCTCGCAGGCAGGCAGGCAGGCAGGCAACCAGGCATTCTCGCACGAAGGCAGGCATTCTCGAAGGCAGGCAGGCAGGCAGGCAGAATTTTTCGCAGGAAGGCAGTCAGGCAGGCATTCTCACAGGCAGCCAGGCAGGCAGGCATTCTCGAAGGCAGGCAGACAGGCATTCTTGCAGGCAGGCATTCTCGCAGGCAGGCAGGCAGGCAGGCATTTTCGCAGGCAAGCAGACAGGCAGGCAGGCTGTCAGGCCGGCATTCTCGCAGGCAGGCAGCCAGGCAGGCATGCATTCTCGCAGGCAGGCTTGCAGGCAGGCAGTCATTCTCACAGGCAGGCAGGCAGGCATTCTCGCAGGCAGGCAGGCAGGCAGGCAGGCATTCTCACAGGCAGGCAGGCATTCTCGCAGGCATGCAGGCAGTCATTTTCGCACGCAGGCATTCTCGCAGGCAGGCGGGCTGCCAGGCATTCTCGCAGGCAGGCAGGCAGGCAGGCAGGCAGTCTCGCAGGCTGGCATTCTCGCAGGCAGGCATTCTCGCAGGCAGGCATTCTCGCAGGCAGGCATTCTCGCAGGCAGGCTGGCATTCTTGCAGACAAGCGGGCAGACAGGCAATCTCACAGGCAGGCAGGCAGGGAGGCATTCTCGCAGTCAAGCAGGCAGGCATTCTTGTAGGCAGGCAGGCAGGCAGGCAGTCAGGCATTTTCACAGACAGGCAGGCAGGCAGGCAGGCATTCTCGCAGGCAGGCAGGCAGGCAGGCATTCTCGAAGGCAGGCAGCCAGGCATTCTCGCAGGCAGGCATTGTCGCAGGCAGGCGCACAGGCAGGCATTCTCGCAAGCAGTCATTCTCGCAGGCAGCCAGGCAGGCATTCTCGCTGGTAGGCAGGCATTCTCCAGGCAGGCAGGCAGGCAGGCAGGCATTCTCACAGGCAGGCAGGTAGGCATTCTCACAGGTAGGCAGGTAGGCATTCTCGCAGTCAGGCACGCAGGATGGCAGGCATTCACGCAGGCAGGCAGGCAGGCAGGCATGCATTCTCGCAGGTAGGCAGGCAGGCATTCTCGCAGGCAGGCAAGCAGGCAGGCATCTCGAAGGCATTCTCGCAGGCAGACATTCTCACAGGGAGGCAGGCAGGCATTCTCGCAGGAAGGCAGGCAGGCATTCTCGCAGGCAGGCAGGCAGGCAGGCAGGCAGGAAGGCAGGCATTCTCACAGGCAGGCAGGCAGGCAGGCATTCTTGCAGGCAGGCAGGCAGGCAGGCATTCTCGCAGGAAGACATTCTCGCAGGCAGGCAGGCAGGCATTCTCACAGGCATTCAGACAGGCAGGCATTCTCCAAGGCATTCTCACAGGCAGACATTCTCGCAGCCAGGCAGGCAGGCAGGCAGGCAGGCATTCTCGCAGGAAGGCAGGCAGGCAGGCATTCTCGAAGGTAGGCAGGCAGGCAGGCATTCTCACAAGCAGACATTCTCGCAGGCAGGCAGGCATTCTCGAAGGCAGGCAGGCAGGCAGGCATTGTCGCAGGCAGGCATTGTCGCAGGCAGGCGCACAGGCAGGCATTCTCGCAGGCAGGCAGGCAGGCAGGCAGGCAGGCAGGCAGTCAGGCTGGCATTCTCGCAGGCAGGCAGGCACGCAGGCAGGCAGGCATGCATTCTCGCAGGCAGGCTGGCAGGCAGGCAGTCATTCTCACAGGCAGGCAGACAGGCATTCTCGCAGGCAGGCAGACAGGCATTCTTGCAGGCAGGCATTGTCGCAGGCAGGCAGGCATTCTCACAGGCAGGCAAGCAGGCATTCTCGCTGGTAGGCAGGCAAGCAGGTAGGCATTCTCGCTGGCAGGCAGGCAGGCAGGCAGGCATTCTCGCCGGTAGGCAGGCAGGCATTCTCACAGGCAGGCAGGCAGGCATTCTTGCAGGCAGGCATTCTCGCAGGCAAGCAGGTAGGCATTCTCGCTGGCAGGCAGGCAGGCAGGCAGGCAGGCAGGCATTCTCACAGGCAGGCAGGCAGTCATTTTCACAGACAGGCAGGCAGACATTCTCGCAAGCAGGCAGGCAGGCAGGCAGGCATTTTCGCAGGCAGGCTTACAGGCAGGCAGGCCGGCATTCTCGCAGGCAGGCAGGCAGACAGGCATGCATTCTCGCAGGCAGGCTGGCAGGCAGGCAGTTATTTTCACAGGCAGGCAGGCAGACATTCTCGCAGGCAGGAATTCTCGCAGGCAGGCAGGCAGGCATTGTCACAGGCAGGCAGGCAGGCAGAAATTCTCGCTGGCAGGCAGGCAGGCAAGCAGGCAGGCATTCTCGCAGGCAGGCTGGCAGGCAGGCAGTCATTTTCACAGGCAGGCAGGCAGACATTCTCGCAGGCAGGTATTCTCGCAGGCAGGCAGGCAGGCAGGCAACCAGGCATTCTCGCACGAAGGCAGGCATTCTCGAAGGCAGGCAGGCAGGCAGAATTTTTCGCAGGAAGGCAGTCAGGCAGGCATTCTCACAGGCAGCCAGGCAGGCAGGCATTCTCGAAGGCAGGCAGACAGGCATTCTTGCAGGCAGGCATTCTCGCAGGCAGGCAGGCAGGCAGGCATTTTCGCAGGCAAGCAGACAGGCAGGCAGGCTGTCAGGCCGGCATTCTCGCAGGCAGGCAGGCAGGCAGGCAGGCAGGCAGGCAGGCAGGCATGCATTCTCGCAGGAAGGCTGGCAGGCAGGCAGTCATTCTCACAGGCAGGCAGGCAGGCATTCTCGCAGGCAGGCAGGCAGGCAGGCATTCTTGCAGGCAGGCAGCCAGTCATTCTCGCAGGCAGGCAGACAGGCATTCTTGCAGGCAGGCATTGTCGCAGGCAGGCAGGCATTCTCACAGGCAGGCAAGGAGGCATTCTCGCTGGTAGGCAGGCAGGCATTCTCGAAGGCAGGCAGGCAGAATTTCTCGCAGGAAGGCAGGCAGACAGGCATTCTTGCAGGCAGGCAGGCAGGCAGGCAGGCATTCTCGCAGGCAGACAGGCAGGCAGGCATTCTCACAGGCAGACATTCTCGCAGGCAGGCAGGCAGGCAGGCATTCTCGCTGGCAGGCAGGCAGGCAGGCAGGCATTCTCGCTGGCAGGCAGGCAGGCATTCTCGCAGGCAGGCAGCCAGTCATTCTCGCAGGCAGGCAGCAGGCATTCTCGCAGGCAGACATTCTCGCAGGCAGGCAGCAGGCATTCTTACAGGCAGTCAGGCAGGCAGGCATTCTCGAAGGCATTCTCGCAGGCAGACATTCTCGCAGGGAGGCAGACAGGCATTCTCGCAGGAAGGCAGGCAGGCATTCTTGCAGGCAGGCAGGCAGGCATTCTCGCAGGCAGGCAGGCAGGCAGGCATTCTCGCAGGAAGACATTCTCGCAGGCAGGCATTCTCACAGGCATTCAGGCAGGCAGGCATTCTCCAAGGCATTCTCACAGGCAGACATTCTCGCAGCCAGGCAGGCAGGCAGGCAGGCAGGCATTCTCGCAGGAAGGCAGGCAGGCAGGCATTCTCGAAGGTAGGCAGGCAGGCAGGCATTCTCGCAGGCAAACATTCTCGCAGGCAGGCAGGCAGGAAGGCAGGCAGGCATTGTCGCAGGCAGGCATTGTCGCAGGCAGGCGCACAGGCAGGCATTCTCGCTGGCAGGCAGGCAGGCAGGCAGGCAGGCATTCTCGCAGGCAGGCTGGCAGGAAGGCAGTCATTCTCACAGGCAGGCAGGCAGGCATTCTCGCAGGCAGGCAGGAAGGCAGGCATTCTTGCAGGCAGGCAGCCAGTCATTCTCGCAGGCAGGCAGACAGGCATTCTTGCAGGCAGGCATTGTCGCAGGCAGGCAGGCATTCTCACAGGCAGGCAAGCAGGCATTCTCGCTGGTAGGCAGGCAAGCAGGTAGGCATTCTCGCTGGCAGGCAGGCAGGCAGGCAGGCATTCTCGCAGGTAGGCAGGCAGGCATTCTCACAGGCAGGCAGGCAGGCATTCTTGCAGGCAGGCATTCTCGCAGGCAAGCAGGTAGGCATTCTCGCTGGCAGGCAGGCAGGCAGGCAGGCATTCTCGCAGGCAGGCAGGCAGTCATTTTCACAGACAGGCCGGCAGACATTCTCGCAAGCAGGCAGGCAGGCAGGCAGGCATTTTCGCAGGCAGGCTTACAGGCAGGCAGGCAGGCAGGCCGGCATTCTCGCAGGCAGGCAGGCAGACAGGCATGCATTCTCGCAGGCAGGCAGGCAGGCAGGCAGTTATTTTCACAGGCAGGCAGGCAGACATTCTCGCAGGCAGGCAGGCAGGCATTCTCACAGGCAGGCAGGCAGGCAGGCAGGCAGAAATTCTCGCTGGCAGGCAGGCAGGCAGGCAGGCAAGCAGGCAGGCATTCTCGCAGGCAGGCTGGCAGGCAGGCAGTCATTTTCACAGGCAGGCAGGCCGACATTCTCGCAGGCAGGTATTCTCGCAGGCAGGCAGGCAGGCAGGCAACCAGGCATTCTCGCACGAAGGCAGGCATTCTCGAAGGCAGGCAGGCAGGCAGGCAGAATTTTTCGCAGGAAGGCAGTCAGGCAGGCATTCTCACAGGCAGCCAGGCAGGCAGGCATTCTCGAAGGCAGGCAGACAGGCATTCTTGCAGGCAGGCATTCTCGCAGGCAGGCAGGCAGGCAGGCATTTTCGCAGGCAAGCAGACAGGCAGGCAGGCTGTCAGGCCAGCATTCTCGCAGGCAGGCAGCCAGGCAGGCATGCATTCTCGCAGGCAGGCTTGCAGGCAGGCAGTCATTCTCACAGGCAAGCAGGCAGGCATTCTCGCAGGCAGGCAGGCAGGCAGGCAGGCAGGCATTCTCACAGGCAGGCAGGCATTCTCGCAGGCATGCAGGCAGTCATTTTCGCACGCAGGCATTCTCGCAGGCAGGCGGGCTGCCAGGCATTCTCGCAGGCAGGCAGGCAGGCAGGCAGTCTCGCAGGCTGGCATTCTCGCAGGCAGGCATTCTCGCAGGCAGGCATTCTCGCAGGCAGGCATTCTCGCAGGCAGGCTGGCATTCTTGCAGACAAGCGGGCAGACAGGCAATCTCACAGGCAGGCAGGCAGGGAGGCATTCTCGCAGTCAAGCAGGCAGGCATTCTTGTAGGCAGGCAGGCAGGCAGGCAGTCAGGCATTTTTTTCGCAGGCAGGCAGGCAGTCATTTTCACAGACAGGCAGGCAGACATTCTCGCAAGCAGGCAGGCAGGCAGGCAGGCATTTTCGCAGGCAGGCTTACAGGCAGGCAGGCCGGCATTCTCGCAGGCAGGCAGGCAGACAGGCATGCATTCTCGCAGGCAGGCTGGCAGGCAGGCAGTTATTTTCACAGGCAGGCAGGCAGACATTCTCGCAGGCAGGAATTCTCGCAGGCAGGCAGGCAGGCATTGTCACAGGCAGGCAGGCAGGCAGAAATTCTCGCTGGCAGGCAGGCAGGCAAGCAGGCAGGCATTCTCGCAGGCAGGCTGGCAGGCAGGCAGTCATTTTCACAGGCAGGCAGGCAGACATTCTCGCAGGCAGGTATTCTCGCAGGCAGGCAGGCAGGCAGGCAACCAGGCATTCTCGCACGAAGGCAGGCATTCTCGAAGGCAGGCAGGCAGGCAGAATTTTTCGCAGGAAGGCAGTCAGGCAGGCATTCTCACAGGCAGCCAGGCAGGCAGGCATTCTCGAAGGCAGGCAGACAGGCATTCTTGCAGGCAGGCATTCTCGCAGGCAGGCAGGCAGGCAGGCATTTTCGCAGGCAAGCAGACAGGCAGGCAGGCTGTCAGGCCGGCATTCTCGCAGGCAGGCAGGCAGGCAGGCAGGCAGGCAGGCAGGCATGCATTCTCGCAGGAAGGCTGGCAGGCAGGCAGTCATTCTCACAGGCAGGCAGGCAGGCATTCTCGCAGGCAGGCAGGCAGGCAGGCATTCTTGCAGGCAGGCAGCCAGTCATTCTCGCAGGCAGGCAGACAGGCATTCTCGCAGGCAGGCATTCTCGCAGGCAGGCATTCTCGCAGGCAGGCATTCTCGCAGGCAGGCTGGCATTCTTGCAGACAAGCGGGCAGACAGGCAATCTCACAGGCAGGCAGGCCGGGAGGCATTCTCGCAGTCAAGCAGGCAGGCATTCTTGTAGGCAGGCAGGCAGGCAGGCAGTCAGGCATTTTCACAGACAGGCAGGCAGGCAGGCAGGCATTCTCGCAGGCAGGCAGGCAGGCAGGCATTCTCGAAGGCAGGCAGCCAGGCATTCTCGCAGGCAGGCATTGTCGCAGGCAGGCGCACAGGCAGGCATTCTCGCAAGCAGTCATTCTCGCAGGCAGCCAGGCAGGCATTCTCGCTGGTACGCAGGCATTCTCCAGGCAGGCAGGCAGGCAGGCAGGCATTCTCACAGGCAGGCAGGTAGGCATTCTCACAGGTAGGCAGGTAGGCATTCTCGCAGTCAGGCACGCAGGATGGCAGGCATTCACGCAGGCAGGCAGGCAGGCAGGCATGCATTCTCGCAGGTAGGCAGGCAGGCATTCTCGCAGGCAGGCAAGCAGGCAGGCATCTCGAAGGCATTCTCGCAGGCAGACATTCTCACAGGGAGGCAGGCAGGCATTCTCGCAGGAAGGCAGGCAGGCATTCTCGCAGGCAGGCAGGCAGGCAGGCAGGAAGGCGGGCATTCTCGCAGGCAGGCAGGCAGGCAGGCATTCTTGCAGGCAGGCAGGCAGGCAGGCATTCTCGCAGGAAGACATTCTCGCAGGCAGGCAGGCAGGCATTCTCACAGGCATTCAGACAGGCAGGCATTCTCCAAGGCATTCTCACAGGCAGACATTCTCGCAGCCAGGCAGGCAGGCAGGCAGGCAGGCATTTTCGCAGGCAAGCAGAGAGGCAAGCAGGCAGGCAGGCCGGCATTCTCGCAGGCAGGCAGGCAGGCAGGCATGCATTCTCGCAGGCAGGCTTACAGGCAGGCAGTCATTCTCACAGGCAGGCAGGCAGACATTCTCGCAAGCAGGCAGGCAGGCAGGCAGGCAGGCAGGCAGGCCGGCATTCTCGCAGGCAGGCAGGCAGACAGGCATGCATTCTCGCAGGCAGGCTGGCAGGCAGGCAGTTATTTTCACAGGCAGGCAGGCAGACATTCTCGCAGGCAAGAATTCTCGCAGGCAGGCAGGCAGGCATTCTCACAGGCAGGCAGGCAGGCATTCTTGCAGGCAGGCATTCTCGCAGGCAGGCAGGCAGGCAGGCAGTCATTTTCGCAGGCAAGCAGAGAGGCAGGCAGGCTGGCAGGCCGGCATTCTCGCAGGCAGGCAGGCATGTAGGCATGCATTCTCGCAAGCAGGCTTGCAGGCAGGCAGTCATTCTCACAGGCAGGCAGGCAGGCATTCTCGCAGGCAGGCAGGCAGGCAGGCAGGCAGGCAGGCCGGCATTCTCGCAGGCAGGCAGGCAGACAGGCATGCATTCTCGCAGGCAGGCTGGCAGGCAGGCAGTTATTTTCACAGGCAGGCAGGCAGACATTCTCGCAGGCAGGAATTCTCGCAGGCAGGCAGGCAGGCATTGTCACAGGCAGGCAGGCAGGCAGAAATTCTCGCTGGCAGGCAGGCAGGCAAGCAGGCAGGCATTCTCGCAGGCAGGCTGGCAGGCAGGCAGTCATTTTCACAGGCAGGCAGGCAGACATTCTCGCAGGCAGGTATTCTCGCAGGCAGGCAGGCAGGCAGGCAACCAGGCATTCTCGCACGAAGGCAGGCATTCTCGAAGGCAGGCAGGCAGGCAGAATTTTTCGCAGGAAGGCAGTCAGGCAGGCATTCTCACAGGCAGCCAGGCAGGCAGGCATTCTCGAAGGCAGGCAGACAGGCATTCTTGCAGGCAGGCATTCTCGCAGGCAGGCAGGCAGGCAGGCATTTTCGCAGGCAAGCAGACAGGCAGGCAGGCTGTCAGGCCGGCATTCTCGCAGGCAGGCAGGCAGGCAGGCAGGCAGGCAGGCAGGCAGGCATGCATTCTCGCAGGAAGGCTGGCAGGCAGGCAGTCATTCTCACAGGCAGGCAGGCAGGCATTCTCGCAGGCAGGCAGGCAGGCAGGCATTCTTGCAGGCAGGCAGCCAGTCATTCTCGCAGGCAGGCAGACAGGCATTCTCGCAGGCAGGCATTCTCGCAGGCAGGCATTCTCGCAGGCAGGCATTCTCGCAGGCAGGCTGGCATTCTTGCAGACAAGCGGGCAGACAGGCAATCTCACAGGCAGGCAGGCCGGGAGGCATTCTCGCAGTCAAGCAGGCAGGCATTCTTGTAGGCAGGCAGGCAGGCAGGCAGTCAGGCATTTTCACAGACAGGCAGGCAGGCAGGCAGGCATTCTCGCAGGCAGGCAGGCAGGCAGGCATTCTCGAAGGCAGGCAGCCAGGCATTCTCGCAGGCAGGCATTGTCGCAGGCAGGCGCACAGGCAGGCATTCTCGCAAGCAGTCATTCTCGCAGGCAGCCAGGCAGGCATTCTCGCTGGTACGCAGGCATTCTCCAGGCAGGCAGGCAGGCAGGCAGGCATTCTCACAGGCAGGCAGGTAGGCATTCTCACAGGTAGGCAGGTAGGCATTCTCGCAGTCAGGCACGCAGGATGGCAGGCATTCACGCAGGCAGGCAGGCAGGCAGGCAGGCATGCATTCTCGCAGGTAGGCAGGCAGGCATTCTCGCAGGCAGGCAAGCAGGCAGGCATCTCGAAGGCATTCTCGCAGGCAGACATTCTCACAGGGAGGCAGGCAGGCATTCTCGCAGGAAGGCAGGCAGGCATTCTCGCAGGCAGGCAGGCAGGCAGGCAGGAAGGCGGGCATTCTCGCAGGCAGGCAGGCAGGCAGGCATTCTTGCAGGCAGGCAGGCAGGCAGGCATTCTCGCAGGAAGACATTCTCGCAGGCAGGCAGGCAGGCATTCTCACAGGCATTCAGACAGGCAGGCATTCTCCAAGGCATTCTCACAGGCAGACATTCTCGCAGCCAGGCAGGCAGGCAGGCAGGCAGGCATTCTCGCAGGAAGGCAGGCAGGCAGGCATTCTCGAAGGTAGGCAGGCAGGCAGGCATTCTCACAAGCAGACATTCTCGCAGGCAGGCAGGCATTCTCGAAGGCAGGCAGGCAGGCAGGCATTGTCGCAGGCAGGCATTGTCGCAGGCAGGCGCACAGGCAGGCATTCTCGCAGGCAGGCAGGCAGGCAGGCAGGCAGGCAGTCAGGCTGGCATTCTCGCAGGCAGGCAGGCACGCAGGCAGGCAGGCATGCATTCTCGCAGGCAGGCTGGCAGGCATGCAGTCATTCTCACAGGCAGGCAGACAGGCATTCTCGCAGGCAGGCAGACAGGCATTCTTGCAGGCAGGCATTGTCGCAGGCAGGCAGGCATTCTCACAGGCAGGCAAGCAGGCATTCTCGCTGGTAGGCAGGCAAGCAGGTAGGCATTCTCGCTGGCAGGCAGGCAGGCAGGCAGGCATTCTCGCCGGTAGGCAGGCAGGCATTCTCACAGGCAGGCAGGCAGGCATTCTTGCAGGCAGGCATTCTCGCAGGCAGGCAGGCAGGCATTCTCACAGGCAGGCAGGCAGGCAGGCAGTCATTTTCACAGACAGGCAGGCAGGCAGTCATTTTCACAGACAGGCAGGCAGACATTCTCGCAAGCAGGCAGGCAGGCAGGCAGGCATTTTCGCAGGCAGGCTTACAGGCAGGCAGGCCGGCATTCTCGCAGGCAGGCAGGTAGACAGGCATGCATTCTCGCAGGCAGGCTGGCAGGCAGGCAGTTATTTTCACAGGCAGGCAGGCAGACATTCTCGCAGGCAGGAATTCTCGCAGGCAGGCAGGCAGGCATTGTCACAGGCAGGCAGGCAGGCAGAAATTCTCGCTGGCAGGCAGGCAGGCAAGCAGGCAGGCATTCTCGCAGGCAGGCTGGCAGGCAGGCAGTCATTTTCACAGGCAGGCAGGCAGACATTCTCGCAGGCAGGTATTCTCGCAGGCAGGCAGGCAGGCAGGCAACCAGGCATTCTCGCACGAAGGCAGGCATTCTCGAAGGCAGGCAGGCAGGCAGAATTTTTCGCAGGAAGGCAGTCAGGCAGGCATTCTCACAGGCAGCCAGGCAGGCAGGCATTCTCGAAGGCAGGCAGACAGGCATTCTTGCAGGCAGGCATTCTCGCAGGCAGTCAGGCAGGCAGGCATTTTCGCAGGCAAGCAGACAGGCAGGCAGGCTGTCAGGCCGGCATTCTCGCAGGCAGGCAGGCAGGCAGGCAGGCAGGCAGGCAGGCAGGCATGCATTCTCGCAGGAAGGCTGGCAGGCAGGCAGTCATTCTCACAGGCAGGCAGGCAGGCATTCTCGCAGGCAGGCAGGCATTCTTGCAGGCAGGCAGCCAGTCATTCTCGCAGGCAGGCAGACAGGCATTCTTGCAGGCAGGCATTGTCGCAGGCAGGCAGGCATTCTCACAGGCAGGCAAGGAGGCATTCTCGCTGGTAGGCAGGCAGGCATTCTCGAAGGCAGGCAGGCAGAATTTCTCGCAGGAAGGCAGGCAGACAGGCATTCTTGCAGGCAGGCAGGCAGGCAGGCAGGCATTCTCGCAGGCAGACAGGCAGGCAGGCATTCTCACAGGCAGACATTCTCGCAGGCAGGCAGGCAGGCAGGCATTCTCGCTGGCAGGCAGGCAGGCAGGCAGGCATTCTCGCTGGCAGGCAGGCAGGCATTCTCGCAGGCAGGCAGCCAGTCATTCTCGCAGGCAGGCAGCAGGCATTCTCGCAGGCAGACATTCTCGCAGGCAGGCAGCAGGCATTCTTACAGGCAGTCAGGCAGGCAGGCATTCTCGAAGGCATTCTCGCAGGCAGACATTCTCGCAGGGAGGCAGACAGGCATTCTCGCAGGAAGGCAGGCAGGCATTCTTGCAGGCAGGCAGGCAGGCATTCTCGCAGGCAGGCAGGCAGGCAGGCATTCTCGCAGACAGACATTCTCGCAGGCAGGCATTCTCACAGGCATTCAGGCAGGCAGGCATTCTCCAAGGCATTCTCACAGGCAGACATTCTCGCAGCCAGGCAGGCAGGCAGGCAGGCAGGCATTCTCGCAGGAAGGCAGGCAGGCAGGCATTCTCGAAGGTAGGCAGGCAGGCAGGCATTCTCGCAGGCAAACATTCTCGCAGGCAGGCAGGCAGGCAGGCAGGCAGGCATTGTCGCAGGCAGGCATTGTCGCAGGCAGGCGCACAGGCAGGCATTCTCGCTGGCAGGCAGGCAGGCAGGCAGGCAGGCATTCTCGCAGGCAGGCTGGCAGGAAGGCAGTCATTCTCACAGGCAGGCAGGCAGGCATTCTCGCAGGCAGGCAGGAAGGCAGGCATTCTTGCAGGCAGGCAGCCAGTCATTCTCGCAGGCAGGCAGACAGGCATTCTTGCAGGCAGGCATTGTTGCAGGCAGGCAGGCATTCTCACAGGCAGGCAAGCAGGCATTCTCGCTGGTAGGCAGGCAAGCAGGTAGGCATTCTCGCTGGCAGGCAGGCAGGCAGGCAGGCATTCTCGCAGGTAGGCAGGCAGGCATTCTCACAGGCAGGCAGGCAGGCATTCTTGCAGGCAGGCATTCTCGCAGGCAAGCAGGTAGGCATTCTCGCTGGCAGGCAGGCAGGCAGGCAGGCATTCTCGCAGGCAGGCAGGCAGTCATTTTCACAGACAGGCCGGCAGACATTCTCGCAAGCAGGCAGGCAGGCAGGCAGGCATTTTCGCAGGCAGGCTTACAGGCAGGCAGGCAGGCAGGCCGGCATTCTCGCAGGCAGGCAGGCAGACAGGCATGCATTCTCGCAGGCAGGCAGGCAGGCAAGCAGTTATTTTCACAGGCAGGCAGGCAGACATTCTCGCAGGCAGGAATTCTCGCAGGCAGGCAGGCAGGCATTCTCACAGGCAGGCAGGCAGGCAGGCAGGCAGAAATTCTCGCTGGCAGGCAGGCAGGCAGGCAGGCAAGCAGGCAGGCATTCTCGCAGGCAGGCTGGCAGGCAGGCAGTCATTTTCACAGGCAGGCAGGCCGACATTCTCGCAGGCAGGTATTCTCGCAGGCAGGCAGGCAGGCAGGCAACCAGGCATTCTCGCACGAAGGCAGGCATTCTCGAAGGCAGGCAGGCAGGCAGGCAGAATTTTTCGCAGGAAGGCAGTCAGGCAGGCATTCTCACAGGCAGCCAGGCAGGCAGGCATTCTCGAAGGCAGGCAGACAGGCATTCTTGCAGGCAGGCATTCTCGCAGGCAGGCAGGCAGGCAGGCATTTTCGCAGGCAAGCAGACAGGCAGGCAGGCTGTCAGGCCGGCATTCTCGCAGGCAGGCAGCCAGGCAGGCATGCATTCTCGCAGGCAGGCTTGCAGGCAGGCAGTCATTCTCACAGGCAGGCAGGCAGGCATTCTCGCAGGCAGGCAGGCAGGCAGGCATTTTCGCAGGCAAGCAGACAGGCAGGCAGGCTGTCAGGCCGGCATTCTCGCAGGCAGGCAGGCAGGCAGGCAGGCAGGCAGGCAGGCAGGCATGCATTCTCGCAGGAAGGCTGGCAGGCAGGCAGTCATTCTCACAGGCAGGCAGGCAGGCATTCTCGCAGGCAGGCAGGCATTCTTGCAGGCAGGCAGCCAGTCATTCTCGCAGGCAGGCAGACAGGCATTCTTGCAGGCAGGCATTGTCGCAGGCAGGCAGGCATTCTCACAGGCAGGCAAGGAGGCATTCTCGCTGGTAGGCAGGCAGGCATTCTCGAAGGCAGGCAGGCAGAATTTCTCGCAGGAAGGCAGGCAGACAGGCATTCTTGCAGGCAGGCAGGCAGGCAGGCAGGCATTCTCGCAGGCAGACAGGCAGGCAGGCATTCTCACAGGCAGACATTCTCGCAGGCAGGCAGGCAGGCAGGCATT
The DNA here is from genome assembly GCF_050624435.1 of Tenrec ecaudatus. Taxonomy (NCBI): domain Eukaryota; kingdom Metazoa; phylum Chordata; class Mammalia; order Afrosoricida; family Tenrecidae; genus Tenrec; species Tenrec ecaudatus. Next base: position 993,028 of record NW_027457635.1, on the reverse strand, counting down.
CTCGCTGGCAGGCAGGCAGGCAGGCAGGCATTCTCGCTGGCAGGCAGGCAGGCATTCTCGCAGGCAGGCAGCCAGTCATTCTCGCAGGCAGGCAGCAGGCATTCTCGCAGGCAGACATTCTCGCAGGCAGGCAGCAGGCATTCTTACAGGCAGTCAGGCAGGCAGGCATTCTCGAAGGCATTCTCGCAGGCAGACATTCTCGCAGGGAGGCAGACAGGCATTCTCACAGGAAGGCAGGCAGGCATTCTTGCAGGCAGGCAGGCAGGCATTCTCGCAGGCAGGCAGGCAGGCAGGCATTCTCGCAGACAGACATTCTCGCAGGCAGGCATTCTCACAGGCATTCAGGCAGGCAGGCATTCTCCAAGGCATTCTCACAGGCAGACATTCTCGCAGCCAAGCAGGCAGGCAGGCAGGCAGGCATTCTCGCAGGAAGGCAGGCAGGCAGGCATTCTCGAAGGTAGGCAGGCAGGCAGGCATTCTCGCAGGCAAACATTCTCGCAGGCAGGCAGGCAGGCAGGCAGGCAGGCATTGTCGCAGGCAGGCATTGTCGCAGGCAGGCGCACAGGCAGGCATTCTCGCTGGCAGGCAGGCAGGCAGGCAGGCAGGCATTCTCGCAGGCAGGCTGGCAGGAAGGCAGTCATTCTCACAGGCAGGCAGGCAGGCATTCTCGCAGGCAGGCAGGAAGGAAGGCATTCTTGCAGGCAGGCAGCCAGTCATTCTCGCAGGCAGGCAGACAGGCATTCTTGCAGGCAGGCATTGTCGCAGGCAGGCAGGCATTCTCACAGGCAGGCAAGCAGGCATTCTCGCTGGTAGGCAGGCAAGCAGGTAGGCATTCTCGCTGGCAGGCAGGCAGGCAGGCAGGCATTCTCGCAGGTAGGCAGGCAGGCATTCTCACAGGCAGGCAGGCAGGCATTCTTGCAGGCAGGCATTCTCGCAGGCAAGCAGGTAGGCATTCTCGCTGGCAGGCAGGCAGGCAGGCAGGCATTCTCGCAGGCAGGCAGGCAGTCATTTTCACAGACAGGCCGGCAGACATTCTCGCAAGCAGGCAGGCAGGCAGGCAGGCATTTTCGCAGGCAGGCTTACAGGCAGGCAGGCAGGCAGGCCGGCATTCTCGCAGGCAGGCAGGCAGACAGGCATGCATTCTCGCAGGCAGGCAGGCAGGCAGGCAGTTATTTTCACAGGCAGGCAGGCAGACATTCTCGCAGGCAGGAATTCTCGCAGGCAGGCAGGCAGGCATTCTCACAGGCAGGCAGGCAGGCAGGCAGGCAGAAATTCTCGCTGGCAGGCAGGCAGGCAGGCAGGCAAGCAGGCAGGCATTCTCGCAGGCAAGCTGGCAGGCAAGCATGCATTCTCGCAGGCAGGCTGGCAGGCAGGCAGTTATTTTCACAGGCAGGCAGGCAGACATTCTCGCAGGCAGGAATTCTCGCAGGCAGGCAGGCAGGCATTCTCACAGGCAGGCAGGCAGGCATTCTTGCAGGCAGGCATTCTCGCAGGCAGGCAGGCAGGCAGGCAGTCATTTTCGCAGGCAAGCAGAGAGGCAGGCAGGCTGGCAGGCCGGCATTCTCGCAGGCAGGCAGGCATGTAGGCATGCATTCTCGCAAGCAGGCTTGCAGGCAGGCAGTCATTCTCACAGGCAGGCAGGCAGGCATTCTCGCAGGCAGGCAGGCAGGCAGGCAGGCAGGCAGGCCGGCATTCTCGCAGGCAGGCAGGCAGACAGGCATGCATTCTCGCAGGCAGGCTGGCAGGCAGGCAGTTATTTTCACCGGCAGGCAGGCAGACATTCTCGCAGGCAGGAATTCTCGCAGGCAGGCAGGCAGGCATTCTCACAGGCAGGCAGGCAGGCATTCTTGCAGGCAGGCATTCTCGCAGGCAGGCAGGCAGGCAGGCAGTCATTTTCGCAGGCAAGCAGAGAGGCAGGCAGGCTGGCAGGCCGGCATTCTCGCAGGCAGGCAGGCAGACAGGCATGCATTCTCGCAGGCAGGCTGGCAGGCAGGCAGTTATTTTCACAGGCAGGCAGGCAGACATTCTCGCAGGCAGGAATTCTCGCAGGCAGGCAGGCAGGCATTGTCACAGGCAGGCAGGCAGGCAGAAATTCTCGCTGGCAGGCAGGCAGGCAAGCAGGCAGGCATTCTCGCAGGCAGGCTGGCAGGCAGGCAGTCATTTTCACAGGCAGGCAGGCAGACATTCTCGCAGGCAGGTATTCTCGCAGGCAGGCAGGCAGGCAGGCAACCAGGCATTCTCGCACGAAGGCAGGCATTCTCGAAGGCAGGCAGGCAGGCAGGCAGAATTTTTCGCAGGAAGGCAGTCAGGCAGGCATTCTCACAGGCAGCCAGGCAGGCAGGCATTCTCGAAGGCAGGCAGGCAGGCAGAATTTTTCGCAGGAAGGCAGTCAGGCAGGCATTCTCACAGGCAGTCAGGCAGGCAGGCATTCTCGAAGGCAGGCAGACAGGCATTCTTGCAGGCAGGCATTCTCGCAGGCAGGCAGGCAGGCATTTTCGCAGGCAAGCAGACAGGCAGGCAGGCTGTCAGGCCGGCATTCTCGCAGGCAGGCAGCCAGGCAGGCATGCATTCTCGCAGGCAGGCTTGCAGGCAGGCAGTCATTCTCACAGGCAGGCAGGCAGGCAGGCAGGCATTTTTGCAGGCAGGCAGACAGGCTGGCATTCTCGTAGGCAGGCAGGCAGGCATTCTCGCAGGCAGGCATTCTCGCAGGCAGGCATTCTCGCAGGCAGGCAGGCAGGATGGCAGGCATTCTCGCAGGCAGGCATTCTCGCAGATAGGCAGGCAGGATGGCAGGCATTCACGCAGGCGGCAGGCAGGCAGGCATGCAGGCTGGCATTCTCGCTGGCAGGCAGGCAGGCAGGCATTCTCGCAGGGAGGCAGGCATTCTCGAAGGCAGGCAGGCAGGCAGGCAGAATTTTTCGCAGGAAGGCAGTCAGGCAGGCATTCTCACAGGCAGCCAGGCAGGCAGGCATTCTCGAAGGCAGGCAGACAGGCATTCTTGCAGGCAGGCATTCTCGCAGGCAGGCAGGCAGGCATTTTCGCAGGCAAGCAGACAGGCAGGCAGGCTGTCAGGCCGGCATTCTCGCAGGCAGGCAGCCAGGCAGGCATGCATTCTCGCAGGCAGGCTTGCAGGCAGGCAGTCATTCTCACAGGCAGGCAGGCAGGCATTCTCGCAGGCAGGCAGGCAGGCAGGCAGGCATTCTCACAGGCAGGCAGGCATTCTCGCAGGCATGCAGGCAGTCATTTTCGCACGCAGGCATTCTCGCAGGCAGGCGGGCTGCCAGGCATTCTCGCAGGCAGGCAGGCAGGCAGGAAGGCAGTCTCGCAGGCTGGCATTCTCGCAGGCAGGCATTCTCGCAGGCAGGCATTCTCGCAGGCAGGCATTCTCGCAGGCAGGCTGGCATTCTTGCAGACAAGCGGGCAGACAGGCAATCTCACAGGCAGGCAGGCAGGGAGGCATTCTCGCAGTCAAGCAGGCAGGCATTCTTGTAGGCAGGCAGGCAGGCAGGCAGTCAGGCATTTTCACAGACAGGCAGGCAGGCAGGCAGGCATTCTCGCAGGCAGGCAGGCAGGCAGGCATTCTCGAAGGCAGGCAGCCAGGCATTCTCGCAGGCAGGCATTGTCGCAGGCAGGCGCACAGGCAGGCATTCTCGCAAGCAGTCATTCTCGCAGGCAGCCAGGCAGGCATTCTCGCTGGTAGGCAGGCATTCTCCAGGCAGGCAGGCAGGCAGGCAGGCATTCTCACAGGCAGGCAGGTAGGCATTCTCACAGGTAGGCAGGTAGGCATTCTCGCAGTCAGGCACGCAGGATGGCAGGCATTCACGCAGGCAGGCAGGCAGGCAGGCATGCATTCTCGCAGGTAGGCAGGCAGGCATTCTCGCAGGCAGGCAAGCAGGCAGGCATCTCGAAGGCAGCCAGGCAGGCAGGCCTTCTCGCAGGCAGGCAGCCAGGCATTCTCGCAGGCAGGCATTGTCGCATGCAGGCGCACAGGCAGGCATTCTCGCAGGCAGGCATTCTCGCAGGCAGGCAAGCAGGCATTCTCGCTGGTAGGCAGGCAAGCAGGTAGGCATTCTCGCTGGCAGGCAGGCAGGCAGGCAGGCAGGCATTTTTGCAGGCAGGCAGACAGGCAGGCATTCTCGTAGGCAGGCAGGCAGGCATTCTCGCAGGCAGGCATTCTCGCAGGCAGGCATTCTCGCAGGCAGGCAGGCAGGATGGCAGGCATTCTCGCAGGCTGGCATTCTCGCAGATAGGCAGGCAGGATGGCAGGCATTCACGCAGGCGGCAGGCAGGCAGGCATGCAGGCAGGCATTGTCGCAGGCAGGCAGGCATTCTCACAGGCAGGCAAGCAGGCATTCTCGCTGGTAGGCAGGGAAGCAGGTAGGCATTCTCGCTGGCAGGCAGGCAGGCAGGCAGGCATTCTCGCAGGTAGGTAGGCAGGCATTCTCACAGGCAGGCAGGCAGGCATTCTTGCAGGCAGGCATTCTCGCAGGCAAGCAGGTAGGCATTCTCGCTGGCAGGCAGGCAGGCAGGCAGGCATTCTCGCAGGCAGGCAGGCAGTCATTTTCACAGACAGGCAGGCAGACATTCTCGCAAGCAGGCAGGCAGGCAGGCAGGCATTTTCGCAGGCAGGCTTACAGGCAGGCAGGCAGGCAGGCCGGCATTCTCACAGGCAGGCAGGCAGACAGGCATGCATTCTCGCAGGCAGGCTGGCAGGCAGGCAGTTGTTTTCACAGGCAGGCAGACATTCTCACAGGCAGGAATTCTCGCAGGCAGGCAGGCATTCTCACAGGCAGGCAGGCAGGCAGAAATTCTCGCAGGCAGGCAGGCAGGCAGGCAAGCAGGCAGGCATTCTCGCAGGCAGGCTGGAAGGCAGGCAGTCATTTTCACAGGCAGGCAGGCAGACATTCTCGCAGGCAGGAATTCTCGCAGGCAGGCAGGCAGGCAGGCAGGCAACCAGGCATTCTCGCACGAAGGCAGGCATTCTCGAAGGCAGGCAGGCAGGCAGAATTTTTCGCAGGAAGGCAGTCAGGCAGGCATTCTCACAGGCAGTCAGGCAGGCAGGCATTCTCGAAGGCAGGCAGACAGGCATTCTTGCAGGCAGGCATTCTCGCAGGCAGGCAGGCAGGCATTTTCGCAGGCAAGCAGACAGGCAGGCAGGCTGTCAGGCCGGGATTCTCGCAGGCAGGCAGCCAGGCAGGCATGCATTCTCGCAGGCAGGCTTGCAGGCAGGCAGTCATTCTCACAGGCAGGCAGGCAGGCAGGCAGGCATTTTTGCAGGCAGGCAGACAGGCTGGCATTCTCGTAGGCAGGCAGGCAGGCATTCTCGCAGGCAGGCATTCTCGCAGGCAGGCATTCTCGCAGGCAGGCAGGCAGGATGGCAGGCATTCTCGCAGGCAGGCATTCTCGCAGATAGGCAGGCAGGATGGCAGGCATTCACGCAGGCGGCAGGCAGGCAGGCATGCAGGCAGGCATTCTCGCTGGCAGGCAGGCAGGCAGGCATTCTCGCAGGGAGGCAGGCAGGCAGGCAGGCATTCTCGAAGGCAGGCAGTAAGGCAGGCATTCTTGCAGGCAGGCAGCCAGTCATTCTCGCAGGCAGGCAGCAGGCATTCTCGCAAGCAGACATTCTCACAGGAAGGCAGGCAGGCATTCTCACAGGCAGTCAGGCAGGCAGGCATTTTCGCAGGCAAGCAGACAGGCAGGCAGGCTGTCAGGCCGGCATTCTCGCAGGCAGGCAGCCAGGCAGGCATGCATTCTCGCAGGCAGGCTTGCAGGCAGGCAGTCATTCTCACAGGCAGGCAGGCAGGCAGGCAGGCATTTTTGCAGGCAGGCAGACAGGCTGGCATTCTCGTAGGCAGGCAGGCAGGCATTCTCGCAGGCAGGCATTCTCGCAGGCAGGCATTCTCGCAGGCAGGCAGGCAGGATGGCAGGCATTCTCGCAGGCAGGCATTCTCGCATATAGGCAGGCAGGATGGCAGGCATTCACGCAGGCGGCAGGCAGGCAGGCATGCAGGCAGGCATTCTCGCTGGCAGGCAGGCAGGCAGGCATTCTCGCAGGGAGGCAGGCAGGCAGGCAGGCATTCTCGAAGGCAGGCAGTAAGGCAGGCATTCTTGCAGGCAGGCAGCCAGTCATTCTCGCAGGCAGGCAGCAGGCATTCTCGCAAGCAGACATTCTCACAGGAAGGCAGGCAGGCATTCTCACAGGGAGTCAGGCAGGCAGGCATTCTCGAAGGCATTCTCGCAGGCAGACATTTTCGCAGGGAGGCAGGCAGGCATTCTCGCAGGCAGGCAGGCAGGCAGGCAGGCAGGCAGGCAGGCATTCTCGCAGGCAGGCAGGCAGGCAGGCAGGCAGGCATTCTCGCAGGCAGGCAGGCAGGCAGGCATTCTCACAGGCAGGCAGGCAGGCATTCTCACAGGCAGTCAGGCAGACACGCATGCAGGCAGGCAGGCATTCTAGCAAGCAGACAGGCAACAGGCAGGAAGGCATTCTCGCAGTCACGCAGGCAGGCAGCCCGGCAGGCCAGCAGGCATTTTCGCAGGTAGGCATTCTTGCAGGCAGGCATTCTAGCGGGCAGGTAGGCAGGCATTCTCGCAGGCAGGCAGGCATTCTAGGAGGCAGGCAGGCAGACATACATGCAGGCAGGCAGGCATTCTCACAGGCACACAGGCAGGTAGGCAGGCAGGCATTCTGGCAGGCAGGCAGGCAGGCAGGAGTTCAAGTAGGCAGGCAGGCAGGCAGGCATTCTCGCAGGCAGGCAGGCAGGCATTCTCGCAGGCAGGCAGGCAGGCAGGCATTCTCACAGGCAGGCAGGCAGGCATTCTCGCAGGCAAGCAGGCAGGCAGGCAGGCATTTTCGCAGGCAGGCAGGCAGGCAGGCAGGCAGGCATTCTCGCAGGCAGGCAGGCAGGCATTCTCGCAGGCAGGCAGGCAGGCAGGCAGGCATTCTCAAAGGCAGGCAGGCAGGCATTCTCGCAGGCAGGCATTGTCGCAGGCAGGCGCACAGGCTGGCATTCTCGCAGGCAGGCATTCTCCCAGGCAGGCAAGCAGGCATTCTCGCTGGTAGGCAGGTAAGCAGGTAGGCATTCTCGCTAGCAGGCAGGCAGGCAGGCAGGCATTTTCGCAGGCTGGCAGATAGGCAGGCAGGCAGGCCGGCATTCTCGCAGGCAGGAAGGCAGGCAGGCAGGCATGCATTCTCACAGGCAGGCTGGCAGGCAGGCAGTCATTTTAACAGGCAGGCAGGCAGACATTCTCGCAGGCAGGCAGCCAGGCATTCTTGCAGGCAGGCATGCAGTCATTCTCACAGGCAGGCAGGAAGGCATTCTCGCAGGCAAGCATTGTTGCAGGAAGGGACGCATGAATTTTCAGAGGCAGGCATTCTCGCAGACAGGCAGGCAGACATTCTCGCAGGCAGGCTGGCAGGCACGCAGGCAGGCATACTCGCAGGCAGGCAGGCATTCTCCAGGCAGGCAGGCAGGCAGGCATTCTCACAGGCAGGCAGGTAGGCATTCTCACAGGTAGGCAGGTAGGCATTCTCGCAGTCAGGCAGGCAGGATGGCAGGCATTCTCGGAGGCAGGCAGGCAGGCATTCTTGCAGGCAGACATTCTCGCAGGCAGGCAGGCAGGAATTCTCACAGGCATTCAGGCAGGCAGGCATTCTCCAAGGCATTCTCACAGGCAGACATTCTCGCAGCCAGGCAGGCAGGCAGGCAGGCATTCTCGCAGGTAGACATTCTCACAGGCAGGCAGGTAGGCATTCTCACAGGTAGGCAGGTAGGCATTCTCGCAGTCAGGCAGGCAGGATGGCAGGCATTCTCGGAGGCAGGCAGGCAGGCATTCTCGCAGGCAGACATTCTCGCAGGCAGGCAGCCAGGCATTCTCACAGGCATTCAGGCAGGCAGGCATTCTCCAAGGCATTCTCACAGGCAGACATTCTCGCAGGCAGACATTCTCGCAGCAAGGCAGGCAGGCAGTCAGGCAGGCATTCTCTCAGGCAGGCTGGCAGGCAGGCATTCTCGAAGGCAGGCAGGCAGGCAGGCATTCTGGCAGGCAGGCAGCCAGGCATTCTCTCAGGCATTCATTGTCGCAGGCAGGCGCACAGGCAGGCATTCTCGCAGGCAGGCAGGCAGGCAGGCAGTCAGGCAGCCATTCTCGCAGGCAGGCAGCAGGCATTCTCGTAGGCAGACATTCTCGCAGGCAGGCAGCAGGCATTCTTACAGGCAGTCAGCCAGGCAGGCATTCTCGAAGGCATTCTCGCAGGCAGACATTCTCGCAGGGAGGCAGTTAGGCATTCTCGCAGGCAGGCAGGCAGACAGGCATTCTCGCAGCCAGGCAGGCAGGCATTCTCGCAGGCAGGCAGGCAGGCAGGCAGGCATTCTCGCAGGCAGACATTCTCGCAGGCAGGCAGGCAGGCATTCTCACAGGCATTCAGGCAGGCAGGCATTCTCCAAGGCATTCTCACAGGCAGACATTCTCGCAGCCAGGCAGGCAGGCAGGCAGGCATTCTCGCATGTAGACATTCTCACAGGCAGGCAGGTAGGCATTCTCACAAGTAGGCAGGTAGGCATTCTCGCAGTCAGGCAGGCAGGATGGCAGGCATTCTCGGAGGCAGGCAGGCAGGCATTCTCGCAGGCAGACATTCTCGCAGGCAGGCAGCCAGGCATTCTCACAGGCATTCAGGCAGGCAGGCATTCTCCAAGGCATTCTCACAGGCAGACATTCTCGCAGGCAGACATTCTCGCAGCCAGGCAGGCAGGCAGGCAGGCAGGCATTCTCGCAGGCCGGCTGGCAGGCAGGCATTCTCGAAGGCAGGCAGGCAGGCAGGCATTCTCGCAGGCAGGCAGCCAGGCATTCTCGCAGGCATTCATTGTCGCAGGCAGGCGCACAGGCAGGCATTCTCGCAGGCAGGCAGGCAGGCAGGCAGTCAGGCCGCCATTCTCGCAGGCAGGCAGGCAGGCAGGCAGGCAGTCTTTCTCGCAGGCAGGCAGGCAGGCAGGCAGTCATTCTCACAGGCAGGCAGACAGGCAGGCATTCTCGCAGGCAGGCAGGCAGGCATTCTTGCAGGCAGGCAGCCAGTCATTCTCGCAGGCAGGCAGCAGGCATTCTCGCAAGCAGACATTCTCGCAGGAAGGCAGGCAGGCATTCTCACAGGCAGGCAGGCAGGCAAGCATTCTCGAAGGCATTCTCACAGGCAGACATTTTCGCAGGCAGGCAGGCAGGCATTCTCGCAGGCAGGCAGGCAGGCATTCTCGCAGGCATGCAGGCAGGCAGGCAGGCATTCTCGCAGGCAGGCAGTCAGGCAGGCATTCTCGCAGGCAGGCAGGCAGGCATTCTCACAGGCAGTCAGGCAGACACGCATGCAGGCAGGCAGGCATTCTAGCAGGCAGACAGGCAACAGGCAGGAAGGCATTCTCGCAGTCACGCAGGCAGGCAGCCCGGCAGGCCAGCAGGCATTTTCGCAGGTAGGCATTCTTGCAGGCAGGCATTCTAGCGGGCAGGCAGGCAGGCATTCTCGCAGGCAGATAGGCAGGCAGGCAGGCAGGCATTCTGGCAGGCAGGCAGGCAGGCAGGAATTCAAGTAGGCAGGCAGGCAGGCAGGCATTCTCGCAGGCAGGCAGGCAGTCATTCTCGCAGGCAGGCAGGCAGGCAGGCAGGCATTCTCACAGGCAGGCAGGCAGGCATTCTCGCAGGCAAGCAGGCAGGCAGGCAGGCATTTTCGCAGGCAGGCAGGCATTCTCGCAGGCAGGCAGGCAGGCATTCTCGCAGGCAGGCAGGCAGGCAGGCAGGCAGACATTCTCGCAGGCAGGCAGGCAGGCATTCTCGCAGGCAGGCAGGCAGGGAGGCAGGCAGGCTCTCAGGCAGGCGGGGAGGCATTCTCACAGGCAGGCAGGTAGGCAGGCAGGCAGGCACGCATTCTCGCAGGCAGGCAGGCAGGCATTCTCAAAGGTAGCCAGGCAGGCATTCTCGCAAGCAGGCATGCAGGCAGGCATTCTCGCTCGCAGGCAGGCAGGCAGGCATTCTCACAGGCAGGCAAGCATTCTCGCAGGCAGGCATTCTCACAGGCAAGCATTCTCGCAGGCAGGCAGGCCGGCAGGCAGGCAGGCAGGCACTCTCGCAGGCAGGTAGGCAGGCAAGCAGGCAGGCAGGCATTCTTGCAGGCAGTCAGGCAGGCATTCTCGCAGGCAGACAGGCAGACATTCTCTGGTGGTGCCTGAAAATTCTCACTGACCTTCGATAAATGCATAGGTTTCCTGGCTGTCCCGCGCAGGCCCTGCAAGAGAAACTGGTGATACCTGGTTAAGCCCTCGGTGCCTTACTGGGAGTTTGTGTCCCACAGTATTCATGGAGTGTCAAAAAGAGTTTCTCTCCAGTGGGGAGTGCCCGCTGGCTGACCATCAGGTCTATTGACTGCTTTCTGGGCCTCTCTCTGGAAGGGCTCCCGTTCCCCTGTTGTGAACAGCACCTGGAGAAGTGGCTGGCACTTGTCTGAGGTGGGCTGATGCATGTGGAAAAGCTTGTCTAGCAAAGAAATCAGTTCTTGTGGTTTGTCAGACCAGGGGGTTTTGTTTATTCCAATTATGCAATCCCTGGAAAAAAAGGGGACCTACACCCAAAAAGGGACTCGGGGGGTTTCCCCAGGTGTTGGGGCTGCTTGCCTTAAGCAGAGAATGCTGCTGCCCAGTGATCCTTCTGGGGGGTAGAGAGGACATGCCAGCCCTAGTGCACGTGCTGGGGGGTGACTTTAAAAGGGGTGGTATTTCTCTCTCACAGGCCCCCTGTGAACTGATAGGCAGACAGTGGTCACAATGGGTTTTAATCCAGCTCTCCCGCTTCCCGAGTCCTCCAGCAAAGTGGGATAAAGACGACGGGGATGGGGAGGGGAGGGGAGGGACGGCCTCCACCTTGGTGGCTTTAGGAACTTGGACCAGTTGTCTTTCCAGTTCATGCCATGTTTCCTGAAATCTTGGGGAAAAGAAAACATTCTGTTGTGGGAGGGAGTAAGTCTTTTATATATGCTGGCTTATTAGTGACACTGTCAAGTCGTACATCAATTTTATTTATTTTTTCCCTAACCCTAACCATAACCCTAACCCTAAAACAAGCCCTAGCCCTAGCCCTAGCCATAGTCTCTAAGCCCTAGCCCCTAAGCCCTAGCCCCAAAGCCATTGCCCCTAAGCCCTTGCCCTTGTCCCTACACCATTGTCCATGGCCCTAATTCCTTGCCCTTGCCCCTAAGCCCTTGCCCATGGCCTTAATCCCTTGCCCTTGCCCCTAAGACCTTGCCCTTGCCCTAAACCCTTGCCCTTGCCCCTAAACCCTTGCTCTTGCCACTAAGCCCTTGCCCTTGGCCCTAAGCCTTTGACCTTGCCCCTAAGCCCTTGCCCTTGTCCTGAAGCCCTTGCACTTGCCCCGAAGCCCTTGCCCTTGCCCCGAAGCCCTTGCCCTTACCCCTAAACCCTTACCTTGCCCCTAAGCCCTTGACCTTGCCCCTAAGCCCTTGCCCCTGCCCCTGCCCCTAAGCCCTTGCCCCTGCACCTGCCCCTAAGTCCTTGCCCCTGCCACTAAGCCCTTGCCCCTGCACCTCAACCCTTGCACCTGCCCAAGCCCCAAAATGCTTGCCCCTAAACCCTTGCCCCCAAACCCTTGCCCGTAAGCCCTTGCCCTTACCCCTAAGCCCTTGCCCTTACCCCTAAGCCCTTGCCCTTGTCCTAAAGCCCTTGCCCTTGCCCCTAAGCCTTGGCCCTTGCCCCTAAACACTTGCTTTGCCCCTAAGCCCTTGCCCTTGCCCCTAAGCCCTTGCCCTTGCCCCTAAGCCCTTGCCCTTGCCCCTAAGCCCTTGTCCTTGCCCCTAAGCTTTTTCCCTTGCCCCTAAGCCATTGTCCCTGCCCCTGCCCCTAAACCCTTGCCCCTGCCCCTCAACCCTTGCACCTGCCCCAGCCCTTAAACACTTGCCCCCAAAACCTTGCCCCTGGCCCTGCCCCTAAACCCTTGCCCTAATGCCTTGCCCTTGCCCCTAAACCCTTGCCCTTGCCCCTAAGTCCTTGCCCTTACCCCTAAGCCCTTGCTCTTACCCCTAAGAGGTTGCCCTTGTCCTTTAGCCCTTGCACTTGCCCCTAAGCCCTTGCCGTTGCTCCTAAGCTCTTTCCCTTGCACCTGAACCCTTGCCCTTGACATTAAGCCCATGTCCTTGACCCTATTCCTTGCCCTTGACCCTTAACCCTTAACCCTAATCCCTTGCCCTTGACCCTAAAGACTTACCCTTGCTCCTAAGCCCTTGCCCCTGCCCCTAAACCCTTGCCCCTGCCCCTAAACCCTTGCCACTGCCCGTAAGCCCTTGCCCCTGCCCCTGCCTCTACCCCTAAACCCCTTCCCCTGCCTCTAAACCATTGCCCCTACCCCTACCCCTAAACCCCTGAACCTGCACCTCCACCTAAGCCCTTGGCCCTGCCCTTGCCCCTAAACCCTTGCCCTTGCCCCTGCCCTTAAACACTTGCCCCTTAACCCTTGCCCCTAAGCCCTTGCCCTTGAACCTAAGCCCTTGCCCTTGCCCCTAAGCTTTTGCCCAACCCCTAAGCCCTTGCCCCTGCCCCTAATCCCTTGTCCCTGTCCCTGCCCCTAAGCCCTTGCCCCTGCTCTTGCCCCTAATGCATTCCCCTTGCCCTAGCCCCTAAGCTCTTGCCCTTGCCCCTAAGGCCTTGCCCTTGCCATTAAGTCCTTTCCCTTTCCCCTAAGCCCTTGCCTTTGCCCATAAGCCCTTGCCCTTGCCCCTAACCCCTTCCCTTGCCCCTCAGCCCTTGCCCTTGCCCCTAATCCCTTGCACTTGCCCCTAGGCCCTTGACCCTGCCCCTAAGCCCATGCCCCTCCACCTGCACCTGCCCCTAAGCCCTTGCCTTTGCACCTGCCCCTAAGTCCTTGTCCCTGCCACTGCCCCTAAGCCCTTGTCCCTTCCCCTGCCCCTAAGCCCTTGCCCCTGACCCTACACCTAAACCCCTGCCCCTGACCCTAAGCCCTTGCCCCTGTCCCTACCCCTAAACCCCTGCCCCTGCCTCCCCCTATGCCCTTGGCCCTGCCCTTGCCCCTTAACCCTTGCCCTTGCCCTGTCCCTAAACACTTGCCCCTTAACCCTTGCCCCTAAGCCCTTGCCCTGGGCCCTAAGCCTTTGCCCCACCCCTAAGCCCTTGCCCCTGCCCCTAATCCCTTGCCCCTGCCCCTGCCCCTAAGCCATTGCCCCTGCCCTTGCCCTTAAACCATTGCCCTTGCCCTTGCCCCTAAGCCCTTGACCTTGACCCTAAGCCCTTGCCAGTCCCCCTAAGCCCTTGCCCTTGCCCCTAATCCCTTGCCCTTGTCACTAAGCCCTTTCACTTGCCCCTAAGACCTTGCCCTTGCCCTTAAGCGCTTGCCCTTGCCCCTAAGCCCTTTCCTGTGCCCCTCAGCCCTTGCACTTGCCCCTAAGCCCTTTCCCTTGCCCCTAAGCCCTTGCCCTTGGCCTTGCCCCTAAGCCCTTTCCCTTACCCCTAAGCCCTTGACCCTAAGCTCTTGCCCTTGACCATAAGCCCTTGTCCTTGACCCTAAGCCCTTGCCATTGCCCCTAAGCACTTGCCACTGGCACTGCCCATAAGCCCTTGTCCCTGGCCCTGCCCCTAAGCCCTTGCCCTTCCCCCTGCCCCGAAGCTCTTTCCCCTGCCCCTAGGCCCTTGCCCCTGCCCCAAGCCCTTGCCCCTGCCCCTGCCCCTAAGCTCTTGCCGCTGTCCCTGCCCCTAAGCTCTTGCACCTGCCCTTGCCCCTAATGCCTTGCCCTTGCCCCCTGAGCTTTTACCCTTCCCCCTTAGCCCTTCCTCTTGCCCCTAAGCCCTTGCCATTGTCCCTAAGCCCTTTCCCTTGTCCCTAAGCCCTTGTCCCTGCCCCTGCCCCTAAGTCCTTGCCCTTGCCCCTAAGCCCTTGCCCTTGCCCCTAAGTCCTTGCCCTTGCCCCGAAGCCCTTGCCCTTGCCCCTAAGCCCTTGCTCTTGCTCCTAAGCCCTTGCCCTTGCCCCTAGGCCTTGCCCTTGCCCGTGAGCCCTTGCCCTTGCCCCTGAGCCCTTAACCTTACCCCTGAGCATTTACCCTTGCCGCTGAGCCCTTCCCCTTGCCCCTAAGCCCTTGTCGTTGTTCCTAAGCCCTTGCCCCTAAGATCTTGCCCTTGACCCTAAGCCATTTCCCTTGACCGCAAGCCCTTGCCCCTAAGCCCTTGGCCTTGACCCTAAGCCCTTGCCCTTCCCCCTGCCACGAAGCTCTTTACCCTGCCCCATCCCCTAAGCCATTGCCCCTGCCACAAAGCCCTTGCCCCTCCCCTAAACCCTTGCCCCTGCCCCTGCCCATAAACCTTTGCCCCTAAATCCTTGTCCTTGCCCCTGCCCATAAACCCATGGCCCTAAGCCCTTGCCTTTCCCCTGCCCCAAAGGCCTTGCCCCTCCCCCTGCCCTAAGCCCTTGACCCTGCCCCTGCCACTTAGCCCTTGCCTCTGCCCCTGACCCTCAACCCTTGCCCCTACCTGGCCCCTAAGCCCTTTCCCCTGCCCCTGCCCCTAAGCCTTTGACCCTGCTCCTGCCAATAAGCCCTTGCACCTGCCCCTGTCCCTAAGCCTTGCCCCTGCCCCTGCCCCTAAGCCCTTGCCCTTGCCCCTAAGCCCTTGCCCCTGCCCCTGCCCCTAAGCCCTTGCCCTTGAGCCCGCCCCTAACCCTTGCCTCTGCCCATGCCCCTAAGCCCTTGCCCTTGCCCCCAGCCCTAACCCTTGCCTCTGCCCCTTCCCCTAAGCCATTGCCCCTGCCCCTGCCCCAAACCATTGCCCCTTGCCCTACCCCATGCCCTTGACCCTGCCCCTGCCCCTAAGACCTTGCCCCTGCCCTTAAACCATTGCCTCTGCCCTGCCCCTAAGGGGTTGCCCCTGCCCGTGCCTCTAAGCCCTTGCCCCTGCCCCTGATCCTAAGCCCTTGCCCCTGCCCCTTCCACTAAGCCCTTGCCCCTGCCCCTGCCCCTAAGCCCTTGCCTCTGCCCCTGCCCCTAAGCCCATGCCCCTGGCCCTGCCCCTAAGCCTTTGCCCCTGCCCCTGCTCCTAAGCCCTTGCCACTGCGCATCCCCTTTAGCTCTTGAGCCTGCCTCTGCCCCTAAATCCTTGCCCCTGACCCTAAGACCTTGCCCCTGCCGCTGCACCTAAGCCCTTGCCCTTGCCCCTGCCCCTAAGACCTTGCCCCAACCCCTGCCCCTAAGTCCTTGTCCCTATCCCTGCCGCTAAGTCCTGCCTCTGCCCCTTCCCCTGCCCCTAAGCCCTTGCCCCTGACACTAAGCCCTTGCCCCTGAACCTGCCCCTAAGCCCTTGCCCCTGCTCCTGCCCCTAATCCCTTGTGCCTGCCTCTGCCCCTAAATCCTTGGCCCTGCCCCTAAGCCCTTGCCTTTGCCCCTGCCCCTAAGCCCAGGCCCCTGCCCCTGCCCCTAAGTCCTTGCCCCTGCCCCTGCCGCTAAGCCCTGCCCCTGCCCCTGCCCCTAAGCCCTTGCCTTTGCCCCTGTCCCTAAGCCCTTGCCTCTGCCCCTAAGCCCTTGCGCCTGCCTCTGCCCCTAAATCCTTGCCCCTGCCCCTAAGCCCTTGCCCCTGCCCTTGCCCCTAAGCAATTGACCCTGCCCCAGCCCCTAAGCCCGTGCCCCAGCCCCTGCCCCTAAGCCTTTGCCCCTGGCCCTGCCACTAATTCTTTGACCCCCTCTGCCCCTAAGCCCTTGCCCCTGCCCCTCCTCCTGAGCCCTTGCCTATGCCACTGACGCTAAGCCCTTGCCCCTGCCCCTACCCCTAAGCCCTAGCCCTTGCCCCTGCCCCTGCCCTTAAGCCCTAGTCCCTGCCCCTGCCCCTATGCCTCTGCCCCTGCCACTGGCCCTCAGCCACTGCCCCTGCCCCAGCCCCTAAGCCCCTGCCCCTGCCCCTGCACCCCTGCATCTTAACCTGCCCCTAAGACCTTGCCCCTGCCCCTGCCCCTGCCCCTAAGTCCTTTCCCCTTCCCCTGCCGCTAAGCCCTGCCCCTGCCCCTGCCCCTAAGCCCTTGCCCTTGCCCCTGCCCCTAAGCCCTTGCCCCTTCCTCTGCCCCTAAGCCCTTGCACCTGAACCTGCCCCTAAGCCCTAGCCCCTGCCCCTGACCCTAAGTCTTTTTCCCTGCCCCTGCCACTAAGCCCTTCCCCTGCCCCTGCTCCTAAGCCCTTGCCTTTGCCCCTGCACCTAAGCCCTAGCCCCTGCCCCTAAGACCTTGCCCCTTCCCCCTGCCCCTAAGTCCTTCCCCTTCCCCTGCCTCTAAGCTCTGCCCCTGCCCCTGACCCTAAGCCCTTGCCCTTGCTCCTGCCCCTAAGCCCTTGCTCCTGCCCCTGCACCTAAATATTTGCCCCTGCCACTAAGACATTGCCCCTGCCGCTGCCCCTAAGCCCTTGCCCCTGCCCCTACCCCTAAGTCCTTGCCCCTGCCCCTGCTGCTAAGCCCTGCCCCTGCCCCTGCCCCTAAGCCCTTGCCCCTGCCCCTGCCGTTAAGCCCTGCCTCTGCCCCTGCCCCTAAGCCCTGGCCCTGGCCCTTTCCCCTGCCCCTACCTCTAAGCCCTTGCCCCTGCGCCTGCCCCTAAGCTCTTGCACTTGCCCCTGTCCATAAGCCCTTGCCCTTTCCCCTTCCCCTAAGCCCCTGCCCCTTCCGCTGGCCCTAAGCCCTTGCCCTGCCCCTAAACCCTTGCTCCTGCCTCTAAACCCTTGCCCTTGCCCTTGCCCCTGCCCCTGCCACTAAGCCCTTGCCGCTGCCCATGCCCCGAAGCCCTGCGCCTACCCCTGCCCCAAAGTCCTTGCACCTGCCCCTGCACCTAAGCCCTTGCCCCTGCCATTAAGTCCTTGCCCCTCCCCTAAACCCTTGCCCCTGCCCCTGCCCCTAAACCCTTGCCCCTAAACCCTTGCCCCTACCCCTGCCCCTAAACCCTTGCCCCTATACCCTTGCCCTTGACCCTGCCCCTAAACCCTTGCCCCTAAGCCTTTGCCCTTGCCCTTAAGCCATTGCCCTTGCCACTAAACCCTTGCCCTTGTCCCTAAATCCTTTCCTTGCCGCTAAGCCCGTGCCTTTGCCCCTAAGCCCTTGCCTTTGCCCCTAATCCCTTCACCTTGCCCCTAAGCCCTTGCCCTTGCCCCTAAGCCTTGCCCTTGCCCCTAAGCCCTTTCCTTTGCCCCTAAGACTTTGAACCTGCCCCTGCCCCTAAGCCCTTGCCCCTGCCCCTGCCCCTGCCCCTAAGCCCTTGACGCTGCCCCCACCCATAAGCCCTTGCCCCAGCCCCTGCCCCTAAGCCCTTGCCTCTGCCACTAGACCTAATCCCTTGAACCTGCCCCTGCCCCTAAGCCCTTGCCCCTGCCCCTGCCCCTAAGCCCTTGACGCTGCCCCAGCCCCTGCCCCTAAGCCCTTGCCTCTGCCACTAGCCCTAATCCCTTGCTCCTGCCCATGCCCCTAAGCCCTTGCCCCTGCCCCTGCCTGTAAGCCCTAGCCCCTGCCCCTAAGCCCTTGTCCTTGCCCCTGCACCTACGCCCCTTCCCCTGCCCCTGCCCCTATACCCTTGACCTTGCCACTGTCCCTAAGCCCTTGCCCCAGCCGCAGCCCCTAAGCCCTTGCCTCTGCCCCTGCCCGTAATCCCTCGCTCCTGCTCCTGCCCCTAAACCCTTGCCCATGCCCATGCCCCTAAGCCCTTGCCCCTGCCCCTGCCCCTAAGCCCTTGCCCTTGAGCCCGCCCCTAACCCTTGCCCATGCCCCTTCCCCTAAGCCATTGCCCCTGCCCCTGCCCCTAAACCATTGCCCCTTGCCCTAGCCCATGCCCTTGACCCTGCCCCTGCCCCTAAGACCTTGCCCCTGCCCTTAAACCATTGCCTCTGCCCTGCCCCTAAGGGGTTGCCCCTGCCCGTGCCTCTAAGCCCTTGCCCCTGCCCCTGATCCTAAGCCCTTGCCCCTGCCCCTTCCACTAAGCCCTTGCCCCTGCCCCTGCCCCTAAGCCCTTGCCTCTGACCCTGCCCCTAAACCCATGCCCCTGCCCCTGCCCCTACACCCTTGCCCCTGCCCATGCCCCTAAGCCCTTGTCCGTGCCCCTGCACCTAAGCCCATTCCCTTGCCCCTGCCCCTATGCCCTTGTCTCTGCCCCTGCCCCAAAACCCATGCCCCTGGCCCTGCCCCTAAGCCCTTGCACCTGCCCCTGCCCCTAAGCCCTTTACCCTGCCCTACCTCTAAGCCCTAGCCCCTGCCCCTGCCCCTAAGCCCTTGTCCGTGCCCCTGCACCTAAGCCCTTTCTCCTGCCCCTGCCCCTATGCCCTTGCCTCTGCCCCTGCCCCTAAGCCCATGCCCCTGGCCCTGCCCCTAAGCCCTTGCACCTGCCCCTACCCCTAAGCCCTTTACCCTGCCCTACCTCTAAGCCCTAGCCCCTGCACCTGCCCCTAAGCCCGTGTCTGTGCCCCTGCACCAAAGCCCCTTCCCCAGCCCCTGCCCCTAAGCCCTTGTCCGTGCCCCTGCACCTAAGCCCCTTCCCTTGCCCCTGCCCCTATGCCCTTGTCTCTGCCCCTGCCCCAAAACCCATGCCCCTGGCCCTGCCCCTAAGCCCTTGCACCTGCCCCTGCCCCTAAGCCCTTTACCCTGCCCTACCTCTAAGCCCTAGCCCCTGCCCCTGCCCCTAAGCCCTTGTCCGTGCCCCTGCACCTAAGCCCCTTCTCCTGCCCCTGCCCCTATGCCCTTGCCCCTGCCCCTGCCCCTAAGCCCTTGCCTCTGCACCTGCCCCTAAGCCCATGCCCCTGGCCCTGCCCCAAAGCCTTTGCCCCTGCCCCTGCCCCTACACCCTTGGCCCTGCCCCTGCCCCAAATCCCTTGCAACTGCCCCTGCCCCTAACCCTTGCCCCTAATGCCTTGCCATTTCCCCTAAGATCTTGCCCTTGCCCGAAGCCCTTGCCCCTAAATCCTTGTCCTTGCCCCTAAGCCCTTGCCCTTGCCCCTAAGCACTTGCGCTTGCCCCTATGCCCTTGCCTTTGCCCCTAAGCTCTTTCCCTTGCCCCTAAGCCCTTGCCCTTGCCCATAAGCCCTTGCCTTTGCCACTAAGCCTTTGCCCTTGCCCCTAAGCCCTTGCCCTTGCCCCTTAGCCCTTGCCCTTGCCCCTAAGCGCTTGCACTTGCCCCTAAGCCCTTGCCCTTGCCCTAAGCCCTTGCCCTTGCTCCTAAGCCCTTGCCCTTGCCCATAAGCTCTTCCCCTTGCCCCTAAGCCCTTGCCCTTGCCCCTAAGACCTTGCCCTTGCCCCTAAGCTCTTTCCCTTGCCAACAAGCCCTTGCTCTTGCCCCTAAGCCCTTGCCCCGGGCCCTAAGCCCTTGCCCCTGCCCCTGCCCCTAAGCCCTTGCCCCTGCCCCTAAGTCTTGCCTCTGCCCCTGCCCCTAAGGTGTTGCCACTACCCCTGCCCGTAAGCCCTTGCCCCTTCCCCTGCCCCTAATCCCTTGCTCCTGCCCCTGCCCCTAAACCCTTGCCCCTACCCCTGCCCCTAAGCCCTTGCCCTTGCCCCTAAGCATTGCGCTTGCCCCTAAGCCCTTGCCTTTGCCCCTAAGCTCTTTACCTTGCCCCTAAGGCCTTGCCCTTGCCCCTAAGCCCTTTCCTTTGTCCTTAAGCCTATGCCCTTGACCCTAAGCCCCTGCCCTTGCCCCTTAGCCCTTGCCCTTGCCCCTAAGCCCTTGCCCTAAGCCCTTGCCCTTGCCCCAAAGCTCTTTCCCTTGCCCCTAAGCCCTTGCCCTTGCCCCTAAGCCCTTGCCCTTGACCCTAAGCACTTGGCCTTGCCCCAAAGCCCTTGAGCTTGCCCCTAAACCCTTGCCCCAGCCCCTAAGCCCTTGCCCTTGCCCCTAAGCCCTTGCCCCTGTCCCAAAGCCCTTGCCCCTGCCCCAACCCCTAAGCCTTCTCCCTTGCCCCTAAGCTTTTTTCTAGCCCCTAATCCATTGCCCTTTCCCCTAAGATCTTGCCCTTGCCCGAAGCCCTTGCCCCTAAACACTTGCGCTTGCCCCTAAGCCCTTGCCCTAACCTAAGCCCTTGCCCTTGCCCATAAGCCCTTGCCCTTGCCCCTAAGACCTTGCCCTTGTCCCTAAGCCATTGCCCTTGACCCTAAGCCCTTGCCATTGACTCTAAGCACTTGCCCTTGCCCCAAAGCCCTTGAGCTTGCCCCTAAGCCCTTGCCTCAACCCCTACGCCTTTGCCTCTGCCCCTAAGCCCTTGCCCCTTGCCCTGCCCCTAAGCCCTTGCCCCTGCCCCTAAGCCCGTGCCCGTGTCCCTGCCCCTAAGCCCTTGCGCCTGCCCAGCCCCTAATCCCTTGCACCTGCCCCTAAGCCTTGCCCCAGCCTCTGCCCCTAAACCCTTGCCCCTGCCCCTGCCCCTAAGCCTTTGGCCCTGCCCCTGTCCCTAAGCCCTTGCCCCTGCCCAGAAGCCCTTGCCCCTGCCCCTGCTGCTAAACCCTTGCCCCTGCCCCTGCCCCTAAGCCTTTGGTCCTGCCCCTGTCCCTAAGCCCTTGCCCCTGCCCCTAAGCCCTTGCCCCTGCCACTAAGCACTTGCCCCTCCACTAAACCCTTGCCCTTGCCCTTGCCCATATACCCTTGCCCTTGCCCCTGCCCCTAAACCCCGGCCCCTAAGCCCTTGCCCTTCCCCTGCCCCAAATGCCTTGGCCCTGCCCCTAAGCCCTTGAACCTGTCCCTGCCCCTAAGCCCTTGCCTCTGCCCCTAACCCTAAACCCTTGCCCCTAGCCCTGTCCCTAAGCCCTTACCGCTGCCCCTGCCCCTAAGCCCTTGCCCCTTCTCCTGCCCCTAATCCCTTGCACCTGCCCCTGCCCCTAAGCCTTTGCCCTTGCCCCTGCCCCTAAGCCCTAGCCACTGCCCCTCCCCCTAAGCCCCTGCCCCTGCCCCTAAGCCACTGCCCCTGTCCCTGCTCCTAAGCCCCTGCCCCTTCCCCTGCCCCTAAGCCCCTGCCTCTGCCCCTAAGCCTTTGTCCCTGCCCCTGCCCCTGCCCCTATACCATTGCACCTAAACCCTTGCCCCTACCCCTGCCCCTAAACCCTTGCCCCTAAACCCTTGCCCTTGCCCCTAAGCCCTTGCCCTTGCCCATAAGCTCTTTCCCTTTGCCCCTAAGCCCTTGCCCTTGCCCCTAAACAATTGCCCTTGCCCTAAGCCCTTGCCCTTTCCTCTAAGCCCCTGCCCTTGCCCCTAAGCTCTTTGCCTTGCCCCTAAGCCCTTGCCCCTGCCCCTGCCCCTAAGCCCTTACCCCTGCCCCTAAGCCTTTTCCCTTGCCCCTAAGGTCTTTCCCTAGCCCCTAATCCCTTGCCCTTTCCCCTAAGATCTTGCCCTTGCCGGAAGCCCTTGCCCCTAAGCACTTGCGCTTGCCCCTAAGCCCTTGCCCTTTCGCCTAAGCCCTAGCCCTTCCCCCTAAGCCTTTGTCATTGCCCCTAAGCCCTTGCCCTTGGCCCTAAGCCCTTTCCCTTGCCCCTAAGCCCTTGCCCTGGCCCCTAAGTCATTGCCCTTGACCCTAGGCCCTTGCCATTGACTCTAAGCCCTTGCCCCTAAACCCTTGCCCTTGACCCTAAGCACTTGCCCTTGCCCCAAAGCCCTTGAGCTTGCCCCTAAGCCCTTGCCCCAGCCCCTAAGCCCTTGCCCCTGCCCCTAAGCCCTTGCCCCTGCCCCTGCCCTTAAGCCCTTGCCGCTGCCCCTAAGCCCGTGCCCCTGTCCCTGCCCCTAAGCCCTTGCACCTGCCCAGCCCCAAAGCCCTTGCACCTGCCCCTAAGCCTTACCCCTGGTCCTGCCTCTAATCCCTTGCCCCTGCCCCTGCCACTAAGCCTTCACCCGTGCCCCTGCCCCTAAGCCCTTGCCCCTGCCCTTGCCCCTAAGCCCTTGCCCCTGCCCTTGCCCCTAAACACTTGCCCCTGCTCCTGCCACTAAGCCCTTGCCAATCCCCTAAACCCTTGCCCCTGCCCTTGCCCCTAAACCGTTGCCCCTAAACCCTTGCCCTTGCCCCTGCCCCTAAACCCCTTCCCCTAAGCCCTTCCCTTCATCTGCCCCAAAGGCCTTGCCCCTGCCCCTAAGCCCTTGACACTGCCCCTGCCCCTAAGCCCTTGCCTCTGCCCCGACCCTAAACCCTTGCCCCTACCCCTGTTCCTAAGCCCTTACCCCTGCCCTTGCCCCTAAGCCCTTGACCCTGCCCCTAAGCCCTTGCCCCTGCCCCTGTCCCTAAGCCCTTACACTGCCCCTAAGCCACTGCCCCTGTCCCTGCTCCTAAGCCCCTGCCCCTGCCCCTAAGCCCCTGCCTCTGCCCCTAAGCCCTTGTCCCTGCCCCTGCACCTAAGCGCCTGCCCCTGCCCCTATACCCTTCCCCCTAAACCCTTGCCCTTGCCCCTGCCCCTAAACCCTTGCCCCTAAGCCTTTGCCTTTGCCCTTAAGCCATTGCCCTTGCCCCTAAGCCCGTGCCCTTGCCCCTAAGCCCGTGCCCTTGCCCCTAAGCCCTTGCCCTTGCCCCTAAGCCCTTGCAATTTCCCCTAATCCCTTGCCTTTGCCCCTAAGACCTTGACCCTGCCCCTGTCCCTAAGCCCTTGCCCCTAAACCCTTGCCCTTGCCCCTGCCCCTAAACCCTTGCCCCTAAGCCTTTGCCTTTGCCCTTAAGCCATTGCCCTTGCCCCTAAGCCCGTGCCCTTGCCCCTAAGCCCGTGCCCTTGCCCCTAAGCCCTTGCCCTTGCCCCTAAGCCCTTGCAATTTCCCCTAAGCCCTTGCCTTTGCCCCTAAGACCTTGACCCTGCCCCTGCCCCTAAGCCCTTGCCCCTGGCCTTGCTGCTAAGACCTTAACCCTGCCCCTGCCCCTAAGCCCTTGCCCCAGCCAATGCCCCTAAGCCCTTGCCTCTGCTCCTGCCCCTAAACCCTTGCCCCTACCCCTGCCTGTAATCCCTTGCACCTGCCCATGCTTCTAATCCCTTGCCCCTGCCCCTGCCCCTAAGCAATAGCCCCTGCCCCTCCTGCTAAGCCCCTGCCCCTGCCAATGCCCCTGCCCCTGCTCCTAAGCCCCTGCCCCTGTCCCTTCCCCTAAGCCCCTGCCCCTGCCCCTGTCTCTAAGCCCCTGCCCTTTCCACTTCCCCTAAGCCCCTGCCCCTGCCCCAAACCCCATGCCCCTGCCCTTGCTCCTAAGCCTTTGCCCCTTCCCCTGCCCTAAGGCCATGCCACTGCCCCTGCTCCTAAGCCCTTGCCCTTGCCCCTGGCCCTAAGCTCTTGCCCCTGCCCTACCTCTAAGCCCTTGCCCCTGTGCCGGCCCCGAAGCCGTTGCCCATGCCCCTCGCTTTATGCCATTACCCTGCCCCTGCCCCTAAGCCCTTGCCCCTGACCCTGCCCTAAGCCCTTGCCCCTGCCCCTACCTCTAAGCCCTTGCCCCTGTGCCGGCGCCAAAGACCTTGCCCCTGCCCCTGCTCCTAAGCCCTTGCCCCTGCCCCTGCCCCTAAGCCCTTGCCCTTACCCCAGCCCCTAACCCTTGCCCCTGCCCCTTCCCCTAAGCCATTGCCCCTGCCACAAAGCCCTTGACCCACCCCTAAACCCTTGCCCCTGCCCCTGCCCTTAAACCTTTGCCCCTAAACCCTTGCCCTTGCCCCTGCCCCTAAACCCCTGCCCCTAAGCCCTTGCCTTTCCCCTGCCCCAAAGGCCTTGCGCCTCCCCCTGCCCCTAAGCCCTTGACCCTGCCCCTGCCACTTAGCCCTTGCCTCTGCCCCTGACCCTCAACCCTTGCCCCTACCCCTGCCCCTAAGCCCTTTCCCCTGCCCCTGCCCCTAAGCCTTTGACCCTGCCAATGCCAATAAGCCCTTGCCCCTGCCGCTCTCCCTAAGCCCTTGCCTCTGCCCCTGCCCCTAATGCCTTGCCCCTGCTCCTGCCCATAATCCCTTGCCCCTTCTCCTGCTCCTAATCCCTTGCCCTTGCCCCTGCCCCTAAGCCTTGCACCTGCCTCTGCCCCTATACCCTTGCCCCTAAAACCTTGCCCCTACCCCTGCCCCTAAAACCTTGCCCCTAAACCCTTGCCCTTGCCCCTGCCCCTAAACCCTTGCCCCTAAGCCCTTTCCCTTGCACCTAAGCCCATGCCCTTGCCCCTAAGCCCTTTCCTTTGCCCCTAAGCCCTTGCCCTTGCCCCTAAGCCCTTGTCCCTGCCCCTGCCCCTAAGCCCTTGCCCTTGCCCCAGCCCCTAACCCTTGCCCCTTCCCCTAAGCCATTGCCCCTGCCACAAAGCCCTTGCCCCTCCCCTAAACCATTGCCCCTGCCCCTGCCCTTAAACCTTTGCCCCTAAACCCTTGCCCTTGCCCCTGCCCCTAAACCCCTGCCCCTAAGCCCTTGCCTTTCCCCTGCCCCTAAGCCCTTGACCCTGCCACTGCCACTTAGCCCTTGCCTCTGCCCCTGACCCTCATCCCTTGCCCCTACCCCGGGCCCTAAGCTATTTCCCCTGCCCCTGCCCCTAAGCCTTTGACACTGCCAATGCCAATAAGCCCTTGCCCCGCCGCTGTCCCTAAGCCCTTGCCTCTGCCCCTGCCCCTAATGCCTTGCCCCTGCTCCTGCCCCTAAGCCTTTGCCCCTGCCCCTGCCCATAATCCATTGCCCCTTCTCCTGCCCCTAATCCCTTGCCCTTTCCCCTGCCCCTAAGCCTTGCACCTGCCTCTGCCCCTATACCCTTGCCCCTAAACCCTTGCCCCTACCCCTGCCCCTAAAACCTTGCCCCTAATCCCTTGCCCTTGCCCTTGCCTCTAAACCCTTGCCCCTAAGCCCTTTCCCTTGATCCTAAGCCCGTGCCCTTGCCCCTAAGCCCTTTCCTTTGCCCCTAAGCCCTTGCCCTTGCCCCTAAGCTCTTGCCCTTGCCCCTAAGCCCTTGTCCCTGCCCCTGCACCTAAGCCCTTGCCCTTACCCCAGCCCCTAACCCTTGCCCCTGCCCCTTCCCCTAAGCCATTGCCCCTGCCACAAAGCCCTTGACCCACCCCTAAACCCTTGCCCCTGCCCCTGCCCTTAAACCTTTGCCCCTAAACCCTTGCCCTTGCCCCTGCCCCTAAACCCCTGCCCCTAAGCCCTTGCCTTTCCCCTGCCCCAAAGGCCTTGCGCCTCCCCCTGCCCCTAAGCCCTTGACCCTGCCCCTGCCACTTAGCCCTTGCCTCTGCCCCTGACCCTCAACCCTTGCCCCTACCCCTGCCCCTAAGCCCTTTCCCCTGCCCCTGCCCCTAAGCCTTTGACCCTGCCAATGCCAATAAGCCCTTGCCCCTGCCGCTCTCCCTAAGCCCTTGCCTCTGCCCCTGCCCCTAATGCCTTGCCCCTGCTCCTGCCCATAATCCCTTGCCCCTTCTCCTGCTCCTAATCCCTTGCCCTTGCCCCTGCCCCTAAGCCTTGCACCTGCCTCTGCCCCTATACCCTTGCCCCTAAAACCTTGCCCCTACCCCTGCCCCTAAAACCTTGCCCCTAAACCCTTGCCCTTGCCCCTGCCCCTAAACCCTTGCCCCTAAGCCCTTTCCCTTGCACCTAAGCCCATGCCCTTGCCCCTAAGCCCTTTCCTTTGCCCCTAAGCCCTTGCCCTTGCCCCTAAGCCCTTGTCCCTGCCCCTGCCCCTAAGCCCTTGCCCTTGCCCCAGCCCCTAACCCTTGCCCCTTCCCCTAAGCCATTGCCCCTGCCACAAAGCCCTTGCCCCTCCCCTAAACCATTGCCCCTGCCCCTGCCCTTAAACCTTTGCCCCTAAACCCTTGCCCTTGCCCCTGCCCCTAAACCCCTGCCCCTAAGCCCTTGCCTTTCCCCTGCCCCTAAGCCCTTGACCCTGCCACTGCCACTTAGCCCTTGCCTCTGCCCCTGACCCTCATCCCTTGCCCCTACCCCGGGCCCTAAGCTATTTCCCCTGCCCCTGCCCCTAAGCCTTTGACACTGCCAATGCCAATAAGCCCTTGCCCCGCCGCTGTCCCTAAGCCCTTGCCTCTGCCCCTGCCCCTAATGCCTTGCCCCTGCTCCTGCCCCTAAGCCTTTGCCCCTGCCCCTGCCCATAATCCATTGCCCCTTCTCCTGCCCCTAATCCCTTGCCCTTTCCCCTGCCCCTAAGCCTTGCACCTGCCTCTGCCCCTATACCCTTGCCCCTAAACCCTTGCCCCTACCCCTGCCCCTAAAACCTTGCCCCTAATCCCTTGCCCTTGCCCTTGCCTCTAAACCCTTGCCCCTAAGCCCTTTCCCTTGATCCTAAGCCCGTGCCCTTGCCCCTAAGCCCTTTCCTTTGCCCCTAAGCCCTTGCCCTTGCCCCTAAGCTCTTGCCCTTGCCCCTAAGCCCTTGTCCCTGCCCCTGCACCTAAGCCCCTGCCCCTGCCCCTATACCCTTACCCCTGCCCCTAAGCCCTTGCCCCTGCGCTTGCCCCTAAGCCCTTGCCCCTGCCCCTAAGCCCGTGCCCCTGTCCCTGCCCCTAAGCCCTTGCGCCTGTCCAGCCCCTAAGCCCTTGCCCTTGCCCCTAAGCCTTGCCCCTGCCCCTGCCTCTAATCCCTTGCCCCTGCACCTGCCCCTAAGCCCTTGCCCCTGCCCGTGCTCCTAATCCCTTGCCCCTGCCCCTAAGCCCTTGCCCCTGCCCCTTCCCCTAAACCCTTGCCCCTGGCACTAAGCCCTTGCCCTTGCCCCTGCCCCTAAGCCCTAGCTCTTGCCCCTACCTCTAAGACCCTGCCCCTACCCCTGCCCCTAAGCCACTGCCCCTGTCCCTGCTCCTAAGCCCCTGCCCCTTCCCCTGCCCCTAAGCCCCTGCCTCTGCCCCTAAGCCTTTGTCCCTGCACCTGCAATTAAGCCCCTGCCCCTCCCCCTGCCCCTATACCCTTGCCCCGGCCCCTGCCCCTAAGCCCTTGCCCCTGCCCGAGCCTCTAAGCCCTTGCCCTTCCCCTGCACCTAAGGCCTTGCCCCAGTCCCTGCCCCTAAGCCCTTGCCCCTGTCCCTGCCCCTAAGCCCTTGCCCCTGCCCATGCCCCTAAGCCCTTGCCCCTGCCCCTAAACCCTTGCCCCTGCCGCCTGCCATAAAGCCTTGCCACTAAACCCTTGCCCCTGCACCTGCCCCTAAACTCTTGCCCCTAATCCCTTGCTCTTGCACCTGCCCCTACACCCTTGCTCCTAAGACCTTGCCCTTGCCTTAAGCCCTTACCCTTGCCCCTTAGCCCTTGACATTGCCCCTAAGGCCTTGCCCTTTCCCTAAGAACTTGTCCTTGCCCTAAGCCCTTGCCCTTGGCCATAAGCCCTTGTGCTTGCCCCTAAGCTCTTGCCCTAGCCCCTAAGCCCTTGCCCTTGCCCCTAACCCCTTGCCCTTGCCCGTAAGCTCTTTCCCTTGCCGCTAAGCACTTGCTCTTGCACCAAGCCCTTGCTCTTGCCCTTGTCCCTGAGCTCTTGCCCTTGCCCCTGCCCCTAAGCCCTTGCCCCAGCCCCTACCCCTAACCCCTTGCCCTTGCCCCTAAGCTCTTGCCCTTGCCGCTAAGCACTTGCTCTTGCACCAAGCCCTTGCTCTTGCCCTTGTCCCAGAGCTCTTGCCCTTGCCCTTGCCCTAAGCCCTTGCCTTTGGCCCTAAGCCCTTGCCCTTGCCCCTAAGCCCTTCCCTTGCCCCTAAGCCCTTTCCCTTGCCCTTAGCCCTTGGCCTTGCCCCTAAGCCCTTGACCTTGCCCCTAATCCCTTGTTCCTGCCCCTGCACCTAAGCCCCTAAGCCCTTGCCCCTGCCTCTAATCCCTTGCCCCTGCCCCTGCCCCTAAACCCTTGCCAGTGCCCCTACCTCTAAGCCCTTGCACCTGCCCCTGCCCCTAAGCCCTTGCCCCTGCCACTAAGCCCTTGCCCCCACCCTGCCCCTAAGCCATAGCCCCTGCCCCTACCCCTAAGCCATTGCCCATGCCTCTGCCCCTAAGCCCCTTCCCCTGCCCCTACCCCGAAACCCTTGCCCCTTCCCCTGCCCCTAAGCCCTTGCCCCTGCCCCTAAGCCTTTCCCCTGCCCCTGTCCCTAAGCCCTTGCCCCTGCCCCTACCCCGAAGCCATTGCCCCTGCCCCTAAATCAGTGCCCCTACCCCTGCCCCTAAGCCCTTGCCTTTGTCCCTGCCCCTAAGCCCTTGCCTCTGCCACTGCCCCTAAGGCATTGCCCCTGCCCCTGCCCCTAAGCCCTTGCCCCTGCCCCTAAGCCCTTGCCCTTCCCCTGCCCTTAAGGCGTTGCCCCAGACCCTGCCCCAAAGCCCTTGCCCATGTGCTGGCCCCTAAGCCGGTGCCCCTGCCCCTCCCCCTAAGCCATTGCCCCAGTCCCTGCCCCTAAGCTTTTGCCCCTGCCCCTGCCCCTAATCCCTTGGCCTTGCCCCTAAACCCTTCTCCTTGCACCTGCCCCTAAACTCTTGCCCCTAAACCCTTGCCCTTGCCCCTGCCCCTCCACCCTTGCCCCTAAGACCTTACGCTTGCCTTAATCACCTGCCCTTGCCCCTTATCCTTGCCATTGCCCCTAAGGCCTTGCCCTTGCCCCTAAGAACTTACCCTTGCCCCTAAGCCCTTGCCCTTGCCTCTAAGCACTTGCTCTTGCCCCAAGCCCTTGCTCTTGCCCTTGTCCCTAAGCCCTTGCCTTTGCCCCTAAGTCCTTGCCCTTGCCCCTAAGCCCTTCCCTTGCCCCTAAGCCCTTGCCCTTGCCCGTAAGCCCTTGCCCTTGCCCCTAAGCCCTTGCATTGCCCCTAAACCCTTGTCTCTGCCCCTACTCCTAAGCCCCTGCCCCTGCCCTTGCCCCTAAGCCCTTGCTCCTACCCAGCTCCTAAGGCCTTGCAGCTTCCCCAAAGCCTTTCTCCTGACCCTGCCTCAAATCCCTTGCCCCAGCCACTGCCCCTAAGCCTTTGCCAGTGCCCCTGCCCCTAAGCCCTTGCCCCTGCCCCTGCCCCTAAGCCCTTGCCGCTGCCCTTGCCCCTAAACACTTGCCCCTTCCCCTGCCACTAAGCCCTTGCCCCTACCCTGCCCCTAAGCCCTAGTCTCTTCCCCTACCCCTAACCATTGCCCCTGCCTCTGCCCTTAAACCCTTCACACTGCCCCTGCCTCTAAGCCTTTGCCGCTGCCCCTGTCCCTAAGTCCTTGCCTTTGCCCCTAAGTCCTGGCCCTTGCCCCTAAGCCCTTCCCTTGCCCCTAAGCCCTTCCCAGTGCCCTAAGCCCTTGTCTCTGCCCCTACTCCTAAGCCCCTGCCCCTGCCCCTAATCCCTTGCTCCTGCCCAGCCCCTAAGCCCTTGCAGCTGCCCCTAAGCCTTGCCACTGACCCTGCCTCAAATCCCTTGCCCCAGCCACTGCCCCTAAGCCTTTGCCAGTGCCCCTGCCCCTAAGCCCTTGCCCCTGCCCCTGCCCCAAAGCCCTTACCCCAGTCCCTGCCCCTAAACCCTTGCCCCTGCACCTGCCCCTAAACTCTTGCCCCTAAGACCTTCCCCTTGCCTTAAGCCCTTATCCTTGCCCCTTAGCCCTTATCATTGCCACTAAGGCCTTGCCCTTTCCCTAAGAACTTGTCCTTGCCCTACGCCCTTGCCCTTGCCCCTAAGCTCTTGCCCTTGCCCCTAAGCCCTTTTCCCTGCCCCTGCACCTAAGCCCCTGCCCCTGCCCCTAAGCCCTTGCCCTTCCCCTGCTCCTAAGGCCTTGCCCCAGTCCCTGCCCCTAAGCCCTTGCCCCTGCCCATGTCCCTAAGCCCTTGCCCATGCCCCTGCCCCTAAACCCTGCCCCTGCCCATGCCCATAAAGCCTTGCCACTAAACCCTTGCCCCTGCACCTGCCCCTAAACTCTTGCCCCTAAACCCTTGCTCTTGCACCTGCCCCTACACCCTTGCTCATAAGACCTTGCCCTTGCCTTAAGCCCTTACCCTTGCCCCTTAGCCCTTGACATTGCCCCTAAGGCCTTGCCCTTTCCCTAAGAACTTGCCCTTGTCCTAAGCCCTTGCCCTTGGCCCTAAGCCCTTGTGCTTGCCCCTAAGCTCTCGCCCTAGCCCCTAAGCTCTTGCCCTTGCCCCTAAGCCCTTGATCTTGCCCCTAAGCCCTTGCCCTTGCCCCTAACCCCTTGCCCTTGCCCCTAAGCTCTTTCCCTTGCCGCTAAGCACTTGCTCTTGCCCCAAGCCCTTGCTCTTGCCCTTGTCCCTGAGCTATTGCCCTTGCCCCTAAGCCCTTGCCTTCCCCTAAGCCCTTGCCCTTGCCCCTAAGCCCTTCCCTTGCCCCTAAGCCCTTTCCCTTGCCCTTAGCCCTTGTCCTTGCCCCTAAGCCCTTGCCCTTGCCCCTAAGCCCTTGTCCCTGCTCCTGCCCCTAAGCCCCTGCCCTTGCCCCTGCCCCTATACCCTTACACCTGCCCCTAAGCCCTTGCCCCTGCCCCTGCCTCTAATCCCTTGCCCCTGCCCCTGCCCCTAAGCCCTTGCCAGTGCCCCTGCCCATAAGCTCTTGCACCTGCCCCTGCCCCTGCGCCCTTGCCCCTGCCCCTGCGCCCTTGCCCCTGCCCCTGCCACTAAGCCCTTGCCCCCCACCCTGCCCCTAAGCCCTTGCTCTTCCCCTGCCCTTAAGGCGTTGCCCCAGTCCCTGCCCCAAAGCCCTTGCCCCTATGCTGGCCCCTGTGGACGCCATTACAAGATGGCGCTGGACCGTGCCCTTATCTTCAGGGTTAGTGATAACAAGTTATGCGACGCATGCGCTCAGTCTGGACTTTGACGCAGGAGAGCTTTGCGCCTATCTGAGAGAGCCCCGTCACCCGGAAGCATATATAAGCCAGGGTTTTTAGCATGCCCGGGGTCTTCCATAGCTGACCTCGGATCTAGAGGCAGCTCTCAATAAACTCCGCTTATCACGCTATCAGAAGTGTGTCGCGTTCATCCTCTTATCTTCCGCCTTGGGAGGATCGCGCGTGACAGGCCCCTAAGCCGGTGCCCCTGCCCCTCCCCCCAAGCCATTGCCCCAGTCCCTGCCCCTAAGCTCTTGCCCCTGCCCCTAATCCCTTGGCCCTGCCCCTGCCCATAAAGCCTTGCCCCTAAACCCTTCTCCTTGCACCTGCCCCTAAACTCTTGCCCCTAAACCCTTGCCCTTGCCCCTGCCCCTCAACCCTTGCCGCTAAGACCTTACGCTTGCCTTAATCACCTGCCCTTGCCCCTTATCCTTGCCATTGCCCCTAAGGCCTTGCCCTTGCCCCTTAGAACTTACCCTTGTCCCTAAGCCCTTGCCCTTGTCGCTAAGCACTTGCTCTTGCCCCAAGCCCTTGCTCTTGCCCTTGCCCCTAAGCCCTTGCCTTTGCCCCTAAGTCCTAGCCCTTGCCCCTAAGCACTTCCCTTGCCCCTAAGCCCTTGCCCTTGCCCGTAAGCCCTTGCCCTTGCCCCTAAGCCCTTCCCATTGCCCCTAAACCCTTGTCTCTGCCCTTACTCCTAAACCCCTGCCCCTGCCCTTGCCCCTAAGCCCTTGTTCCTACCCAGCCCCTAAGGCCTTGCAGCTGCCCCAAAGCCTTGCCCCTGACCCTGCCTCAAATCCCTTGCCCCAGCCACTACCCCTAAGCCTTTGCCAGTGCCCCTGCCCCTAAGCCCTTGCCCCTGCCCCTGCCCCTAAGCCCTTGCCCCTGCCCTTGCCCCTAAACACTTGCCCCTTCCCCTGCCACTAAGCCCTTGCCCCCACCCTGCCCCTAAGCCCTAGTCTCTTCCCCTACCCCTAACCATTGCCCCTGCCTCTGCCCTTAAACCCTTCACAATGCCCCTGCCTCTAAGCCTTTGCCACTGCCCCTGTCCCTAAGCCCTTGCCTTTGCCCCTAAGTCCTGGCCCTTGCCCCTAAGCCCTTCCCTTGCCCCTAAGCCCTTCCCAGTGCCCCTAAGCCCTTGTCTCTGCCCCTACTCCTAAGCCCCTGCCCCTGCCCCTAATCCCTTGCTCCTGCCCAGCCCCTAAACCCTTGCAGCTGCCCCTAAGCCTTGCCCCTGACCCTGCCTCAAATCCCTTGCCCCAGCCACTGCCCCTAAGCCTTTGCCAGTGCCCCTGCCCCTAAGCCCTTGCCCCTGCCCCTGCCCCAAAGCCCTTGCCCCAGTCCCTGCCCCTAAACCCTTGCCCCTGCACCTGCCCCTAAACTCTTGCCCCTAAGACCTTCCCCGTGCCTTAAGCCATTACCCTTGCCCCTTAGCCCTTATCATTGCCACTAAGGCCTTGCCCTTTCCCTAAGAACTTGTCCTTGCCCTAAGCCCTTGCCCTTGCCCCTAAGCATTTGCGCTTGCCCCTAAGCTCTTGCCCTAGCCCCTACACCCTTGCCCTTCTCCCTAAGCCCTTGCTCTTGCCCCTAAGCCCTTGCCCTTGCCCCTAAGCCCTTTCCCTTGCCCCTAAGCTCTTGCCCTTGCCCCTAAGCACTTGCTCTTGCCCCAAGCCCTTGCTCTTGCACTTGCCCCTAAGTCCTTGCCTTTGCCCCTAAGCCCTTGCCCTTGCCCCTAAGCTCTTGCCCTTGCCCCTAAGCCCTTGTCTCTGCCCCTGCACCTAAGCCCCTGCCCCTGCCCCTGCCCCTATACCCTTACCCCTGCTCCTAAGCCCTTGCCCCTGCCCTTGCCCCTAAGCCCTTGCCCCTGTCTCTGCCCCTAAGCCCTTGCACCTGTCCAGCCCCTAAGCCCTTGCCCGTGCCCTTAAGCCTTGCCCCTGCCCCTGCCTCTAATACCTTGCCCCTGCACCTGCCCCTAAGCCCTTGCCCGTGCCCCTGCCCCTAATCCCTTGCCCCTAAGCCCTAGCCCTTGCCCCTGCCCCTAAACCCTTGCCCCTGGCACTAAGCCCTTGCCCTTGCCCCTGCCCCTAAGCCCTAGCCCTTGCCCCTACACCTAAGACCCTGCCCCTGCCCCTGCCCCTAAGCCACTGCTCCTGTCCCTGCTCCTAAACCCCTGCCCCTTCCCCTGCCCCTAAGGCCCTGCCTCTGCCCCTAAGCGTTTGTCCCTGCACCTGCAGCTAAGCCCCTGCCCCTCCCCCTGCCCCTATACCCTTGCCCTTGCCCCTGCCCCTAAGCCCTTGCCCTTCCCCTGCTCCTAAGGCCTTGCCCCAGTCCCTGCCCCTAAGCCCTTGCCTATGCCCCAGCCCCTAAGCCCTTGCCCCTGCCCATGCCACTAAGCACTTGCCCCTGCCCATGCCCATAAAGCCTTGCCACTAAACCCTTGCCCCTGCACCTGCCCCTAAACTCTTGCCCCTAAACCCTTGCTCTTGCACCTGCCCCTACACCCTTGCTCATAAGACCTTGCCCTTGCCTTAAGCCCTTACCTTTGCCCCTTAGCCCTTGACATTGCCCCTAAGGCCTTGCCCTTTCCCTAAGAACTTGCCCTTGTCCTAAGCCCTTGCCCTTGGCCCTAAGCCCTTGTGCTTGCCCCTAAGCTCTCGCCCTAGCCCCTAAGCTCTTGCCCTTGCCCCTAAGCCCTTGATCTTGCCCCTAAGCCCTTGCCCTTGCCCCTAACCCCTTGCCCTTGCCCCTAAGCTCTTTCCCTTGCCGCTAAGCACTTGCTCTTGCACCAAGCCCTTGCTCTTGCCCTTGTCCCAGAGCTCTTGCCCTTGCCCTTGCCCTAAGCCCTTGCCTTTGGCCCTAAGCCCTTGCCCTTGCCCCTAAGCCCTTCCCTTGCCCCTAAGCCCTTTCCCTTGCCCGTAGCCCTTGGCCTTGCCCCTAAGCCCTTGACCTTGACCCTAATCCCTTGTTCCTGCCCCTGCACCTAAGCCCCTAAGCCCTTGCCCCTGCCTCTAATCCCTTGCCCCTGCCCCTGCCCCTAAACCCTTGCCAGTGCCCCTACCTCTAAGCCCTTGCACCTGCCCCTGCCCCTAAGCCCTTGCCCCTGCCACTAAGCCCTTGCCCCCACCCTGCCCCTAAGCCATAGCCCCTGCCCCTACCCCTAAGCCATTGCCCATGCCTCTGCCCCTAAGCCCCTT
This sequence comes from Tenrec ecaudatus, assembly GCF_050624435.1. Lineage (NCBI taxonomy): Eukaryota > Metazoa > Chordata > Mammalia > Afrosoricida > Tenrecidae > Tenrec > Tenrec ecaudatus. Next base: position 959,132 of record NW_027457635.1, on the reverse strand, counting down.
CCCCTGCCCCTACCCCGAAACCCTTGCCCCTTCCCCTGCCCCTAAGCCCTTGCCCCTGCCCCTAAGCCTTTCCCCTGCCCCTGTCCCTAAGCCCTTGCCCCTGCCCCTACCCCGAAGCCGTTGCCCCTGCCCCTAAATCAGTGCCCCTACCCCTGCCCCTAAGCCCTTGCCTTTGTCCCTGCCCCTAAGCCCTTGCTTCTGCCACTGCCCCTAAGGCATTGCCCCTGCCCCTGCCCCTAAGCCCTTGCCCCTGCCCCTAAGCCCTTGCCCTTCCCCTGCCCTTAAGGCATTGCCCCAGACCCTGCCCCAAAGCCCTTGCCCATGTGCTGGCCCCTAAGCCGGTGCCCCTGCCCCTCCCCCTAAGCCATTGCCCCAGTCCCTGCCCCTAAGCTTTTGACCCTGCCCCTGCCCCTAATCCCTTGGCCTTGCCCCTAAACCCTTCTCCTTGCACCTGCCCCTAAACTCTTGCCCCTAAACCCTTGCCCTTGCCCCTGCCCCTCCACCCTTGCCCCTAAGACCTTACGCTTGCCTTAATCACCTGCCCTTGCCCCTTATCCTTGCCATTGCCCCTAAGGCCTTGCCCTTGCCCCTAAGAACTTACCCTTGCCCCTAAGCCCTTGCCCTTGCCTCTAAGCACTTGCTCTTGCCCCAAGCCCTTGCTCTTGCCCTTGTCCCTAAGCCCTTGCCTTTGCCCCTAAGTCCTTGCCCTTGCCCCTAAGCCCTGCCCTTGCCCTTAAGCCCTTGCCCTTGCCCGTAAGCCCTTGCCCTTGCCCCTAAGCCCTTGCATTGCCCCTAAACCCTTGTCTCTGCCCCTACTCCTAAGCCCCTGCCCCTGCCCTTGCCCCTAAGCCCTTGCTCCTACCCAGCCCCTAAGGCCTTGCAGCTGCCCCAAAGCCTTGCTCCTGACCCTGCCTCAAATCCCTTGCCCCAGCCACTGCCCCTAAGCCTTTGCCAGTGCCCCTGCCCCTAAGCCCTTGCCCCTGCCCCTGCCCCTAAGCCCTTGCCCCTGCCCTTGCCCCTAAACACTTGCCCCTTCCCCTGCCACTAAGCCCTTGCCCCCACCCTGCCCCTAAGCCCTAGTCTCTTCCCCTACCCCTAACCATTGCCCCTGCCTCTGCCCTTAAACCCTTCACACTGCCCCTGCCTCTAAGCCTTTGCCGCTGCCCCTGTCCCTAAGTCCTTGCCTTTGCCCCTAAGTCCTGGCCCTTGCCCCTAAGCCCTTCCCTTGCCCCTAAGCCCTTCCCAGTGCCCTAAGCCCTTGTCTCTGCCCCTACTCCTAAGCCCCTGCCCCTGCCCCTAATCCCTTGCTCCTGCCCAGCCCCTAAGCCCTTGCAGCTGCCCCTAAGCCTTGCCACTGACCCTGCCTCAAATCCCTTGCCCCAGCCACTGCCCCTAAGCCTTTGCCAGTGCCCCTGCCCCTAAGCCCTTGCCCCTGCCCCTGCCCCAAAGCCCTTACCCCAGTCCCTGCCCCTAAACCCTTGCCCCTGCACCTGCCCCTAAACTCTTGCCCCTAAGACCTTCCCCTTGCCTTAAGCCCTTATCCTTGCCCCTTAGCCCTTATCATTGCCACTAAGGCCTTGCCCTTTCCCTAAGAACTTGTCCTTGCCCTACGCCCTTGCCCTTGCCCCTAAGCTCTTGCCCTTGCCCCTAAGCCCTTTTCCCTGCCCCTGCACCTAAGCCCCTGCTCCTGCCCCTGCCCCTATACCCTTACCCCTGCCCCTAAGCCCTTGCCCCTGCCCTTGCCCCTAAGCCCTTGCCCCTGACCCTAAGCCCTTGCCCCTGTCTCTGCCCCTAAGCCCTTGCACCTGTCCAGCCCCTAAGCCCTTGCCTGTGCCCTTAAACCTTGCCCTGCCCCTGCCTCTAATACCTTGCACCTGCACCTGCCCCTAAGCCCTTGCCCGTGCCCCTGCCCCTAATCCCTTGCCCCTAAGCCCTAGCCCTTGCCCCTGCCCCTAAACCCTTGCCCCTGGCACTAAGCCCTTGCCCTTGCCCCTGCCCCTAAGCCCTAGCCCTTGCCCCTACACCTAAGACCCTGCCCCTGCCCCTGCCCCTAAGCCACTGCCCCTGTCCCTGCTCCTAAGCCCCTGCCCCTTCCCCTGCCCCTAAGGCCTTGCCTCTGCCCCTAAGCCTTTGTCCCTGCACCTGCAGCTAAGCCCCTGCCCCTCCCCCTGCCCCTATACCCTTGCCCTTGCCCCTGCCCCTAAGCCCTTGCCCCTGCCCCTGCCCCTAAGCCCTTGCCCCTGCCCTTGCCCCTAAACACTTGCCCCTTCCCCTGCCACTAAGCCCTTGCCCCCACCCTGCCCCTAAGCCCTAGTCTCTTCCCCTACCCCTAACCATTGCCCCTGCCTCTGCCCTTAAACCCTTCACAATGCCCCTGCCTCTAAGCCTTTGCCACTGCCCCTGTCCCTAAGCCCTTGCCTTTGCCCCTAAGTCCTGGCCCTTGCCCCTAAGCCCTTCCCTTGCCCCTAAGCCCTTCCCAGTGCCCCTAAGCCCTTGTCTCTGCCCCTACTCCTAAGCCCCTGCCCCTGCCCCTAATCCCTTGCTCCTGCCCAGCCCCTAAACCCTTGCAGCTGCCCCTAAGCCTTGCCCCTGACCCTGCCCCTAAGCCCTAGCCCTTGCCCCTACACCTAAGACCCTGCCCCTGCCCCTGCCCCTAAGCCACTGCACCTGTCCCTGCTCCTAAGCCCCTGCCCCTTCCCCTGCCCCTAAGCCCCTTTCTCTGCCCCTAAGCGTTTGTCCCTGCACCTGCAGCTAAGCCCCTGCCCTTCCCCCTGCCCCTATACCTTTGCCCTTGCCCCTGCCCCTAAGCCCTTGCCCTTCCCCTGCTCCTAAGGCCTTGCCCCAGTCCCTGCCCCTAAGCCCTTGCCTATGCCCCAGCCCCTAAGCCCTTGCCCCTGCCCATGCCCCTAAGCACTTGCCCCTGCCCATGCCCATAAAGCCTTGCCACTAAACCCTTGCCCCTGCACCTGCCCCTAAACTCTTGCCCCTAAACCCTTGCTCTTGCACCTGCCCCTACACCCTTGCTCCTAAGACCTTGCCCTTGCCTTAAGCCCTAACCCTTGCCCCTTAGCCTTTGACATTGCCCCTAAGGCCTTGCCCTTTCCCTAAGAACTTTCCCTTGCCCTAAGCCCTTGCCCTTGGCCCTAAGCCCTTGTGCTTGCCCCTAAGCTCTCGCCCTAGCCCCTAAGCTCTTGCCCTTGCCCCTAAGCCCTTGATCTTGCCATTAAGCCCTTGCCCTTGCCCCTAACCCCTTGCCCTTGTCCCTAAGCTCTTTCCCTTGCCGCTAAGCACTTGCTCTTGCCCCAAGCCCTTGCTCTTGCCCTTGTCCCTGAGCTATTGCCCTTGCCCCTAAGCCCTTGCCTTCCCCTAAGCCCTTGCCCTTGCCCCTAAGCCCTTCCCTTGCCCCTAAGCCCTTTCCCTTGCCCTTAGCCCTTGTCCTTGCCCCTAAGCCCTTGCCCTTGCCCCTAAGCCCTTGTCCCTGCTCCTGCACCTAAGCCCCTGCCCTTGCCCCTGCCCCTATACCCTTACATCTGCCCCTAAGCCCTTGCCCCTGCCCCTGCCTCTAATCCCTTGCCCCTGCCCCTGCCCCTGCCCCTAAGCCCTTATGCCTGCCCAGCGCCTAAGCCCTTGCCCCTGCCCCGGCCTCTCATCCCTTACCCCTGTCACTGCCCCTAATCCCTTCCCAGTGACCCTGCCCCTAAGCGCTTGCACCTGCCCCTGCCCCTAAGCCCTTGCCCCTGCCCCTAAACCATTGCCCCTGCCCCTGCCACTAAGCCCTTGCCCCCACCCTGCCCCTAAGCACTAGCCCCTGCCCCTACCCCTGCCCCTAAATCATTTCTCCTGCCCCTGCCCCCAAGCCCTTGACTTTGCCCCTGCCCCTAAACCATTGCCCCTGCCCCTGCCACTAAGCCCTTGCCCCCACCCTGCCCCTAAGCACTAGCCCCTGCCCCTACCCCTGCCCCTAAATCATTTCTCCTGCCCCTGCCCCCAAGCCCTTGACTTTGCCCCTACCCCTAAACCCTTGCCTCTGCCCCTGCCCCTAAGGTATTGCCCCTGCCCCTGCCCCTAAGCCCTTGCCCCTGTCCCTGCCACTAAGCCCTTGCCTCTGCCCCTGCCCATAATCCCTTGCCCCTTCCCCTGCCCCAAATCCCTTGCCCTTCCCTTGCCCCTAAGCCCCTGCCTCTGCCTCTAAACCCTTGCCCCAGTCCCTGCCCCTAAGCCCTTGCCCCTGCCCCTGCCCCTAAGCCCTTGCCCCTGCCTCTACCCCTAATCCCTTGCTCCTGCCCCTGCCCCTAAGCCCCTGCCCCTGCCCCTAAACCCTTGCTCCTGCCCCTGCCCATAAAGCCTTGCCCCTAAACCCTTGTCCCTGCACCTGCCCCTAAACTCTTGCCCCTAAACCCTGCCCTTGACCCTGCTCTTAATCCCTTGCCCCTAAGTCCTTACGCTTGCCTTATGCCCTTGCCCTTGCCCGTTATCCTTGCCATTGCCCCTAAGGCCTAGCCCTTGCCCCTTAGACCTTACCCTTGCCCCAAGCCCTTGCTCTTGCCCTTGTCCCTAAACTCTTTCCCTTGCCCCTAAGCCCTTGCCTTTGCCACTAAGTCCTTGCCCCTAAGCCCGTGCCCTTGCCCCTAAGCCCTTGCCCTTGCCTCTAAGCCCTTGTCTCTGCCCCTACTCCTAAGCCCCTGCCCCTGCCCCTGCCCCTATACCCTTGCCTCTGCCCCTAAGCCCTTGCCCCTGCCCGTGCCCCAAAGCCCTTGCCCTTCCCCTGCCCCTAAGCCCTTGCCCCGGCCCCGGCCCTTAAACCCTTGCCCCTGCCCCTTCCCTTAAGCCCTTGCCTCTGCCTCTGCCCCTAAACTCTTGCCCCTGCCCCTGCCACTAAGCCGTGGCCCACCCTGCCTCTAAGCCCTAGCCCCTGCCCCTACCCCTAAGCCATTGCCACTGCCTCTGCCCTTAAGCCCCTTCCCATGCCCCTGCCCCGAAACCCTTGCCCGTTCCACTGCCCCTAAGCCCTTTCCCCTGCCCCTGCCACAAAGCCCTTGCCCCTGCCCCTGCCCCTGCGCCCTTGCCTCTGCCACTAAGCCCTTGCCCCTCCCCTAAACGCATGCCCCTGCCCTTGCCACTAAACCCTTGCCCATAAATCCTGGCCCCTGCCCCTAAGCCCCTTCCCCTGCCCCTGCCCCCAAACCCTTGCCTCTTCCCCTGCCCCTAAGCCCTTGCCCCTGCCCCTGCCTCTAAGCCCTTGCCCCTGCCCCTGCTCCCATGCCCTTGCCCATGCCCCTGCCCCTAAGCCTTTGCCTCTGCCACTGTCCCTAAGCCCTTGCCCCTGCCCCTGCCCCGAAGCCCTTTCCCCTGCTCCTGCCCCTAAATCCTTTCCCCTGCCCCTGCCCCTAAGCCATTGCCACTGCCACTAAGCCCTTGCCCCTCCCCTAAACTCTTGCCCCTCCCTTTGCCCCTAAACCCTTGCCCCTAAGCCCTTGCCCCTGCCCCTGCCCCTAAACGCATGCCCCTAAAATTTTGCACTTGCCCCTGCCCTAAACCCTTGCCCCTAAGCCCTTGCCTCTGCCCCTGATCCTAAACCATTGCCCCTACCCCTGCTCCTAAGCCCTTGCCCTTGCCCCTGCCCCTAAGCCCTAGACCCTGACCCTGCACCCATGTCCCTGCACCTGCCACTAAGCCCTTGCCCCCACCCTGCCACTAAGCCCTTCCCCTGCCCCTGCTCCTAAGCCTTTGCCCCTTCCCCTGCCCCTAAGCCCTAGAACCTGCGCCTCAGACTTTGCCCCTGCCCCTGCCCCTGCCCCTAAGCCTTTGCCCCTGCCCCTAAGCCCCTGCCCCTGCCCCTGCACCCATATCCCTGCACCTGCCACTAAGCCCTTGCCCCCACCCTGCCACTAAGCCCTTCCCCTGCCCCTGCTCCTAAGCCTTTGCCCCTTCCCCTGCCCCTAAGCCCTAGCCCCTGCCCCTAAGACTTTGCCCCTGCCCCTGCCCCTGCCCCTGCCCCTAAACTCTTCCTCCTGCCCCTGCCCCTAAGCCCTTGCCCCTGCCCCTGTGCCTTAGCCCTTGCCCCTGGCCCTACCCCTAAGCCTTTGCCCCTGCCACTGCCCCTAAGCCTTTTTCCCTGCCACTAAGCCCTTGCCTCTCCCCTAAACCCTTGCCCCTGACCCTGCCCCTAAACCATTGCCCCTAAACCCTTGCCCTTGCCTTTGCCCCTAAACCCTTGCCCCTAAGCCACTGCCCTTGTCCCTAAGTCCTTGACCTTGCCTTAAGCCCTTTCCCTTGCCCTTAAGCCCTTGCCCTTGCACCTAAATCCTTTCCCTTGCCCCTAAACCCGTGTTCTTGACCCTAAGCCCTTGCCCTTTCCCCTACGCCCTTGCCCTTGACCCTAAGCCCTTGCCCTTGCCCCAAAGCCCTTACCCTTGCCCCTAAGCCTTTCCTTTGCCCCTAAGCCCTTGCCCTTTCCCCTAAGCCCTTTCCCTTGCCCCTAAGCCCTTTCCCTTGCTATAAGGCCTTGCGCTTGCCCCTAAGCCCTAGCCCCTGCCCCTAAGCCCTTTCCCTTGCTATAAGCCCTTGCGCTTGCCCCTAAGCCCTTGCCCCTGCCCCTAAGCCCTTGCCCCTGCCCTGCTCCTAAGCCCTTGCCCTTGCCCCTAAGTCTTGCCCCTGCCCCTGCCCCTAATCCCTTGCCCCTCCCCCTGCCCCTAAACCCTTGCCCCTGACCCTGCCCCTAAACCATTGCCCCTAAACCCTTGCCCTTGCCTCTGCCCCTAAACCCTTGCCCCTAAGCCACTACCCTTGCCCCTAAGTCCTTGACCTTGCCTTAAGCCCTTTCCCTTGCCCTAAGCCCTTGCCCCTGCCACTAAGCTCATGCACCTGTCACTGCCCCAGAGCCATTGCCCCTGCCCCTGCCTCTAAGCCCTTGCCCCTGCCCCTGCCCCGAAGACATTGCCCCTGCCCGTGCCCCTATGAAATTGCCCCTGCCTTACCGCTAAGCCCTTCCTGCCCCAGCCGCTGCCCCTAAGCTCTTGCCACTGCCCCTGCCCCTAAGTCCTTGCCACTGCCCCTAAGGCATTGCCCATAAACCCTTGCCCCTAAAACCTTGACCTTGCCCCTAATCCCTGGCCCCTTCCCTAAGCCCTTGCCCTTGCCCCTAAGCCCTTGAACTTGCCCCTAAGCCCTTGTTCTTGCCCCTAAGCCCTTGCCCTTGCCCCTAAGCCCTTTCCCCTGCCCCTTATTCCTTGCCCCTGCCCCTAAGCTCTTTCCCCTGGCCCTGCCCCTAAGCCCATGCCCCTGTCACTGCCGCAGAGCCATTGTCCCTGGCCTGCCCCTAAGCCCTTGCCCCTGCCCCTGCCCCGAAGACATTGCCCCTGCCCCTAAGAACTTGCCCCTACCGCTTCCCCTAAACCCTTGCCCCTTCCCCTGCCACTAAGCCCTTGACCTTGCCCCTGCCCCTAAATCCTTGCCCCTGCCCATAAGTCATTGCCCCTGCCGCAGCCCCTAAGCACATGCCCTTGCCCTAAGCCCTTGCCCCTGCCACTAAGCCCTTGCCCCCACCCTGCCACTAAGCCCTTTCCGTGCCCCTGCTCCTAAGCCTTTGCCCCTTCCCCTGCCCCTAAGCCCTAGCCCCTGTCCCTAAGAATTTGCCCCTGCCCCTGCCCCTACCCCGAAACTCTTCCTCCTGCCCCTGCCCCTAAGCCCTTGCCCCTGCCCCTGCGCCTTAGCCCTTGCCCCTGGCCCTACCCCTAAGCCTTTGCCCCTGCCACTGCCCCTAAGCCCTTTTCCCTGCCACTAAGCCCTTGCCCCTCCCCTAAACCCTTGCCCCTGCCCCTGCCCCTAAACCATTGCCCCTAAACCCTTGCCCTTGCCTCTGCCCCTAAACCCTTGCCCCTAAGCCACTGCCCTTGCCCCTAAGTCCTTGACCTTGCCTTAAGCCCTTTCCCTTGCCCTAAGCCCTTGCCCCTGCCACTAAGCTCATGCACCTGTCACTGCCCCAGAGCCATTGCCCCTGCCCCTGCCTCTAAGCCCTTGCCCCAGACCTGCCCCGAAGCCTTTGCCCCTGCCCGTGCCCCTATGAACTTGCCCCTGCCTTACCGCTAAGCCCTTCCTGCCCCTGCCGCTGCCCCTAAGCTCTTTCCACTGCCCCTGTCCCTAAGCCTTTGCCACTGCCCCTAACCCCTTGCCCCTGTCCCTGCCACTGCCCCTAAGCCCTTGCTCCTGCCCCTAAGCCCTTGCCCCTGTCCCTGCCCCTAAGCCCTTGCCCTTGCACCTGTCGCTAAGCCCTGCCTCTGCCCCTGCCCCTAAGCCCTTACCTTTGGCCCTGTCCAATCCCTTGCCCCTTCCCCAGCCCCTAAGCCCTTGCCCCGGCCCCTGCCCCTTAACCCTTTCCCCTGTCCCTAAAACCTTGCCCCTAAACCCTTGCCCTTGCCCTTGCCCCCAAGCCTTTCCTTTGCACCTAAGCCCTTGCCCTTGCCGCTAAGCCCTTGCCATTTCCCCTAACCCCTTGCTCTTCCAGAGGCCCTTGCCCCTAAGCCCTTGCCCTTGCCCCTAAGCCCTTGTCCTTGCCCCTAAGTACTTGCGCTTGCGCCTAAGCCCTTGCCCTAGCCCTTAAGCCCTTGCCCCTAAGCCTTTGCCATTGCCCCTAAACACTTGCCCTTGCCCCTAAGTCCTTGCCCTTGCCCCTAATCCCTTGCCCTTGCCATAAGCCCTTGCGCTTGCCCCTAAGCCCTTGACCCTGTCCCTAAGCACTTACCCCTACCCCTGCCCCTAAGCCCTTGCCCTTACCCCTGCCCCTAAGCCCTTGCCTCTGCCGCTGCCCCTAAGCACTTGCCCTTGCCCTAACCCTTTGCCCCTGCCTCTAAGCCCTTGTCCCTGACCCTGCCCCGAAGCCATTGCCCCTGCCCGTGCCCCTATGAAATTGCCCCTGCCTTACCGCTAAGCCCTTCCTGCCCCTGCCGCTGCACCTAAGCTCTTGCCACTGCCCCTGCCCCTAAGTCCTTGCCACTGCCCCTAAGCCCTGGCCCCTGTCCCTGCCACTGCCCCTAAGCCCTTGCGCCTGTCCCTAAGCCCTTGCCCCTGCCCCTAAGCCCTTGCCCGTGCTCCTGCCCATAAACCCTTGCCCCTAAGAACTTGCCCTTGCCCCTAAGCCCTTGCCCTTGCCACTAAGCCCTTGCCCTTGCACCTGTCGCTAAGCCCTGCCTCTGCCCCTGCCCCTAAGCCCTTACCTTTGCCCCAGTCCAATCCCTTGCCCCTTCCCCAGCCCCTAAGCCCTTGCCCCGGCCCTGCCCCTTAACCTTTTCCCCTGTCCCTAAAACCTTGCCCCTAAACCTTTGCCCTTGCCCTTGCCCCAAAGCCTTTCCTTTGCACCTAAACCCTTGCCCTTGCCGCTAAGCTCTTGCCATTTCCCCTAACCCCTTGCCATTCCAGAAGCTCTTGCCCCTAAGCCCTTGTCCTTGCCGCAAGTACTTGCCCTTGCCCCTAAGCCTTTGCCATTGCCCCTAAGCACTTGCCCTTGCCCCTAAGTCCTTGCCCTTGCCCCTAATCCCTTGCCCTTGCCATAAGCCCTTGCGCTTGCCCCTAAGCCCTTGACCCTGCCCCTAAGCCCTTGCCCCTGCCCCTGCCCCTAAGCCCTTGCCCGTACCCCTGCCCCTAAGCCCTTGCCCCTCCCGCTGCCCCTAAGCACTTGCCCTTGCCCTAAGCCCTTGCCTCTGCCTCTAAGCCCTTGCCCCTCACCCTGCCCCGAATCCATTGCCCTGCCCGTGCCCCAATGAAATTGCCCCTGCCTTACCGCTAAGCCCTTCCAGCCCCTGCCGCTGCTCCTAAGCTCTTGCCACTACCCCTGCCCCTAAGTCCTTGCCACTGCCCCTAAGCCCTTGCGCCTGTCCCTAAGCCCTTGCCCCTGCCCCTAAACTCTTGCCCGTGCTCCTGCCCGTAAACACTTGCCCCTAAGAACTTGCCCTTGCCGCTAAGACATTGCCCTTGCCCCTAAGCCCTTGCCCTTGCCCCTAAGCCCTTGCCCTTGCCCCTAAGCCCTTGCGCTTGCCCCTAAGCTCTTGCCCTAGCCCCTAAGCCCTTGCCCTTGCCCGTAAACTATTGCCCTTGCCCCTAAGCCCTTGTCCTTGCCGCTAATCCCTTGCCCTTGCCCCAATCCCTTGCATTTAACCTTGTCCCTAAGCCTTGCCTTTGCCCCTAAGCCCTTGCCCTTGCCATAAGCCCTTGCGCTTGCCCCTAAGCCCTTGCCCTTGCCCCTAAGACTTGGCCCTACCCCAGCCCCTAATCCCTTGCCCCTGCCCCTGCCCCTAAGCTTTTGCCCCTGCCCCTAAGCCCCTGCCCCTGCCCCTGCACCCATGTCCCTGCACCTGCCACTAAGCCCTTGCCCCCACCCTGCCACTAAGCCCTTCCCCTGCCCCTGCTTCTAAGCCTTTTCCCCTTCCCCTGCCCCTAAGCCCTAGCCCCTGCCCCTAAGACTTTGCCCCTTCCCCTGCCCCTGCCCCTAAACTCTTGCTCCTGCCCCTGCCCCTAAGTCCTTGCCCCTACCCCTGCGCCTTAGCCCTTGCCCCTGGCCCTACCCCTAAGCCTTTGCCACTGCCACTGCCCCTAAGCCCTTTTCCCTGCCACTAAGCCCTTGCCCCTCCCCTAAACCCTTGCCCCTGCCCCTGCCCCTAAACCATTGCCCCCAAACCCTTGCCCTTGCCTCTGCCCCTAAACCCTTGCCTCTAAGCCACTGCCCTTGCCCCTAAGTCCTTGACCTTGCCTTAAGCCCTTTCCCTTGCCCTTAAGCCCTTGCCCTTGCACCTAAATCCTTTCCCTTGCCCCTAAAACCGTGCTCTTGACCCTAAGCCTTTGCCCTTTCCCCTACGCCCTTGCCCTTGCCCCTAAGCCCTTGCCCTTGCCCATAAGCCCTTACCCTTGCCCATAAGCCTTTCCTTTGCCCCTAAGCCCTTGCCCTTTCCCCTAAGCCCTTGCCCTTGCCCCTAAGCCCTTGCCCTTGCTATAAGCCCTTGCGCTTGCCCCTAAGCCCTTGCCCCTGCCCCTAATCCCTTGCCCCTGCCCTGCTCCTAAGCCCTTGCCCTTGCCCCTAAGACTTGCCCCTGCCCCTGCCCCTAATCCCTTGCCCCTGCCCCTGCCCCTAAACCCTTGCCCCTGACCCTGCCCCTAAACCATTGCCCCTAAACCCTTGCCCTTGCCTCTGCCCCTAAACCCTTGCCCCTAAGCCACTGCCCTTGCCCCTAAGTCCTTGACCTTGCCTTAAGCCCTTTCCCTTGCCCTAAGCCCTTGCCCCTGCCACTAAGCCCATGCACCTGTCACTGCCCCAGAGCCATTGCCCCTGCCCCTGCCTCTAAGCCCTTGCCCCTGACCCTGCCCCGAAGCAATTGCCCGTGCCCGTGCCCCTATGAAATTGCCCCTGACTTACCGCTAAGCCTTTCCTGCCCCTGCCGCTGCCCCTAAGCTCTTGCCACAGCCCCTGCCCCTAAGTCCTTGCCACTGCCCCTAAGTCCTTGCCACTGCCCCTAAGCCCTTGCGCCTGTCCCTAAGCCCTTGCCCCTGCCCCTAAGCCCTTGCCCGTGCTCCTGCCCGTAAACCCTTGCCCCTAAGAACTTGCCCTTGCCGCTAAGACATTGCCCTTGCCCCTAAGCCCTTGCCCTTGCCCCTAAGCCCTTGCCCTTGCCCCTAAGCCCTTGCGCTTGCCCCTAAGCTCTTGCCCTAGCCCCTAAGCCCTTGCCCTTGCCCGTAAACTATTGCCCTTGCCCCTAAGCCCTTGTCCTTGCCGCTAATCCCTTGCCCTTGCCCCAAACCCTTGCATTTAACCTTGTCCCTAAGCCTTGCCTTTGCCCCTAAGCCCTTGCCCTTGCCATAAGCCCTTGCGCTTGCCCCTAAGCCCTTGCCCTTGCCCCTAAGACTTGCCCCTACCCCAGCCCCTAATCCCTTGCCCCTGCCCCTGCCCCTAAGCCTTTACCCCTGCCCCTAAGACCCTGCCCCTGCCCCTGCACCCCTGTCCCTGCACCTGCCACTATGCCCTTGCCCCCACCCTGCCACTAAGCCCTTCCCCTGCCCCTGCTCCTAAGCCTTTGCCCCTTCCCCTGCCCCTAAGCCCTAGCCCCTGCCCCTAAGACTTTGCCCCTGCCCCTGCCCCTAAGCTTTTGCCCCTGCCCCTAAGCCCCTGCCCCTGCCCCTGCACCCATATCCCTGCACCTGCCACTAAGCCCTTGCCCCCACCCTGCCACTAAGCCCTTCCCCTGCCCCTGCTTCTAAGCCTTTTCCCCTTCCCCTGCCCCTAAGCCCTAGCCCCTGCCCCTAAGACTTTGCCCCTTCCCCTGCCCCTGCCCCTAAACTCTTGCTCCTGCCCCTGCCCCTAAGCCCTTGCCCCTGCCCCTGCGCCTTAGCCCTTGCCCCTGGCCCTACCCCTAAGCCTTTGCCCCTGCCACTGCCCCTAAGCCCTTTTCCCTGCCACTAAGCCCTTGCCCCTCCCCTAAACCCTTGCCCCTGCCCCTGCCCCTAAACCATTGCCCCCAAACCCTTGCCCTTGCCTCTGCCCCTAAACCCTTGCCTCTAAGCCACTGCCCTTGCCCCTAAGTCCTTGACCTTGCCTTAAGCCCTTTCCCTTGCCCCTAAGCCCTTGCCCTTGCCCCTAAGCCCTTGTCCTTGCCCCTAAGTACTTGCGCTTGCCCCTAAGCCCTTGCCCTAGCCCTTAAGCCCTTGCCCTTGCCCCTAAGCCTTTGCCATTGCCCCTAAGCACTTGCCCTTGCCCCTAAGTACTTGCCCTTGCCCCTAAGTCCTTGCCCTTGCCCCTAATCCCTTGCCCTTGCCATAAGCCTTTGCGCTTGCCCCTAAGCCCTTGACCCTGCCCCTAAGCCCTTACCCCTGCCCCTGCCCCTAAGCCCTTGCCCTACCCCTGCCCCTAAGCCCTTGCCCCTGCCGCTGCCCCTAAGCACTTGCCCTTGCCCTAAGCCCTTGCCCCTGCCTCTAAGCTCTTGCCACTGCACCTGCCCCTAAGTCCTTGGCACTGCCCCTAAGCCCTTGCCCCTGTCCCTGCCACTGCCCCTAAGCCCTTGCGCCTGCCCCTAAGCCCTTGCCCCTGCCCCTAAGCCCTTGCCCGTGCTCCTGCCCGTAAACCCTTGCCCCTAAGAACTTGCCCTTGCCGCTAAGACATTGCACTTGCCCCTAAGCCCTTGCCCTTGCCCCTAAGACCTTGCCCTTGCCCCTAAGCCCTTGCCCCTAAGCTCTTGCCCTAGCCCCTAAGCCCTTGCCCTTGCCATAAGCCCTTGTGCTTGCCCCTAAGCCATTGTCCCTGCCCTGCCCCTAAGCCCATGCACTTGCCCCTAAGACTTGCCCCTGCCCCTAATCCCTTGCCTCTGCCCCTCCCCTTAAGCCCTTGCCCCTGCCCCTGCCCCTAAGCCCTTGTCCTTGCAGCTAATCCCTTGACCTTGCCCTAATCCCTTGCTTCTAACCTTGTCCAAAAACCCTTGTCCTTTCCCCTAAGCCCTAGCCCCTGCCCCTAAGACTTTGCCCCTGCCGCTGCCCCTGCCCCTAAGCCTTTGCCCCTGCCCCTAAGCCCCTGCCCCTGCCCCTTCACCCATGTCCCTGCACCTGCCACTAAGCCCTTGCCCCCACCCTGACACTAAGCCCTTCCCCTGCCCCTGCTTCTAACCCTTTTCCCCTTCCCCTGCCCCTAAGCCCTAGCCCCTGCCCCTAAGACTTTGCCCCTTCCCCTGCCCCTGCCCCTAAACTCTTGCACCTGCCCCTGCCCCTAAGCCCTTGCCCCTGCCCCTGCGCCTTAGCCCTTGCCCCTGGTCCTACCCCTAAGCCTTTGCCCCTGCCACTGCCCCTAAGCCCTTTTCCCTGCCACTAAGCCCTTGCCCCTCCCCTAAACCCTTGCCCCTGCCCCTGCCCCTAAACCCTTGCCTCTGCCCCTGCCCCTAAACCATTGCCCCTAAACCCTTGCCCTTGCCTCAGCCCCTAAACCCTTGCCCCTAAGCCACTGCCCTTGCCCCTAAGTCCTTGACCTTGCCTTAAGCCCTTTCCCTTGCCCTAAGCCCTTGCCCCTGCCACTAAGCCCATGCACCTGTCACTGCCCCAGAGCCATTGCCCCTGCCCCTGCCTCTAAGCCCTTGCCCCTGACCCTGCCCCGAAGCCATTGCCCCTGCCCGTGCCCCTATGAAATTGCCCCTGCCTTACCGCTAAGCCTTTCCTGCCACTGCCGCTGCCCCCAAGCTCTTGCCACAGCCCCTGCCCCTAAGTCCTTGCCACTGCCCCTAAGGCCTTGCCCATAAACCCTTGCCCCTAAACCCTTGACCTTGTCCCTACTCCATTGCACCTTCCCTAAGCCCTTGCCCTTGCCCCTAAGCCCTTGAACTTGCCCCTAAGCCCTTGTTCTTGCCCCTAAGCCCTTGCCATTGCCCCTAAGCCCTTTCCCCTGCCCCTTATCCCTTGCCCCTGCCCCTAAGCTCTTTCCCCTGGCCCTGCCCCTAAGCCCATGCCCCTGTCACTGCCCCAGAGCCATTGTCCCTGGCCTGCCCCTAGGCCCTTGCCCCTGCCCCTGCCCCGAAGACATTGCCCCTGCCCCTAAGAACTTGCCCCTACCGCTTCCCCTAAGCCCTTGCCCATTCCCCTGCCACTAAGCCCTTGCCCTTGCCCCTGAATCCTTGCCCCTGCCCATAAGTCATTGCCCCTGCCGCTGCCCCTAAGCACTTGCCCTTGCCCTAAGCCCTTGCCCCTGCCACTAAGCCCATGCACCTGTCACTGCCCCAGAACCATTGCCCCTGCCCCTGCCTCTAAGCCCTTGTCCCTGACCTGCCCTGAATCCATTGCCCCTGCCCGTGCCCCTATGAACTTGCCCCTGCCTTACCGCTAAGCCCTTCCTGCCCTGCCGCTGCCCCTAATCTCTTGCCACTGCCCCTGTCCCTAAGCCCTTGCCACTGCCCCTAAGCCCTTGCCCCTGTCCCTGCCACTGCCCCTAAGCCCTTGCTCCTGCCCCTAAGCCCTTGCCCCTGTCCCTGCCCCTAAGCCCTTGCCCTTGCACCTGTCGCTAAGCCCTGCCTCTGCCCCTGCCCCTAAGCCCTTACCTTTGGCCCTGTCCAATCCCTTGCCCCTTCCCAGCCCCTAAGCCCTTGCCCCGGCCCCTGCCCCTTAACCCTTTCCCCTGTCCCTAAAACCTTGCCCCTAAACCCTTGCCCTTGCCCTTGCCCCTAAGCCTTTCCTTTGCACCTAAGCCCTTGCCCTTGCCGCTAAGCTTTGCCATTTCCCCTAACCCCTTGCCCTTCCAGAAGCCCTTGCCCCTAAGCCCTTGCCCTTGCCCCTAAGCCCTTGTCCTTGCCCCTAAGTACTTGCGCTTGCCCCTAAGCCCTTGCCCTAGACCTTAAGCCCTTGCCCTTGCCATAAGCCCTTGCGCTTGCCCCTAAGCCCTTGACCCTGCCCCTAAGCCCTTACCCCTGCCCCTGTCCCTAAGCCCTTGCCCTACCCCTGCCCCTAAGTCCTTGCCCCTGCCGCTGCCCCTAAGCACTTGCCCTTGCCCTAAGCCCTTGCCCCTGCCTCTAAGCCCTTGCCCCTGACCCTGCCCCGAAGCCATTGCCCCTGCCCGTGCCCCAATGAAATTGCCCCTGCCTTACCGCTAAGCCCTTCCTGCCCCTGCCGCTGCCCCTAAGCTCTTGCCACTGCCCCTGCCCCTAAGTCCTTGGCACTGCCCCTAAGCCCTTGCCCCTGTCCCTGCCACTGCCCCTAAGCCCTTGCGCCTGTCCCTAAGCCCTTGCCCCTGCCCCTAAGCCCTTGCCCGTGCTCCTGCCCGTAAACTCTTGCCCCTAAGAACTTGCCCTTGCCGCTAAGACATTGCCCTTGCCCCTAAGCCCTTGCCCTTGCCCCTAAGACCTTGCCCTTGCCCCTAAGCCCTTGCGCTTGCCCCTAAGCTCTTGCCCTAGCCCCTAAGCCCTTGCCCTTGCCATAAGCCCTTGTGCTTGCCCCTAAGCCATTGTCCCTGCCCTGCCCCTAAGCCCATGCACTTGCCCCTAAGACTTGCCCCTGCCCCTAATCCCTTGCCCCTGCCCCTCCCCTTAAGCCCTTGCCCCTGCCCCTGCCCCTAAGCCCTTGTCCTTGCCACTAATCCCTTGACCTTGCCCTAATCCCTTGCTCCTAACCTTGTCCAAAAACCCTTGTCCTTTCCCCTAAGCCCTTGCCCTTGCCCCTAAGACTTGCCCTTGGCCCAGCCACTAATCCCTTGCCCATGCCCCTGCCCATAAGTCCTTGCCCCTGCTCCTAATCCCCTGCCCCTGCCCCTGCGCCCATGTCCCTGCACCTGCCACTAAGCCTTTGCCCCCACCCTGCCACTAAGCCCTTGCCTCTGCCCCTCCCTTTAAGCCCTTCCCCTGCCCCTGCCCCTAAGCCCTGGCCCTAAACCCTTGACCTTGCCCCTACTCCCTTGCCCCTTCCCTAAGCCCTTGCCCTTGCCCCTAAGCCCTTGAACTTGCCCCTAAGCCCTTGTTCTTGCCCCTAAGCCCTTGCCCTTGCCCCTAAGCCCTTTCCCCTGCCCCTTATCCCTTGCCCCTGCCCCTAAGCTCTTTCCCCTGGCCCTGCCCCTAAGCCCATGCCCCTGTCACTGCCCCAGAGCCATTGTCCCTGGCCTGCCCCTAAGCCCTTGCCCCTGCCCCTGCCCCGAAGACATTGCCCCTGCCCCTAAGAACTTGCCCCTACCGCTTGCCCTAAGCCCTTGCCCCTTCCCCTGCCACTTAGCCCTTGCCCTTGCCCCTGCCCCTAAATCCTTGCCCCTGCCCATAAGTCATTGCCCCTGCCGCTGCCCCTAAGCACTTGCCCTTGCCCTTATCCCTTGCCCCTGCCACTAAGCCCATGCACCTGTCACTGCCCCAGAGCCATTGCCCCTGCCCCTGCCTCTAAGCCCTTGCCCCTGACCCTGCCCCGAAGCCATTGCCCCTGCCCGTGCCCCTATGAAATTGCCCCTGCCTTACCGCTAAGCCCTTCCTGCCCCTGCCGCTGCCCCTAACCTCTTGCCACTGCCCCTGCCCCTAAGTCCTTGCCACTGCCCCTAAGCCCTTGCCCCTGTCCCTGCCACTGCCCCTAAGCCCTTGCGCCTGTCCCTAAGCCCTTGCCCCTGCCCCTAAGCCCTTGTCCGTGCTCCTGCCCATAAACCCTTGCACCTAAGAACTTGGCCTTGCCGCTAAGACATTGCCCTTGCCCCTAAGCCCTTGTCCTTGCCCCTAAGCCCTTGCCCTTGCCCCTAAGCTTTTGCCCTTGCTCCTAAGCCCTTGTCCTTGCCGCTAATCCCTTGCCCTTGCCCCAATCCCTTGCACTTAACCTTGTCCCTAAGCCCTTGTCCTTTCCCCTAAGCCCTGGCCCTTGCCCCTAAGCCTTGCCTTTGCCCCTAAGCCCTTGCCCTTGCCATAAGTCCTTGCCCTTGCCCCTAAGATTTGCCCCTACCCAGCCCCTAATCCCTTGCCCCTGCCCCTGCCCCTAAGCCTTTGCCCCTACCCCTAAGCCCCTGCCCCTGCTTCTGCACCCATGTCCCTGCACCTGCCACTAAGCCCTTGCCCCCACCCTGCCACTAAGCCCTTCCCTTGCCCCTGCTCCTAAGCCTTTGCCCCTTCCCCTGCTCCTAAGACCTAGCCCCTGCCCCTAAGACTTTGCCCCTGCCCCTGCCCCTAAACTCTTGCTCCTGCCCCTGCCCCTAAGCCCTTGCCCCTGCCCCTGAGCCTTAGCCCTTGCCCCTGGCCCTATCCCCTAAGCCTTTGCCCCTGCCACTGCCCCTAAGCCCTTTTCCCTGCCACTAAGCCCTTGCCCCTCCCCTAAACCCTTGCCCCTGCCCCTGCCCCTAAACCATTGCCCCTAAACCCTTGCCCTTGCCTCTGCCCCTAAACCCTTGCCCCTAAGCCACTGCCCTTGCCCCTAAGTCCTTGACCTTGCCTTAAGCCCTTTCCCTTGCCCTTAAGCGCTTGCCCTTGCACCTAAATCCTTTCCCTTGCCCCTAAACCCGTGCTCTTGACCCTAAGCCCTTGCCCTTTCCCCTAAGCCCTTGCCCTTGCCCCTAAGCCCTTGCCCTTGCTATAAGCCCTTGCGCTTGCCCCTAAGCCCTTGCCCCTGCCCTGCTCCTAAGCCCTTGACCTTGCCCCTAAGACTTGCCCCTACCCCTGCCCCTAATCCCTTGCCCCTGCCCCTGCTCCTAAACCCTTGCCCCTGACCCTGCCCCTAAACCATTGCCCCTAAACCCTTGCCCTTGCCTCTGCCCCTAAACCCTTGCCCCTAAGCCACTGAACTTGACCCTAAGTCCTTGACCTTGCCTTAAGCCCTTTCCCTTGCCCTAAGCCCTTGCCCCTGCCACTAATCCCATGCACCTGTCACTGCCCCAGGGCCATTGCCCTTGCCCCTGCCTCTAAGCCCTTGCCCCTGACCCTGCCCCGAAGCCATTGCCCCTGCCCGTGCCCCTATGAAATTGCCCCTGCCTTACCGCTAAGCCCTTCCTGCCCCTGCCGCTGCCCCTAATCTCTTGCCACAGCCCCTGCCCCTAAGTCCTTGCCACTGCCCCTGAGCCCTTGCCCCTGTCCCTGCCAATGCCCCTAAGCCCTTGCGCCTGTCCCTAAGCCCTTGCCCCTGCCCCTAAGCCCTTGCCCTTGCCCCTAAGCCCTTGCCCTTGCACCTGTCGCTAATCCCTGCCTCTGCCCCTGCCCGTAAGCCCTTACCTTTGCCCCTGTCCAATCCCTTGCCCCTTCCCCAGCCCCTAAGCCCTTGCCCCGGCCCCTGCCCCTTAACCCTTTCCCCTGTCCCTAAAACCTTGCCCCTAAACCCTTGCCCTTGCCCTTGCCCCTAAGCCTTTCCTTTGCACCTAAGCCCTTGCCCTTGCCGCTAAGCTCTTGCCCTTTCCCCTAACCCCTTGCCCTTTCAGAAGCCCTTGCCCCTAAGCCCTTGCCCTTGCCCCTAAGCCCTTGTCCTTGCCCCTAAGTACTTGCGCTTGCCCCTAAGCCCTTGCCCTAGCCCTTAAGCCCTTGCCCTTGCCCCTAAGCCTTTGTCATTGCCCCTAAGCACTTGCCCTTGTCCCTAAGTCCTTGCCCTTGCCCCTAATCCCTTGCCCTTGCCATAAGCCCTTGCGCTTGCCCCTAAGCCCTTGACCCTGCCCCTAAGCCCTTGCCCTTACCCCTGACCCTAAGCCCTTGACCCTGCCGCTGCCCCTAAGCACTTTCCCTTGCCCTAGGCCCTTGCCCCTGCCTCTAAGCCATTGCCCCTGACCCTGCCCCAAAGCCATTGCCCCTGCCCGTGCCCCTATGAAATTGCCCCTGCCTTACTGCTAAGCCCTTCCTGCCCCTGCCGCTGCCCCTAAGCTCTTGCCACTGCCCCTGTCCCTAAGTCCTTGCTACTGCCCCTAAGCCCTTACCCCTGTCCCTGCCACTGCCCCTAAGCCCTTGCGCCTGTCCCTAAGCCCTTGCCCCTGCCCCTAAGCCCTTGCCCGTGCTCCTGCCCGTAAACCCTTGCCCCTAAGAACTTGCCCTTGCCGCTGCCCCTAAACCCTAGCCCCTAAGCCCTTGCCCTTGCCTCAGCCCTTAAACCCTTGCCCCTAAGCCCTTGCCCTTGCACCTAAGCCACTGCCCTAACCCCTAAGTCCTTGCCCTTGCCTTAAGCCCTTTCCCTTGCCCTAAAACCCTTGCCCTTGCACCTAAATCCTTGCCCATGCCCCTAAGCCCCTGCCCCTCCCCCTAAGCCCTTGCCCCTGCCTCTGCCCCTAAGCCCTTGCCCTGCCCCTACACCTAAAACCTTGCCCCTGCCCCTGCCACTGGCCATTGCCCCACCCTGCCTCTAAGCCCTAGCCCCTGCCCCTACCCCTATGCCAGTGCCCCTGCCTCTGCCCTTAAGCCCCTTACCCTGCCCCTGCCCCGAAACCCTTGCCCCTTCCCCTGCGTCTAAGCCCTTTCCCCTGCCCCTGCCCCAAAGCCCTTGCCCCTGCCCCAGCCCCTAAACGCTTGCCCCTAAGGCCTTGCCCTTGCCCCTTAGACCTTGCCCTTGCCCCTAATCTCTTGCCCTTGTCTCTAATCCCTTGCCCCTTCCCTAAGCCCTTTCCCTTGCCCCTAAGCCCTTGCTCTTGCCCCTAAGACCTTGCCCCTGCCCCTAAGACCTTGCCCCTGCCACTAATCACTTGCCCCTGCCCCTAAGCTCTTGCCCCTGCCCCTGCCCCTAAGCCCATGCCCCTGTCACTGCCCCAGAGCCATTGTCCCTGGCCTGCCCCTAAGCCCTTGACCCTGCCCCTGCCCCGAAGACATTGCCCCTTCACCTGCCCCTAAGAATTTGCCCCTGCCGCTGCCGCTAAGCCCTTGCCCTTGCCCCTGCCCCTAAATCCTTGCCCCTGCCCATAAGTCATTGCCCCTGCCGCTGCCCCTAAGCACTTGCCCTTACCCTAAGCCCTTGCCCCTGCCACTAAGCCCATGCCCCTGTCACTGCCCCGAAGCCATTGCCCCTGCCCGTGCCCCTATGAAATTGTCCCTGCCTTACCGTTAAGCCCTTCCTGCCCCTGCTGCTGCCCCTAAGCTCTTGCCACTGCCCCTGCCCCTAAGTCCTTGCCACTGCCCCTAAGCCCTTGCCCCTGTCCCTGCCACTGCCCCTAAGCCCTTGCGCCTGCCCCTAAGCCCTTGCCCCTGCCCCTGCCCCTAAGCCCTTGCCCTTCTACCTGTCGCTAAGCCCTGCCTCTGCCCCTGCCCCTAAGCCCTTGCCTTTGCCCCTGTCCAATCCCTTGCCCCTTCCCCAGCCCCTAAGCCCTTGCCCCGGCCCCTGCCCCTTAACCCTTTCCCCTGTCCCTAAAACCTTGCCCCTAAACCCTTGCCCTTGCCCTTGCCCCTAAGCCTTTGCCTTTGCCCCTAAGCCCTTGCCCTTGCCGCTAAGCTCTTGCCCTTTCCCCTAACCCCTTGCCCTTCCAGAAGCCCTTGCCCCTAAGCCCTTGCCATTGCCCCTAAGCCCTTGTCCTGTCCCCTAAGTACTTGCGCTTGCCCCTAAGCCTTTGCCCTAGCCCTTAAGCCCTTGCCCCTAAGCCTTTGCCATTGCCCCTAAGCACTTGCCCTTGCCCCTAAGTCCTTGCCCTTGCCCCTAAGCCCTTGCCCTTGCCATAAGCCCTTGCGCTTGCCCCTAAGCCCTTGACCCTGCCTCTAAGCCCTTGCCCCTGCCCCTGCCCCTAAGCCCTTGCCCTTACCCCTGCCCCTAAGCCCTTGCCCCTGCCGCAGCCCCTAAGCACTTGCCCTTGCCCTAAGCCCTTGCCCCTGCCTCTAAGCCCATGCCCCTGTCACTGCCCCAGAACCATTGCCCCTGCCTGTGCCCCTATGAAATTGCCCCTGCCTTACTGCTAAGCCCTTCCTGCCCCTGCCGCTGCCCCTAAGCTCTTGCCACTGCCCTTGCCCCTAAGTCCTTGCCCCAGCTCCTAAGCCCTTGCTCCTGTCCGTGCCACTGTCCCTAAGCCCTTGCGCCTGTCCCTAAGCCCTTGCCCCTGCCCCTAAGCCCTTGCCCGTGCTCCTGCCCATAAACCCTTGCCCTTGCCGCTAAGACATTGCCCTTGCCCCTAAGCCCTTGCCCTTCCCCCTAAGCCCTTGCCCTTGCCCCTAAGCCCTGGCGCTTGCCCCTAAGCTCTTGCCCTAGCCCCTAAGCCCTTGCCCATAAGCTATTGCCCTTGCCCCTAAGCCCTTGTCCTTGCCGCTAATCCCTTGCCCTTGCCCCAATCCCTTGCACTTAACCTTGTCCCTAAGCCCTTGTCCTTTCCCCTAAGCCCTGGCCCTTGCCCCTAAGCCTTGCCTTTGCCCCTAAGCCCTTGCCCTTGCCATAAGCCCTTGTGCTTGCCCCTAAGCCCTTGCCCTTGCCCCTAAGACTTGCCCCTACCCCAGCCCCTAATCCCTTGCCCCTGCCCCTGCCCCTAAGCCTTTGCCCCTGCCCCTAAGCCCCTGCCCCTGCCCCTGCACCCATGTCCCTGCACCTGCCACTAAGCCCTTGCCCCCACCCTGCCACTAAGCCCTTCCCCTGCCCCTGCTCCTAAGCCTTTGCCCCTCCCCCTGCCCCTAAGCCCTAGCCCCTGCCCCTAAGACTTTGCCCCTGCCCCTAAACTCTTGCTCCTGCCCCTGCCCCTAAGCCCTTGCCCCTGCCCCTGCGCCTTAGTCCTTGCCCCTGGCCCTACCCCTAAGCCTTTGCCCCTGCCTCTGCCCCTAAGCCCTTTTCCCTGCCACTAAGCCCTTGCCCCTCCCCTAATCCCTTGCCCCTGCCCCTGCCCCTAAACCTTTGCCCCTAAACCCTTGCCACTGACCCTGCCCCTAAACCATTGCCCCTAAACCCTTGCCCTTGCCTCTGCCCCTAAACCCTTGCCCCTAAGCCACTGCCCTTGCCCCTAAGTCCTTGACCTTGCCTTAAGCCCTTTCCCTTGCCCTTAAGCCCTTGCCCTTGCACCTAAATCCTTTCCCTTGCCCCTAAACCCGTGCTCTTGACCCTAAGCCCTTGCCCTTTCCCCTACGCCCTTGCCCTTGCCCCTAAGCCCTTGCCCTTGCCCCTAAGCCCTTACCCTTGCCCCTAAGCCTTCCTTTGCCCCTAAGCCCTTGCCCTTTCCCCTAAGCCCTTGTCCTTGCCCCTAAACCCTTGCCCTTGCTATAAGCCCTTGTGCTTGCCCCTAAGCCATTGCCCCTGCCCCTAAGCCCTTGCCCCTGCCCTGCTCCGAAGCCCTTGCCCTTGCCCTTAAGACTTGCCCCTGCCCCTGCCCCTAAGCCCTTGCCCCTGCCCCTGCCCTTAAGCCCTTGCCCCTGCCCCTAATCCCCTGCCCCTGCCCCTAAGTCCATGTCCCTGCACCTGCCTTAAGCCCTTGCCCCCACCCTTCCACTAAGCCCATTCCCCTTCCTCTCCCCTTAAGACCTTGCCCCGGCCCCTTCGCCTAAGCCTTTGCCCCTGCCACTGCCCCTAAGCCCTTGCCCCTGCCCCTCCCCCGAAGACCTTGCCCTTGCCCCTGCCCCTAATTCCTTGCCCCTGCCCCTGCCCCTAAGCCCTTGCCCCTGCCACTAAGCCCTTGCCCCTCCCCTAAACCCTTGCCCCTGCCCTGCCCCTTAACCCTTGCCCCTAAACCCTTGCCCCTGCCCCTGCCCCTATGTCACGCGCGTCCCTCCCATGGCGGAAGATAAGAGGATGAACGCGACACACGACGAGACAAATTGACCAGGATCCTTCTGATAGCGTGATAAGCGGAGTTTATTGAGAGCTGCCTCTAGATCCGAGGTCAGCTATGGAAGACCCCGGGCAGGCTAAAAACCCTGGCTTATATATGCTTCGGGGTGACGGGGCTCTCTCAGATAGGCGCAAAGCTCTCCTGCGTCAAAGTCCAGACTGAGCGCATGCGTGGCATAACTTGTTATCACTAACCCTGAAGATAAGGGCACGGTCCAGCGCCATCTTGTAATGGCGTCCACATCTCCTCCCTTTTTATATAATAAGATTTTGGAATCCCGCCTGTCTTAGGTGACCTAGCATGCCACATGGTCCTTACCCGTCATCGGAACTCCTGCCCTCTAGCGGCAGGCTCCTGTCTTAGGTTGGTACCATGTCCCACTGGTCTTTCCCGTCTTTGGCTGCAGACTCAGCTTGCGCATGGTCTAGCGCTTGAGGAGGGAAAGCCAAATCTCTGGCTGCTCGCCCTTTTCAAGAGCCATGAGGGCTTGTAATATCACACGCTTTTCGCTAGCCTGATTGCGCTTGAGCTTGCAAATCATCCAGAGAAGAATTATGCCACCGAAGCAGATTAAGCCCAAAAATAAAAATGTTCCCACCCACTCCTTGAAATAGGAAAAAGCAGAGGACAACCAAGAGGTGTAATCTCCAAGCGTGATAGGCTTAGTACGTGTGCCATTCAATTTCAAAATCTTCAACAATATCTGGTCCTGTATCGCTTCCAGCTCTTCACTCCATTGGCCTGTCAAAAAATCTGAAATGTTTTTAATAATGCTGCTTGATTCATTATATACAATAGGGGTGACACAAACCACAGGTGTTGATAATACACAGCTCAGTTGTACCAAGCTGGTAAGTTGCTCAATTTCTTGTTGCAATAAATCCGTTTTTTGATTCAACAGAATTATTCCCGCCGCTGAATGAGCTTGGGCATTGCGGGCTTCCATTAGTGCATCCGCGGTTTTTTCCACAACTTCATTTATAACTTTAGCTGTCTGCACTTGATTGGCCATAGCGATACCCGCAGTTACGGCCGCTGTTGCTGATATCGCTATTGCTGTAACAATTGCAGCTGTTATGCCAAAATCTCTTTTATGTCTCAATAGAGTAGTAATGGGGAATTGATTCGGATCCGCTTCCACAGGTATAGGAACTAAGGTGGGAATGCGAATGACCATAGCATTATGCGTTCGGTTTCCAGACCAACACTCTCTAATTTTACATCTACATTTACTACTATTGCAACTAACAACATCATTTATAATACATGTATCATTAAAAACTAAAAATAAAAAAGGACTTTTTACGCAAACTGGATTATAATCATAAATATAATTATGGCTATAACTCAAGCCTTCACTAACGTTTGCCATATTTCCCACAATAACTACATTAGCTCTTTTGAGACGTATGACGCTTCCCAACAAGCCAGCAAAAGGGGACATAATAGTGGCAGCATTCAATCTGTTATTTAGAATCCACTGATGCCACGGCCATGTATTCTTGCTCACATTCTGGGTGCTGTTATATAATTTTGGGGAAAAATTGAGGTTTAGTTTAGATAAATACAATTTATCCTGTACCCCTGGGTCACAGTTTTCAAACTCTGGTGGAAATCTTTCTCTAGGACGACAGGGAGGGAATACCCTCACTCTTTCCAGAGTACCATTGCATCGAGTTCTTTCCTCATGTTCTTCGCCCGTCTCTACTGGTGCCAGCAATTCTTCTTGCCAGACATATGTCTCGACACGCGTCACCGGCGGAGTTGCTGGTGTCGACCATTCGCCTAGTTGCGGGGCTGGGGGCGAGCCACTAAAAATCATCTTGCCTTCTTGATCGACCTCTACCTTGACAGTCGACCCTGGGGTAACTTCAGGATCAAGCCATGTTGTAACATTTATCTTTCTCAAATTTATGCACTGATTACTGGAAGAATTTTTTACGATGTGGAAACATAAGCTATTAACTAAAGTAAAATTTGTGACATTATAAAATTTTGATACTTTACTCACAGGAGGACTACAAGGGACTCCCAATCTATCACATTTTTGAGCAAAAAATACTGGGAGAACTGGGGCTTGTCTATTTACTGGATGGGGTATAGGCCAGTTTCTCACCACTCCCCACAATTTTTCTGCACGGGTTGCTTCTACTATAATAATCAAACTAAATATGACCTGTATCATGATCATAGTAATTTTCTATCTTCAAATGTTAAAAGCACTGTGTTCCTGCAAAAACAAGAACCCAAAAACAATAAAAAAGTCATAGCCAAATCCTGTCCTGCCAAGACCAATCGTTTGGCGCGGAGGCAACAAGGGCAATTGCAAAAAATAAAGCAATGGGGATAATGCTCAAAAAATTGAGGCCAAAACAATGGCTATGGGGCCACATCAGGCTTTTCAACAATCTCTGTTTGTTTCTCTTCTTTTCTTATATCCTCCTTTGTCTCTGACGTCCTCGTCACTTCTCTGGTCAATCGCGATGGCACCCACACAGGCTGTCTTTCATTCTGCGGAAAAACACAAAGACTTCCCCTGGATCTGATCAACACCGGATCCGGACCATACCATTTATTATCTAGCACGTTTTTCCATTTAACCATTTCCTTGGTTGGTGTTGGCCATTGTCCATGGCGCTCAGCAGCCGACTGATTATTGATATCCAATTTTAAAAAATTTATAGTAAATAAGGCTAATGCCAGTTTTTGTCGAGGGGTTACTAAACAGACGACTGAAGACTGACCATCTCCCCCTTTTTGTTTTTGTAAATAATGTTTAAGCGTTTGATTGGCACGTTCTACAATACCTTGTCCTTGGGGATTGTAAGGTAGACCAGTAATATGTTTAACTTGCATACGTTCACAAAACTGTTGAAAGGACCGAGCTGTGTAGGCTGGGCCATTGTCTGTTTTTATGCATTGGGGTTTTCCCCACGCACTCCAAGCTTCTAAACAGTGCTGGATCACATGTTGCACCTTTTCTCCCGTCAACGGGGTGGCTACCAGGATGCCAGAGCAGGTGTCAACGGACACGTGAATATATTTCATTTTTCCAAACGAATTTTCATGTGTGACATCCATTTGCCACACGTCTAAAGGACGTAGTCCTCTAGGGTTGACTCCCGTATGTGGTTCATGAATAAATGGGATACAACTAGGACAGGCTCGGACAATTTTTCGAGCCTCTTCTCGGGATATATTAAATTTATGACTCAAAGTTCGGGAAGGGACATGAAAAAGTTTGTGAAAATCCACGGCCTGTTGGACAGGCGTTAGTATCACAAGGGCTAATGTTCTTGTGGCCTTATCAGCTAGGTCATTGCCCTGACTCATGGGTCCTGGGAGGCCCGAGTGAGCACGGATATGCCCTATGTAAAAAGGGTTGGTTCTATTAAGAATACACTCCTGAATGCAACTCAAAATTCTAGAAACGTTACTCTTGGCGCTTATTTTTCCAGCGACTTCTAATTGCTGCACTGCATTAACTACATATTGAGAATCGGTAATTAAATTAAAGGGTTCTTTTATTGCTTTAAAAACTTCTAAGTCTACTTGACATTCTACTATTTGAGGTACTCCTTTCTCAAAGTGAAAGGTCTGAACTTTTGTGTCAATGACCATGCTTCCGATCCCAGATTTAGATCCATCAGTATATATAGTTTTCGCACCAAGAATGGGTTTAACTCTAGTAAGTTTGGGAAAAATAAGGATGCTGTTGGATAAAACTTAACACAGGGTGTTTGGGGTAGTGGTTATCTATCATACCAGTAAAGGAGCATACTAATATAGCCCAATCATCTAACAAGGCACTTAACGTATCTACTTGGTCTTTGGTGTATGGTACAACTAGCTTTTTAGACTGTGTTCCAAAATGCTTTATAGAGGTAATAATGGTGTTTAAAGCTATGGTAGCTACCAGGTTAGGATAATAGCTAATTGTTCTCCCTGTGTGAGAGGGCATGTGAACCCATAACAAAGGACCCTCTTGCCATAAAGCAGCTGTGGGGCTATGTGGGGTCTGGATTACACAGACCTGTAATTCCTTTTTAGGATCGAACCTAAGGACCTGAGCCTTGCTAAGGGCCTCTTCAACTTTCATTAAACTTTTCCTAGCTTCTTCCGATAATTCTCTAGGAGAGTTTAAGTCAGAATCTCCTTCTAAGATTTTGAAAAGGGGTTCTAAAACAACAGTAGGCAATTTTAAATAAGGTCGAATCGAATTAATATCTCCTAATAGTTTTTGAAAATCATTCAAAGTAGTCAATTGGTCACACCTAATTGATATCTTTTGTGGGCTAATAACTGTATGCTCTATTCTTGCGCCTAAAAATTTTCCTACAGACTGTTTTTGAATCTTTTCGGGGGCAATCTCTAGCCCCCTTTTTTGAAGAAGTCGAGTTATTTCCAAAAACAATTGTTCCACCATAAGTTCTGTCGGGGCTGCTAAAAGAATGTCATCCATATAATGTACAATTTTTGCCTTTGGAAACTTTTCTCGGGCAGGCTGGATGGCGGTACTAACATAAAGTTGACACATAGTTGGAGAATTTTGCATTCCTTGAGGGAAGTTTAACCACTGATATCTTTCATCTGGCTTTTCTTGATTAATGGAAGGTAGGGTGAATGCGAATCGTGGCACATCAAGCGGATGTAATGGAATAGAGAAAAAACAGTCCTTGATGTCCAGGATAATGACTCTCCAGTCTTTAGGTAAGGCTGATAATAGAGGCATACCTCTTTGTATAATCCCCATGGGCTGCATTTGGGCATTAATGGCTCTGAGGTCATGTAGAAGTCGCCATTTTCCAGAGGCCTTTTTAATCACGAATATAGGTGTGTTGCATGGAGAGGTAGAGGGTTCTACGTGTCCCGCTAAAAGCTGTTGTTTTACAAGCTCATGAGCTGCCGCAAGCTTCTCGCTTGTTAGCGGCCACTGGGGTACCCATACTGGTTTATTATGTTCCCAGGTAAGGGGTAGTGGCTCCCCAGAGGACGCTATATAAAACCCAAGCCTTGTTTGTCTTGCTTTTGTTGAGTTTCTATAGGCTCTGTCCTGCCTTGCTTGTATTTACCTAACCCTTGTCCTTCTTCATAGCCCCATTTGTTCATGATTCTTTGGGCCACTGGTATCTTATCATTAGTCAAAACATAGCCCAGTTTGTTGAGCAAATCTCTGCCCCACAGGTTAACAGGTAGGGGTAGCACGTATGGCTGGAAAGTTCCGGCTACTCCTTCATCAGTCAACCAATACAATAATCTTGAGCTGATTTTTGGTGCATCTGCATATCCTAGTCCTTGAAGAGAATGAGAGGATGTTTTAAGAGGCCAAGTAGAGGGCCACCATTGTAAAGCCATGATACTTTTATCTGCACCCGTATCCAGAATGCCTTGAAATCTTTTTCCTTCCACAGTTAATGTCAAGGTGGGTCGAGTATCCAGATCCACCGAGAGAAAGATTTCTCCTGATCCTGAAGATCCAAATCCTCGACTCCCCCTTTCTTTATTTGTACTAGGAAAGCTAGTATGCAAACTAGGCAACAACAGAAGTTGTGCAATACGGTCTCCAGGCATAATGGCATACATGCCCCTAGGGGAGGAGCAAAGTACCCTAACTCCTCCTGTAAAATCTTGATCCACGACTCCTGGATGTACAACCAGTCCCTTTAAAGTACAACTAGATCTGCCTGGTATCAGGCCTACCGTGTTTTCTGGTAATGGGCCCGAGAAATTTACTGCAATAGGCTGACACCCTTGCTGTGGAGTTAGTACTGCTCTGGTGGTGGCACTGAGGTCCACCCCTGCGGATCCTGAGGTGGCTCTCTTTGGGACTGGTTGCTGGGAGTGTACTTCTTCAAATTTGGTTCCTGTACTGCCCCATATATTTTTGGGCCCTGTGGGCGAGGGCCCCTCATCCCGTTTTTTGAATTTTGAGAAAGGTCACGCCCCATTGCATCACGGGTGGATCGGCACTCATTGGCTCAATGTCTTCCCTTTTGACATCTTGGGCAATTTCCGGGCGGTGGCCCCGTGGACCCATGGGGTCCGCCCACTGGTTGGCTCTTACATACTTTCCTTATATGGCCTTGTTTACCACATCTGTAGCAGCTAACGGTTCTCTTGTTTAATGCCATTACTGCTGCTGCTAACCCAGAGTTAGTTAGGGGTCCGCCAACCTCTCTGCAAGCTCTCATCCAGGCCTCGAGTCCCTTAGTCTTCCAGGGAGTGATGATAGTTCTACACTCCTTAGTGCATTGTTCAAAGATTAATTGCTCGATCAATGGTTGAGCCACTTCTTGATCCCCAAAAATTTTTCCTGCTGCTTCTAGCATTCTAGCCACAAAATCTGAAAATGGCTCCGTAGGGCCTTGTATTATTTTTGTAAGGTTCCCTCTTACTTCTCCCCTATTGGGCAGTGCTTTCCAGGCCTTTCCGGCGGCTAAATTAATTTGTTGGTATACATCTATAGGGTAACCTGTCTGATTGTTTACCCATTGACCATTTCCTGTTAGCATCTCATATGTCCAAGCCTGCTGAGGCATGCCCCTGGCTGCATTTTGTCTTGCTTGGGTCATGCTGTTTTCCATCCACATAGACTTCCACTCTAGGTACTGTCCTGTGGTTAGGACCGCCTTGGTGACTGAACACCAGTCAGTAGGAGTCATACAATGCGCACAGACACGATCTATTAAAGATTGTGTGTAATTAGCATTGACTCCGTAAGATCTTACTGCCTCGGCCAATTCCTTGACAATTTTATAATCTAAAGGTTCATGATATCGCTGTTGGTTGGCATTTTCAGAAACCGGGAACATCTGACTAAGCATCCGTTGGCTCTTCGGCGTCAAAAGAGAATAATTTTGTCCCCCTGAGCTATAGGGGGGAGGTATCTGAGGTGCCGGAGGTATAGACTTAATAGCAGCAAACTCATCGTACCTCCCTCTGTCATATGCAGCCGCCGCCTCCTCCAATTCCTCCTCATCACTTTCGGTAAGGCCTAAAGCCCCTAATTCCTTCCAGGGATAAATATTTCCTGGCACTTTGGATTTGTCTTTAAGCTTAATCTCAGTAGGGGCTTCCTGCCGTGCCCGCGCGGCAGCCCCCCTCTCTCTTGTGGTCCCTCCTGTTTTTGGCTGTTTTGTCTCCGTTTCCTCTCCGGTCTCTGATTCCGAGCCGGTCACGGAGGTTTCCTCTGACTCCGTATTTGTCTCCAATTTTGAGCTCCTGTGTTTTTTCCTTTTAGATCGATCTATTCCCGGATCGTCCTTTTCGGACGTCCCGTTTCCTCGGGTGTGTTCCTGTCCTGCTTCTGACATGCTGTCTTGAAAGTCAATCCACTCACGCTGCCCCTGACGTATCACTTCTGCACAAGCTTCGTCCACTAAGCAGCTTCTAACTAGTTTCCAGACCGGTCTCGTGCCCGGTCTTATCTGTCCCTCTTCTTTTGCTCGATCAATGTCTCTTCCCAACTTGTCCCAACATGGGACAGTCAGAGAGCCCGTTGTTAGAAACCATGGTGCAATCTGGTCAATTTCCCTCACAAATTTGCTAAGTGTGCCTTCTGATATCTTCAGTTTACGAGCTAGCAAGATTTGCTGCAAAGTTTTAACCATCTGTTTTATTGGAACATTTCCCATGTTGCCCGTTTATCTACACGGGACTTAAGCACAGGATTTTCTTCTCGGTCTAAACCGAAAGCGGAAGCAGCACTCTCTCTCACACTCAGCCAGGGCCGCCGCAGCCGTAGCGGATAAACATTCACACAGCAGTGGCCTTGCAGAACTCACCCTCTCCGCAGCGCTAATCAGTTCTGAATCCTCCCTTTCGGGGGTCTCCACTCAACCGTCTCGTCGCCTTCTTAAGGACTCGAAATCCCGGGTTTCCGGCACCAGCTGTCACGCGCGACCCTCCCACGGCGGAAGATAAGAGGATGAACGCGACACACGACGAGACAAATTGACCAGGATCCTTCTGATAGCGTGATAAGCGGAGTTTATTGAGAGCTGCCTCTAGATGCGAGGTCAGCTATGGAAGACCCCGGGCAGGCTAAAAACCCTGGCTTATATATGCTTCGGGGTGACGGGGCTCTCTCAGATAGGCGCAAAGCTCTCCTACGTCAAAGTCCAGACTGAGCGCATGCGTGGCATAACTTGTTATCACTAACCCTGAAGATAAGGGCGCGGTCCAGTGCCATCGTGTAATGGCGTCCACACCCCTAAACCCTTGCCCCTAAACCCTTGCCCTTGCCGCTGCCCCTAAACCCTAGCCCCTAAGCCATTACCCTTGCCTCGGCCCTTAAACCCTTGCCCCTAAGCCCTTGCCCTTGCCCCTAAGCCACTGCCCTAGCCCCTAAGCCCTTGCCCTTGCCTTAAGCCCTTTCCCTTGCCCTAAAGCCCTTGCCCTTGCACCTAAATCCTTGCCCATAACCCTAAGCCCCTGCCCCTCCCCCTAAGCCCTTGCCCCTGCCCCTAAGCCCTTGCCCTGCCCCTACCCCGAAACCCTTGCCCCTTCCCCTGCTTCTAAGCCCTTTCCCCTGCCCCTGCCCCAAAGCCCTTGCCCCTGCCCCTGCCCCTAAACCCTTGCCCCTAAGGCCTTGCCCTTGCCCCTTAGACCTTGCCCTTGCCCCTAATCCCTTGCCCTTGTCCCTAATCCCTTGCCCCTTCCCTAAGCCCTTGCCCTTGCCCCTAAGCCCTTGCTCTTGCCCCTAAGCCCTTGCCTTTGCCCCTAAGCCCTTGCCCTTGCCCCTAAGCCCTTGTCCTTGCCGCTAACCACTTGCTCTTGTCGCAATCCTTTGCTCTTGGCCTTGTCCCTAAGCTCTTGCCCTTGCCCCTAAGCGCTTGCCATTGCCCCTAAGTCCTTGCCCTTGCCCCTAAGCCCTTGCCCTTGCCCCTAAGCCCTTGTCCTGTCCCCTGAGTCCTTGTGCTTGCCCCTAAGCCCTTGCCCTAGCCCTTAAGCCCTTGCCCTTGCCCCTAACCCTTTGCCCTTGCCCCTAAGCCCTTGTCCTGTCCCCTAAGTACTTGCGCTTGCCCCTAAGTCCTTGCCCTTGCCCCTAAGCCCTTGCCCTTGCCATTAGCCCTTGCGCTTGACCCTAAGCCCTTGACCCTGTCCCTAAGCCCTTGCCCCTGACCCTGCCCTAAGCCCTTGCCCTTACCCCTGCCCCTAAGCCCTTGCCCCTGTCCCTGCCCCTAGGCCCTTGCCCTTACGCCTGCATCTAAGCCCTTGCCACTGCCCCTGCCCCTAAGCCCTTACCCCTTCCCTGCTCCTAAGCACCTGCCTCTGCCCCTAAGCCACTGCCCCTACCTCTGCCCCTAAGCCCCTGCCCCTGCCCCGGTCCCTAAGCCCATGTCCATGCCCCTGCCACTAAGCCCTTGCCCCCACCCTGCCATTATGCCCTTGCCCTTGCCCCTCCCCTAAACCCTTGCACCTGCCCCTGCCCCTAAACCTTTGCCCCTAAACCCTTGCCCCTGACCCTGCCCCTAAACCATTGCCCCTAAACCCTTGCCCTTGCCTCTGCCCCTAAACCCTTGCCCCTAAGCCACTGCCCTTGCCCCTAAGCCCTTGACCTTGCCTTAAGCCCTTGCCCTTGCACCTAAATCCTTTCCCTTGCCCCTAAACCCGTGCTCTTGCCCCTAAGCCCTTGCCCTTTCCCCTACGCCCTTGCCCTTGCCCCTAAGCCCTTGCCCTTGCCCCTAAGCCCTTACCCTTGCCCCTAAGCCTTTCCTTTGCCCCTAAGACCTTGCCCTTTCCCCTAAGCCCTTGAGCTTGCCCCTAAGCCCTTGCTCCTACCCCTAAGCCCTTGGCCCTGCCCTGATCCTAAGCCCTTGCCCTTGCCCCTAAGACTTGCCCCGGGCCCTGCCCCTAAGCCCTTGCCCCAGACCCTAAGACCCTGCCCCTGCCCCTAAGCCCATGTCACTGCACCTGCCACTAAGCCATTGCCCCCACCCTGCCACTAAGCCCTTGCCCCTGCCTCTCCCCTTAAGCCCTTGCCCCTGCCCCTGCCCCTAAGCCTTTGCCCCTGCCCCTGCCCTAAACTCTTGCTCCTGCCCCTGACCTAAAGCCTTTGCCCCTGCCCCTTCGCCTAAGCCTTTGCCCCTGCCACTACCCCTAAGCCCTTGCCCCTGCCCTTGCCCCGAAGACCTTGACTTTGCCCCTGCCCCTGCCCCTAAACTCTTGCTCCTGCCCCTGCTCCTAAGCCCTTGCCCCTGCCCCTGCGCCTTAGCCCTTGCCCCTGGCCCTACCCCTAAGCCTTTGCCCCTGCCACTGCCCCTAAGCCCTTTTCCCTGCCACTAAGCCCTTGCCCCTGCCCCTAAACCTTTGCCCCTAAACCCTTGCCCCTGACCCTGCCCCTAAACCATTGCCCTTGCCTCTGCCCCTAAACCCTTGCCCCTAAGCCACTGCCCTTGCCCCTAAGTCCTTGACCTTGCCCTAAGTCCTTTCCCTTGCCCTTAAGCCCTTGCCCTTGCACCTAAATCCTTTCCCTTGCCCCTAAACCCGTGCTCTTGACCCTAAGCCCTTGCCCTTTCCCCTACGCCCTTGCCCTTGCCCCTAAGCCCTTGCCCTTGCCCCTAAGCCCTTGCCCTTGCCCCTAAGCCCTTACCCTTGCCCCTAAGCCTTTCCTTTGCCCCTAAGCCCTTGCCCTTTCCCCTAAGCCCTTGCCCTTTCCCCTAAGCCCTTGTCCTTGCTATAAGCCCTTGCGTTTGCCCCTAAACCCTTGCCCCTGCC
This sequence comes from Tenrec ecaudatus, assembly GCF_050624435.1. Taxonomy (NCBI): domain Eukaryota; kingdom Metazoa; phylum Chordata; class Mammalia; order Afrosoricida; family Tenrecidae; genus Tenrec; species Tenrec ecaudatus. The sequence goes on along the minus strand of NW_027457635.1, from coordinate 925,261 downwards.
CCTAAGCCCTTGCCCCTGCCCTGCTCCTAAGCCCTTGCCCTTGCCCCTAAGACTTGCCCCTGCCCCTGCCCCTAATCCATTGTCCCTGCCCCTGCCCCAAAGCCCTTGGCCCTGCCCCTAAGCCCCTGCCCCTGCCCCTAAGTCCATGTCCCTGAATCTGCCACTAAGCCCTTGCCCCCACCCTGCCACTAAGCCCATTCCCCTGCCTCTCCCCTTAAGACCTTGCCCCGGCCCATTCGCGTAAGCCTTTGCCCCTGCCACTGCCCCTAAGCCCTTGCCCCTGCCCCTGCCCCGAAGAACTTGCCCTTGCCCCTGCCCCTAATTCCTTGCCCCTGCCCCTGCCCCTAAGCCCTTGCCCCTGCCACTAAGCCCTTGCCCCTCCCCTAAACCCTTGCCCCTAAACCCTTGCCCCTGCCCCTGCCCCTAAACCCTTGCCCCTAAACCCTTGCCCTTGCCGCTGCCCCTAAACCCTAGCCCCTAAGCCCTTGCCCTTGCCTCGGCCCTTAAACCCTTGCCCCTAAGCCCTTGCCCTTGCCCCTAAGCCACTCCCCTAGCCCTTGCCCTTGCCTAAAGCCCTTTCCCTTGCCCTAAAGCCCTTGCCCTTGCACCTAAATCCTTGCCCATGCCCCTAAGCCCCTGCCCCTGCCCCTAAGCCCTTGCCCTGCCCCTACCCCTAAACCCTTGCCCCTGCCCCTGCCACTGGCCATTGCCCCACACTGCCTCTAAGCCCTAGCCCCTGCCCCTACCCCTAAGCCAGTGCCCCTGCCTCTGCCCCTAAGCCCCTTACCCTGCCCCTGCCCCTGCCCCGAAACCCTTGCCCCTTCCCCTGCTTCTAAGACCTTTCCCCTGCCCCTGCCCCAAAGCCCTTGCCCCTGCCCCTGCCACTAAACCCTTGCCCCTAAGGCCTTGCCCTTGCCCCTTAGACCTTGCCCTTGCCCCTAATCCCTTGCCCTTGTCCCTAATCCCTTGCCCCTTCCCTAAGCCCTTGCCCTTGCCCCTAAGCCCTTGCTCTTGCCCCTAAGCCCTTGCTCTTGCCCCTAAGCCCTTGCCTTTGCCCCTAAGCCCTTGCCCTTGCCCCTAAGCCCTTGTCCTTGCCGCTAACCACTTGCTCTTGTCGCAATCCTTTGCTCTTGCCCTTGTCCCTAAGCTCTTGCCCTTGCCCTTGCCCCTAAGACCTTGCCCCTGCCACTAATCACTTGCCCCTGCCCCTAAGCTCTTGCCCCTGCCCCTGCCCCTAAGCCCATGCCCCTGTCACTGCCAAGGAGCCATTGTCCCTGGCCTGCCCCTAAGCCCTTGCCCCTGCCCCTGCCCCGAAGACATTGCCCCTGCCCCTAAGAACTTGCCCCTGCAGCTGCCCCTAAGCCCTTGACCCTACCCCTGCCGCTAAGCCCTTGCCCTTGCCCCTGCCCCTAAGCCATTGCCCCTGCCCTACACCTAAGCCCATGCACTTGCCCCTAAGCCTTGCCCCTGCCCCTGCCCCTAATCCCTTGCCCCTGACCCTAAGCCCTTGCCCCTGCCCCTGCCCCTAAGACCCTGCCCTTGCCCTTGCCCATAAGCCCATGTCCCTGCCCCTGCCCCTAAGCCCCTGCCCTTGCCCTTGCCCATAAGCCCATGTCCCTGAACCTGCCACTAAGCACTTGCCCCTGCCCCTCCCCTTAAGCCCTTGCCCCTCCCCCTGCCCATAAGCCCTTGTCCTTGCCGCTAATCCCTTGCCCTTGCCCCAATCCCTTGCTCTTAACCTTGTCCTTAAACCCTTGTCCTTTCCCCTAAGCCCTTGCCCTTGCCCCTAAGACTTGCGCCTGCCCCAGCCCCTAATCCCTTGCCCCTGCCCCTGCCCCTAAGTCCTTGCCCCTGCTCCTAATCCCCTGCCCCTGCCCCTGCGCCCATGTCCCTGCACCTGCCACTAAGCCCTTTCCCCCACCCTGCCACTAAGCCCTTGCCCCTGCCCCTCCCTTTAAGCCCTTCCCCTGTCCCTGCCCCTAAGCCCTTGCCCCTTCCCCTGCCCCTAAACCCTTGCCCCTGCCCCTGCCCCTAAACCCTTGCCCCTAAACCCTTGACCTTGCCCCTGCCCCTAAACCCTTGCCGCTAAGCCCTTGCCCTTGTCCCTAATCCCTTGCCTCTTCCCTAAGCCCTTGCCCTTGCCCCTAAGCCCTTGCACTTGCCCCTAAGCCCTTGTTCTTGCCCCTAAGCCCTTGCCCTTGCCCCTAAGCCCTTGCCCTTGCCCCTAAGCCCTTGTCTTTGCCGCTAACCACTTGCTTTTGCCGCAATCCTTTGCTCTTGCCCTTTTCCCAAGCTCTTTCCCTTGCCCCTAAGCGCTTGCCATTGCGCCTAAGCCCTTGCCCCTACCCCTTATCCCTTGCCCCTGCCCCTAAGCTCTTTCCACTGCCCCTGCCACTAAGAACTTGCCCCTGTCACTGCCCCAGAGCCAATGTCCCTGGCCTGCCCCTAAGCCCTTGCCCCTGCCCCTGCCCCGAAGACATTGCCCCTGCCCCTAAGAACTTGCCCCTGCCGCTGCCCCTAAGCCCTTGCCCCTTCCCCTGCCACTAAGCCCTTGCCCTTGCCCCTGCCCCTAAATCCTTGCCCCTGCCCATAAGTCATTGCCCCTGCCGCTGCCCCAAAGCACTTGCCCTTGCCCTAAGCCCTTGCCCCTGCCCCTAAGCCCATGCACCTGTCACTGCCCCAGAGCCATTGCCCCTGCCCCTGCCTCTAAGCCCTTGCCCCTGACCCTGCCCCGAAGCCATTGCCCCTGCCCGTGCCCCTATGAAATTGCCCCTGCCTTACCGCTAAGCCCTTCCTGCCCCTGCCGCTGCCCCTAAGCTCTTGCCACTGCCCCTGTCCCTAAGCCTTTGCCACTACCCCTAAGCCCTTGCCCCTGTCCCTGCCACTGCTCCTAAGCCCTTGCGCCTGCCCCTAAGCCCTTGCCCCTGCCCCTGCCCCTAAGCCCTTGCCCTTACCCCTGCCCCTAAATCCTTGCCCCTGCCCATAAGTCATTGCCCCTGCCGCTGCCCCAAAGCACTTGCCCTTGCCCTAAGCCCTTGCCCCTGCCCCTAAGCCCATGCACCTGTCACTGCCCCAGAGCCATTGCCCCTGCCCCTGCCTCTAAGCCCTTGCCCCTGACCCTGCCCCGAAGCCATTGCCCCTGCCCGTGCCCCTATGAAATTGCCCCTGCCTTACCGCTAAGCCCTTCCTGCCCCTGCCGCTGCCCCTAAGCTCTTGCCACTGCCCCTGTCCCTAAGCCTTTGCCACTGCCCCTAAGCCCTTGCCCCTGTCCCTGCCACTGCCCCTAAGCCCTTGCGCCTGCCCCTAAGCCCTTGCCCCTGCCCCTGCCCCTAAGCCCTTGCCCTTGCACCTGTCGCTAAGCCCTGCCTCTGCCCCTGCCCCTAAGCCCTTGCCTTTGCCCCTGTCCAATCCCTTGCACCTTCCCCAGCCCCTAAGCCCTTGTCCCGGCCCCTGCCCCTTAACCCTTTCCCCTGTCCCTAAAACCTTGCCCCTAAACCCTTGCCCTTGCCCTTGCCCCTAAGCCTTTGCCTTTGCCCCTAAGCCCATGCCCCTGTCACTGCCCCAGAGACATTGTCCCTGGCCTGCCCCTAAGCCCTTGCCCCTGCCCCTGCCCCGAAGACATTGCCCCTGCCCCTAAGAACTTGCCCCTGCCGCTGCCCCTAAGCCCTTGCCCCTTCCCCTGCCGCTAAGCCCTTGCCCTTGCCCCTGCCCCTAAGCCATTGCCCCTGCCCTGCACCTAAGCCCATGCACTTGCCCCTAAGACTTGCCCCTGCCCCTGCCGCTAATCCCTTGCCCCTGACCCTAAGCCCTTGCCCCTGCCCCTGCCCCTAAGACCCTGCCCTTGCCCCTGCCCCTAAGCCCTTGCCCCTGCCCCTGCCCCTAAGCCCCTGCCCTTGCCCTTGCCCATAAGCCCATGTCCCTGCACCTGCCACTAAGCCCTTGCCCCCACCCTGCCACTAAGCACTTGCCCCTGCCACTCCCCTTAAGCCCTTGCCCCTCCCCCTGCCCCTAATCCCTTGCCCTTGCCCCAATCCCTTGCTCTTAACCTTGTCCTTAACCCTTGTCCTTTCCCCTAAGCCCTTGCCCTTACCCCTAAGACTTGCATCTGCCCCAGCCCCTAATCCCTTTCCCCTGCCCCTCCCCCTAAGTCCTTGCCCCTGCTCCTAATCCCCTGCCCCTGCCACTGCGCCCATGTCCCCCCACCTGCCACTAAGCCCTTTCCCCCACCCTGCCACTAAGCCCTTGCCCCTGCCCCTCCCTTTAAGCCCTTCCCCTGCCCCTGCCCCTAAGCCCTTGCCCCTTCCCCTGCCCCTAAACCCTTGCCCCTGCCCCTGCCCCTAAACCCTTGCCCCTAAACCCTTGACCTTGCCCCTGCCCCTAAACCCTTGCCCCTAAGACCTTGTCCTTGTCCGTAATCCCTTGCCCCTTCCCTAAGCCCTTGCCCTTGCCCCTAAGCCCTTGCACTTGCCCCTAAGCCCTTGTTCTTGCCCCTAAGCCCTTGCCCTTGCCCCTAAGCCCTTGCCCTTGCCCCTAAGCCCTTGTCTTTGCCGCTAACCACTTGCTTTTGCCACAATCCTTTGCTCTTGCCCTTTTCCCTAAGCTCTTGCCCTTGCCCCTAAGCCCTTGCCCCTGCCCCTTATCCCTTGCCCCTGCCCCTAAGCTCTTTCCACTGCCCCTGCCCCTAAGCCCATGCCCCTGTCACTGCCCCGAAGACATTGCCCCTGCCACTAAGAACTTGCCCCTGCCGCTGCCCCTAAGCCCTTGCCCCTTCCCCTGCCACTAAGCCCTTGCCCTTGCCCCTGCCCCTAAATCCTTGCCCCTGCCCATAATTCATTGCCCCTGCCGCTGCCCCAAAGCACATGCCCTTGCCCTAAGCCCTTGCCCCTGCCCCTAAGCCCATGCCCCTGTCACTGCCCCAGAGCCATTGCCCCTGCCCCTGCCTCTAAGCCCTTGCCCCTGACCCTGCCCCGAAGCCATTGCCCCTGCCCGTGCCCCTATGAAATTGCCCCTGCCTTACCGCTAAGCCCTTCCTGCCCCTGCCGCTGCCCCTAAGCTCTTGCCACTGCCCGTGCCCCTAAGTCCTTGCCACTGCCACTAAGCCCTTGCCCCTGTCCCTGCCACTGCCCCTAAGCCCTTGCGCCTGCCCCTAAGCCCTTGCCCCTGCCCCTACCCCTAAGCCCTTGCCCTTGCACCTGTCGCTAAGCCCTGCCTCTGCCCCTGCCCCTAAGCCCTTGCCTTTGCCCCTGTCCAATCCCTTGCACCTTCCCCAGCCCCTAAGCCCTTGCCCTGGCCCCTGCCCCTTAACCCTTTCCCCTGTCCCTAAAACCTTGCCCCTAAACCCTTGCCATTGCCCTTGCCCTTGCCCCTAAGCCTTTGCCTTGGACCCTAAGCCCTTGCCCTTGCCGCTAAGCTCTTGCCATTTCCCCTAACCCCTTGCCCTTCCAGAAGCCCTTGCCCCTAAGCCCTTGCCATTGCCCCTAAGCCCTTGTCCTGTCCCCTAAGTACTTGCGCTTGCACCTAAGCCCTTGCCCTAGCCCTTAAGCCCTTGCCCTTGCCCCTAAGCCTTTGCCATTGCCCCTAAGCACTTGCCCTTGCCCCTAAGTCCTTGCCCTTGCCCCTAAGCCCTTGCCCTTGCCATTAGCCCTTGCGCTTGCCCCTAAGCCCTTGACCCTGTCCATAAGCCCTTGCCCCTGACCCTGCCCTAAGCCCTTGCCCTTACCCCTGGTCCTAAGCCCTTGCCCCTGTCCCTGCCCCTAGGCCCTTGCCCTTACGCCTGCATCTAAGCCCTTGCCACTGCCCCTGCCCCTAAGCCCTTACCCCTTCCCTGCTCCTAAGCCCCTGCCTCTGCCCCTAAGCCACTGCCCCTACCTCTGCAACTAAGCCCCTGCCCCTGCCCCGGTCCCTAAGCCCATGTCCATGCCCCTGCCACTAAGCCCTTGCCCCCACCCTGCCATTATGCCCTTGCCCCTGCCCCTCCCCCTAAGCCTTTGCCCCTGCCCCTGCCCCTAAGTCCTTGCCCCTGCTCCTAATCCCCTGCCCCTGCCCCTGCGCCCATGTCCCTGCACCTGCCACTAAGCCCTTTCCCCCACCCTGCCACTAAGCCCTTGCCCCTGCCCCTCCCTTTAAGCCCTTCCCCTGCCCCTGCCCCTAAGCCCTTGCCCCTTCCCCTGCCCCTAAACCCTTGCCCCTGCCCCTGCCCCTAAACCCTTGCCCCTAAACCCTTGACCTTGCCCCTGCCCCTAAACCCTTGCCGCTAAGCCCTTGCCCTTGTCCCTAATCCCTTGCCCCTTCCCTAAGCCCTTGCCCTTGCCCCTAAGCCCTTGCACTTGCCCCTAAGCCCTTGTTCTTGCCCCTAAGCCCTTGCTCTTGCCCCTAAGCCCTTGCCCTTGCCCCTAAGCCCTTGTCTTTGCCGCTAACCACTTGCTTTTGCCGCAATCCTTTGCTCTTGCCCTTTTCCCTAACTCTTGCTCTTGCCCCTAAGCGCTTGCCATTGCCCCTAAGCCCTTCCCCCTAAGCCCTTGACCTTGCCCCTAAGCCCTTGCCCTTGCCCCTGCCCCTTATCCCTTGCCCCTGCCCCTAAGCTCTTTCCACTGCCCCTGCCCCTAAGCCCATGCCCCTGTCACTGACCCAGAGCCAATGTCCCTGGCCTGCCCCTAAGCCCTTGCCCCTGACCCAGCCCCGAAGACATTGCCCCTGCCCCTAAGAACTTGCCCCTGCCGCTGCCCCTAAACCCTTGCCCCTTCCCCTGCCACTAAGCCCTTGCCCTTGCCCCTGCCCCTAAATCCTTGCCCCTGCCCATATGTCATTGCCCCTGCCCCTGCCCCTAAGCACTTGCCATTGCCCTAAGCCCTTGCCCCTACCCCTAAGCCCATGCACCTGTCACTGCCCCAGAGCCATTGCCCCTGCCCCTGCCTCTAAGCCCTTGCCCCTGACCCTGCCCCAAAGCCATTGCCCCTGCCCGTGCCCCTATGAACTTGCCCCTGCCTTACCGCTAAGCCCTTCCTGCCCCTGCCACTGCCCCTAAGCTCTTGCCACTGCCCCTGCCCCTAAGCCCTTGCCACTGCCCTAAGCCCTTGCCCCTGTCCCTGCCACTGCCCCTAAGCCCTTGCTCCTGCCCCTAAGCCCTTGCCCCTGTCCCTGCCCCTAAGCCCTTGCCCTTGCACCTGTCGCTAAGCCCTGCCTCTGCCCCTGCCCCTAAGCCCTTACCTTTGCCCCTGTCCAATCCCTTGCCCCTTCCCCAGCCCCTAAGCCCTTGCCCCGGCCCCTGCCCCTTAACCCTTTCCCCTGTCCCTAAAACCTTGCCCCTAAACCCTTGCCCTTGCCCTTGCCCTTGCCCCTAAGCCTTTCCTTTGCACCAAAGCCCTTGCCCTTGCCGCTAAGCTCTTGCTATTTCCCCTAACCCCTTGCCCTTCCAGAAGCCCTTGCCCCTAAGCCCTTGCCCCTGCCCCTGCCCCTAATCCATTGTCCCTTCCCCTGCCCCTAAGCCCTTGCCCCTGCCCCTGCCCCGAAGCCCTTGCCCTTGCCCCTGCCCCTCAGTCCTTGCACCTGCCACTGCCCCTAAGCCTTTTTCCCTGCCACTAAGCCCTTGCCCCTCCCCTAAACCCTTGCCCCTGCCCGTAAACCTTTTCCCCCAAACCCTTGCCCCTGACCCTGCCCCTAAACCATTGCCCCTAAACCCTTGCCCTTGCCTCTGCCCCTAAATCCTTCCCCCTAAGCCACTGCCCTGGCCCCTAAGCCCTTGACCTTGCCTTAAGCCCTTTCCCTTGCCCTTAAGCCCTTGCCCTTGCACCTAAATCCTTGCCCTAGCCCCTAAGCCCATGCTCTTGCCCCTAAGCCCTTGCCCTTTACCCTACGCCCTTGCCCTTGCCCCTAAGCCCTTGCCCTTGCCCCTAAGCCCTTACCCTTGCCCTTAAGCCCCTGCCTCTGCCCCTAAGCCACTGCCCCTACCTCTGCCCCTAAGCCCCTGCTCCTGCCCCGGTCCCTAAGCCCATGTCCATGCCCCTGCCACTAAGCCCTTGCCCCCACCCTGCCATTATGCCCTTGCCCTTGCCCCTCCCCCTAAGCCCTTGCCCCTGCCCCTGCCCCTAAGTTTGTCCCTTCCCCTGCCCCTAAGCCCTAGCCCCTGCCCCTGCCCCTAAGACTTTACCCTTACCCCTGCCCCTAAGCTCTTGTCCCTGACCCTGCGCCTAAGCCCTTGCCCCTGCCCCGAAGCCCTTGCCCTTGCCCCTGCCCCTAAGTCCTTGCCCCTGCCACTGCCCCTAAGCCCTTTTCCCTGCCACTAAGCCCTTGCCCCTCCCCTAAACCCTTGCACCTGCCCCTGCCCCTAAACTTTTGCCCCTAAACCCTTGCCCCTGACCCTGCCCCTAAACCATTGCCCCTAAACCCTTGCCCTTGCCTCTGCCCCTAAACCCTTGCGCCTAAGCCACTGCCCTTGCCCCTAAGCCCTTGACCTTGCCTTAAGCCCTTGCCCTTGCACCTAAATCCTTTCCCTTGCCCCTAAACCGGTGCTCTTGCCCCTAAGCCCTTGCCCTTTCCCCTACGCCCTTGCCCTTGCCCCTAAGCCCTTGCCCCTAAGCCCTTACCCTTGCCCCTAACCCCTTGCCCTTGCCCCTAAGCCCTTGCCCTTGCTATAAGCCCTTGTGCTTGCCCCTAAGCCCTTGCCCCTGCCTCTAAGCCCTTGCCCCTGCCCTGCTCCTAAGCCCTTGCCCTTGCCCCTAAGACTTGCCCCTGCCCCTGCACCTAATCCCTTGCCCCTGCCCCTGCCCCTAAGCTCTTGCCCCTGCCCCCAAGCCCCTGCCCCTGCCCCTAAGCCCATGTCCCTGCACCTTCCACTAAGCCCTTGCCCCCACCCTGCCACTAAGCCCTTATCCCTGCCCCTCCCCTTAAGCCCTTGCCCCTTCCCCTGCCCCTAAGCCCTTGCCCTTTCCCCTGCCCCTAAGCCCTAGCCCCTGCCCTGCTCCTGCCCCTAAGCCTTTGCCCCTGCCCCTACCCCCAAACTCTTGCTCCTGCCCCTGCCCCTAATTCCTTGCCCCTGCCCCTGCCCCTAAGCCCTTGCCCCTGCCACTAATCCCTTGCCCCTCCCCTAAACCCTTGCCCCTGCCCCTGCCCCTTAACCCTTGTCCCTAAACCCTTGCCCCTAAACCCTTGCCGCTGCCCCTGCCCCTAAACCCTTGCCCCTAAACCCTTGCCCTTGCCGCTGCGCTTTACCCTTTCCCCTAAGCCCTTGCCCTTACCTCGGCCCTTAAACCCTTGCCCCTAAGCCCTTGCCCTTGCCCCTAAGCCACTGCCCTAGCCGCTAAGTCCCTGCCCTTGCCTTAAGCCCTTTCCCTTGCCCTTAAGCCCTTGCCCTTGCACCTAAATCCTTGCCCTAGCCCCTAAGCCCATGCTCTTGCCCCTAAGCCCTTGCCCTTTCCCCTACGCCCTTGCCCTTGCCCTAAACCCTTGACCTTGCCCCTAAGCCCTTACCCTTGCCCCTAAGCCTTTGCCTTTGCCCCTAAGCCCTTGCCCTTGCCATAAGCCCTTGTGCTTGCCCCTAAGCCCTTGCCCCTGCCCCTAAGCCCTTGCACTTGCCCCTAAGACTTGCCCCTGCCCCTGCCCCTAATCCCCTGCCCCTGCCCCTAAGCCCTTGCCCCTGCCCCTGCCGCTAAGCCCCTGCCCCTGCCCTTGCCCATAAGCCCATGTCCCTGCACCTGCCACTAATCCCTTCCCCCCACCCTGCCACTAAGCCCTTGCCCCTGCCCCTCCCATTAAGCCCTAGCCCCTGCCCCTGCCCCTAAGCCCTTGCCCCTTCCACTGCCCCAAAGCCCTTGCCCCTGCCTCTGCCCCGAAGACCTTGCCCTTGCCCCTGCCCCTAATTCCTTGCCCCTGCCCCAGCCCCTAAGCCTTGCCCCTGCCACTAAGCCCTTGCCCCTGCCCCTAAGTCCTTGCCCCTTCCCTGCCCCTAAGCCCTTGCCCCTTCCCCTGCCCCTAAGCCCTAGCCCCTGCCCCTGCCACTAAGCCTTTGCCCCTGCCCCTGCCCCTAAGCCCTTGCTTCTGCCCCTGCCCCAAAGCCCTTGCCCCTGCCCCTGCGCCTAAGCCCTTGCCCCTGCCCCTGCCGCTAAGCCTTTGCCCCTGCCACTGCCCCTAAGCCCTTGCCCCTGCCCCTGCCCCGAAGACCTTGCCCTTGCCCCTGCCCCTAATTCCTTGCCCCTGCCCCAGCCCCTAAGCCTTGCCCCTGCCCATGCCACTAAGCCCTTCCCCCCACCCTGCCACTAAGCCCTTGCCCCTGCCCCTCCCATTAAGCCCTTGCCCCTGCCCCTGCCCCTAAGCCCTTGCCCCTGCCCCTGCCCCGAAGCCCTTGTCCCTGCCACTAAGCCCTTTCCCCTCCCCTCAACCCTTGCCCCTGCCCCTGCCCCAAAACCCTTGCCCATAAACCTTTGAACCTCTCACTGCCCCTAATCCCTTTCCACTAAACTCTTGACCTTGCCCCTAAACCCTTGCCCTTGTCCTTGCCTCTAACCCTTTGCCCTTGCCCCTAAACCCTTGTCCTTGCCCCATAACCCTTGCCCTTGCCCTTGCCCCTAAACCCTTGCCCTTGCCCTTACCCTTGCCCCTAAAACCTTGCCCTTGCCCTTCCCTTACCGCTAAACCCTTGTCCTTGCCCTTGCCCTTGCTCTTGCCCTTAGCCCTAAACCTTTCCCTTGCCCTTACCCCTAAACCCTTGCCCTTGCCCTTACCCCTAAACCGTTACCTTTTGCCTTGATCTTTCCCTTGCCCTTACCCCTAAACCCTTGTCCTTGACCTTGCCCTTACCCCTAAAACCTTGCCCTTGTCCTTACCCCTAAACCCTTGCCCTTACACTTGCCCTTACCCTTAAACCCTTACCCTTGCCGTTATCCTTACTCTTACCCTTACCCTAAAACCTTACCCTAAACCCTTACACTAAACCTTTACCTCTACCCTTAGCCTTACCCTAAAACCTTACCCTAAACGTTACCTAAACCCCCAACGCCCAATCCCCTCCCCTAACCCCTAACCCTAACCCCTAACCTTTAACCCCTACCACCTACCCCCTACCACTTAACCCCCAACATGGATCCTACCTTCCTCGGGTCTTGGAGGTGCCACAGGTCAGTCTCTCCGAGGGTGGGCCATGATCTCTTTTCCTGAGTCTCTGGTGTGTCTCATGGCAATTCTTAGTATTTTAGCTATTTCTTTGTCTCTGTCGTGGTAGGGTCATCTATGTTGTGATACACCCACTGAGACACTTCTACCAAATCACTAAGATTGTTCCCTTCAAATGCTTCCCATTTCTTTTTCATGTCTGAGGCGGGCTGAGTAATAAAGGCAATACTTATTGCCCTCTTGTTCTCGGGGGCCTCTGGGTCCTTGGGGGTACAAAGAACACAGGCTTCCATCAGCCACTCTAAAAAGGCAGACAGTCAGGCAGGCAGGCAGGCAGGCAGACATTCTCTTGTAGGCGCCTGAAAATTCTCACTGACCTTAGAAAAATGCATAGGTTTCCTAGCTGTCCTGTGGAGGCCCTGCAAGAGAAGCTGGTGATACCTGGTTAAGCCCTCGGGACCTTACTGGGAGTTTGGGTCCCACATTATTCGTGGAGTGGCAAAAAGAGTTTCTCTCCAGTGGGGAGTGCCCACTGGCTGACCATCAGGTCTATTGACTGCTTTCTGGGCCTCTCTCTGGAAGGGCTCCCGTTCCTCTGTTGTGAACAGCACCTGGAAAAGTGGCTGGAACTTGTCTGAGGTGGGCTGATGCATGTGGAAAAGCTTGTCTAGCAAAGAAATCAGACCTTGTGGTTTGTCAGACGAGGGGGGTTGTTGATTCCAATTATGCAATCCCTGGAAGAAAAGGGGACATAGTCGCAAAGAGGGATGAGGGGGGTTTCCCCAGGTTTAGGGGCTGCTTGCCTTAAGCAGAGAATGCTGCTGCCCAGTGATCCTTCTGGGGGGTGGAGAGGACATGCCAGCCCTAGTGCACGTGTTGGGTGACTTTAAAAGGGGTGGTATTTCTCTCTCGGGCCCCCCATGAACTGATAGGCAGGCAGTGGTCAAAATGGGTCTTAAGCCAGCTCTCCCGCTCCCCGAGTCCTCCTGCAAAGTGGGATAAAGAGGACGGGGATGGGGAGGGGAGGGGAGGGGAGGGACGGCCTTCACCTTGGGGGCTTTAGGAACTTGGACGAGTTGTCTTTCCCGGTCATGACATGTTTCCTGAAATCTTGGGGGAAAAGAACCCATTCTGTTGGGGGAGGAAGTAAGTCTTTTATATATGATGGCTAATTAGTGCCCCATTCAAGTCACACATCAATTTTATTTATTTATTTATTTTTCTAACCCTAAACCTAACCCTCAACCCTAACCCTCAACCCTCAACCCTCAACCCCCAACCCCCAATCCCCAACACCCAACACCCAACCCCCATTAATTTTAGAGAACAAATCAGGGTTCCTGGTTGCCCAGAAACAGGTCTATGACTTCTGAGAAATAGGGGAAGGGAAAACGAGTCTAGCGTGGGCCCATCGGGGACTCCTTCTGCCCAATCACCTTTAAAACAATTGCGGAGTCTCCAGGCTTTCGGTTGAACCCACATGCTCTTCGTGAGTGCCTAGAGCAGGGGTCTTCAAACAACAGACTGCAGGCCACATAGGGACTGCCGAGGACATTGATCCTGTCCGCCGGGTGTTTGTGCCCCGTTTGTTGGTTTGTTTTTTAACTCCACAATTAGATGTGTGCAGTGTGTCTTGGAATTTGTTCTTAGTTTTTTTTTTAAACTGTAGTCTGGCCCTCCAACGGGTGGAGGGACAGAGAACTGGTGCCGGTTTAAGGAGTTTAAGGACCCCTGGCCTAGAGTAATCAGAAATCCCCTAGTTCTGGGGAGAGCCCTCCTGTACAGGTGGTCTCCTTTCTATGCAGGCCCAGACAGTGGCAGTCGGAGCTCGGTGCACCTTGAAATGTTGTAGCCACTGTCCATTCCCAGAAAAGAACAACTCACACCGTCAGCAAGTTCAACAGAAAAAGTTTTATTTCCTGAGCAGGCTCCGTCAGCCCTCTTGAGAGGAGTCTGAGCAGCCCCGAGTCGAATTTCCCAAGGGTTTTAAAACTTTTGCAATGTGCATGTGTGCAAGCAGGCAGAGTGAGAAGCGGGGTATTAGGGTTAGCCATTCTTAGTTGAACCAAAATGGCTCTGGTCGTTCTCGCAAGCCTTCTGAACATCCATTTCCTCCGTGACATTCCCTTGGGCGATATCTGCACAGCCTACCTCCCTAATATCAGCTAGTTGATTTACACTTCCTAGCTACTTAAGTTTCTTTTCATGGTGGCTTCTGTGAACCCCAAGTGGCTTCACTCTTGTCAAAGCTGTTTCAGCTTTTCCCAGAGATCCTACACTGTCGCCATTGTAGCCGAGAAGTAACAGGGTCTGTGACCCTGGCCAAGATGGCACCCACCAGTCCAAACATGTGGAAGGGCGCTGCCTAGGGAGCTGGGTGAAGAGGCCTGGGAGTTAGCCCTGCCTGGTCCCGGGAGCCAAAAGTTTCCCTTTCCCCTCCATTCTCTTTGCCTTTCTCCTGATTTTTCAAACAAGCTGCTCTAGCCCTCTAACGCCAAGCACAAAATTGTCATAATTCTTAATGAAAACGTATCTGGTACCCAAATTATAAATGTGACTACTTGGTCACATTTCAAAAACACTGAAAATTTTATGCTTTTAAAATATATTTTGAATGCCATATATATTGATAAGTATGAAAGTAAAGAATAAAAACCAAAAAAAAAAAAATATCCTGGATTTAAAAGCTGAGGCGTTATAGGGCTAGTGTTCTTCCAGTTTAGGTTTGTTCCTTGTTACAGACTGGTTTTCCGTTGCCCACGCTTATGCCAAAGGCGTTCGGAAGCCTAGGCGGAGTCACTGTTACCTTTAGGCTTTCAGTGATGCTGCTTCAGGCACTTTTGGGGACAGCTCTTAACTTAATACACAGTTCCTCTGCCATGATGTTCCAGCCAGAAATTTCCGTTTCCCTGAAGGTTCCCTGAGCTGCCACGTGTCCCTTCCCTTTAGAGATTTGAGCGTCAGCCCTGCCAGCATACGTCTTGGAGGGCCTTGGGGCCATCCCAAGCAGTGGTCCTCCTAGACTGTAGTCCAGAAAAATGGTTGGACCTAAAGGTCGCCCTCGGCGACTGGTCCTTGACCCCATCCCTCGGGCTGACGCATGAGATTCAGGGCAACCCAGGGGTGCGCTCTCAAGTGGGGGTTATTGACCTGGAGGCAGCAAGCTCTCAATCGCCTCCTTGTTTTGTGCTTTCTAGATGGGACTTAGCAGCTTGATGCTCAGGAATTGCCCCCTTGAATGAATCCTGTCCAATTGGGATAGAGTTGATATAGAGAGGCTGGGCAAAAAAAAGCTGATAGATTCACTTTGCAACTCTATTTGGCCACAGCATCGTTTTGAGAAAAGAGAATGGTGGGCAGAGAATGGTACACTTTCCCTTCCAACCGTGATTCACCGGGAACAGTTCGGTAGAGTGCAGGGAAAGTGGGCGGAGATGCCAGAACTTAGAGCATTTCTCCTCTCGAGGAGCAGTAGGAGAATTTCATCCCCAGTGCACCAAGGAATCCCTAAGGCAGGCGTCCTCAAACTGTGGTCCGTGGGGCACATGTGGCGCGATGCCTTTTATCCCACCCTCAGGGTGTTTTTGCTGCCACTGCCTGTCCTGCTTAGAAGCCGACTCGTGCAGTGTGCATAGGAATTTGTTCATAGGTTTTTTGAAAACCATAGTCTGGCCCTCCAACGGTCGGAGGGACAATGAACTGGGCCCCTGTGTAAACAATTTGAGGACCACTGCGCTAAGGGATCCTGCACTTCAGGTCACTATTCTCCCAGCCCTGAACCCTCCCTCAATATTCTAGCCCTAGTAGAGGCACCAGGGGCATTTGGTCCCCGGATAATGTACAAGCCTTTTACTCAGATGGAACCTGAGAAAATTAAAAATGACACAGGCAGTTACTCTACTTTTGCTCCCTGTTGACTCCGCCTGTAGTATCCCAATATTACAAATTAACCCTATAACGCCGAGCGTGACCTTTCCCTAACATTTATTCAAATGAATATAAATGTATGTATATTGATAACTATGAAAGTAATGAATAAAAACGAAATTTTTTTTGGCCCAAAAATTTAAGTGAGGCGTTATAGGGTTAAAAAGAAGGATGGTTCTTATCAGAGGAGCCAATGCCTTAGGATCATAAGTGAAGCTGTGATCCCACTGCACCCAGTAGTGCCCAAACCCTGGAACCCCCTAGGGGAAATTGTGAATGCTTTTACCCCCATGCCGGTACTTAGAATGAACAAACACACATGCCTGATAATCCTAATATTTTTACTTACTTCCTGTGATACTCACCTACTTTCAAGGGCACTCCCACCTCACAATCCTAGCCTTGTCTCATTTAACTGTTCACCCTTTTGTGCGTTTGTTGGTTTTCCCAGAAGTTCTCAAGTTACCAAGGCCCCTAATCCAAGTGTGCCAGCTCCAGGACAACCATCTCCTGGACCACTTCAACCTTATCCATCTTAGCGCTGAATGGACAAGCCCTCCCAGCAGAGCAGGAAGGGTGTGTACCCAAAGCCCCACTTCGCCCCTTTAACAAGCAGGAAGTAGCGAGAGATGTCGTCGCCCAGTACCCCAAAGATTTGGGTCCATATCTCTTCAGGGTGGAAATGTTAGGTAGCTAGCATAGGGACTGGGCTGTTCATTACACATGCTCAGAGGGCCCAGTTAGCGGCCCAGGAAGGATTGGCACACTGTGTGTGCTCAGAGGTCCAGGTTTCCGGCCAGGAAGGGCAGGTCCACCTGGGTGGGCACTGCACCTGCATCGACCCACCTAGGACAAGTATATTCAATTCAGCCACTGAGATCGACCAGGGTTGCCCACCATACCTCGCTAACTCTCGTAAACCTCACTTGGATCACAAACAGGCCTTGGCGTGAATTCTTTCTCACGCAGAACCAAGGACCGAGGGATATCTGTCCCCAGAGATATCTGACCAACCCAGGAAAGCTCTTTGGAGGAAGCAGGAGTTGACGTGAGTGGATTGTGGATACTATTCAGATGCATGGCTTTCTTCTTGGAGGGTTTTTAGTCTCGGCTGACAGGATTGGAGGAGGTAGTATGTCTGGATCACATAGTATCCATGTCCACAAATGAGCTGCCCATTCCAAAGTCCTGACAGTGCCTTTGGAAAACACTGTGCTTTGGAATGTCACTCCTTGGAGATGGCAGTGGAAGGGACTGTGACCCAGGTATGCTGCCCCTTACTCCCAGTTGCCGGTTTCTGGATCCTGTTTATATCTCTCACAGGATCAGTTAGTGGGCTTGTTGTCTGCCTCAGGCTTTGTTCACCAAGGTCCTCCAGCTAGGTGGTGGTGTGTGTGCATGAGCAGAGGCTTCCTGCCAATCCCCCATGAGTTATACAGCTCCCCTGGTGTGAGCTACATGAAAGAGGTGCCCCAGACAGCAGGACTACCCAGGACGTTGGGCCCTGCAGGAACCGGAGGGCCATTCCCCCTGTGGAATGACCTCAGAGCTGCGCCTCTCTCACTGTCCAGCTGCCGGGGCTGTGGACCCTAAGTTTCATGCCTCACACAGGAATAGACACAGGGTGAGGCGACTGCAGCACCTGCTTTTGCTGGTCTAATCCAGCCTGAGATCATCCTAGCATCAGCCCTCTGCCAGGGTCTTTTTTCTCTCTCCTTTTGTAGAGGTTCATACAACAATAACCACAATACGTGCAAACAGCACTGATATAAGGCACATTTGTACATTCATTGCCCTCATTATTCTCAAAATATCTTCTCTCACCCAAGCCCGTGGCCTAAGCTCCTCATTCACTCCACCCCCATTCTCACTACCCCTCCCTCATAAATCCTTCATCACTAACGAATTATTATTTTATCATATCTTGCACTGTCTGATGTCCCTCTTCGACCCCTTTCTTTTGAGGTTTTATGTAGATCCTTGTCATCGGTTCCCTGGTGCCAGCCTACCCTCCCTCCACCCTCCCAGCATCCCCATTCATAACACTGGTCCTAAAGGGCTCATCCACCTTGAATTCCCTGTGTTTCTAGTTCCTATCTGTACCAGTGTACATTCTCTGTTCTAGCCAGATTTGAAAGTTATAATTGGGATCTTGATAGTGAGGGTAGAGGAAGCATTGACGAGCTAGAGGAAAGTTGTGTTTCATCACTGCTGTCTAGTACTCTGTGTAGGCTTGTCTTCTCCCTGAGACCTTTCTTAAGGGAATGTCCAGTGGACTGCAAATGGGCTTTGGCTTTCTACCCAGCATTCCCCTCTCATTGGCAATGATGAGATTTTTTTGTGCTGATGATGCCTGATCCCTTTGAAACCTCGTAATCGTACAGGCTGGTATGCTTATTCCATGTGGGCTCTGTTGTTTCTGAGCTACATGGCCGCTTGCTTACCCTTCAAGCCTTTAAGAACTCAGATGCCATATCTTTTGATAGCAGGGCACCATCAGCTTTCTTGACCACATTTGCATATTAACCGCTTAGACTTCAGGGAACTTGTCAGGAAGTTGAGCATCATAGAATGCCAATGTAATAGAACAAAGTATTCTTGCAATGAGACAGTCCTTGAGTGGAGGCCCAAAGGCCATCTGCTACCTTAATAGGAATCCTATAAAGATATGGACATAGGTGTATTTCCCCATGCTCACAGATAAATATATTTACATCTGTTCGTGCCTTTCTTTACACCTCTATAACTGGCCCGTGCTTCCTAGGTCTCTCTGCTGTTCCCTTTCATTTCCCTCTTGTGCCCACTGCCATGCTCAGTCTTCATTTGGGTTTCAGTAAATCCTCTTGATTCCTTTACCCTTGATCACGCCCTACCAGGATTACTACATCGCCCTCACCACGGATTTGCATCCACTTGTTGTTCCCTCGTCTCTGGGTTTCTTGACACCACTCCCTTTCCCCCCAAATCCCTCTTTCCCGTGGCCCTCCCCCTTAGCGTTGGTCCCCTTTTTCTCTCCTGCAGGTTGTGCATCCAGCATCTCTTTTTAGACATACAGTAAACAGGTAATAACATGCACACACACAAGACAGAGCAACAGCAATCACCAACAGAAAGAAAACAGCCAAAATCCAATGACCATAAACGAAAACACAACTCATCAAGAAAGGAAAGCTCGTAGGTAGTTCACGGACTGTTTGTCAGCCCTTAGGAGTGTTTTACAGTCCAGTCTGTGCGGGCACCAAGTCCTGCCCCCAAAGTCATCCTTTGACATTCCCTGGGGACCTTGCTGCTCCACTTCCTTGCTCTTCTGCTGCACGCCCTTAGTGCTATGCCTCGGTGTGGCGAGATCCGTTCCCGCACTGTGTCTCCAGTGTTGTCCCTTCTAGGGCTATGGGTCTTTGAGGGACGTCATGCCTCATCTTGGGCTGGCCATGTGGTCTTCTGTGTGGACTGTCTTCTCTGCATGGGAACATCATCCTCAAGGCCTGGTGGGCCAGGATGTGCTTCACTCTCCCCTCCTTCCCCTTCGTCTGCTCCGTGTGTTCCCATCAGTTATGTGCCTCTCCCAGAGCTGCAGATTCGGTGCCATCCTATGAAAAAACATATTCGGGCAGGGGAGTGGGGCTCATGGGGAGGGAGGATCTGCTCAGATCTTTTGAGGGTCCAGGAGAGAGTGACTGCTCAGCTGGGCACAGGCATGTGGGGCTCCGAGCTCTGGCTCCAGACACTGGTTGGGAATGTGGCTTTGTTGTTAACCAGTTGTGTTCCTGTGGGTCAGTACCTGTGTCTTTTTGAGGGAGTTTTCTCATCTGGAAAGTAAAGGTATTCCATGGTCTAGTGTCCCATGTCACTAAGTGATCAAGAGGGGTTAACCCGAACCTGATTCAAACCATGTGCACATGTCAGGCGAATTCTAGATCTGGGGTGGCTATTCAGAGCCCAGGACAATGATAATGTCCAAGAGGTGATATAGGTGGCTTCGTATTGAAACGGGAAGCCCACTGTGGAGGTTTTGTCCTTCCGCTGATGGCCACCTCAACTCCTGCTAAAAGAGTTTCACTGGCTCAACAGCCGAGCCGGGAGCCAGTGCCATGAAAACCATGTGGCTAACTGGGACATAGGGCAGAGAGACATTTTTTACCTCGATGGCTTGGGAAGCCCCCCAATCTCCATGCAAACCTTCTGGTGTGAGTTATCTTTGGAAGCAATCATAGGCTGACAGTAATTCCCATCTTTCCTTTGACAATGTGCCCGTTCTCTTTTTTGAACCTGAGAAGATGGGCCCTGTGTCCTCCAACACATTTCCTGGCAGTCCCCCGACTTGGACAGTTAGCACGGATCCTGGGGGCCAGTGAAACAGAGCCCTGAGACATTCCTTCAGCTTCCTCATGTGTTATTGTCTCTCGCTTGGGTTTTTCTAGGCGAGGACGAGGCCCATCTGCTCTAGTGGAGGTTTGTCCGTCTCTCCTGGGGTTTTCAATGCAGGCAGGCAGCGGTCACATTGGGTCTTACGCCAGCTCTGCCACTCCCCGAGTCCTCCTGCAAAGTGGGATAAAGACTACGTTGATGGGGAGGGACGGCCTCCACCTTGGTGGCTTTAGGAACTGGACCGGTTGTCTTTCCCGGTTATGCCATGTTTCCTGAAATCTTGGGGGAAAGAACCCAGTCTTTTGGGGGAGGTATTAAGTTTTAAAGGAGACCTCCTTAAACTCTTTCCCGGCATTCTACAGAACTGTTCCCGGTGAATCACGGTTGGAAGGGAAAGCGTACCATTCTCTGCTCCACACAGGGGGCCAGTTCATTGTCTCTCCGACCGTTGGAGGGCCAGACTATGGTTTTCAAAGAACCTATGAAAAAAATTCCTATGCACACTGCACGAGTCGGCTGCTTAGCAGGACAGGCAGTGGCAGCAAAAACACCCCGAGGGTGGGATAAATGGCATCGCGCCACATGTGCCCAATGGACCACAGTTTGAGGACGCCTGCCTTAGGGGTTCCTGGGTGCACTGGGGATGAAAGTCTCCTACAGCTCCTCGAGAGGAGAAAAGCTCTAAGTTCTGGCATCTCCGCCCACTTTCCCTGCACTCTACCGAACTGTTCCTGGTGAATCACGGTTGGAAGGGAAAGCGTAGCCTCTCTCAAAACGATACTGTGGCCAAATAGTGTTGCAAAGTGAATCTATCAGCTTTTGTTGCCCAGCCTCTCTGTATCAACTCTATCCCAAATGGACAGGATTCATGCAAGGGGGCAATTCCTGAGCATCACGCTGCTAAGTCCCATCCAGAAAGCACAAAACAAGGAGGCGATTGAGAGCTTGCTGCCTACAGGTCAATAACCCCCACTTGAGAGCGCACCCCTGAGTTGCCCTGAACCTCATGCCTCAGCCTGAGGGAAGGGGTCAATGACCAGTCGCCGAGGGCGACCTTTAGTTCCAACCATTTTTCTGGACAACAGGCTAGGAGGACCACTGCTTGGGATGGCCCAAGGCCCTCCAAGACGCCTGCTGGCGGGGCTGACGCTCATATCTCTGAAGGGAAGGGACATGTGGCAGCTCAGGGAATCTTAATGGAAATTGGAATTTCTGGCTGGAACATCATGGCAGAGGAGCTGTGTATTAAGTTAAGAGCTGTCCCCAAAAGTGCCTGAAGCAGCATCACTGAAAGCCTAAAGGTAACAGTGACTCCGCCTATGCTTCCGAACGACATTGGCCTAAGTGTGGGCAACGGAAAACCAGCCTGTAACAAGGAACAAACCTAAACTGGAAGAACACTAGCCCTATAACGCCTCAGGTTTTAAATTCAGGAAATTTTTTTTGGTTTTTATTCTTTACTTTCATACTTATCAATATATGGCATTCAAAATATATTTTAAAAGCATAAAATTTTCAGTGTTTTTGAAATGTGACCAAATTGTCACATTTATAATTTGGGTACCAGATACGTTTTCCTTAAGAATTATGACAATTTTGTGCTTGGTGTTATAGGGCTAGAGCAGCTTTTTTGAAAAACCAGGAGAAAGGCAAAGAGAATGGAGGGGAAAGGGAAACTTTTGGCTCCCGGGACAAGGCAGGGCTAACTCCCAGGCCTCTTCACCCAGTTCTCTAGGCAGCGCCCTTCCACATGTTTGGACTGGTGGGTGCCATCTTGGCCATGGTCACAGACCCTCTTACATCTCGGCTACAATGGCGACTGTGTAGGATCTCTGGGAAAAGCTGAAACAGCTTTGACAAGAGAGAAGCCATTTGGGGCTGACAGAAGCCACCATGAAAAGAAAATAAAGTAGCTAGCAAGTGTAAATCAATTAGCTGATATTGGGGAGGTAGGCTGTGCAGACGTCGCCCAAGGGAATGTCACGGACAAAATGGATGTTCAGAGGGTTGCGAGAACGAACAGAGCAGTTTTGGTTCAACTAAGAATGGCTAACCCTAATACCCCGCTTCTCACTCTGCCTGCTTGCACACATGCACATTGCAAAAGTTTTAAAACCCTTGGGAAATTCGACTCGGGGCTACTCAGACACCTCTCAAGAGGGCTGACGGAACCTGCCTATCAGTTCATTGGGTGCCAGAGAGAGAGAAATACCACCCCTTTTAAAGTCACCCCCCAACACGTGCACTAGGGCTGGCATGTCCTCTCCACCCCCCAAAAGGATCACGGGGCAACAGCATTCTCTGCTTAAGGTAAGCAGCCCCAACACCTGGGGAAACCCCCCGAGTCCCTCTTTGGGTCTATGTCCCCTTTTTTTCCAGGGATTGTATAATTGGAATAAACAAAACCCCCCGGTCTGACAAACCACAAGAACTGATTTATGTGCTAGACTAGCTTTTCCACATGCATCAGCCCACCTCAGACAAGTGCCAGCCACTTCTCCAGGTGCTGTTCACAACAGAGGAACGGGAGCCCTTCCAGAGAGAGGCCCAGAAAGCAGTCAATAGACCTGATGGTCAGCCAGCGGGCACTCCCCACTGGACAGAAACTCTTTTTGCCACTCCACGAATATTGTGGGACATAACTCCCAGTAAGGCACCGAGGGCTTAAACAGGTATCACCAGTTTCTCTTGCAGGGCCTCCACGGGACAGCTAGGAAACCTATGCATTTTTCTAAGGTCAGTGAGAATTTTCAGGCGCCTACAAGAGAATGTCTGCCTGCCTGCCTGCCTGACTGTCTGCCTTTTTAGAGTGGCTGATGGAAGCCTGTGTTCTTTGTACCTCCAAGGACCCAGAGGCCCCCGAAAACATGAGGGCAATAAGTATTGCCTTTATTACTCAGCCCGCATCAGACATGAAAAAAAAATGGGAAGCATTTAAAGGGAACAATCTTAGTGATTTGGTAGAAGTGTCTTAGTGGGGGTATCACAACACAGATGACCCTACCACGACAGAAACAAACAAATAGCTAAAATACTAGGAATTGCCATGAGACACACCAGAGACTCAGGAAAAGAGATCTTGGCCCACTCACGGAGAGACTGACCTGTGGCACCGCCAAGCCCCGAGGAAGGAAGGATCCAGGTGCCTATTACAGAAGAGACAGACATTGGAAAAAAGCACTGCATTGAAAACCCCAGGAGAGACGGACAAACCTACACTAGAGAGGACGGGCCTCAGCCTCGCCTAGAAAAACCCAAGCGAGATACAATAATGCTTGAGGAAGCTGAAGGAATGTCTCAGGGCTCTGTTTCACTGGCCCCCAGGATCCCGTGCTAACTGTCCAAGTCGGGGGCCAGCCAGGAAATGTCTTGGAGGACACAGGGTCCATCTTCTCTGGTTTAAAAAAGAGAACAGGCACATTGTCAAAGGAAAGATGGGAATCACTGTCAGCCTATGAGTGCTTCCAAGGACAACTCACACCAGATGGTTTGCATGGAGATTGGGGGGCTTCCCAAGCCATCGAGGTAAAAAATGTCCCAGTTAGCCACATGGTTTTTATGGCACTGGCTCCCGGCTCAGCTGTTGAGCCAGTGAAACTCTTTTAGCAGGAGTTGAGGTGGCCATCAGTGGAAGGACAAAACCTCCACAGTGGGCTTCCCGTTTCAATACGAAGCCACCTATATAACCTCTTGGACATTATCAATGTCCTGGGCTCTGAATCGCCACCCCAGATCTAGAATGCGCTTGACATATGCACATGGTTTGAATCAGGTGCGGGTTAACCCCTCTCGATCACTTAGTGACATGGGACACTAGACCATGGAATACCTTTACTTTCCAGATGAGAAAACTCCCTCAAAAAGACACACGTACTGACCCACAGGAACACAACTGGTTAACAACAAAGCCACATTCCCAACCAGTGTCTGGAGCCAGAGCTCGGAGCCCCACATGCCTCTGCCCAGCTGAGCAGTCACTCTCTCCTGGACCCTCAAAAGGTCTGAGCAGATCTTCCCCGGCCCAGGTGCCCCCCTCCCCCACCCGAATATGTTTTTTCATAGAATGGCACCGAATCTGCAGCTCTGGGAGAGGGACATAGCTAATGGGAGCACACGGAGCAGACGAGGGGGGGTGTAGGGGAGAGTGGAGCACATCCTGGCCCACCAGGCCTTGAGGATGATGTTCCCATGCAGAGAAGACAGTCCACACAGAAGACCACATGGCCAGCCCAAGATGAGACAAGACGTCCCTCAAAGACCCATAGCCCTAGAAGGGACAACACTGGAGACACAGTGCGGGAACGGATCCCGCCACACCGAGGCATAGCACTAAGGGGGTGCAGCAGAAGAGCAAGGAAGTGGAGCAGCAAGGTCCTCAGGGAATGCCAAAGGAGGACTTTGGGGGCAGGACTTGGTGCCCGCACAGACTGGACTGGAAAACACTCCTAAGGGCCGACAAACAGTCCGTGAACTACCTACGAGCTTTCCTTTCTTGATGAGTTGTGTTTTCGTTTATGGTCATTGGATTTTGGCTGTTTTCTTTCTGTTGGTGCTTGCTATTGCTCTGTTTTGTGTTTGTGCATGTTATTACCTCTCCTGTATGTCTAAAAAGAGATGCTGGATGCACAATCTGCAGGAGAGAAAAAGGGGAGCAACGCTTTGGGGGAGGGACACGGGAAAGAGGGAGTTGGGGGGAAAGGAAGTGGTGTCAAGAAACCCAGAGACGAGGGAACAACAAGTGGATGCAAATCCGTGGTGAGGGCGATGTAGGAATCCTGGTAGGGCGTGATCAAGGGCAAAGGAACCAAGGGGATTTACTGAAACCCAAATGAAGCCTGAGCATGGCAGTGGGCACAAGAGGGAAATGAAATAGCAGAGCGACCTAGGAAGCACGGGCCAGTTATTGAGGTCTAAAGAAAGGCACGAACAGATGTAAATATATTTATCTGTGAGCATGGGGAAATACACCTATGTCCATATCTTTATAGGATTCCTATTAAGGTAGCAGATGGCATTTGGGCCTCCACTCAAGGACTCTCTCAATGCAAGAATACTTTGTTCTATTACATTGGCATTCTATGATGCTCACCTTCCAGACACGTTCCCTGAAGTCTAAGCGGTTGCATAAGCAAATGTGGTCAAGAAATTTGATGGTGTCCTGCTACCAAAAGATATGGCGTCTGAGGTCTTAAAGGCTTGAAGGGTAAGCAAGCGGCCATGTAGCTCAGAAACAACAGAGCCCACATGGAATAAGCATACCAGCCTGTGCGATCACGAGGTTTCAAAGGGATCAGGCATCATCCGCAAAAAAAAATCTCATCATTGCGAATGGGTGGGGAATGTTGGGTAGAGAGCCAAAGCCCATTTGTAGTCCACTGGACATTCCCTTAAGAAAGGTCTCAGTGAGGAGAAAAGCCTACACAGAGTACTAGACAGCAATGATGAAACACAATTTTCCTCTAGCTCCTCAATGCTTCCTCTGCCCTCACTATCAAGATCCCAATTATAACTTTCTAATCTGGCTAGAACAGAGAATGTACACTGGGACAGATAGGAACTAGAAACACAGGGAATACAAGGTGGATGAGCCCTGTAGGACAGGTGTTATGAATGGGGATGCTGGGAGGCTGGAGGGAGGGTATGCTGGCATTCTGGCAGGCAGGCAGGCCGGCAGGCATTCTCGAAAGCAGGCAGGCAGTTTCGCAGGCAGGCAGGCAGGCAGTCATTCTCGCAGGCGGCAGGCAGGCATTCGCGCAGGCAAGCAGGGAGGCAGGCAAGAAGGCAGGCATTCTCTCAGGCAGGTAGGCAGGCAGGCCGACAGGCATTCTCGCAGGCAAGCAGGTAGGCAAGCAGGCATTCTCGCAGGCAGGCAGCCAGGCAGGCATTCTCACAGGCAGGCAGGCAGGCAGGCATTCTCGCAGGCAGGCAGGCAGGCAGGCATTCTCGCAGGCAGGCATGCAGACACGCATGCAGGCAGGCAGGCATTCTCGCAGGCAGACAGGAAAGCAGGAAGGAAGGCATTATAGCAGGCAGGCAGGCGGGCAGGTAGGCAGGCCGGCAGGCAGGCATTCTCGCAGACAGACAGGCAGGCAGGCATTCTCACAGGCAGGCAGGCAGGCAGGCATTCTCGCAGGCAGGCATTCAAGCAAGCAGACAGGCAACAGGCAGGAAGGCATTCTCGCAGTCACGCAGGCAGGCAGGCCGGCAGGCCGGCAGGCATTTTCGCAGGTAGGCATTCTCACAGGCAGGCATTCTAGCGGGCAAGCATTCTTGCAGGCAGGCAGGCAGGCAGGCATTCTAGGAGGCAGGCAGGCAGACATACATGCAGGCAGGCAGGCATTCTCGCAGGCAGACAGGCAGGCAGGCAGGCAGGCATTCTGGCAGGCAGGCAGGTAGGCAGGCATTCTCGCACGCAGTAAGGTAGGCAGGCAGGCAGGCACACATTCTCACAGGCTGGCAGGCAGGCAGGCATTCTCAAAGGTAGCCAGGCAGGCATTCTCGCAAGCAGGCAGGCAGGCAGGCATTCTCGCAGGCAGGCAGGCAGGCAGGCAGGTAGGCATTCTCGCAGGCAGGCAGGCAGGCAGGCATTCTCGCAGGCAGGCAGGCATTCTCGCAGGTAGGAAGGCTGGCAGGCATTCTCACAGGCAGGCAGGCAGGCATGTAGGCAGGCATTCTCGCAGGCAGGCAGGCAGGCAGGCATGCAGACACGCAGGCAGGCAGGCAGGCATTCTCGCAGGCAGACAGGAAGGCAGGAAGGAAGGCATTCTAGCAGGCAGGCCGGCAGGCAGGCATTCTCACATGCAGGCAGGCAGGCATTCTCGCAGGCAGGCAGGCAGGCAGGCATTCTAACAGGCAGGCAGGCAGACACGCATGCATGCAGGCAGGCATTCTAGCAGGCAGACAGGGAACAGGCAGGAAGGCATTCTCGCAGTCATGCAGGCAGGCAGGCCGGCAGGCCGGCAGGCATTTTCGCAGGTAGGCATTCTCGCAGGCAGGCATTCTAGCGGGCAGGCATTCTCGCAGGCAGGCAGGCAGGCAGGCATTCTAGGAGGCAGGCAGGCAGACATACATGCAGGCAGGCAGGCATTCTCGCAGGCAGACAGGCATGCAGGCAGGCAGGCATTCTGGCAGGCAGGAAGGCAGGCAGGCATTCTCGCAGGCAGGCAGGCAGGCAGGCAGGCAGGCAGGCAGGAATTCAAGTAGGCAGGCAGGCAGGCAGGCATTCTCACAGGCAGGCAGACAGGCAGGCAGGAAAGCAGGCATTCTCTCAGGTAGGCAGGCAGTCATTCTCACAGGCAGGCAGGCAGGCAGGCATTCTCACAGGCAGGCAGGCACGCAGGCAGGCCGGCAGGCATTTTACTTGCCTGACTGCCTGCGAGCCGGCCTGCCTGCTAGCCTTCCTTCCTGCCTGCCTGCCTGCCTACCTGCCTGCCTGCCTGCCTACCTGCCTGCCAGCCTGCAAGCTTGCTTGCCTGCTTACTTGCCTGACTGCCTGCGAGCCGGCCTTCCTGCTAGCCTTCCTTCCTGCCTTCCTGCCTGCCTACCTGCCTGCATAACTGCCTGCCTGCATGCGAGCCTGCGAGCTTGCTTGCCTGCTTGCCTGCCTGCCTACCTGCCTGCGGCCTGCCTCCCTGCATGCGAGCCTGCGAGTTTGCTTGTCTGCCTGCCTGCCTGCGAAACTTTCTGCCTACCTGCCTGCGAGCCTGCCTGCCTGCTTGCCAGCGAGCCTGCCTGGTGCGAGCCTGCCTGCCTGCCTACCTGCCTGCCTGCCTGTATTCCTGGCTGCCTCCCTGCCTGCCTGCCTGCCTGCCTGCCTGCCTGCGAGCCTGCGAGCTTGCTTGCTTGCCTGCCTGCCTGCCTGAGAACCTTCCTGCCTACCTGCCTGCGAGCCTACCTGCCTGCCTGCCAGCGAGCCTGCCTGCCTGACTGCATGCCTACCTGCCTGCATGCCTGACTGCCTGCCTGCCTGCCATTGAGACTGCGAGCATGCTTGCCTGCCTGCCTGCCTTCCTGCGAGCCTGCCTGCCTGCTAGCATTCCTGCATGCCTGCCTGCCTGCGAGCCTGCCTCCCTGCGAGCCTGCCTGCGAGCCTGCCTGCCTGCCTGCCTGCCTGTGAGCCTGCCTGCCTGCGAGCCTTCCTGCCTGCCTGCCTGCCTGCCTGCCTGCCTGCGAGCCTGCGAGCTTGCGAGCTTGCTTGACTGCTTGCCTGCCTGCCTGCCTGCCTGCCTGCCTGCCTGCCTGCCTGCGAGCCTGCCTGACTGCCTGCGAGCCTGCCTGCCTGCGAGCATGCAAGCCGTCCTGCCTGCCTGCCTGCCTGCCTGCCTGCGAGCCTGCCTGCCTGCCTGCGAGCCTGCGAGCTTGCTTGACTGCTTGCCTGCCTGCC
Source organism: Tenrec ecaudatus (assembly GCF_050624435.1). Classification (NCBI taxonomy): domain Eukaryota; kingdom Metazoa; phylum Chordata; class Mammalia; order Afrosoricida; family Tenrecidae; genus Tenrec; species Tenrec ecaudatus. Next base: position 897,480 of record NW_027457635.1, on the reverse strand, counting down.
TGCGAACCTGCCTGCCTGCGAACCTGCCTGCCTGCGGCCTGCCTGCCTGCCTGCGAGCCTGCGAGCTTGCTGCCTGCCTGCCTGCCTGCGAGCCTGTCGGCCTGCCTGCCTGCCTGCCTGCCTGCCTGTCTGGGAGCCTGCCTGTCTTCCTGGGAGCCTGCCTGCCTGCCTGCGAACATTCCTGCCTACCTGCCTTCTAGGCTGCCTGCCTGGCTGCCTGCGAGCCTGCCTGCCTGCGAGCCTGCCTGCCTCCCTGCTTGCCTTCCTGCGAGCCTGCCTGCCTGAGAGCCTGCCTGCCTGCGGCCTGCCTGCCTGCCTGCGAGCCTGCGAGCTTGCTGCCTGCCTGCCTGCCTGCGAGCCTGCCGGCCTGCATGCCTGCCTGCCTGCCTGGGAGCCTGCCTGCCTTCCTGGGAGCCTGCCTGCCTGCCTGCGAAGCTACCTGACTGGCAGCTAGCCTGCCTGCCTGCGAGCCTGCGGGCCTGCATGCCTGCCTGCCTGCCTGGGAGCCTGCCTGCCTTCCTGGGAGCCTGCCTGCCTGCCTGCGAAGCTACCTGACTGGCAGCTAGCCTGCCTGCCTGCGAGCCTGCCTGCCTGCGAGCCTGCCTGCCTGCGAGCCTGCCTGCCTGCAAGCCTGCTTGCCTCCCTGATTGCCTTCCTGCGAGCCTGCCTGCCTGCGAGCCTGCCTGCGAGCCTGTCTGTCTGCCTGCCTGCCTGCCTGCCTGCCTGCCTGCGAGCCTGCGAGCTTGCTTGCCTGCCTACCTGCCTGCTGCCTGCGAGCCTGCCTATCCGCTAACCTTCTTGCCTGCCTGCCTGTCTGTCTGCCTACCTGCCAGCATGCCTGCCTGCCTGCCTGCCTGCCTGCCTGCCTGCCTACCTGCCTGTGGCCTGCCTGCCTGCCTGTGAGCCTGTGAGCTTGCTTGCCTGCCTGCCTGCCTGCCTGCCTGGAAGCCTGCCTGCCTGCCTGCCTACTAGCCTGCCTGCCTGCCTGCCTGCTAGCCTGGCTGCCTGCCTGCGAGCCTGCCTGCCTGCCTGCGGCCTGCCTGCCTGTCTGTGAGCCTGTGAGCTTGCTTGCCTGCCTGCCTGCCTGCCTGCCTGCAAACCTTCTTGCTTACCTGCCTGCGAGCCTACTGGCCTGCCTGCCAGCGAGCTTGCCTGGTGTGAGCCTGCCTGCCTCCCTGCCTGCCTGCGGCCTGCCTGCCTGCATGCCTGCCAGCCTGCCTGCCTGCATGCCTGCCAGCCTGCCTGAGGGCCTGCCTGCCTGCATGCCTACCTGCCTGCCTGCCTGCCTGCCTGCCTGCCAGCCTGCCAGCCTGCGAGCTTGCTTGCCTCCCTGCCTGTCTGCGAACCTTCCTGCCTAACTGCCTGCGAGCCTGCCTACCTGCCTGCCTGCCTGCCTAGCTGCCTGCATGCCTGCCTGCCTGCGAGCCTGTGAGCTTTCTTGCCTGCCTGCCTGCCTGCAAGCCTGCCTGACTGCGAACCTAACTGCCTAACTGCCTGCAAGCCTGCCTGCCTGCCTGCCAGCGAGCCTGCCTGGTGTGAGCCTGCCTGCCTGCCTGACTGCCTGCATGCCAGCGAGCAAGCATGTGAGCTTCCTTGCCTGCCTGCCTGCCTTAAAGCCTGCCTGCCTGCCTTCCTGCCTGCCTGCCTGTCTACCTGCCTGCCTGCCTGCCTGCCTGCCTGCCTGTCTACCTGCCTGCCTGCCTGCCTGCCTGCCTGCCTGCCTGCCTGCCTGCCTGCCTGCAAGCCTGCAAGCTTGATTGAATGCCTACTTGCCTGCCTGCCTGCGAGCCTGCCTGGTGTGAGCCTTCCTGCCTGCCTGCCTGCCTGCCTGCCTGCCTGCCTGCCTGCGAGCATGCAAGCCGTCCTGCCTGCCTGCCTGCCTGCCTGCCTGCCTGCCTGCCCTCCTGCCTGCTTGCCTGCGAGCCTGCGAGCTTGCTTGACTGCTTGCCTGCCTGCCTGCCTGCCTGCGATCCTGCCTGCGAGCCTGCCTGCCTGCCTGTGAGCCTGCTTGCCTGCCTGCGAGCATGCAAGCCGTCCTGCCTACCTGCCTGCCTGCCTGTGAGCCTGCTAGCTTGCTTGCCTGCCTGCCTGCCTGCGAGCCTGCCTGCTGCTAGCCTTCCTGCCTGCCTGCCTGCCTGCCTGCCTGCCTGCCTGCCTACGACCTTCCTGCTTACCTACCTGCGAGCCTGCCTGCCTGCCTACCAGCGAGCCTGCCTGGTGCGAGCTGCCTGCCTACCTGCGAGCCTGCGAGCTTGCTTGACGGCTTGCCTGAATGCCTGCCTGCCTGCCTGCCTGCGAGTATGCAAGCCGTCCTGCCTGCCTGCCTGCCTGCCTGCCTGAATGCCAACGAGCCTGCCTGGTGCGAGCCTGCCTGCCTGCCTACCTGCCTGCCAGCGAGCAAGCATGTGAGCTTCCTTGCCTGCCTGCTAGCCTGCCTGCCTTCCTGCCTCCTGCCTGTCTACCAGCCTGCCTGCCTGCCTGCCTGCCTGCCTGCCTGGGAACCTGCCTGCCTGCCTGCCTGCCTGCCTGCCTGCCTGCCAGCCGGCCTGAGGGCCTGCCTGCCTGCCTGCATGCATGCCTGCATGCCTGCCTGCCTGCCTGCCAGCCTGCGAGCTTGCTTGCCTGCCTGCCTGTCTGCGAACCTTCATGCCTAACTGCCTGCGAGCCTGCCTACCTGCCTGCCTGCCTGCCTGCAAGCCTGCCATCCTGCCTGCCTGCCAACCTAACTACCTAACGGCCTGTGAGCCTCCCTGCCTGCCTGCCAGCGAGCAAGCATGTGAGCTTCCTTGCCTGCCTGCCTGCCTTCAAGCCTGCCTGCCTGCTAGCCTGCCTGCCTTACTGCCTTCCTGCCTGTCTACCAGCCTGCCTGCCTGCCTGCCTGCCTGTCTGCCTGCCTGCCTACCTGCCTGCCTGCCTGCCTGCCTGCCTGCCTGCCTGCCTGCCTGCCTGCCTGTGAGCCTGCCTGAGGGCCTGCCTGCCTGCCTGCCTGCCTGCATGCCTGCCTGCCTGCCTGCCTGCCTGCCTGCCAGCCTGCCAGCCTGCGAGCTTGCTTGCCTGCCTGCCTGTCTGCGAACCTTCCTGCCTAACTGCCTGCGAGCCTGCCTACCTGCCTGCCTGCCTGCCTAGCTGCCTGCATGCCTGCCTGCCTGCGAGCCTGTGAGCTTTCTTGCCTCCCTGCCTGCCTGCAAGCCTGCCTGACTGCGAACCTAACTGCCTAACTGCCTGCAAGCCTGCCTGCCTGCCTGCCAGCGAGCCTGCCTGGTGTGAGCCTGCCTGCCTGCCTGACTGCCTGCCTGCCAGCGAGCAAGCATGTGAGCTTCCTTGCCTGCCTGCCTGCCTTCAAGCCTGCCTGCCTGCCTTCCTGCCTGCCTGCCTGTCTACCTGCCTGCCTGCCTGCCTGCCTGCCTGCCTGTCTACCTGCCTGCCTGCCTGCCTGCCTGCCTGCCTGCCTGCCTGCCTTCCTGCCTTCCTGCGAGCCTGCAAGCTTGATTGAATGCCTACTTGCCTGCCTGCCTGCGAGCCTGCCTGCCTGCTAGCCTTCCTGCCTGCCTGCCTGCCTGCCTGCCTGCCTGCCTGCCTGCCTGCCTGCATGAGAGCATGCAAGCTGTCCTGCCTGCCTGCCTGCCTGCCTGCCTGCCTGCCCTCCTGCCTGCCTGCCTGCGAGCCTGCCTGCCTGCCTGCCTGTGAGCCTGCTTGCCTGCCTGCGAGCATGCAAGCCGTCCTGCCTACCTGCCTGCCTGCCTGTGAGCCTGCTAGCTTGCTTGCCTGCCTGCCTGCCTGCGAGCCTGCCTGCTGCTAGCCTTCCTGCCTGCCTGCCTGCCTGCCTGCCTGCCTGCGAGCCTGTGAGCTAGCTTGCCTGCCTGCCTGCCTACGACCTTCCTGCTTACCTACCTGCGAGCCTGCCTGCCTGCCTACCAGCGAGCCTGCCTGGTGCGAGCTGCCTGCCTACCTGCGAGCCTGCGAGCTTGCTTGACGGCTTGCCTGAATGCCTGCCTGCCTGCCTGCCTGCGAGCCTGCCTGCGAGCCTGCCTGCCTGCCTGCCTGCCTGCGAGTATGCAAGCCGTCCTGCCTGCCTGCCTGCCTTCGGCCTGCCTGGCTGCCTGCAAGCCTGCGAGCTTGCTTGCCTGCGAGCCTGCCTGCCTGCCTGCCTGCGAGTCTGCCTGCCTGCGAGCCTGCCTGCCTGCGAGCCTGCCTGCCTGCGAGCCTGCCTGCCTGCGAGCCTGTCTGCCTGCGAGCCTGCCTGCCAGCTTGCCAGGGAGCCTGCCTCGTGCGAGCCTGCCTGCCTGCCTGCCTGCCTGTCTGCATGCCTGCCTGCCTGCCTGCAAGCCTGCCTGGTGCGAGCCTGCCAGCTTGCCTGCCTGCATGCATGCATGCCTGAATGCCTGCCTGCCTGCCTGCATGCCTGCCTGCCTGCCTGCCTGCCTGCCTGCCTCCCTGTGAGCCTGCGAGCTTGCTTGCCTGCTTGCCTGCCTGCAGCCTGCCTGCCTGCCTTCGAGCCTGCGAGCTTGCTTAACTGCCTGCCTGCCTGTGAACCTTCCTGCCTACCTGCCTGCGAGCCTGCCTGCCTGCCTGCCTGCCTGTGAGTCTGTGCCTGCGAGACTGCTTGCCTGCCTGCCTGCAAGCCTGCCTGCCTGCCTGCGAGCCTGCCTGCCTGCCTGCCTGCCTGCCTGCCCTCCTGCCTGCTTGCCTGCTAGCCTGCGAGCTTGCTTGACTGCTTGCCTGCCTGCCTGCCTGCCTGCGATCCTGCCTGCGAGCCTGCCTGCCCTCCTGCCTGCCTGCCTGCGAGCCTGCCTGCCTGCCTGCCTGCCTGTGAGCCTGCTTGCCTGCCTGCGAGCATGCAAGCCGTCCTGCCTACCTGCCTGCCTGCCTGTGAGCCTGCTAGCTTGCTTGCCTGCCTGCCTGCCTGCGAGCCTGCCTGCTGCTAGCCTTCCTGCCTGCCTGCCTGCCTGCCTGCCTACGACCTTCCTGCTTACCTACCTGCGAGCCTGCCTGCCTGCCTACCAGCGAGCCTGCCTGGTGCGAGCTGCCTGCCTACCTGCGAGCCTGCGAGCTTGCTTGACGGCTTGCCTGAATGCCTGCCTGCCTGCCTGCCTGCGAGCCTGCCTGCGAGCCTGCCTGCCTGCCTGCCTGCCTGCGAGTATGCAAGCCGTCCTGCCTGCCTGCCTGCCTGCCTGCCTGCCAACGAGCCTGCCAGGTGTGAGCCTGCCTGCCTGCCTACCTGCCTGCCAGCGAGCAAGCATGTGAGCTTCCTTGCCTGCCTGCTAGCCTGCCTGCCTTCCTGCCTCCTGCCTGTCTACCAGCCTGCCTGCCTGCCTGCCTGCCTGCCTGCCTGCCTGGGAGCCTGCCTGCCTGCCTGCCTGCCTGCCTGCCTGCCTGCCAGCCGGCCTGAGGGCCTGCCTGCCTGCCTGCCTGCCTGCCAGCCTGCGAGCTTGCTTGCTTTCCTGCCTGTCTGCGAACCTTCATGCCTAACTGCCTGCGAGCCTGCCTACCTGCCTGCCTGCCTGCCTGCAAGCCTGCCATCCTGCCTGCCTGCCAACCTAACTACCTAACTGCCTGAGAGCCTGCCTGCCTGCCTGCCAGCGAGCAAGCATGTGAGCTTCCTTGCCTGCCTGCCTGCCTTCAAGCCTGCCTGCCTGCTAGCCTGCCTGCCTTACTGCCTTCCTGCCTGTCTACCAGCCTGCCTGCCTGCCTGCCTGCCTGTCTGCCTGCCTGCCTACCTGCCTGCCTGCCTGCCTGCCTGCCTGCCTGCCTGCCTGCGAGCCTGCCTGCCTGCCAGCCTGCCTGAGGGCCTGCCTGCCTGCCTGCCTGCCTGCCTGCATGCCTGCCTGCCTGCCTGCCTGCCAGCCTGCCAGCCTGCGAGCTTGCTTGCCTGCCTGCCTGTCTGCGAACCTTCCTGCCTAACTGCCTGCGAGCCTGCCTACCTGCCTGCCTGCCTGCCTAGCTGCCTGCATGCCTGCCTGCCTGCGAGCCTGTGAGCTTTCTTGCCTGCCTGCCTGCCTGCAAGCCTGCCTGACTGCGAACCTAACTGCCTAACTGCCTGCAAGCCTGCCTGTCTGCCTGCCAGCGAGCCTGCCTGGTGTGAGCCTGCCTGCCTGCCTGACTGCCTGCCTGCCAGCGAGCAAGCATGTGAGCTTCCTTGCCTGCCTGCTTGCCTTCAAGCCTGCCTGTCTGCCTTCCTGCCTGCCTGCCTGTCTACCTGCCTGCCTGCCTGCTAGCCTTCCTGCCTGCCTGCCTGCCTGCCTGCCTGCCTGCCTGCCTGCGAGCATGCAAGCTGTCCTGCCTGCCTGCCTGCCTGCCTGCCTGCCTGCCTGCCCTCCTGCCTGCCTGCCTGCGAGCCTGCCTGCCTGCCTGCCTGCCTGTGAGCCTGCTTGCCTGCCTGCGAGCATGCAAGCGGTCCTGCCTACCTGCCTGCCTGCCTGTGAGCCTGCTAGCTTGCTTGCCTGCCTGCCTGCCTGCGAGCCTGCCTGCTGCTAGCCTTCCTGCCTGCCTGCCTGCCTGCCTGCCTGCCTGCCTGCCTGCGAGCCTGTGAGCTAGCTTGCCTGCCTGCCTGCCTACGACCTTCCTGCTTACCTACCTGCGAGCCTGCCTGCCTGCCTACCAGCGAGCCTGCCTGGTGCGAGCTGCCTGCCTACCTGCGAGCCTGCGAGCTTGCTTGACGGCTTGCCTGAATGCCTGCCTGCCTGCCTGCCTGCGAGCCTGCCTGCGAGCCTGCCTGCCTGCCTGCCTGCCTGCGAGTATGCAAGCCGTCCTGCCTGCCTGCCTGCCTTCGGCCTGCCTGCCTGCCTGCAAGCCTGCGAGCTTGCTTGCCTGCCTGCCTGCCTGCCTGCGAGCCTGCCTGCCTGCCTGCCTGCGAGTCTGCCTGCCTGCGAGCCTGCCTGCCTGCGAGCCTGCCTGCCTGCGAGCCTGCCTGCCTGCGAGCCTGCCTGCCAGCTTGCCAGGGTGCCTGCCTCGTGCGAGCCTGCCTGCCTGCCTGTAAGCCTGCCATGCTCCCTGCCTGCGAGCCTGCCTGCCTTCCTGGGAGCCTGCATGCCTACCTGCGAACCTTCCTGCCTACCTGCCTGCTAGCCTGCCTGCCTGCGAAGCTGCCTGCCTGCCAGCGAGCCTGCCTGCCTGCGACCCTGCCTGCCTGCGAGCCTGCCTGCATGCGAGCCTGCCTGCCTGCGAGCCTGCCTGCCTGCGAGCCTGTCTGCCTGCCTGCCTGCCTGCCTGCCTGCCTGCCTGCCTGCGTGCCTGCCAGCCTGCGAGCCTGCCTGCGAGCCTGCCTGCCTGCCTGCCTGCCTGCGAGTATGCAAGCCGTCCTGCCTGCCTGCCTGCCTGCGGCCTGCCTGCCTGCCTGCAAGCCTGCGAGCTTGCTTGCCTGCCTGCCTGCCTGCCTGCGAGCCTGCCTGCCTGCCTGCCTGCGAGTCTGCCTGCCTGCGAGCCTGCCTGCCTGCGAGCCTGCCTGCCTGCGAGCCTGCCTGCCTGCGAGCCTGCCTGCCAGCTTGCCAGGGAGCCTGCCTCGTGCGAGCCTGCCTGCCTGCCTGTCTGCATGCCTGCTTGCCTGCCTGCAAGCCTGCCTGGTGCGAGCCTGCCAGCTTGCCTGCCTGCATGCATGCATGCCTGAATGCCTGCCTGCCTGCCTGCATGCCTGCCTGCCTGCCTGCCTGCCTGCCTCCCTGTGAGCCTGCGAGCTTGCTTGCCTGCTTGCCTGCCTGCAGCCTGCCTGCCTGCCTTCGAGCCTGCGAGCTTGCTTAACTGCCTGCCTGCCTGTGAACCTTCCTGCCTACCTGCCTGCGAGCCTGCCTGCCTGCTTGCCTGCCTGTGAGTCTGTGCCTGCGAGACTGCTTGCCTGCCTGCCTGCAAGCCTGCCTGCCTGCCTGCGAGCCTGCCTGCCTGCCTGCCTGCCTGTGAGTCTGTGCCTGCTAGACTGCTTGCCTGCCTGCCTGCGAGCCTGCCTGCCTGCCTGCGAGCCTGCCTGCCTGCCTGCGAGCCTGCGAGCTTGCTTGCCTGCCTGCCTGCCTGTAAGCCTGCCATCCTCCCTGCCTGCGAGCCTGCCTGCCTTCCTGGGAGCCTGCATGCCTACCTGCGAACCTTCCTGCCTACCTGCCTGCTAGCCTGCCTGCCTGCGAAGCTGCCTGCCTGCCAGCGAGCCTGCCTGCCTGCGACCCTGCCTGCCTGCGAGCCTGCCTGCATGCGAGCCTGCCTGCCTGCGAGCCTGCCTGCCTGCGAGCCTGTCTGCCTGCCTGCCTGCCTGCCTGCCTGCCTGCCTGCCTGCCTGCCTGCCTGCCTGCCTGCGAGCCTGCCTGCCTGCCTGCCTGCCTGCGAGCCTGCCTGCCTGCCTGCCTGCCTGCCTGCCTGCCTGCCTGCGAGCATGCAAGCCGTCCTGCCTGCCTGCCTGCCTGCCTGCCCTCCTGCCTGCGAGCCTGCGAGCTTGCTTGACTGCTTGCCTGCCTGCCTGCCTGCCTGCGAGCCTGCCTGCCTGCCTGCCTGCCTGTGAGCCTGCTTGCCTGCCTGCGAGCATGCAAGCCGTCCTGCCTACCTGCCTGCCTGCCTGCCTGCGAGCCTGCCTGCCTGCCTGCGAGCCTGCCTGCCTGCCTGCGAGCCTGCGAGCTTGCTTGACTGCTTGCCTGCCTGCCTGCCTGCGGCCTGCCTGCCTGTCTGTGAGCCTGCGAGCTTGCTGCCTGCCTGCCTGCCGGCGAGCCTGCCTGCCTGCATGCCTGCCTGCCTGCCTGCGAGCCTGCCTGCCTTCCTGGGAGCCTGCTTGCCTGCGTGCGATCCTTCCTGCCTACCTGCCTGCTAGCCTGCCTGCCTGCCTGCCTGCGAAGTTACCTGACTGGCAGCGAGCCTGCCTGCCTGCGAGCCTGCCTGCTTGCGAACCTGCCTGCCTGCCTGCCTGCCTACCTGCGGCCTGCCTGTGAGCCTGCGAGCTTTCTGGCCTGCCTGCCTGCCTGCCTGCCTGCGGCCAGCCTGCCTGCCTGCAAGCCTGTGAACTTGTTTGCCTGCCTGCCTGCGAACCTTCCTGCCTACCTGCCTGCGAGCCTGTCTGCCTGCCTGCCAGCGAGCCTGCCTGCCTGCCTGCCTACCTGCCTGCATGCCTGTCTGCATGCCTTCCTGCCTACCTGCCTGCGAGCCTGCCTGCCTGCGAGGCTGCCTGCCTGCCTGCCTGCCTGCGAGCCTGTGCCTGTTAGCTTGCCTGCCTGCCTGCTTGCGAGCCTGCCAGCCTGCTAGCCTGCCTGCCTGCTTGTGAGCCTGCCTGCCTGTGAGCCTTCTTGCCTGCCTGCCTGCCTGCCTGCCAGCGAGCCTGCGAGCTTGCTTGCCTGCCTGCCTGCCTGCAAGCCTGCCATCCTGCCTGCCTGCGAACCTAACTACCTAACTGCCTGTGAGCCTGCCTGCCTGCCTGCCTGCCTGCCAGCGAGCCTGCCTGTTGCGAGCCTGCCTGCCTGCCTGCCTGCCTGCCTGCGAGCCTGCCTGCCTGCCAGCCTGCCTGAGGGCCTGCCTGCCTGCCTGCCTGCCTGCCTGCATGCCTGCCTGCCTGCCTGCCTGCCTGCCTGCCAGCCTGCCAGCCTGCGAGCTTGTTTGCCTGCCTGCCTGTCTGCGAACCTTCCTGCCTAACTGCCTGCGAGCCTGCCTACCTGCCTGCCTGCCTGCCTAGCTGCCTGCATGCCTGCCTGCCTGCGAGCCTGTGAGCTTTCTTGCCTGCCTGCCTGCAAGCCTGCCTGACTGCGAACCTAACTGTCTAACTGCCTGCAAGCCTGCCTGCCTGCCTGCCAGCGAGCCTGCCTGGTGTGAGCCTGCCTGCCTGCCTGACTGCCTGCCTGCCAGCGAGCAAGCATGTGAGCTTCCTTGCCTGCCTGCCTGCCTTCAAGCCTGCCTGCCTGCCTTCCTGCCTGCCTGCCTGTCTACCTGCCTGCCTGCCTGCCTGCCTGCCTGCCTGCCTGCCTGCCTGTCTACCTGCCTGCCTGCCTGCCTGCCTGCCTGCCTGCCTTCCTGCCTTCCTGCGAGCCTGCAAGCTTGATTGAATGCCTACTTGCCTGCCTGCCTGCGAGCCTGCCTGCCTGCTAGCCTTCCTGCCTGCCTGCCTGCCTGCCTGCCTGCCTGCCTGCCTGCCTGCCTGAGAGCATGCAAGCTGTCCTGCCTGCCTGCCTGCCTGCCTGCCTGCCTGCCTGCGAGCCTGCCTGCCTGCCTGCCTGCCTGTGAGCCTGCTTGCCTGCCTGCGAGCATGCAAGCCGTCCTGCCTACCTGCCTGCCTGCCTGTGAGCCTGCTAGCTTGCTTGCCTGCCTGCCTGCGATCCTGCATGCTGCTAGCCTTCCTGCCTGCCTGCCTGCCTGCCTGCCTGCCTGCCTGCCTGCCTGCGAGCCTGTGAGCTAGCTTGCCTGCCTGCCTGCCTACGACCTTCCTGCTTACCTACCTGCGAGCCTGCCTGCCTGCCTACCAGCGAGCCTGCCTGCCTACCTGCGAGCCTGCGAGCTTGCTTGACGGCTTGCCTGAATGCCTGCCTGCCTGCCTGCCTGCGAGCCTGCCTGCGAGCCTGCCTGCCTGCCTGCCTGCCTGCGAGTATGCAAGCCGTCCTGCCTGCCTGCCTGCCTGCGGCCTGCCTGCCTGCCTGCAAGCCTGCGAGCTTGCTTGCCTGCCTGCCTGCCTGCCTGCGAGCCTGCCTGCCTGCGAGCCTGCCTGCCTGCGAGCCTGCCTGCCTGCGAGCCTGCCTGCCAGCTTGCCAGGGAGCCTGCCTCGTGCGAGCCTGCCTGCCTGCCTGCCTGCCTGTCTGCATGCCTGCCTGCCTGCCTGCAAGCCTGCCTGGTGCGAGCCTGCCAGCTTGCCTGCCTGCATGCATGCATGCCTGAATGCCTGCCTGCCTGCCTGCATGCCTGCCTGCCTGCCTGCCTGCCTGCCTCCCTGTGAGCCTGCGAGCTTGCTTGCCTGCTTGCCTGCCTGCAGCCTGCCTGCCTGCCTTCGAGCCTGCGAGCTTGCTTAACTGCCTGCCTGCCTGTGAACCTTCCTGCCTACCTGCCTGCGAGCCTGCCTGCCTGCCTGCCTGCCTGTGAGTCTGTGCCTGCGAGACTGCTTGCCTGCCTGCCTGCAAGCCTGCCTGCCTGCCTGCGAGCCTGCCTGCCTGCCTGCCTGCCTGCCTGCCTGCCCTCCTGCCTGCTTGCCTGCTAGCCTGCGAGCTTGCTTGACTGCTTGCCTGCCTGCCTGCCTGCGATCCTGCCTGCGAGCCTGCCTGCCTGCCTGCCTGCCTGCGAGTATGCAAGCCGTCCTGCCTGCCTGCCTGCCTGCCTGCCTGCCTGCCAACGAGCCTGCCTGGTGCGAGCCTGCCTGCCTGCCTACCTGCCTGCCAGCGAGCAAGCATGTGAGCTTCCTTGCCTGCCTGCTAGCCTGCCTGCCTTCCTGCCTCCTGCCTGTCTACCAGCCTGCCTGCCTGCCTGCCTGCCTGCCTGCCTGCCTGCCTGGGAGCCTGCCTGCCTGCCTGCCTGCCTGCCTGCCTGCCTGCCTGCCTGCCTGCCAGCCGGCCTGAGGGCCTGCCTGCCTGCCTGCCTGCATGCCTGCCTGCCTGCCTGCCTGCCTGCCTGCCTGCCAGCCTGCGAGCTTGCTTGCTTGCCTGCCTGTCTGCGAACCTTCATGCCTAACTGCCTGCGAGCCTGCCTACCTGCCTGCCTGCCTGCCTGCAAGCCTGCCATCCTGCCTGCCTGCCAACCTAACTACCTAACTGCCTGTGAGCCTGCCTGCCTGCCTGCCAGCGAGCAAGCATGTGAGCTTCCTTGCCTGCCTGCCTGCCTTCAAGCCTGCCTGCCTGCTAGCCTGCCTGCCTTACTGCCTTCCTGCCTGTCTACCAGCCTGCCTGCCTGCCTGCCTGCCTGTCTGCCTGCCTGCCTACCTGCCTGCCTGCCTGCCTGCCTGCCTGCCTGCCTGCCTGCCTGCCTGCCTGCGAGCCTGCCTGCCTGCCAGCCTGCCTGAGGGCCTGCCTGCCTGCCTGCCTGCCTGCCTGCATGCCTGCCTGCCTGCCTGCCTGCCTGCCTGCCAGCCTGCCAGCCTGCGAGCTTGCTTGCCTGCCTGCCTGTCTGCGAACCTTCCTGCCTAACTGCCTGCGAGCCTGCCTGCCTACCTGCCTGCCTGCCTGCCTAGCTGCCTGCATGCCTGCCTGCCTGCGAGCCTGTGAGCTTTCTTGCCTGCCTGCCTGCCTGCAAGCCTGCCTGACTGCGAACCTAACTGCCTAACTGCCTGCAAGCCTGCCTGCCTGCCTGCCAGCGAGCCTGCCTGGTGTGAGCCTGCCTGCCTGCCTGACTGCCTGCCTGCCAGCGAGCAAGCATGTGAGCTTCCTTGCCTGCCTGCCTGCCTTCAAGCCTGCCTGCCTGCCTTCCTGCCTGCCTGCCTGTCTACCTGCCTGCCTGCCTGCCTGCCTGTCTACCTGCCTGCCTGCCTGCCTGCCTGCCTGCCTTCCTGCCTTCCTGCCTTCCTGCGAGCCTGCAAGCTTGATTGAATGCCTACTTGCCTGCCTGCCTGCGAGCCTGCCTGCCTGCTAGCCTTCCTGCCTGCCTGCCTGCCTGCCTGCCTGCCTGCCTGCCTGCGAGCATGCAAGCTGTCCTGCCTGCCTGCCTGCCTGCCTGCCTGCCCTCCTGCCTGCCTGCCTGCGAGCCTGCCTGCCTGCCTGCCTGTCTGCGAGCCTGCCTGCCTGCCAGCCTGCCTGAGGGCCTGCCTGCCTGCCTGCCTGCCTGCCTGCATGCCTGCCTGCCTGCCTGCCTGCCTGCCTGCCAGCCTGCCAGCCTGCGAGCTTGCTTGCCTGCCTGCCTGTCTGCGAACCTTCCTGCCTAACTGCCTGCCTAGCTGCCTGCATGCCTGCCTGCCTGCCTAGCTGCCTGCATGCCTGCCTGCCTGCGAGCCTGTGAGCTTTCTTGCCTGCCTGCCTGCCTGCAAGCCTGACTGACTGCGAGCCTGTCTGCCTGCCTGCCTGCCTGCCTGCGAGCATGCAAGCCGTCCTGCATGCCTGCCTGCCTGCCTGCCTGCCTGCCTGCCTGCCTGCCCTCCTGCCTGCGAGCCTGCGAGCTTGCTTGACTGCTTGCCTGCCTGCCTGCCTGCCTGCCTGCCTGCCTGTGAGAATGCCTGCCTGCCTGCCTGCCTGCCTGCCTGCCTGCGAGAATGCCTGCTTGCCTTACTGCCTGCCTGCCTGCCTTCGACCATGCCTGCCTGCCTGCCTGCCTGCGACAATGCCTGCCTGCCTGCCTGCCTGCCTGCCTGCGACAAAGCCTGCCTTCCTGCCTGCCTGCCTACCTGCCTGCCTGCCTACCTGCCTGCCTGCCTACCTGCCTACCTACCAGCCTGCTACCTGCCTGCTACCTGCCTGCTACCTGCCTGCTACCTGCCTGCGAGAATGCCTACCTGCCTGTCTTCCTGCGAGAATGCCTGCCTGCAAGAATGCCTGCCTGCCTGCCTGCCTGCCAGTCTGCGAGAATGCCTGCGTGCCTGCCTGCCTGCCTGCCTGCCTGCGACAATGCCTTCCTGCCTGCCTGCCTGCCTGCCTGCGAGAATGCCTGCCTGCCTGCCTGCCTGCCTGCGACAATGCCTGCCTGACTGACTGCCTGCCTGCCTGCCTGCCTGCGACATAGCCTGCCTTCCTGCCTGCCTGCCTGCCTGCCTGCCTGCCTGCGACAATGCCTGCCTGCCTGCCAGCCTGTCTGCCTGCCTGCCTGCCTGCCTGCCTGCCTGCCTGCCTGCCTGCGACAATGCCTACATGCCTGCCTGCCTGCCTGCGACAATGGCTGCCTGCCTGCCTGCCTGCCTGCGACAATGCCTGCCTTCCTGCCTGGGAGAATGCCTGCCTGCCTACCTGCCTGCCTTCCTGCCTGCCTGCGAGAATGCCTGCCTGCCTTACTGCCTGCCTGCCTGCCTGCCTGCCTGCCTGCGAGAATGCCTGCCTGCCTGCCTGCCTGCCTGCCTGCCTGCCTGCGAGAATGCCTGCTGCCTGCCTGCCTGCCTGCCTGCCTGCCTGCGACAATGCCTGCCTGCCTGCCTGCCTGCCTGCCAGCCTGCCTGCCTGCGACAATGCCTGCCTGCCTGCCTGCCTGCCTGCCTGCGACAATGCCTGCCTGCCTGCCTGCCTGCCTGCCTGCCTGCGAGAATGCTTGCCTGCCTGCCTGCCTGCCTGCCTGCCTGCCTGCCTGCCTGCCTGCCTGCCTGCCTGCCTGCGAGCCTGCCTGCCTGCCTGCCTGCCTGCGAGCCTGCCTGCCTGCCTGCCTGCCTGCCTGCCTGCCTGCCTGCCTGCGAGCATGCAAGCCGTCCTGCCTGCCTGCCTGCCTGCCTGCCCTCCTGCCTGCGAGCCTGCGAGCTTGCTTGACTGCTTGCCTGCCTGCCTGCCTGCCTGCGAGCCTGCCTGCCTGCCTGCCTGCCTGTGAGCCTGCTTGCCTGCCTGCGAGCATGCAAGCCGTCCTGCCTACCTGCCTGCCTGCCTGCCTGCGAGCCTGCCTGCCTGCCTGCGAGCCTGCCTGCCTGCCTGCGAGCCTGCGAGCTTGCTTGACTGCTTGCCTGCCTGCCTGCCTGCGGCCTGCCTGCCTGTCTGTGAGCCTGCGAGCTTGCTGCCTGCCTGCCTGCCGGCGAGCCTGCCTGCCTGCGAGCCTGCCTGCCTTCCTGGGAGCCTGCTTGCCTGCGTGCGATCCTTCCTGCCTACCTGCCTGCTAGCCTGCCTGCCTGCCTGCCTGCGAAGTTACCTGACTGGCAGCGAGCCTGCCTGCCTGCGAGCCTGCCTGCTTGCGAACCTGCCTGCCTGCCTGCCTGCCTACCTGCGGCCTGCCTGTGAGCCTGCGAGCTTTCTGGCCTGCCTGCCTGCCTGCCTGCCTGCGGCCAGCCTGCCTGCCTGCAAGCCTGTGAACTTGTTTGCCTGCCTGCCTGCGAACCTTCCTGCCTACCTGCCTGCGAGCCTGTCTGCCTGCCTGCCAGCGAGCCTGCCTGCCTGCCTGCCTACCTGCCTGCATGCCTGTCTGCATGCCTTCCTGCCTACCTGCCTGCGAGCCTGCCTGCCTGCGAGGCTGCCTGCCTGCCTGCCTGCCTGCGAGCCTGTGCCTGTTAGCTTGCCTGCCTGCCTGCTTGCGAGCCTGCCAGCCTGCTAGCCTGCCTGCCTGCTTGTGAGCCTGCCTGCCTGTGAGCCTTCTTGCCTGCCTGCCTGCCTGCCTGCCAGCGAGCCTGCGAGCTTGCTTGCCTGCCTGCCTGCCTGCAAGCCTGCCATCCTGCCTGCCTGCGAACCTAACTACCTAACTGCCTGTGAGCCTGCCTGCCTGCCTGCCTGCCTGCCAGCGAGCCTGCCTGTTGCGAGCCTGCCTGCCTGCCTGCCTGCCTGCCTGCGAGCCTGCCTGCCTGCCAGCCTGCCTGAGGGCCTGCCTGCCTGCCTGCCTGCCTGCCTGCATGCCTGCCTGCCTGCCTGCCTGCCTGCCTGCCAGCCTGCCAGCCTGCGAGCTTGTTTGCCTGCCTGCCTGTCTGCGAACCTTCCTGCCTAACTGCCTGCGAGCCTGCCTACCTGCCTGCCTGCCTGCCTAGCTGCCTGCATGCCTGCCTGCCTGCGAGCCTGTGAGCTTTCTTGCCTGCCTGCCTGCAAGCCTGCCTGACTGCGAACCTAACTGTCTAACTGCCTGCAAGCCTGCCTGCCTGCCTGCCAGCGAGCCTGCCTGGTGTGAGCCTGCCTGCCTGCCTGACTGCCTGCCTGCCAGCGAGCAAGCATGTGAGCTTCCTTGCCTGCCTGCCTGCCTTCAAGCCTGCCTGCCTGCCTTCCTGCCTGCCTGCCTGTCTACCTGCCTGCCTGCCTGCCTGCCTGCCTGCCTGCCTGCCTGTCTACCTGCCTGCCTGCCTGCCTGCCTGCCTGCCTGCCTTCCTGCCTTCCTGCCTTCCTGCGAGCCTGCAAGCTTGATTGAATGCCTACTTGCCTGCCTGCCTGCGAGCCTGCCTGCCTGCTAGCCTTCCTGCCTGCCTGCCTGCCTGCCTGCCTGCCTGCCTGCCTGCCTGCCTGAGAGCATGCAAGCTGTCCTGCCTGCCTGCCTGCCTGCCTGCCTGCCTGCCTGCGAGCCTGCCTGCCTGCCTGCCTGCCTGTGAGCCTGCTTGCCTGCCTGCGAGCATGCAAGCCGTCCTGCCTACCTGCCTGCCTGCCTGTGAGCCTGCTAGCTTGCTTGCCTGCCTGCCTGCGATCCTGCATGCTGCTAGCCTTCCTGCCTGCCTGCCTGCCTGCCTGCCTGCCTGCCTGCCTGCCTGCGAGCCTGTGAGCTAGCTTGCCTGCCTGCCTGCCTACGACCTTCCTGCTTACCTACCTGCGAGCCTGCCTGCCTGCCTACCAGCGAGCCTGCCTGCCTACCTGCGAGCCTGCGAGCTTGCTTGACGGCTTGCCTGAATGCCTGCCTGCCTGCCTGCCTGCGAGCCTGCCTGCGAGCCTGCCTGCCTGCCTGCCTGCCTGCGAGTATGCAAGCCGTCCTGCCTGCCTGCCTGCCTGCGGCCTGCCTGCCTGCCTGCAAGCCTGCGAGCTTGCTTGCCTGCCTGCCTGCCTGCCTGCGAGCCTGCCTGCCTGCGAGCCTGCCTGCCTGCGAGCCTGCCTGCCTGCGAGCCTGCCTGCCAGCTTGCCAGGGAGCCTGCCTCGTGCGAGCTTGCCTGCCTGCCTGCCTGCCTGTCTGCATGCCTGCCTGCCTGCCTGCAAGCCTGCCTGGTGCGAGCCTGCCAGCTTGCCTGCCTGCATGCATGCATGCCTGAATGCCTGCCTGCCTGCCTGCATGCCTGCCTGCCTGCCTGCCTGCCTGCCTCCCTGTGAGCCTGCGAGCTTGCTTGCCTGCTTGCCTGCCTGCAGCCTGCCTGCCTGCCTTCGAGCCTGCGAGCTTGCTTAACTGCCTGCCTGCCTGTGAACCTTCCTGCCTACCTGCCTGCGAGCCTGCCTGCCTGCCTGCCTGCCTGTGAGTCTGTGCCTGCGAGACTGCTTGCCTGCCTGCCTGCGAGCCTGCCTGCCTGCCTGCGAGCCTGCCTGCCTGCCTGCCTGCCTGCCTGCCTGCCCTCCTGCCTGCTTGCCTGCGAGCCTGCGAGCTTGCTTGACTGCTTGCCTGCCTGCCTGCCTGCGATCCTGCCTGCGAGCCTGCCTGCCTGCCTGTGAGCCTGCTTGCCTGCCTGCGAGCATGCAAGCCGTCCTGCCTACCTGCCTGCCTGCCTGTGAGCCTGCTAGCTTGCTTGCCTGCCTGCCTGCCTGCGAGCCTGCCTGCTGCTAGCCTTCCTGCCTGCCTGCCTGCCTGCCTGCCTGCCTGCCTACGACCTTCCTGCTTACCTACCTGCGAGCCTGCCTGCCTGCCTACCAGCGAGCCTGCCTGGTGCGAGCTGCCTGCCTACCTGCGAGCCTGTGAGCTTGCTTGACGGCTTGCCTGAATGCCTGCCTGCCTGCCTGCCTGCGAGCCTGCCTGCGAGCCTGCCTGCCTGCCTGCCTGCCTGCGAGTATGCAAGCCGTCCTGCCTGCCTGCCTGCCTGCCTGCCTGCCTGCCAACGAGCCTGCCTGGTGCGAGCCTGCCTGCCTGCCTACCTGCCTGCCAGCGAGCAAGCATGTGAGCTTCCTTGCCTGCCTGCTAGCCTGCCTGCCTTCCTGCCTCCTGCCTGTCTACCAGCCTGCCTGCCTGCCTGCCTGCCTGCCTGCCTGCCTGCCTGGGAGCCTGCCTGCCTGCCTGCCTGCCTGCCTGCCTGCCTGCCTGCCTGCCAGCCGGCCTGAGGGCCTGCCTGCCTGCCTGCCTGCATGCCTGCCTGCCTGCCTGCCTGCCTGCCTGCCTGCCAGCCTGCGAGCTTGCTTGCTTGCCTGCCTGTTTGCGAACCTTCATGCCTAACTGCCTGCGAGCCTGCCTACCTGCCTGCCTGCCTGCCTGCAAGCCTGCCATCCTGCCTGCCTGCCAACCTAACTACCTAACTGCCTGTGAGCCTGCCTGCCTGCCTGCCAGCGAGCAAGCATGTGAGCTTCCTTGCCTGCCTGCCTGCCTTCAAGCCTGCCTGCCTGCTAGCCTGCCTGCCTTACTGCCTTCCTGCCTGTCTACCAGCCTGCCTGCCTGCCTGCCTGCCTGTCTGCCTGCCTGCCTACCTGCCTGCCTGCCTGCCTGCCTGCCTGCCTGCCTGCCTGCCTGCCTGCCTGCGAGCCTGCCTGCCTGCCAGCCTGCCTGAGGGCCTGCCTGCCTGCCTGCCTGCCTGCCTGCATGCCTGCCTGCCTGCCTGCCTGCCTGCCTGCCAGCCTGCCAGCCTGCGAGCTTGCTTGCCTGCCTGCCTGTCTGCGAACCTTCCTGCCTAACTGCCTGCGAGCCTGCCTGCCTACCTGCCTGCCTGCCTGCCTAGCTGCCTGCATGCCTGCCTGCCTGCGAGCCTGTGAGCTTTCTTGCCTGCCTGCCTGCCTGCAAGCCTGCCTGACTGCGAACCTAACTGCCTAACTGCCTGCAAGCCTGCCTGCCTGCCTGCCAGCGAGCCTGCCTGGTGTGAGCCTGCCTGCCTGCCTGACTGCCTGCCTGCCAGCGAGCAAGCATGTGAGCTTCCTTGCCTGCCTGCCTGCCTTCAAGCCTGCCTGCCTGCCTTCCTGCCTGCCTGCCTGTCTACCTGCCTGCCTGCCTGCCTGCCTGTCTACCTGCCTGCCTGCCTGCCTGCCTGCCTGCCTTCCTGCCTTCCTGCCTTCCTGCGAGCCTGCAAGCTTGATTGAATGCCTACTTGCCTGCCTGCCTGCGAGCCTGCCTGCCTGCTAGCCTTCCTGCCTGCCTGCCTGCCTGCCTGCCTGCCTGCCTGCCTGCGAGCATGCAAGCTGTCCTGCCTGCCTGCCTGCCTGCCTGCCTGCCTGCCCTCCTGCCTGCCTGCCTGCGAGCCTGCCTGCCTGCCTGCCTGTCTGCGAGCCTGCCTGCCTGCCAGCCTGCCTGAGGGCCTGCCTGCCTGCCTGCCTGCCTGCCTGCATGCCTGCCTGCCTGCCTGCCTGCCTGCCTGCCTGCCAGCCTGCCAGCCTGCGAGCTTGCTTGCCTGCCTGCCTGTCTGCGAACCTTCCTGCCTAACTGCCTGCCTAGCTGCCTGCATGCCTGCCTGCCTGCCTAGCTGCCTGCATGCCTGCCTGCCTGCGAGCCTGTGAGCTTTCTTGCCTGCCTGCCTGCCTGCAAGCCTGACTGACTGCGAGCCTGTCTGCCTGCCTGCCTGCCTGCCTGCGAGCATGCAAGCCGTCCTGCCTGCCTGCCTGCCTGCCTGCCTGCCTGCCTGCCTGCCTGCCTGCCCTCCTGCCTGCGAGCCTGCGAG
Organism: Tenrec ecaudatus; assembly: GCF_050624435.1. Taxonomy (NCBI): domain Eukaryota; kingdom Metazoa; phylum Chordata; class Mammalia; order Afrosoricida; family Tenrecidae; genus Tenrec; species Tenrec ecaudatus. The sequence continues at coordinate 878,258 of NW_027457635.1, read as the reverse complement.
CTTGCTTGACTGCTTGCCTGCCTGCCTGCCTGCCTGCGAGCCTGCCTGCCTGCCTGCCTGCCTGTGAGCCTGCTTGCCTGCCTGCGAGCATGCAAGCCGTCCTGCCTACCTGCCTGCCTGCCTGCCTGCGAGCCTGCCTGCCTGCCTGCGAGCCTGCCTGCCTGCCTGCGAGCCTGCGAGCTTGCTTGACTGCTTGCCTGCCTGCCTGCCTGCGGCCTGCCTGCCTGTCTGTGAGCCTGCGAGCTTGCTGCCTGCCTGCCTGCCGGCGAGCCTGCCTGCCTGCATGCCTGCCTGCCTGCCTGCGAGCCTGCCTGCCTTCCTGGGAGCCTGCTTGCCTGCGTGCGATCCTTCCTGCCTACCTGCCTGCTAGCCTGCCTGCCTGCCTGCCTGCGAAGTTACCTGACTGGCAGCGAGCCTGCCTGCCTGCGAGCCTGCCTGCTTGCGAACCTGCCTGCCTGCCTGCCTGCCTACCTGCGGCCTGCCTGTGAGCCTGCGAGCTTTCTGGCCTGCCTGCCTGCCTGCCTGCGGCCAGCCTGCCTGCCTGCAAGCCTGTGAACTTGTTTGCCTGCCTGCCTGCGAACCTTCCTGCCTACCTGCCTGCGAGCCTGTCTGCCTGCCTGCCAGCGAGCCTGCCTGCCTGCCTGCCTACCTGCCTGCATGCCTGTCTGCATGCCTTCCTGCCTACCTGCCTGCGAGCCTGCCTGCCTGCGAGGCTGCCTGCCTGCCTGCCTGCCTGCGAGCCTGTGCCTGCTAGATTGCCTGCCTGCCTGCTTGCGAGCCTGCCAGCCTGCTAGCCTGCCTGCCTGCTTGTGAGCCTGCCTGCCTGTGAGCCTTCTTGCCTGCCTGCCTGCCTGCCTGCCAGCGAGCCTGCGAGCTTGCTTGCCTGCCTGCCTGCCTGCAAGCCTGCCATCCTGCCTGCCTGCGAACCTAACTACCTAACTGCCTGTGAGCCTGCCTGCCTGCCTGCCTGCCAGCGAGCCTGCCTGGTGCGAGCCTGCCTGCCTGCCTGCCTGCCTGCCTGCGAGCCTGCCTGCCTGCCAGCCTGCCTGAGGGCCTGCCTGCCTGCCTGCCTGCCTGCCTGCATGCCTGCCTGCCTGCCTGCCTGCCTGCCAGCCTGCCAGCCTGCGAGCTTGCTTGCCTGCCTGCCTGTCTGCGAACCTTCCTGCCTAACTGCCTGCGAGCCTGCCTACCTGCCTGCCTGCCTGCCTAGCTGCCTGCATGCCTGCCTGCCTGCGAGCCTGTGAGCTTTCTTGCCTGCCTGCCTGCCTGCAAGCCTGCCTGACTGCGAACCTAACTGCCTAACTGCCTGCAAGCCTGCCTGCCTGCCTGCCAGCGAGCCTGCCTGGTGTGAGCCTGCCTGCCTGCCTGACTGCCTGCCTGCCAGCGAGCAAGCATGTGAGCTTCCTTGCCTGCCTGCCTGCCTTCAAGCCTGCCTGCCTGCCTTCCTGCCTGCCTGCCTGTCTACCTGCCTGCCTGCCTGCCTGCCTGCCTGCCTACCTGCCTGCCTGCCTGCCTGCCTTCCTGCCTTCCTGCCTTCCTGCGAGCCTGCAAGCTTGATTGAATGCCTACTTGCCTGCCTGCCTGCGAGCTTGCCTGCCTGCTAGCCTTACTGCCTGCCTGCCTGCCTGCCTGCCTGCCTGCCTGCCTGCGAGCCTGCCTGCCTGCCTGCCTGCCTGTGAGCCTGCTTGCCTGCCTGCGAGCATGCAAGCCGTCCTGCCTACCTGCCTGCCTGCCTGTGAGCCTGCTAGCTTGCTTGCCTGCCTGCTTGCCTGCGAGCCTGCCTGCTGCTAGCCTTCCTGCCTGCCTGCCTGCCTGCCTGCCTGCCTGCGAGCCTGTGAGCTAGCTTGCCTGCCTGCCTGCCTACGACCTTCCTGCTTACCTACCTGCGAGCCTGCCTGCCTGCCTACCAGCGAGCCTGCCTGGTGCGAGCTGCCTGCCTACCTGCGAGCCTGCGAGCTTGCTTGACGGCTTGCCTGAATGCCTGCCTGCCTGCCTGCCTGCGAGCCTGCCTGCCTGCCTGCCTGCCTGCGAGTATGCAAGCCGTCCTGCCTGCCTGCCTGCCTGCGGCCTGCCTGCCTGCCTGCAAGCCTGCGAGCTTGCTTGCCTGCCTGCCTGCCTGCCTGCGAGCCTGCCTGCCTGCCTGCGAGCCTGCCTGCCTGCGAGCCTGCCTGCCTGCGAGCCTGCCTGCCTGCGAGCCTGCCTGCCAGCTTGCCAGGGAGCCTGCCTCGTGCGAGCCTGCCTGCCTGCCTGCCTGCCTGTCTGCATGCCTGCCTGCCTGCCTGCAAGCCTGCCTCGTGCGAGCCTGCCAGCTTGCCTGCCTGCATGCATGCATGCCTGAATGCCTGCCTGCCTGCCTGCCTGCCTGCCTGCCCTCCTGCCTGCTTGCCTGCGAGCCTGCGAGCTTGCTTGACTGCTTGCCTGCCTGCCTGCGATCCTGCCTGCGAGCCTGCCTGCCTGCCTGTGAGCCTGCTTGCCTGCCTGCGAGCATGCAAGCCGTCCTGCCTACCTGCCTGCCTGCCTGTGAGCCTGCTAGCTTGCTTGCCTGCCTGCCTGCCTGCGAGCCTGCCTGCTGCTAGCCTTCCTGCCTGCCTGCCTGCCTGCCTGCCTGCCTGCCTGCCTGCCTACGACCTTCCTGCTTACCTACCTGCGAGCCTGCCTGCCTGCCTACCAGCGATCCTGCCTGGTGCGAGCTGCCTGCCTACCTGCGAGCCTGCGAGCTTGCTTGACGGCTTGCCTGAATGCCTGCCTGCCTGCCTGCCTGCGAGCCTGCCTGCGAGCCTGCATGCCTGCCTGCCTGCCTGCCTGCGAGTATGCAAGCCGTCCTGCCTGCCTGCCTGCCTGCCTGCCTGCCTGCCAACGAGCCTGCCTGGTGCGAGCCTGCCTGCCTGCCTACCTGCCTGCCAGCGAGCAAGCATGTGAGCTTCCTTGCCTGCCTGCTAGCCTGCCTGCCTTCCTGCCTCCTGCCTGTCTACCAGCCTGCCTGCCTGCCTGCCTGCCTGGGAGCCTGCCTGCCTGCCTGCCTGCCTGCCTGCCTGCCTGAGGGCCTGCCTGCCGGCCTGAGGCCCTGCCTGCCTGCCTGCCTGCCTGCCAGCCTGCGAGCTTGCTTGCTTGCCTGCCTGTCTGCGAACCTTCATGCCTAACTGCCTGCGAGCCTGCCTACCTGCCTGCCTGCCTGCCTGCAAGCCTGCCATCCTGCCTGCCTGCCAACCTAACTACCTAACTGCCTGAGAGCCTGCCTGCCTGCCTGCCAGCGAGCAAGCATGTGAGCTTCCTTGCCTGCCTGCCTGCCTTCAAGCCTGCCTGCCTGCTAGCCTGCCTGCCTTACTGCCTTCCTGCCTGTCTACCAGCCTGCCTGCCTGCCTGCCTGCCTGCCTGTCTGCCTGCCTGCCTACCTGCCTGCCTGCCTGCCTGCCTGCCTGCCTGCCTGCCTGCCTGCCTGCCTGCCTGCCTGCCTGCCTGCGAGCCTGCCTGCCTGCCAGCCTGCCTGAGGGCCTGCCTGCCTGCCTCCCTGCCAGCATGCCTGCCTGCCTTCCTGCCTGCCTGCCTGCCAGCCTGCCAGCCTGCGAGCTTGCTTGCCTGCCTGCCTGTCTGCGAACCTTCCTGCCTAACTGCCTGCGAGCCTGCCTACCTGCCTGCCTGCCTGCCTAGCTGCCTGCATGCCTGCCTGCCTGCGAGCCTGTGAGCTTTCTTGCCTGCCTGCCTGCCTGCAAGCCTGCCTGACTGCGAACCTAACTGCCTAACTGCCTGCAAGCCTGCCTGCCTGCCTGCCAGCGAGCCTGCCTGGTGTGAGCCTGCCTGCCTGCCTGACTGCCTGCCTGCCAGCGAGCAAGCATGTGAGCTTCCTTGCCTGCCTGCCTGCCTTCAAGCCTGCCTGCCTGCCTTCCTGCCTGCCTGCCTGTCTACCTGCCTGCCTGCCTGCCTGCCTGCCTGCCTGTCTACCTGCCTGCCTGCCTGCCTGCCTGCCTGCCTGCCTGCCTGCCTTCCTGCCTTCCTGCCTTCCTGCGAGCCTGCAAGCTTGATTGAATGCCTACTTGCCTGCCTGCCTGCGAGCTTGCCTGCCTGCTAGCCTTCCTGCCTGCCTGCCTGCCTGCCTGCCTGCCTGCCTGCCTGAGAGCATGCAAGCTGTCCTGCCTGCCTGCCTGCCTGCCTGCCTGCCTGCCCTCCTGCCTGCCTGCCTGCGAGCCTGCCTGCCTGCCTGCCTGCCTGTGAGCCTGCTTGCCTGCCTGCGAGCATGCAAGCCGTCCTGCCTACCTGCCTGCCTGCCTGTGAGCCTGCTAGCTTGCTTGCCTGCCTGCCTGCCTGCGAGCCTGCCTGCTGCTAGCCTTCCTGCCTGCCTGCCTGCCTGCCTGCCTGCCTGCGAGCCTGTGAGCTAGCTTGCCTGCCTGCCTGCCTACGACCTTCCTGCTTACCTACCTGCGAGCCTGCCTGCCTGCCTACCAGCGAGCCTGCCTGGTGCGAGCTGCCTGCCTACCTGCGAGCCTGCGAGCTTGCTTGACGGCTTGCCTGAATGCCTGCCTGCCTGCCTGCCTGCGAGCCTGCCTGCCTGCCTGCCTGCCTGCGAGTATGCAAGCCGTCCTGCCTGCCTGCCTGCCTGCGGCCTGCCTGCCTGCCTGCAAGCCTGCGAGCTTGCTTGCCTGCCTGCCTGCCTGCCTGCGAGCCTGCCTGCCTGCCTGCGAGCCTGCCTGCCTGCGAGCCTGCCTGCCTGCGAGCCTGCCTGCCTGCGAGCCTGCCTGCCAGCTTGCCAGGGAGCCTGCCTCGTGCGAGCCTGCCTGCCTGCCTGCCTGCCTGTCTGCATGCCTGCCTGCCTGCCTGCCTGCAAGCCTGCCTCGTGCGAGCCTGCCAGCTTGCCTGCCTGCATGCATGCATGCCTGAATGCCTGCCTGCCTGCCTGCATGCCTGCCTGCCTGCCTGCCTGCCTGCCTCCCTGTGAGCCTGCGAGCTTGCTTGCCTGCTTGCCTGCCTGCAGCCTGCCTGCCTGCCTTCGAGCCTGCGAGCTTGCTTAACTGCCTGCCTGCCTGTGAACCTTCCTGCCTACCTGCCTGTGAGCCTGCCTGCCTGCCTGCCTGCCTGTGAGTCTGTGCCTGCGAGACTGCTTGCCTGCCTGCCTGCAAGCCTGCCTGCCTGCCTGCGAGCCTGCCTGCCTGCCTGCCTGCCTGCCTGCCCTCCTGCCTGCTTGCCTGCGAGCCTGCGAGCTTGCTTGACTGCTTGCCTGCCTGCCTGCGATCCTGCCTGCGAGCCTGCCTGCCTGCCTGTGAGCCTGCTTGCCTGCCTGCGAGCATGCAAGCCGTCCTGCCTACCTGCCTGCCTGCCTGTGAGCCTGCTAGCTTGCTTGCCTGCCTGCCTGCCTGCGAGCCTGCCTGCTGCTAGCCTTCCTGCCTGCCTGCCTGCCTGCCTGCCTGCCTGCCTGCCTGCCTGCCTGCCTGCCTACGACCTTCCTGCTTACCTACCTGCGAGCCTGCCTGCCTGCCTACCAGCGATCCTGCCTGGTGCGAGCTGCCTGCCTACCTGCGAGCCTGCGAGCTTGCTTGACGGCTTGCCTGAATGCCTGCCTGCCTGCCTGCCTGCGAGCCTGCCTGCGAGCCTGCCTGCCTGCCTGCCTGCCTGCCTGCGAGTATGCAAGCCGTCCTGCCTGCCTGCCTGCCTGCCTGCCTGCCTGCCTGCCAACGAGCCTGCCTGGTGCGAGCCTGCCTGCCTGCCTGCCTGCCTGCGAGTATGCAAGCCGTCCTGCCTGCCTGCCTGCCTGCGGCCTGCCTGCCTGCCTGCAAGCCTGCGAGCTTGCTTGCCTGCCTGCCTGCCTGCCTGCGAGCCTGCCTGCCTGCCTGCGAGCCTGCCTGCCTGCGAGCCTGCCTGCCTGCGAGCCTGCCTGCCTGCGAGCCTGCCTGCCAGCTTGCCAGGGAGCCTGCCTCGTGCGAGCCTGCCTGCCTGCCTGCCTGCCTGTCTGCATGCCTGCCTGCCTGCCTGCAAGCCTGCCTCGTGCGAGCCTGCCAGCTTGCCTGCCTGCATGCATGCATGCCTGAATGCCTGCCTGCCTGCCTGCATGCCTGCCTGCCTGCCTGCCTGCCTGCCTCCCTGTGAGCCTGCGAGCTTGCTTGCCTGCTTGCCTGCCTGCAGCCTGCCTGCCTGCCTTCGAGCCTGCGAGCTTGCTTAACTGCCTGCCTGCCTGTGAACCTTCCTGCCTACCTGCCTGTGAGCCTGCCTGCCTGCCTGCCTGCCTGTGAGTCTGTGCCTGCGAGACTGCTTGCCTGCCTGCCTGCAAGCCTGCCTGCCTGCCTGCGAGCCTGCCTGCCTGCCTGCCTGCCTGCCTGCCCTCCTGCCTGCTTGCCTGCGAGCCTGCGAGCTTGCTTGACTGCTTGCCTGCCTGCCTGCGATCCTGCCTGCGAGCCTGCCTGCCTGCCTGTGAGCCTGCTTGCCTGCCTGCGAGCATGCAAGCCGTCCTGCCTACCTGCCTGCCTGCCTGTGAGCCTGCTAGCTTGCTTGCCTGCCTGCCTGCCTGCGAGCCTGCCTGCTGCTAGCCTTCCTGCCTGCCTGCCTGCCTGCCTGCCTGCCTGCCTGCCTGCCTACGACCTTCCTGCTTACCTACCTGCGAGCCTGCCTGCCTGCCTACCAGCGATCCTGCCTGGTGCGAGCTGCCTGCCTACCTGCGAGCCTGCGAGCTTGCTTGACGGCTTGCCTGAATGCCTGCCTGCCTGCCTGCCTGCGAGCCTGCCTGCGAGCCTGCATGCCTGCCTGCCTGCCTGCCTGCGAGTATGCAAGCCGTCCTGCCTGCCTGCCTGCCTGCCTGCCTGCCTGCCAACGAGCCTGCCTGGTGCGAGCCTGCCTGCCTGCCTACCTGCCTGCCAGCGAGCAAGCATGTGAGCTTCCTTGCCTGCCTGCTAGCCTGCCTGCCTTCCTGCCTCCTGCCTGTCTACCAGCCTGCCTGCCTGCCTGCCTGCCTGGGAGCCTGCCTGCCTGCCTGCCTGCCTGCCTGCCTGCCTGAGGGCCTGCCTGCCGGCCTGAGGCCCTGCCTGCCTGCCTGCCTGCCTGCCAGCCTGCGAGCTTGCTTGCTTGCCTGCCTGTCTGCGAACCTTCATGCCTAACTGCCTGCGAGCCTGCCTACCTGCCTGCCTGCCTGCCTGCAAGCCTGCCATCCTGCCTGCCTGCCAACCTAACTACCTAACTGCCTGAGAGCCTGCCTGCCTGCCTGCCAGCGAGCAAGCATGTGAGCTTCCTTGCCTGCCTGCCTGCCTTCAAGCCTGCCTGCCTGCTAGCCTGCCTGCCTTACTGCCTTCCTGCCTGTCTACCAGCCTGCCTGCCTGCCTGCCTGCCTGCCTGTCTGCCTGCCTGCCTACCTGCCTGCCTGCCTGCCTGCCTGCCTGCCTGCCTGCCTGCCTGCCTGCCTGCCTGCCTGCCTGCGAGCCTGCCTGCCTGCCAGCCTGCCTGAGGGCCTGCCTGCCTGCCTCCCTGCCTGCATGCCTGCCTGCCTTCCTGCCTGCCTGCCTGCCAGCCTGCCAGCCTGCGAGCTTGCTTGCCTGCCTGCCTGTCTGCGAACCTTCCTGCCTAACTGCCTGCGAGCCTGCCTACCTGCCTGCCTGCCTGCCTAGCTGCCTGCATGCCTGCCTGCCTGCGAGCCTGTGAGCTTTCTTGCCTGCCTGCCTGCCTGCAAGCCTGCCTGACTGCGAACCTAACTGCCTAACTGCCTGCAAGCCTGCCTGCCTGCCTGCCAGCGAGCCTGCCTGGTGTGAGCCTGCCTGCCTGCCTGACTGCCTGCCTGCCAGCGAGCAAGCATGTGAGCTTCCTTGCCTGCCTGCCTGCCTTCAAGCCTGCCTGCCTGCCTTCCTGCCTGCCTGCCTGTCTACCTGCCTGCCTGCCTGCCTGCCTGCCTGCCTGTCTACCTGCCTGCCTGCCTGCCTGCCTGCCTGCCTGCCTGCCTGCCTTCCTGCCTTCCTGCCTTCCTGCGAGCCTGCAAGCTTGATTGAATGCCTACTTGCCTGCCTGCCTGCGAGCTTGCCTGCCTGCTAGCCTTCCTGCCTGCCTGCCTGCCTGCCTGCCTGCCTGCCTGCCTGAGAGCATGCAAGCTGTCCTGCCTGCCTGCCTGCCTGCCTGCCTGCCTGCCCTCCTGCCTGCCTGCCTGCGAGCCTGCCTGCCTGCCTGCCTGCCTGTGAGCCTGCTTGCCTGCCTGCGAGCATGCAAGCCGTCCTGCCTACCTGCCTGCCTGCCTGTGAGCCTGCTAGCTTGCTTGCCTGCCTGCCTGCCTGCGAGCCTGCCTGCTGCTAGCCTTCCTGCCTGCCTGCCTGCCTGCCTGCCTGCCTGCGAGCCTGTGAGCTAGCTTGCCTGCCTGCCTGCCTACGACCTTCCTGCTTACCTACCTGCGAGCCTGCCTGCCTGCCTACCAGCGAGCCTGCCTGGTGCGAGCTGCCTGCCTACCTGCGAGCCTGCGAGCTTGCTTGACGGCTTGCCTGAATGCCTGCCTGCCTGCCTGCCTGCGAGCCTGCCTGCCTGCCTGCCTGCCTGCGAGTATGCAAGCCGTCCTGCCTGCCTGCCTGCCTGCGGCCTGCCTGCCTGCCTGCAAGCCTGCGAGCTTGCTTGCCTGCCTGCCTGCCTGCCTGCGAGCCTGCCTGCCTGCCTGCGAGCCTGCCTGCCTGCGAGCCTGCCTGCCTGCGAGCCTGCCTGCCTGCGAGCCTGCCTGCCAGCTTGCCAGGGAGCCTGCCTCGTGCGAGCCTGCCTGCCTGCCTGCCTGCCTGTCTGCATGCCTGCCTGCCTGCCTGCAAGCCTGCCTGGTGCGAGCCTGCCAGCTTGCCTGCCTGCATGCATGCATGCCTGAATGCCTGCCTGCCTGCCTGCATGCCTGCCTGCCTGCCTGCCTGCCTGCCTCCCTGTGAGCCTGCGAGCTTGCTTGCCTGCTTGCCTGCCTGCAGCCTGCCTGCCTGCCTTCGAGCCTGCGAGCTTGCTTAACTGCCTGCCTGCCTGTGAACCTTCCTGCCTACCTGCCTGCGAGCCTGCCTGCCTGCCTGCCTGCCTGTGAGTCTGTGCCTGCGAGACTGCTTGCCTGCCTGCCTGCAAGCCTGCCTGCCTGCCTGCGAGCCTGCCTGCCTGCCTGCCTGCCTGCCTGCCTGCCCTCCTGCCTGCTTGCCTGCGAGCCTGCGAGCTTGCTTGACTGCTTGCCTGCCTGCCTGCCTGCCTGCGATCCTGCCTGCGAGCCTGCCTGCCTGCCTGTGAGCCTGCTTGCCTGCCTGCGAGCATGCAAGCCGTCCTGCCTACCTGCCTGCCTGCCTGTGAGCCTGCTAGCTTGCTTGCCTGCCTGCCTGCCTGCGAGCCTGCCTGCTGCTAGCCTTCCTGCCTGCCTGCCTGCCTGCCTGCCTGCCTGCCTGCCTGCGAGCCTGTGAGCTAGCTTGCCTGCCTGCCTGCCTACGACCTTCCTGCTTACCTACCTGCGAGCCTGCCTGCCTGCCTACCAGCGAGCCTGCCTGGTGCGAGCTGCCTGCCTACCTGCGAGCCTGCGAGCTTGCTTGACGGCTTGCCTGAATGCCTGCCTGCCTGCCTGCCTGCGAGCCTGCCTGCGAGCCTGCCTGCCTGCCTGCCTGCCTGCGAGTATGCAAGCCGTCCTGCCTGCCTGCCTGCCTGCGGCCTGCCTGCCTGCCTGCAAGCCTGCGAGCTTGCTTGCCTGCCTGCCTGCCTGCCTGCGAGCCTGCCTGCCTGCCTGCCTGCGAGTCTGCCTGCCTACGAGCCTGCCTGCCTGCGAGCCTGCCTGCCTGCGAGCCTGCCTGCTTGCGAGCCTGCCTGCCAGCTTGCCAGGGAGCCTGCCTCGTGCGAGCCTGCCTGCCTGCCTGCCTGTCTGCATGCCTGCCTGCCTGCCTGCAAGCCTGCCTGGTGCGAGCCTGCCAGCTTGCCTGCCTGCATGCATGCATGCCTGAATGCCTGCCTGCCTGCATGCATGCCTGCCTGCCTGCCTGCCTCCCTGTGAGCCTGCGAGCTTGCTTGCCTGCTTGCCTGCCTGCAGCCTGCCTGCCTGCCTTCGAGCCTGCGAGCTTGCTTAACTGCCTGCCTGCCTGTGAACCTTCCTGCCTACCTGCCTGCGAGCCTGCCTGCCTGCCTGCCTGCCTGTGAGTCTGTGCCTGCGAGACTGCTTGCCTGCCTGCTTGCAAGCCTGCCTGCCTGCCTGCGAGCCTGCCTGCCTGCCTGCCTGCCTGCCTGCCTGCCCTCCTGCCTGCTTGCCTGCGAGCCTGCGAGCTTGCTTGACTGCTTGCCTGCCTGCCTGCCTGCCTGCGATCCTGCCTGCGAGCCTGCCTGCCTGCCTGTGAGCCTGCTTGCCTGCCTGCGAGCATGCAAGCCGTCCTGCCTACCTGCCTGCCTGCCTGTGAGCCTGCTAGCTTGCTTGCCTGCCTGCCTGCCTGCGAGCCTGCCTGCTGCTAGCCTTCCTGCCTGCCTGCCTGCCTGCCTGCGAGCCTGCCTGCCTGCCTGCCTGCCTGCCTGCCTGCGAGCATGCAAGCCGTCCTGCCTGCCTGCCTGCCTGCCTGCCCTCCTGCCTGCGAGCCTGCGAGCTTGTTTGTCTGCTTGCCTGCCTGCCTGCCTGCCTGCGAGCCTGCCTGCCTGCCTGCCTGCCTGTGAGCCTGCTTGCCTGCCTGCGAGCATGCAAGCCGTCCTGCCTACCTGCCTGCCTGCCTGCCTGCAAGCCTGCCTGCCTGCCTGCGAGCCTGCCTGCCTGCCTGCGAGCCTGCGAGCTTGCTTGACTGCTTGCCTGCCTGCCTGCCTGCGGCCTGCCTGCCTGTCTGTGAGCCTGCGAGCTTGCTGCCTGCCTGCCTGCCGGCGAGCCTGCCTGCCTGCATGCCTGCCTGCCTGCCTGCGAGCCTGCCTGCCTTCCTGGGAGCCTGCTTGCCTGTGTGCGATCCTTCCTGCCTACCTGCCTGCTAGCCTGCCTGCCTGCCTGCCTGCGAAGTTACCTGACTGGCAGCGAGCCTGCCTGCCTGCGAGCCTGCCTGCTTGCGAACCTGCCTGCCTGCCTGCCTGCCTGCCTACCTGCGGCCTGCCTGTGAGCCTGCGAGCTTTCTGGCCTGCCTGCCTGCCTGCCTGCGGCCAGCCTGCCTGCCTGCAAGCCTGTGAACTTGTTTGCCTGCCTGCCTGCGAACCTTCCTGCCTACCTGCCTGCATGCCTGTCTGCATGCCTTCCTGCCTACCTGCCTGCGAGCCTGCCTGCCTGCGAGGCTGCCTGCCTGCCTGCCTGCCTGCGAGCCTGTGCCTGCTAGCTTGCCTGCCTGCCTGCTTGCGAGCCTGCCAGCCTGCTAGCCTGCCTGCCTGCTTGTGAGCCTGCCTGCCTGTGAGCCTTCTTGCCTGCCTGCCTGCCTGCCTGCCAGCGAGCCTGCGAGCTTGCTTGCCTGCCTGCCTGCCTGCAAGCCTGCCATCCTGCCTGCCTGCGAACCTAACTACCTAACTGCCTGTGAGCCTGCCTGCCTGCCTGCCTGCCAGCGAGCCTGCCTGGTGCGAGCCTGCCTGCCTGCCTGCCTGCCTGCCTGCGAGCCTGCCTGCCTGCCAGCCTGCCTGAGGGCCTGCCTGCCTGCCTGCCTGCCTGCATGCCTGCCTGCCTGCCTGCCTGCCTGCCTGCCAGCCTGCCAGCCTGCGAGCTTGCTTGCCTGCCTGCCTGTCTGCGAACCTTCCTGCCTAACTGCCTGCGAGCCTGCCTACCTGCCTGCCTGCCTGCCTAGCTGCCTGCATGCCTGCCTGCCTGCGAGCCTGTGAGCTTTCTTGCCTGCCTGCCTGCCTGCAAGCCTGCCTGACTGCGAACCTAACTGCCTAACTGCCTGCAAGCCTGCCTGCCTGCCTGCCAGCGAGCCTGCCTGGTGTGAGCCTGCCTGCCTGCCTGACTGCCTGCCTGCCAGCGAGCAAGCATGTGAGCTTCCTTGCCTGCCTGCCTGCCTTCAAGCCTGCCTGCCTGCCTTCCTGCCTGCCTGCCTGTCTACCTGCCTGCCTGCCTGCCTGCCTGTCTACCTGCCTGCCTGCCTGCCTGCCTGCCTGCCTGCCTGCCTTCCTGCCTTCCTGCCTTCCTGCGAGCCTGCAAGCTTGATTGAATGCCTACTTGCCTGCCTGCCTGCGAGCCTGCCTGCCTGCTAGCCTTCCTGCCTGCCTGCCTGCCTGCCTGCCTGCCTGCCTGCCTGAGAGCATGCAAGCTGTCCTGCCTGCCTGCCTGCCTGCCTGCCTGCCTGCCCTCCTGCCTGCCTGCCTGCGAGCCTGCCTGCCTGCCTGCCTGCCTGTGAGCCTGCTTGCCTGCCTGCGAGCATGCAAGCCGTCCTGCCTACCTGCCTGCCTGCCTGTGAGCCTGCTAGCTTGCTTGCCTGCCTGCCTGCCTGCGAGCCTGCCTGCTGCTAGCCTTCCTGCCTGCCTGCCTGCCTGCCTGCCTGCGAGCCTGTGAGCTAGCTTGCCTGCCTGCCTGCCTACGACCTTCCTGCTTACCTACCTGCGAGCCTGCCTGCCTGCCTACCAGCGAGCCTGCCTGGTGCGAGCTGCCTGCCTACCTGCGAGCCTGCGAGCTTGCTTGACGGCTTGCCTGAATGCCTGCCTGCCTGCCTGCCTGCGAGCCTGCCTGCCTGCCTGCCTGCCTGCGAGTATGCAAGCCGTCCTGCCTGCCTGCCTGCCTGCGGCCTGCCTGCCTGCCTGCAAGCCTGCGAGCTTGCTTGCCTGCCTGCCTGCCTGCCTGCGAGCCTGCCTGCCTGCCTGCCTGCGAGTCTGCCTGCCTGCGAGCCTGCCTGCCTGCGAGCCTGCCTGCCTGCGAGCCTGCCTGCCTGCGAGCCTGCCTGCCAGCTTGCCAGGGAGCCTGCCTCGTGCGAGCCTGCCTGCCTGCCTGCCTGCCTGTCTGCATGCCTGCCTGCCTGCCTGCAAGCCTGCCTGGTGCGAGCCTGCCAGCTTGCCTGCCTGCATGCATGCATGCCTGAATGCCTGCCTGCCTGCCTGCATGCCTGCCTGCCTGCCTGCCTGCCTGCCTCCCTGTGAGCCTGCGAGCTTGCTTGCCTGCTTGCCTGCCTGCAGCCTGCCTGCCTGCCTTCGAGCCTGCGAGCTTGCTTAACTGCCTGCCTGCCTGTGAACCTTCCTGCCTGCCCGCCTGCCTGTGAGTCTGTGCCTGCGAGACTGCTTGCCTGCCTGCCTGCAAGCCTGCCTGCCTGCCTGCGAGCCTGCCTGCCTGCCTGCCTGCCTGCCTGCCCTCCTGCCTGCTTGCCTGCGAGCCTGCGAGCTTGCTTGACTGCTTGCCTGCCTGCCTGCCTGCCTGCGATCCTGCCTGCGAGCCTGCCTGCCTGCCTGTGAGCCTGCTTGCCTGCCTGCGAGCATGCAATCCGTCCTGCCTACCTGCCTGCCTGCCTGTGAGCCTGCTAGCTTGCTTGCCTGCCTGCCTGCCTGCGAGCCTGCATGCTGCTAGCCTTCCTGCCTGCCTGCCTGCCTGCCTGCCTGCCTGCCTGCCTGCCTACGACCTTCCTGCTTACCTACCTGCGAGCCTGCCTGCCTGCCTACCAGCGATCCTGCCTGGTGCGAGCTGCCTGCCTACCTGCGAGCCTGCGAGCTTGCTTGACGGCTTGCCTGAATGCCTGCCTGCCTGCCTGCCTGCGAGCCTGCCTGCGAGCCTGCCTGCCTGCCTGCCTGCCTGCCTGCGAGTATGCAAGCCGTCCTGCCTGCCTGCCTGCCTGCCTGCCTGCCAACGAGCCTGCCAGGTGTGAGCCTGCCTGCCTGCCTACCTGCCTGCCAGCGAGCAAGCATGTGAGCTTCCTTGCCTGCCTGCTAGCCTGCCTGCCTTCCTGCCTCCTGCCTGTCTACCAGCCTGCCTGCCTGCCTGCCTGCCTGCCTGCCTGCCTGGGAGCCTGCCTGCCTGCCTGCCTGCCTGCCTGCCTGCCTGCCAGCCGGCCTGAGGGCCTGCCTGCCTGCCTGCCTGCCTGCCAGCCTGCGAGCTTGCTTGCTTTCCTGCCTGTCTGCGAACCTTCATGCCTAACTGCCTGCGAGCCTGCCTACCTGCCTGCCTGCCTGCCTGCAAGCCTGCCATCCTGCCTGCCTGCCAACCTAACTACCTAACTGCCTGAGAGCCTGCCTGCCTGCCTGCCAGCGAGCAAGCATGTGAGCTTCCTTGCCTGCCTGCCTGCCTTCAAGCCTGCCTGCCTGCTAGCCTGCCTGCCTTACTGCCTTCCTGCCTGTCTACCAGCCTGCCTGCCTGCCTGCCTGCCTGCCTGTCTGCCTGCCTGCCTACCTGCCTGCCTGCCTGCCTGCCTGCCTGCCTGCCTGCCTGCCTGCCTGCCTGCCTGCGAGCCTGCCTGCCTGCCAGCCTGCCTGAGGGCCTGCCTGCCTGCCTGCCTGCCTGCATGCCTGCCTGCCTTCCTGCCTGCCTGCCTGCCAGCCTGCCAGCCTGCGAGCTTGCTTGCCTGCCTGCCTGTCTGCGAACCTTCCTGCCTAACTGCCTGCGAGCCTGCCTACCTGCCTGCCTGCCTGCCTAGCTGCCTGCATGCCTGCCTGCCTGCGAGCCTGTGAGCTTTCTTGCCTGCCTGCCTGCCTGCAAGCCTGCCTGACTGCGAACCTAACTGCCTAACTGCCTGCAAGCCTGCCTGCCTGCCTGCCAGCGAGCCTGCCTGGTGTGAGCCTGCCTGCCTACCTGACTGCCTGCCTGCCAGCGAGCAAGCATGTGAGCTTCCTTGCCTGCCTGCCTGCCTTCAAGCCTGCCTGCCTGCCTTCCTGCCTGCCTGCCTGTCTACCTGCCTGCCTGCCTGCCTGCCTGCCTGCCTGTCTACCTGCCTGCCTGCCTGCCTGCCTGCCTGCCTGCTTTCCTGCCTTCCTGCCTTCCTGCGAGCCTGCAAGCTTGATTGAATGCCTACTTGCCTGCCTGCCTGCGAGCCTGCCTGCCTGCTAGCCTTCCTGCCTGCCTGCCTGCCTGCCTGCCTGCCTGCCTGCGAGCATGCAAGCTGTCCTGCCTGCCTGCCTGCCTGCCTGCCTGCCTGCCCTCCTGCCTGCCTGCCTGCCTGCGAGCCTGCCTGCCTGCCTGCCTGCCTGTGAGCCTGCTTGCCTGCCTGCGAGCATGCAAGCCGTCCTGCCTACCTGCCTGCCTGCCTGTGAGCCTGCTAGCTTGCTTGCCTGCCTGCCTGCCTGCG
The DNA here is from genome assembly GCF_050624435.1 of Tenrec ecaudatus. NCBI lineage: Eukaryota > Metazoa > Chordata > Mammalia > Afrosoricida > Tenrecidae > Tenrec > Tenrec ecaudatus. Next base: position 863,172 of record NW_027457635.1, on the reverse strand, counting down.
AGCCTGCCTGCTGCTAGCCTTCCTGCCTGCCTGCCTGCCTGCCTGCCTGCCTGCCTGCCTGCCTGCGAGCCTGTGAGCTAGCTTGCCTGCCTGCCTGCCTACGACCTTCCTGCTTACCTACCTGCGAGCCTGCCTGCCTGCCTACCAGCGAGCCTGCCTGGTGCGAGCTGCCTGCCTACCTGCGAGCCTGCGAGCTTGCTTGACGGCTTGCCTGAATGCCTGCCTGCCTGCCTGCCTGCGAGCCTGCCTGCCTGCCTGCCTGCCTGCGAGTATGCAAGCCGTCCTGCCTGCCTGCCTGCCTGCGGCCTGCCTGCCTGCCTGCAAGCCTGCGAGCTTGCTTGCCTGCCTGCCTGCCTGCCTGCGAGCCTGCCTGCCTGCCTGCGAGCCTGCCTGCCTGCGAGCCTGCCTGCCTGCGAGCCTGCCTGCCTGCGAGCCTGCCTGCCAGCTTGCCAGGGAGCCTGCCTCGTGCGAGCCTGCCTGCCTGCCTGCCTGCCTGTCTGCATGCCTGCCTGCCTGCCTGCCTGCAAGCCTGCCTCGTGCGAGCCTGCCAGCTTGCCTGCCTGCATGCATGCATGCCTGAATGCCTGCCTGCCTGCCTGCATGCCTGCCTGCCTGCCTGCCTGCCTGCCTCCCTGTGAGCCTGCGAGCTTGCTTGCCTGCTTGCCTGCCTGCAGCCTGCCTGCCTGCCTTCGAGCCTGCGAGCTTGCTTAACTGCCTGCCTGCCTGTGAACCTTCCTGCCTACCTGCCTGTGAGCCTGCCTGCCTGCCTGCCTGCCTGTGAGTCTGTGCCTGCGAGACTGCTTGCCTGCCTGCCTGCAAGCCTGCCTGCCTGCCTGCGAGCCTGCCTGCCTGCCTGCCTGCCTGCCTGCCCTCCTGCCTGCTTGCCTGCGAGCCTGCGAGCTTGCTTGACTGCTTGCCTGCCTGCCTGCGATCCTGCCTGCGAGCCTGCCTGCCTGCCTGTGAGCCTGCTTGCCTGCCTGCGAGCATGCAAGCCGTCCTGCCTACCTGCCTGCCTGCCTGTGAGCCTGCTAGCTTGCTTGCCTGCCTGCCTGCCTGCGAGCCTGCCTGCTGCTAGCCTTCCTGCCTGCCTGCCTGCCTGCCTGCCTGCCTGCCTGCCTGCCTGCCTGCCTACGACCTTCCTGCTTACCTACCTGCGAGCCTGCCTGCCTGCCTACCAGCGATCCTGCCTGGTGCGAGCTGCCTGCCTACCTGCGAGCCTGCGAGCTTGCTTGACGGCTTGCCTGAATGCCTGCCTGCCTGCCTGCCTGCGAGCCTGCCTGCGAGCCTGCCTGCCTGCCTGCCTGCCTGCCTGCGAGTATGCAAGCCGTCCTGCCTGCCTGCCTGCCTGCCTGCCTGCCTGCCAACGAGCCTGCCTGGTGCGAGCCTGCCTGCCTGCCTGCCTGCCTGCGAGTATGCAAGCCGTCCTGCCTGCCTGCCTGCCTGCGGCCTGCCTGCCTGCCTGCAAGCCTGCGAGCTTGCTTGCCTGCCTGCCTGCCTGCCTGCGAGCCTGCCTGCCTGCCTGCGAGCCTGCCTGCCTGCGAGCCTGCCTGCCTGCGAGCCTGCCTGCCTGCGAGCCTGCCTGCCAGCTTGCCAGGGAGCCTGCCTCGTGCGAGCCTGCCTGCCTGCCTGCCTGCCTGTCTGCATGCCTGCCTGCCTGCCTGCAAGCCTGCCTCGTGCGAGCCTGCCAGCTTGCCTGCCTGCATGCATGCATGCCTGAATGCCTGCCTGCCTGCCTGCATGCCTGCCTGCCTGCCTGCCTGCCTGCCTCCCTGTGAGCCTGCGAGCTTGCTTGCCTGCTTGCCTGCCTGCAGCCTGCCTGCCTGCCTTCGAGCCTGCGAGCTTGCTTAACTGCCTGCCTGCCTGTGAACCTTCCTGCCTACCTGCCTGTGAGCCTGCCTGCCTGCCTGCCTGCCTGTGAGTCTGTGCCTGCGAGACTGCTTGCCTGCCTGCCTGCAAGCCTGCCTGCCTGCCTGCGAGCCTGCCTGCCTGCCTGCCTGCCTGCCTGCCCTCCTGCCTGCTTGCCTGCGAGCCTGCGAGCTTGCTTGACTGCTTGCCTGCCTGCCTGCGATCCTGCCTGCGAGCCTGCCTGCCTGCCTGTGAGCCTGCTTGCCTGCCTGCGAGCATGCAAGCCGTCCTGCCTACCTGCCTGCCTGCCTGTGAGCCTGCTAGCTTGCTTGCCTGCCTGCCTGCCTGCGAGCCTGCCTGCTGCTAGCCTTCCTGCCTGCCTGCCTGCCTGCCTGCCTGCCTGCCTGCCTGCCTACGACCTTCCTGCTTACCTACCTGCGAGCCTGCCTGCCTGCCTACCAGCGATCCTGCCTGGTACGAGCTGCCTGCCTACCTGCGAGCCTGCGAGCTTGCTTGACGGCTTGCCTGAATGCCTGCCTGCCTGCCTGCCTGCGAGCCTGCCTGCGAGCCTGCCTGCCTGCCTGCCTGCCTGCCTGCGAGTATGCAAGCCGTCCTGCCTGCCTGCCTGCCTGCCTGCCTGCCTGCCAACGAGCCTGCCTGGTGCGAGCCTGCCTGCCTGCCTACCTGCCTGCCAGCGAGCAAGCATGTGAGCTTCCTTGCCTGCCTGCTAGCCTGCCTGCCTTCCTGCCTCCTGCCTGTCTACCAGCCTGCCTGCCTGCCTGCCTGCCTGCCTGCCTGGGAGCCTGCCTGCCTGCCTGCCTGCCTGCCTGCCTGCCAGCCGGCCTGAGGGCCTGCCTGCCAGCCTGCGAGCTTGCTTGCTTGCCTGCCTGTCTGCGAACCTTCATGCCTAACTGCCTGCGAGCCTGCCTACCTGCCTGCCTGCCTGCCTGCAAGCCTGCCATCCTGCCTGCCTGCCAACCTAACTACCTAACTGCCTGAGAGCCTGCCTGCCTGCCTGCCAGCGAGCAAGCATGTGAGCTTCCTTGCCTGCCTGCCTGCCTTCAAGCCTGCCTGCCTGCTAGCCTGCCTGCCTTACTGCCTTCCTGCCTGTCTACCAGCCTGCCTGCCTGCCTGCCTGCCTGCCTGTCTGCCTGCCTGCCTACCTGCCTGCCTGCCTGCCTGCCTGCCTGCCTGCCTGCCTGCCTGCCTGCCTGCCTGCCTGCCTGCCTGCGAGCCTGCCTGCCTGCCAGCCTGCCTGCCTGCCTGCCTGCCTGCCTGCCTGCCTGCATGCCTGCCTGCCTTCCTGCCTGCCTGCCTGCCAGCCTGCCAGCCTGCGAGCTTGCTTGCCTGCCTGCCTGTCTGCGAACCTTCCTGCCTAACTGCCTGCGAGCCTGCCTACCTGCCTGCCTGCCTGCCTAGCTGCCTGCATGCCTGCCTGCCTGCGAGCCTGTGAGCTTTCTTGCCTGCCTGCCTGCCTGCAAGCCTGCCTGACTGCGAACCTAACTGCCTAACTGCCTGCAAGCCTGCCTGCCTGCCTGCCAGCGAGCCTGCCTGGTGTGAGCCTGCCTGCCTGCCTGACTGCCTGCCTGCCAGCGAGCAAGCATGTGAGCTTCCTTGCCTGCCTGCCTGCCTTCAAGCCTGCCTGCCTGCCTTCCTGCCTGCCTGCCTGTCTACCTGCCTGCCTGCCTGCCTGCCTGCCTGCCTGCCTGTCTACCTGCCTGCCTGCCTGCCTGCCTGCCTGCCTGCCTGCCTGCCTGCCTTCCTGCCTTCCTGCGAGCCTGCAAGCTTGATTGAATGCCTACTTGCCTGCCTGCCTGCGAGCTTGCCTGCCTGCTAGCCTTCCTGCCTGCCTGCCTGCCTGCCTGCCTGCCTGCCTGCCTGCCTGAGAGCATGCAAGCTGTCCTGCCTGCCTGCCTGCCTGCCTGCCTGCCTGCCTGCCCTCCTGCCTGCCTGCCTGCGAGCCTGCCTGCCTGCCTGCCTGCCTGTGAGCCTGCTTGCCTGCCTGCGAGCATGCAAGCCGTCCTGCCTACCTGCCTGCCTGCCTGTGAGCCTGCTAGCTTGCTTGCCTGCCTGCCTGCCTGCGAGCCTGCCTGCTGCTAGCCTTCCTGCCTGCCTGCCTGCCTGCCTGCCTGCCTGCGAGCCTGTGAGCTAGCTTGCCTGCCTGCCTGCCTACGACCTTCCTGCTTACCTACCTGCGAGCCTGCCTGCCTGCCTACCAGCGAGCCTGCCTGGTGCGAGCTGCCTGCCTACCTGCGAGCCTGCGAGCTTGCTTGACGGCTTGCCTGAATGCCTGCCTGCCTGCCTGCCTGCGAGCCTGCCTGCCTGCCTGCCTGCCTGCGAGTATGCAAGCCGTCCTGCCTGCCTGCCTGCCTGCGGCCTGCCTGCCTGCCTGCAAGCCTGCGAGCTTGCTTGCCTGCCTGCCTGCCTGCCTGCGAGCCTGCCTGCCTGCCTGCCTGCGAGTCTGCCTGCCTGCGAGCCTGCCTGCCTGCGAGCCTGCCTGCCTGCGAGCCTGCCTGCCTGCGAGCTTGCCAGGGAGCCTGCCTCGTGCGAGCCTGCCTGCCTGCCTGCCTGCCTGTCTGCATGCCTGCCTGCCTGCCTGCAAGCCTGCCTGGTGCGAGCCTGCCAGCTTGCCTGCCTGCATGCATGCATGCCTGAATGCCTGCCTGCCTGCCTGCATGCCTGCCTGCCTGCCTGCCTGCCTGCCTCCCTGTGAGCCTGCGAGCTTGCTTGCCTGCTTGCCTGCCTGCAGCCTGCCTGCCTGCCTTCGAGCCTGCGAGCTTGCTTAACTGCCTGCCTGCCTGTGAACCTTCCTGCCTGCCCGCCTGCCTGTGAGTCTGTGCCTGCGAGACATGCTTGCCTGCCTGCCTGCAAGCCTGCCTGCCTGCCTGCGAGCCTGCCTGCCTGCCTGCCTGCCTGCCTGCCCTCCTGCCTGCTTGCCTGCGAGCCTGCGAGCTTGCTTGACTGCTTGCCTGCCTGCCTGCCTGCCTGCGATCCTGCCTGCGAGCCTGCCTGCCTGCCTGTGAGCCTGCTTGCCTGCCTGCGAGCATGCAATCCGTCCTGCCTACCTGCCTGCCTGCCTGTGAGCCTGCTAGCTTGCTTGCCTGCCTGCCTGCCTGCGAGCCTGCATGCTGCTAGCCTTCCTGCCTGCCTGCCTGCCTGCCTGCCTGCCTGCCTGCCTGCCTGCCTACGACCTTCCTGCTTACCTACCTGCGAGCCTGCCTGCCTGCCTACCAGCGATCCTGCCTGGTACGAGCTGCCTGCCTACCTGCGAGCCTGCGAGCTTGCTTGACGGCTTGCCTGAATGCCTGCCTGCCTGCCTGCCTGCGAGCCTGCCTGCGAGCCTGCCTGCCTGCCTGCCTGCCTGCCTGCGAGTATGCAAGCCGTCCTGCCTGCCTGCCTGCCTGCCTGCCTGCCAACGAGCCTGCCTGGTGCGAGCCTGCCTGCCTGCCTACCTGCCTGCCAGCGAGCAAGCATGTGAGCTTCCTTGCCTGCCTGCTAGCCTGCCTGCCTTCCTGCCTCCTGCCTGTCTACCAGCCTGCCTGCCTGCCTGCCTGCCTGCCTGCCTGGGAGCCTGCCTGCCTGCCTGCCTGCCTGCCTGCCAGCCGGCCTGAGGGCCTGCCTGCCTGCCTGCCTGCCTGCCAGCCTGCGAGCTTGCATGCTTGCCTGCCTGTCTGCGAACCTTCATGCCTAACTGCCTGCGAGCCTGCCTACCTGCCTGCCTGCCTGCCTGCAAGCCTGCCATCCTGCCTGCCTGCCAACCTAACTACCTAACTGCCTGAGAGCCTGCCTGCCTGCCTGCCAGCGAGCAAGCATGTGAGCTTCCTTGCCTGCCTGCCTGCCTTCAAGCCTGCCTGCCTGCTAGCCTGCCTGCCTTACTGCCTTCCTGCCTGTCTACCAGCCTGCCTGCCTGCCTGCCTGCCTGCCTGTCTGCCTGCCTGCCTACCTGCCTGCCTGCCTGCCTGCCTGCCTGCCTGCCTGCCTGCCTGCGAGCCTGCCTGCCTGCCAGCCTGCCTGAGGGCCTGCCTGCCTGCCTGCCTGCCTGCATGCCTGCCTGCCTTCCTGCCTGCCTGCCTGCCAGCCTGCCAGCCTGCGAGCTTGCTTGCCTGCCTGCCTGTCTGCGAACCTTCCTGCCTAACTGCCTGCGAGCCTGCCTACCTGCCTGCCTGCCTGCCTAGCTGCCTGCATGCCTGCCTGCCTGCGAGCCTGTGAGCTTTCTTGCCTGCCTGCCTGCCTGCAAGCCTGCCTGACTGCGAACCTAACTGCCTAACTGCCTGCAAGCCTGCCTGCCTGCCTGCCAGCGAGCCTGCCTGGTGTGAGCCTGCCTGCCTACCTGACTGCCTGCCTGCCAGCGAGCAAGCATGTGAGCTTCCTTGCCTGCCTGCCTGCCTTCAAGCCTGCCTGCCTGCCTTCCTGCCTGCCTGCCTGTCTACCTGCCTGCCTGCCTGCCTGCCTGCCTGCCTGTCTACCTGCCTGCCTGCCTGCCTGCCTGCCTGCCTGCTTTCCTGCCTTCCTGCCTTCCTGCGAGCCTGCAAGCTTGATTGAATGCCTACTTGCCTGCCTGCCTGCGAGCCTGCCTGCCTGCTAGCCTTCCTGCCTGCCTGCCTGCCTGCCTGCCTGCCTGCGAGCATGCAAGCTGTCCTGCCTGCCTGCCTGCCTGCCTGCCTGCCTGCCCTCCTGCCTGCCTGCCTGCCTGCGAGCCTGCCTGCCTGCCTGCCTGCCTGTGAGCCTGCTTGCCTGCCTGCGAGCATGCAAGCCGTCCTGCCTACCTGCCTGCCTGCCTGTGAGCCTGCTAGCTTGCTTGCCTGCCTGCCTGCCTGCGAGCCTGCCTGCTGCTAGCCTTCCTGCCTGCCTGCCTGCCTGCCTGCCTGCCTGCCTGCCTGCGAGCCTGTGAGCTAGCTTGCCTGCCTGCCTGCCTACGACCTTCCTGCTTACCTACCTGCGAGCCTGCCTGCCTGCCTACCAGCGAGCCTGCCTGGTGCGAGCTGCCTGCCTACCTGCGAGCCTGCGAGCTTGCTTGACGGCTTGCCTGAATGCCTGCCTGCCTGCCTGCCTGAGAGCCTGCCTGCGAGCCTGCCTGCCTGCCTGCCTGCCTGCGAGTATGCAAGCCGTCCTGCCTGCCTGCCTGCCTGCGGCCTGCCTGCCTGCCTGCAAGCCTGCGAGCTTGCTTGCCTGCCTGCCTGCCTGCCTGCGAGCCTGCCTGCCTGCCTGCCTGCGAGTCTGCCTGCCTGCGAGCCTGCCTGCCTGCGAGCCTGCCTGCCTGCGAGCCTGCCTGCCTGCGAGCCTGCCTGCCAGCTTGCCAGGGAGCCTGCCTCGTGCGAGCCTGCCTGCCTGCCTGCCTGCCTGTCTGCATGCCTGCCTGCCTGCCTGCAAGCCTGCCTGGTGCGAGCCTGCCAGCTTGCCTGCCTGCATGCATGCATGCCTGAATGCCTGCCTGCCTGCCTGCATGCCTGCCTGCCTGCCTGCCTGCCTGCCTCCCTGTGAGCCTGCGAGCTTGCTTGCCTGCTTGCCTGCCTGCAGCCTGCCTGCCTGCCTTCGAGCCTGCGAGCTTGCTTAACTGCCTGCCTGCCTGTGAACCTTCCTGCCTACCTGCCTGCGAGCCTGCCTGCCTGCCTGCCTGCCTGTGAGTCTGTGCCTGCGAGACTGCTTGCCTGCCTGCCTGCAAGCCTGCCTGCCTGCCTGCGAGCCTGCCTGCCTGCCTGCCTGCCTGCCTGCCTGCCCTCCTGCCTGCTTGCCTGCGAGCCTGCGAGCTTGCTTGACTGCTTGCCTGCCTGCCTGCCTGCCTGCGATCCTGCCTGCGAGCCTGCCTGCCTGCCTGTGAGCCTGCTTGCCTGCCTGCGAGCATGCAAGCCGTCCTGCCTACCTGCCTGCCTGCCTGTGAGCCTGCTAGCTTGCTTGCCTGCCTGCCTGCCTGCGAGCCTGCCTGCTGCTAGCCTTCCTGCCTGCCTGCCTGCCTGCCTGCCTGCCTGCCTGCCTGCGAGCCTGTGAGCTAGCTTGCCTGCCTGCCTGCCTACGACCTTCCTGCTTACCTACCTGCGAGCCTGCCTGCCTGCCTACCAGCGAGCCTGCCTGGTGCGAGCTGCCTGCCTACCTGCGAGCCTGCGAGCTTGCTTGACGGCTTGCCTGAATGCCTGCCTGCCTGCCTGCCTGCGAGCCTGCCTGCGAGCCTGCCTGCCTGCCTGCCTGCCTGCCTGCGAGTATGCAAGCCGTCCTGCCTGCCTGCCTGCCTGCGGCCTGCCTGCCTGCCTGCAAGCCTGCGAGCTTGCTTGCCTGCCTGCCTGCCTGCCTGCGAGCCTGCCTGCCTGCCTGCCTGCGAGTCTGCCTGCCTACGAGCCTGCCTGCCTGCGAGCCTGCCTGCCTGCGAGCCTGCCTGCTTGCGAGCCTGCCTGCCAGCTTGCCAGGGAGCCTGCCTCGTGCGAGCCTGCCTGCCTGCCTGCCTGTCTGCATGCCTGCCTGCCTGCCTGCAAGCCTGCCTGGTGCGAGCCTGCCAGCTTGCCTGCCTGCATGCATGCATGCCTGAATGCCTGCCTGCCTGCATGCATGCCTGCCTGCCTGCCTGCCTGCCTGCCTCCCTGTGAGCCTGCGAGCTTGCTTGCCTGCTTGCCTGCCTGCAGCCTGCCTGCCTGCCTTCGAGCCTGCGAGCTTGCTTAACTGCCTGCCTGCCTGTGAACCTTCCTGCCTACCTGCCTGCGAGCCTGCCTGCCTGCCTGCCTGCCTGTGAGTCTGTGCCTGCGAGACTGCTTGCCTGCCTGCTTGCAAGCCTGCCTGCGTGCCTGCGAGCCTGCCTGCCTGCCTGCCTGCCTGCCTGCCTGCCCTCCTGCCTGCTTGCCTGCGAGCCTGCGAGCTTGCTTGACTGCTTGCCTGCCTGCCTGCCTGCCTGCGATCCTGCCTGCGAGCCTGCCTGCCTGCCTGTGAGCCTGCTTGCCTGCCTGCGAGCATGCAAGCCGTCCTGCCTACCTGCCTGCCTGCCTGTGAGCCTGCTAGCTTGCTTGCCTGCCTGCCTGCCTGCGAGCCTGCCTGCTGCTAGCCTTCCTGCCTGCCTGCCTGCCTGCCTGCGAGCCTGCCTGCCTGCCTGCCTGCCTGCCTGCCTGCCTGCGAGCATGCAAGCCGTCCTGCCTGCCTGCCTGCCTGCCTGCCCTCCTGCCTGCGAGCCTGCGAGCTTGTTTGTCTGCTTGCCTGCCTGCCTGCCTGCCTGCGAGCCTGCCTGCCTGCCTGCCTGCCTGTGAGCCTGCTTGCCTGCCTGCGAGCATGCAAGCCGTCTTGCCTACCTGCCTGCCTGCCTGCCTGCAAGCCTGCCTGCCTGCCTGCGAGCCTGCCTGCCTGCCTGCGAGCCTGCGAGCTTGCTTGACTGCTTGCCTGCCTGCCTGCCTGCGGCCTGCCTGCCTGTCTGTGAGCCTGCGAGCTTGCTGCCTGCCTGCCTGCCGGCGAGCCTGCCTGCCTGCATGCCTGCCTGCCTGCCTGCGAGCCTGCCTGCCTTCCTGGGAGCCTGCTTGCCTGTGTGCGATCCTTCCTGCCTACCTGCCTGCTAGCCTGCCTGCCTGCCTGCCTGCGAAGTTACCTGACTGGCAGCGAGCCTGCCTGCCTGCGAGCCTGCCTGCTTGCGAACCTGCCTTCCTGCCTGCCTGCCTGCCTACCTGCGGCCTGCCTGTGAGCCTGCGAGCTTTCTGGCCTGCCTGCCTGCCTGCCTGCGGCCAGCCTGCCTGCCTGCAAGCCTGTGAACTTGTTTGCCTGCCTGCCTGCGAACCTTCCTGCCTACCTGCCTGCATGCCTGTCTGCATGCCTTCCTGCCTACCTGCCTGCGAGCCTGCCTGCCTGCGAGGCTGCCTGCCTGCCTGCCTGCCTGCGAGCCTGTGCCTGCTAGCTTGCCTGCCTGCCTGCTTGCGAGCCTGCCAGCCTGCTAGCCTGCCTGCCTGCTTGTGAGCCTGCCTGCCTGTGAGCCTTCTTGCCTGCCTGCCTGCCTGCCTGCCAGCGAGCCTGCGAGCTTGCTTGCCTGCCTGCCTGCCTGCAAGCCTGCCATCCTGCCTGCCTGCGAACCTAACTACCTAACTGCCTGTGAGCCTGCCTGCCTGCCTGCCTGCCAGCGAGCCTGCCTGGTGCGAGCCTGCCTGCCTGCCTGCCTGCCTGCCTGCGAGCCTGCCTGCCTGCCAGCCTGCCTGAGGGCCTGCCTGCCTGCCTGCCTGCCTGCATGCCTGCCTGCCTGCCTGCCTGCCTGCCTGCCAGCCTGCCAGCCTGCGAGCTTGCTTGCCTGCCTGCCTGTCTGCGAACCTTCCTGCCTAACTGCCTGCGAGCCTGCCTACCTGCCTGCCTGCCTGCCTAGCTGCCTGCATGCCTGCCTGCCTGCGAGCCTGTGAGCTTTCTTGCCTGCCTGCCTGCCTGCAAGCCTGCCTGACTGCGAACCTAACTGCCTAACTGCCTGCAAGCCTGCCTGCCTGCCTGCCAGCGAGCCTGCCTGGTGTGAGCCTGCCTGCCTGCCTGACTGCCTGCCTGCCAGCGAGCAAGCATGTGAGCTTCCTTGCCTGCCTGCCTGCCTTCAAGCCTGCCTGCCTGCCTTCCTGCCTGCCTGCCTGTCTACCTGCCTGCCTGCCTGCCTGCCTGTCTACCTGCCTGCCTGCCTGCCTGCCTGCCTGCCTGCCTGCCTTCCTGCCTTCCTGCCTTCCTGCGAGCCTGCAAGCTTGATTGAATGCCTACTTGCCTGCCTGCCTGCGAGCCTGCCTGCCTGCTAGCCTTCCTGCCTGCCTGCCTGCCTGCCTGCCTGCCTGCCTGCCTGAGAGCATGCAAGCTGTCCTGCCTGCCTGCCTGCCTGCCTGCCTGCCTGCCCTCCTGCCTGCCTGCCTGCGAGCCTGCCTGCCTGCCTGCCTGCCTGTGAGCCTGCTTGCCTGCCTGCGAGCATGCAAGCCGTCCTGCCTACCTGCCTGCCTGCCTGTGAGCCTGCTAGCTTGCTTGCCTGCCTGCCTGCCTGCGAGCCTGCCTGCTGCTAGCCTTCCTGCCTGCCTGCCTGCCTGCCTGCCTGCCTGCGAGCCTGTGAGCTAGCTTGCCTGCCTGCCTGCCTACGACCTTCCTGCTTACCTACCTGCGAGCCTGCCTGCCTGCCTACCAGCGAGCCTGCCTGGTGCGAGCTGCCTGCCTACCTGCGAGCCTGCGAGCTTGCTTGACGGCTTGCCTGAATGCCTGCCTGCCTGCCTGCCTGCGAGCCTGCCTGCCTGCCTGCCTGCCTGCGAGTATGCAAGCCGTCCTGCCTGCCTGCCTGCCTGCGGCCTGCCTGCCTGCCTGCAAGCCTGCGAGCTTGCTTGCCTGCCTGCCTGCCTGCCTGCGAGCCTGCCTGCCTGCCTGCCTGCGAGTCTGCCTGCCTGCGAGCCTGCCTGCCTGCGAGCCTGCCTGCCTGCGAGCCTGCCTGCCTGCGAGCCTGCCTGCCAGCTTGCCAGGGAGCCTGCCTCGTGCGAGCCTGCCTGCCTGCCTGCCTGCCTGTCTGCATGCCTGCCTGCCTGCCTGCAAGCCTGCCTGGTGCGAGCCTGCCAGCTTGCCTGCCTGCATGCATGCATGCCTGAATGCCTGCCTGCCTGCCTGCATGCCTGCCTGCCTGCCTGCCTGCCTGCCTCCCTGTGAGCCTGCGAGCTTGCTTGCCTGCTTGCCTGCCTGCAGCCTGCCTGCCTGCCTTCGAGCCTGCGAGCTTGCTTAACTGCCTGCCTGCCTGTGAACCTTCCTGCCTGCCCGCCTGCCTGTGAGTCTGTGCCTGCGAGACTGCTTGCCTGCCTGCCTGCAAGCCTGCCTGCCTGCCTGCGAGCCTGCCTGCCTGCCTGCCTGCCTGCCTGCCCTCCTGCCTGCTTGCCTGCGAGCCTGCGAGCTTGCTTGACTGCTTGCCTGCCTGCCTGCCTGCCTGCGATCCTGCCTGCGAGCCTGCCTGCCTGCCTGTGAGCCTGCTTGCCTGCCTGCGAGCATGCAATCCGTCCTGCCTACCTGCCTGCCTGCCTGTGAGCCTGCTAGCTTGCTTGCCTGCCTGCCTGCCTGCGAGCCTGCATGCTGCTAGCCTTCCTGCCTGCCTGCCTGCCTGCCTGCCTGCCTGCCTGCCTGCCTACGACCTTCCTGCTTACCTACCTGCGAGCCTGCCTGCCTGCCTACCAGCGATCCTGCCTGGTGCGAGCTGCCTGCCTACCTGCGAGCCTGCGAGCTTGCTTGACGGCTTGCCTGAATGCCTGCCTGCCTGCCTGCCTGCGAGCCTGCCTGCGAGCCTGCCTGCCTGCCTGCCTGCCTGCCTGCCAGCCTGCCTGCCTGCCTGCCTGCCTGCCTGCCTGCCTGCATGCCTGCCTGCGAGCCTGCCTGCTGCTAGCCTTCCTGCCTGCCTGCCTGCCTGCCTGCCTGCCTGCCTGCCTGCCTGCGAGCCTGTGAGCTAGCTTGCCTGCCTGCCTGCCTACGACCTTCCTGCTTACCTACCTGCGAGCCTGCCTGCCTGCCTACCAGCGAGCCTGCCTGGTGCGAGCTGCCTGCCTACCTGCGAGCCTGCGAGCTTGCTTGACGGCTTGCCTGAATGCCTGCCTGCCTGCCTGCCTGAGAGCCTGCCTGCGAGCCTGCCTGCCTGCCTGCCTGCCTGCGAGTATGCAAGCCGTCCTGCCTGCCTGCCTGCCTGCGGCCTGCCTGCCTGCCTGCAAGCCTGCGAGCTTGCTTGCCTGCCTGCCTGCCTGCCTGCGAGCCTGCCTGCCTGCCTGCCTGCGAGTCTGCCTGCCTGCGAGCCTGCCTGCCTGCGAGCCTGCCTGCCTGCGAGCCTGCCTGCCTGCGAGCCTGCCTGCCAGCTTGCCAGGGAGCCTGCCTCGTGCGAGCCTGCCTGCCTGCCTGCCTGCCTGTCTGCATGCCTGCCTGCCTGCCTGCAAGCCTGCCTGGTGCGAGCCTGCCAGCTTGCCTGCCTGCATGCATGCATGCCTGAATGCCTGCCTGCCTGCCTGCATGCCTGCCTGCCTGCCTGCCTGCCTGCCTCCCTGTGAGCCTGCGAGCTTGCTTGCCTGCTTGCCTGCCTGCAGCCTGCCTGCCTGCCTTCGAGCCTGCGAGCTTGCTTAACTGCCTGCCTGCCTGTGAACCTTCCTGCCTACCTGCCTGCGAGCCTGCCTGCCTGCCTGCCTGCCTGTGAGTCTGTGCCTGCGAGACTGCTTGCCTGCCTGCCTGCAAGCCTGCCTGCCTGCCTGCGAGCCTGCCTGCCTGCCTGCCTGCCTGCCTGCCTGCCCTCCTGCCTGCTTGCCTGCGAGCCTGCGAGCTTGCTTGACTGCTTGCCTGCCTGCCTGCCTGCCTGCGATCCTGCCTGCGAGCCTGCCTGCCTGCCTGTGAGCCTGCTTGCCTGCCTGCGAGCATGCAAGCCGTCCTGCCTACCTGCCTGCCTGCCTGTGAGCCTGCTAGCTTGCTTGCCTGCCTGCCTGCCTGCGAGCCTGCCTGCTGCTAGCCTTCCTGCCTGCCTGCCTGCCTGCCTGCCTGCCTGCCTGCCTGCCTGCCTGCGAGCCTGTGAGCTAGCTTGCCTGCCTGCCTGCCTACGACCTTCCTGCTTACCTACCTGCGAGCCTGCCTGCCTGCCTACCAGCGAGCCTGCCTGGTGCGAGCTGCCTGCCTACCTGCGAGCCTGCGAGCTTGCTTGACGGCTTGCCTGAATGCCTGCCTGCCTGCCTGCCTGCGAGCCTGCCTGCGAGCCTGCCTGCCTGCCTGCCTGCCTGCCTGCGAGTATGCAAGCCGTCCTGCCTGCCTGCCTGCCTGCGGCCTGCCTGCCTGCCTGCAAGCCTGCGAGCTTGCTTGCCTGCCTGCCTGCCTGCCTGCGAGCCTGCCTGCCTGCCTGCCTGCGAGTCTGCCTGCCTACGAGCCTGCCTGCCTGCGAGCCTGCCTGCCTGCGAGCCTGCCTGCTTGCGAGCCTGCCTGCCAGCTTGCCAGGGAGCCTGCCTCGTGCGAGCCTGCCTGCCTGCCTGCCTGTCTGCATGCCTGCCTGCCTGCCTGCAAGCCTGCCTGGTGCGAGCCTGCCAGCTTGCCTGCCTGCATGCATGCATGCCTGAATGCCTGCCTGCCTGCATGCATGCCTGCCTGCCTGCCTGCCTGCCTGCCTCCCTGTGAGCCTGCGAGCTTGCTTGCCTGCTTGCCTGCCTGCAGCCTGCCTGCCTGCCTTCGAGCCTGCGAGCTTGCTTAACTGCCTGCCTGCCTGTGAACCTTCCTGCCTACCTGCCTGCGAGCCTGCCTGCCTGCCTGCCTGCCTGTGAGTCTGTGCCTGCGAGACTGCTTGCCTGCCTGCTTGCAAGCCTGCCTGCCTGCCTGCGAGCCTGCCTGCCTGCCTGCCTGCCTGCCTGCCTGCCCTCCTGCCTGCTTGCCTGCGAGCCTGCGAGCTTGCTTGACTGCTTGCCTGCCTGCCTGCCTGCCTGCGATCCTGCCTGCGAGCCTGCCTGCCTGCCTGTGAGCCTGCTTGCCTGCCTGCGAGCATGCAAGCCGTCCTGCCTACCTGCCTGCCTGCCTGTGAGCCTGCTAGCTTGCTTGCCTGCCTGCCTGCCTGCGAGCCTGCCTGCTGCTAGCCTTCCTGCCTGCCTGCCTGCCTGCCTGCGAGCCTGCCTGCCTGCCTGCCTGCCTGCCTGCCTGCGAGCATGCAAGCCGTCCTGCCTGCCTGCCTGCCTGCCTGCCCTCCTGCCTGCGAGCCTGCGAGCTTGTTTGTCTGCTTGCCTGCCTGCCTGCCTGCCTGCGAGCCTGCCTGCCTGCCTGCCTGCCTGTGAGCCTGCTTGCCTGCCTGCGAGCATGCAAGCCGTCCTGCCTACCTGCCTGCCTGCCTGCCTGCAAGCCTGCCTGCCTGCCTGCGAGCCTGCCTGCCTGCCTGCGAGCCTGCGAGCTTGCTTGACTGCTTGCCTGCCTGCCTGCCTGCGGCCTGCCTGCCTGTCTGTGAGCCTGCGAGCTTGCTGCCTGCCTGCCTGCCGGCGAGCCTGCCTGCCTGCATGCCTGCCTGCCTGCCTGCGAGCCTGCCTGCCTTCCTGGGAGCCTGCTTGCCTGTGTGCGATCCTTCCTGCCTACCTGCCTGCTAGCCTGCCTGCCTGCCTGCCTGCGAAGTTACCTGACTGGCAGCGAGCCTGCCTGCCTGCGAGCCTGCCTGCTTGCGAACCTGCCTGCCTGCCTGCCTGCCTGCCTACCTGCGGCCTGCCTGTGAGCCTGCGAGCTTTCTGGCCTGCCTGCCTGCCTGCCTGCGGCCAGCCTGCCTGCCTGCAAGCCTGTGAACTTGTTTGCCTGCCTGCCTGCGAACCTTCCTGCCTACCTGCCTGCATGCCTGTCTGCATGCCTTCCTGCCTACCTGCCTGCGAGCCTGCCTGCCTGCGAGGCTGCCTGCCTGCCTGCCTGCCTGCGAGCCTGTGCCTGCTAGCTTGCCTGCCTGCCTGCTTGCGAGCCTGCCAGCCTGCTAGCCTGCCTGCCTGCTTGTGAGCCTGCCTGCCTGTGAGCCTTCTTGCCTGCCTGCCTGCCTGCCTGCCAGCAAGCCTGCGAGCTTGCTTGCCTGCCTGCCTGCCTGCAAGCCTGCCATCCTGCCTGCCTGCGAACCTAACTACCTAACTGCCTGTGAGCCTGCCTGCCTGCCTGCCTGCCAGCGAGCCTGCCTGGTGCGAGCCTGCCTGCCTGCCTGCCTGCCTGCCTGCGAGCCTGCCTGCCTGCCAGCCTGCCTGAGGGCCTGCCTGCCTGCCTGCCTGCCTGCATGCCTGCCTGCCTGCCTGCCTGCCTGCCTGCCAGCCTGCCAGCCTGCGAGCTTGCTTGCCTGCCTGCCTGTCTGCGAACCTTCCTGCCTAACTGCCTGCGAGCCTGCCTACCTGCCTGCCTGCCTGCCTAGCTGCCTGCATGCCTGCCTGCCTGCGAGCCTGTGAGCTTTCTTGCCTGCCTGCCTGCCTGCAAGCCTGCCTGACTGCGAACCTAACTGCCTAACTGCCTGCAAGCCTGCCTGCCTGCCTGCCAGCGAGCCTGCCTGGTGTGAGCCTGCCTGCCTGCCTGACTGCCTGCCTGCCAGCGAGCAAGCATGTGAGCTTCCTTGCCTGCCTGCCTGCCTTCAAGCCTGCCTGCCTGCCTTCCTGCCTGCCTGCCTGTCTACCTGCCTGCCTGCCTGCCTGCCTGTCTACCTGCCTGCCTGCCTGCCTGCCTGCCTGCCTGCCTTCCTGCCTTCCTGCCTTCCTGCGAGCCTGCAAGCTTGATTGAATGCCTACTTGCCTGCCTGCCTGCGAGCCTGCCTGCCTGCTAGCCTTCCTGCCTGCCTGCCTGCCTGCCTGCCTGCCTGCCTGCCTGAGAGCATGCAAGCTGTCCTGCCTGCCTGCCTGCCTGCCTGCCTGCCTGCCCTCCTGCCTGCCTGCCTGCGAGCCTGCCTGCCTGCCTGCCTGCCTGTGAGCCTGCTTGCCTGCCTGCGAGCATGCAAGCCGTCCTGCCTACCTGCCTGCCTGCCTGTGAGCCTGCTAGCTTGCTTGCCTGCCTGCCTGCCTGCGAGCCTGCCTGCTGCTAGCCTTCCTGCCTGCCTGCCTGCCTGCCTGCCTGCCTGCCTGCCTGCCTGCCTGCGAGCCTGTGAGCTAGCTTGCCTGCCTGCCTGCCTACGACCTTCCTGCTTACCTACCTGCGAGCCTGCCTGCCTGCCTACCAGCGAGCCTGCCTGGTGCGAGCTGCCTGCCTACCTGCGAGCCTGCGAGCTTGCTTGACGGCTTGCCTGAATGCCTGCCTGCCTGCCTGCCTGCGAGCCTGCCTGCCTGCCTGCCTGCCTGCGGCCTGCCTGCCTGCCTGCAAGCCTGCGAGCTTGCTTGCCTGCCTGCCTGCCTGCCTGCGAGCCTGCGAGCCTGCCTGCCTGCAAGTCTGCCTGCCTGCGAGCCTGCCTGCCTGCGAGCCTGCCTGCCTGCGAGCCTGCCTGCCTGCGAGCCTGCCTGCCAGCTTGCCAGGGAGCCTGCCTCGTGCGAGCCTGCCTGCCTGCCTGCCTGCCTGCCTGTCTGCATGCCTGCCTGCCTGCCTGCAAGCCTGCCTGGTGCGAGCCTGCCAGCTTGTCTGCCTGCATGCATGCATGCCTGAATGCCTGCCTGCCTGCCTGCATGCCTGCCTGCCTGCCTGCCTGCCTCCCTGTGAGCCTGCGAGCTTGCTTGCCTGCTTGCCTGCCTGCAGCCTGCCTGCCTGCCTTCGAGCCTGCGAGCTTGCTTAACTGCCTGCCATGCCTGTGAACCTTCCTGCCTACCTGCCTGCGAGCCTGCCTGCCTGCCTGCCTGCCTGTGAGTCTGTGCCTGCGAGACTGCTTGCCTGCCTGCCTGCAAGCCTGCCTGCCTGCCTGCGAGCCTGCCTGCCTGCGAGCCTGCCTGCCTGCCTGCCCTCCTGCCTGCTTGCCTGCGAGCCTGCGAGCTTGCTTGACTGCTTGCCTGCCTGCCTGCCTGCCTGCGATCCTGCCTGCGAGCCTGCCTGCCTGCCTGTGAGCCTGCTTGCCTGCCTGCGAGCATGCAAGCCGTCCTGCCTACCTGCCTGCCTGCCTGTGAGCCTGCTAGCTTGCTTGCCTGCCTGCCTGCCTGCGAGCCTGCCTGCTGCTAGCCTTCCTGCCTGCCTGCCTGCCTGCCTGCCTGCCTGCCTGCCTGCCTGCCTGCCTGCGAGCCTGTGAGCTAGCTTGCCTGCCTGCCTGCCTACGACCTTCCTGCTTACCTACCTGCGAGCCTGCCTGCCTGCCTACCAGCGAGCCTGCCTGGTGCGAGCTGCCTGCCTACCTGCGAGCCTGCGAGCTTGCTTGACGGCTTGCCTGAATGCCTGCCTGCCTGCCTGCCTGCGAGCCTGCCTGCGAGCCTGCCTGCCTGCCTGCCTGCCTGCCTGCGAGTATGCAAGCCGTCCTGCCTGCCTGCCTGCCTGCGGCCTGCCTGCCTGCCTGCAAGCCTGCGAGCTTGCTTGCCTGCCTGCCTGCCTGCCTGCGAGCCTGCCTGCCTGCCTGCCTGCGAGTCTGCCTGCCTACGAGCCTGCCTGCCTGCGAGCCTGCCTGCCTGCGAGCCTGCCTGCTTGCGAGCCTGCCTGCCAGCTTGCCAGGGAGCCTGCCTCGTGCGAGCCTGCCTGCCTGCCTGCCTGTCTGCATGCCTGCCTGCCTGCCTGCAAGCCTGCCTGGTGCGAGCCTGCCAGCTTGCCTGCCTGCATGCATGCATGCCTGAATGCCTGCCTGCCTGCATGCATGCCTGCCTGCCTGCCTGCCTGCCTGCCTCCCTGTGAGCCTGCGAGCTTGCTTGCCTGCTTGCCTGCCTGCAGCCTGCCTGCCTGCCTTCGAGCCTGCGAGCTTGCTTAACTGCCTGCCTGCCTGTGAACCTTCCTGCCTACCTGCCTGCGAGCCTGCCTGCCTGCCTGCCTGCCTGTGAGTCTGTGCCTGCGAGACTGCTTGCCTGCCTGCTTGCAAGCCTGCCTGCCTGCCTGCGAGCCTGCCTGCCTGCCTGCCTGCCTGCCTGCCTGCCCTCCTGCCTGCTTGCCTGCGAGCCTGCGAGCTTGCTTGACTGCTTGCCTGCCTGCCTGCCTGCCTGCGATCCTGCCTGCGAGCCTGCCTGCCTGCCTGTGAGCCTGCTTGCCTGCCTGCGAGCATGCAAGCCGTCCTGCCTACCTGCCTGCCTGCCTGTGAGCCTGCTAGCTTGCTTGCCTGCCTGCCTGCCTGCGAGCCTGCCTGCTGCTAGCCTTCCTGCCTGCCTGCCTGCCTGCCTGCGAGCCTGCCTGCCTGCCTGCCTGCCTGCCTGCGAGCATGCAAGCCGTCCTGCCTGCCTGCCTGCCTGCCTGCCCTCCTGCCTGCGAGCCTGCGAGCTTGTTTGTCTGCTTGCCTGCCTGCCTGCCTGCCTGCGACCCTGCCTGCCTGCCTGCCTGCCTGTGAGCCTGCTTGCCTGCCTGCGAGCATGCAAGCCGTCCTGCCTACCTGCCTGCCTGCCTGCCTGCAAGCCTGCCTGCCTGCCTGCGAGCCTGCCTGCCTGCCTGCGAGCCTGCGAGCTTGCTTGACTGCTTGCCTGCCTGCCTGCCTGCGGCCTGCCTGCCTGTCTGTGAGCCTGCGAGCTTGCTGCCTGCCTGCCTGCCGGCGAGCCTGCCTGCCTGCATGCCTGCCTGCCTGCCTGCGAGCCTGCCTGCCTTCCTGGGAGCCTGCTTGCCTGTGTGCGATCCTTCCTGCCTACCTGCCTGCTAGCCTGCCTGCCTGCCTGCCTGCGAAGTTACCTGACTGGCAGCGAGCCTGCCTGCCTGCGAGCCTGCCTGCTTGCGAACCTGCCTGCCTGCCTGCCTGCCTGCCTACCTGCGGCCTGCCTGTGAGCCTGCGAGCTTTCTGGCCTGCCTGCCTGCCTGCCTGCGGCCAGCCTGCCTGCCTGCAAGCCTGTGAACTTGTTTGCCTGCCTGCCTGCGAACCTTCCTGCCTACCTGCCTGCATGCCTGTCTGCATGCCTTCCTGCCTACCTGCCTGCGAGCCTGCCTGCCTGCGAGGCTGCCTGCCTGCCTGCCTGCCTGCGAGCCTGTGCCTGCTAGCTTGCCTGCCTGCCTGCTTGCGAGCCTGCCAGCCTGCTAGCCTGCCTGCCTGCTTGTGAGCCTGCCTGCCTGTGAGCCTTCTTGCCTGCCTGCCTGCCTGCCTGCCAGCAAGCCTGCGAGCTTGCTTGCCTGCCTGCCTGCCTGCAAGCCTGCCATCCTGCCTGCCTGCGAACCTAACTACCTAACTGCCTGTGAGCCTGCCTGCCTGCCTGCCTGCCAGCGAGCCTGCCTGGTGCGAGCCTGCCTGCCTGCCTGCCTGCCTGCCTGCGAGCCTGCCTGCCTGCCAGCCTGCCTGAGGGCCTGCCTGCCTGCCTGCCTGCCTGCATGCCTGCCTGCCTGCCTGCCTGCCTGCCTGCCAGCCTGCCAGCCTGCGAGCTTGCTTGCCTGCCTGCCTGTCTGCGAACCTTCCTGCCTAACTGCCTGCGAGCCTGCCTACCTGCCTGCCTGCCTGCCTAGCTGCCTGCATGCCTGCCTGCCTGCGAGCCTGTGAGCTTTCTTGCCTGCCTGCCTGCCTGCAAGCCTGCCTGACTGCGAACCTAACTGCCTAACTGCCTGCAAGCCTGCCTGCCTGCCTGCCAGCGAGCCTGCCTGGTGTGAGCCTGCCTGCCTGCCTGACTGCCTGCCTGCCAGCGAGCAAGCATGTGAGCTTCCTTGCCTGCCTGCCTGCCTTCAAGCCTGCCTGCCTGCCTTCCTGCCTGCCTGCCTGTCTACCTGCCTGCCTGCCTGCCTGCCTGTCTACCTGCCTGCCTGCCTGCCTGCCTGCCTGCCTGCCTTCCTGCCTTCCTGCCTTCCTGCGAGCCTGCAAGCTTGATTGAATGCCTACTTGCCTGCCTGCCTGCGAGCCTGCCTGCCTGCTAGCCTGCCTGCCTGCCTGCCTGCCTGCCTGCCTGCCTGCCTGCCTGAGAGCATGCAAGCTGTCCTGCCTGCCTGCCTGCCTGCCTGCCTGCCTGCCCTCCTGCCTGCCTGCCTGCGAGCCTGCCTGCCTGCCTGCCTGCCTGTGAGCCTGCTTGCCTGCCTGCGAGCAAGCAAGCCGTCCTGCCTACCTGCCTGCCTGCCTGTGAGCCTGCTAGCTTGCTTGCCTGCCTGCCTGCCTGCGAGCCTGCCTGCTGCTAGCCTTCCTGCCTGCCTGCCTGCCTGCCTGCCTGCCTGCCTGCCTGCCTGCGAGCCTGTGAGCTAGCTTGCCTGCCTGCCTGCCTACGACCTTCCTGCTTACCTACCTGCGAGCCTGCCTGCCTGCCTACCAGCGAGCCTGCCTGGTGCGAGCTGCCTGCCTACCTGCGAGCCTGCGAGCTTGCTTGACGGCTTGCCTGAATGCCTGCCTGCCTGCCTGCCTGCGAGCCTGCCTGCCTGCCTGCCTGCCTGCGGCCTGCCTGCCTGCCTGCAAGCCTGCGAGCTTGCTTGCCTGCCTGCCTGCCTGCCTGCGAGCCTGCCTGCTTGCCTGCCTGCGAGTCTGCCTGCCTGCGAGCCTGCCTGCCTGCGAGCCTGCCTGCCTGCGAGCCTGCCTGCCTGCGAGCCTGCCTGCCAGCTTGCCAGGGAGCCTGCCTCGTGCGAGCCTGCCTGCCTGCCTGCCTGCCTGTCTGCATGCCTGCCTGCCTGCCTGCAAGCCTGCCTGGTGCGAGCCTGCCAGCTTGCCTGCCTGCATGCATGCATGCCTGAATGCCTGCCTGCCTGCCTGCAAGCCTGCCATCCTGCCTGCCTGCGAACCTAACTACCTAACTGCCTGTGAGCCTGCCTGCCTGCCTGCTTGCCAGCGAGCCTGCCTGGTGCGAGCCTGCCTGCCTGCCTGCCTGCCTGCCTGCGAGCCTGCCTGCCTGCCAGCCTGCCTGAGGGCCTGCCTGCCTGCCTGCCTGCCTGCCTGCATGCCTGCCTGCCTGCCTGCCTGCCTGCCTGCCAGCCTGCCAGCCTGCGAGCTTGCTTGCCTGCCTGCCTGTCTGCGAACCTTCCTGCCTAACTGCCTGCGAGCCTGCCTACCTGCCTGCCTGCCTGCCTAGCTGCCTGCATGCCTGCCTGCCTGCGAGCCTGTGAGCTTTCTTGCCTGCCTGCCTGCCTGCAAGCCTGCCTGACTGCGAACCTAACTGCCTAACTGCCTGCAAGCCTGCCTGCCTGCCTGCCAGCGAGCCTGCCTGGTGTGAGCCTGCCTGCCTGCCTGACTGCCTGCCTGCCAGCGAGCAAGCATGTGAGCTTCCTTGCCTGCCTGCCTGCCTTCAAGCCTGCCTGCCTGCCTTCCTGCCTGCCTGCCTGTCTACCTGCCTGCCTGCCTGCCTGCCTGTCTACCTGCCTGCCTGCCTGCCTGCCTGCCTGCCTGCCTTCCTGCCTTCCTGCCTTCCTGCGAGCCTGCAAGCTTGATTGAATGCCTACTTGCCTGCCTGCCTGCGAGCCTGCCTGCCTGCTAGCCTTCCTTCCTGCCTGCCTGCCTGCCTGCCTGCCTGCCTGCCTGAGAGCATGCAAGCTGTCCTGCCTGCCTGCCTGCCTGCCTGCCTGCCTGCCCTCCTGCCTGCCTGCCTGCGAGCCTGCCTGCCTGCCTGCCTGCCTGTGAGCCTGCTTGCCTGCCTGCGAGCATGCAAGCCGTCCTGCCTACCTGCCTGCCTGCCTGTGAGCCTGCTAGCTTCCTTGCCTGCCTGCCTGCCTGCGAGCCTGCCTGCTGCTAGCCTTCCTGCCTGCCTGCCTGCCTGCCTGCCTGCCTGCCTGCCTGCCTGCCTGCGAGCCTGTGAGCTAGCTTGCCTGCCTGCCTGCCTACGACCTTCCTGCTTACCTACCTGCGAGCCTGCCTGCCTGCCTACCAGCGAGCCTGCCTGGTGCGAGCTGCCTGCCTACCTGCGAGCCTGCGAGCTTGCTTGACGGCTTGCCTGAATGCCTGCCTGCCTGCCTGCCTGCGAGCCTGCCTGCCTGCCTGCCTGCCTGCCTGCCTGCGAGTATGCAAGCCGTCCTGCCTGCCTGCCTGCCTGCGGCCGGCCTGCCTGCCTGCCTGCAAGCCTGCGAGCTTGCTTGCCTGCCTGCCTGCCTGCCTGCGAGCCTGCCTGCCTGCCTGCCTGCGAGTCTGCCTGCCTGCGAGCCTGCCTGCCTGCGAGCCTGCCTGCCTGCGAGCCTGCCTGCCAGCTTGCCAGGGAGCCTGCCTCGTGCGAGCCTGCCTGCCTGCCTGCCTGCCTGTCTGCATGCCTGCCTGCCTGCCTGCAAGCCTGCCTGGTGCGAGCCTGCCAGCTTGCCTGCCTGCATGCATGCATGCCTGAATGCCTGCCTGCCTGCCTGCATGCCTGCCTGCCTGCCTGCCTCCCTGTGAGCCTGCGAGCTTGCTTGCCTGCTTGCCTGCCTGCAGCCTGCCTGCCTGCCTTCGAGCCTGCGAGCTTGCTTAACTGCCTGCCTGCCTGTGAACCTTCCTGCCTACCTGCCTGCGAGCCTGCCTGCCTGCCTGCCTGCCTGTGAGTCTGTGCCTGCGAGACTGCTTGCCTGCCTGCCTGCAAGCCTGCCTGCCTGCCTGCGAGCCTGCCTGCCTGCCTGCCTGCCTGCCTGCCCTCCTGCCTGCTTGCCTGCGAGCCTGCGAGCTTGCTTGACTGCTTGCCTGCCTGCCTGCCTGCCTGCGATCCTGCCTGCGAGCCTGCCTGCCTGCCTGTGAGCCTGCTTGCCTGCCTGCGAACATGCAAGCCGTCCTGCCTACCTGCCTGCCTGCCTGTGAGCCTGCTAGCTTGCTTGCCTGCCTGCCTGCCTGCGAGCCTGCCTGCTGCTAGCCTTCCTGCCTGCCTGCCTGCCTGCCTGCCTGCTTGCCTGCCTACGACCTTCCTGCTTACCTACCTGCGAGCCTGCCTGCCTGCCTACCAGCGATTCTGCCTGGTGCGAGCTGCCTGCCTACCTGCGAGCCTGCGAGCTTGCTTGACGGCTTGCCTGAATGCCTGCCTGCCTGCCTGCCTGCGAGCCTGCCTGCGAGCCTGCCTGCCTGCCTGCCTGCCTGCCTGCGAGTATGCAAGCCGTCCTGCCTGCCTGCCTGCCTGCCTGCCTGCCAACGAGCCTGCCTGGTGCGAGCCTGCCTGCCTGCCTACCTGCCTGCCAGCGAGCAAGCATGTGAGCTTCCTTTCCTGCCTGCTAGCCTGCCTGCTTTCCTGCCTCCTGCCTGTCTACCAGCCTGCCTGCCTGCCTGCCTGCCTGCCTGCCTGCCTGGGAGCCTGCCTGCCTGCCTGACTGCCTGCCTGCCTGCCTGCCTGCCTGCCTGCCTGCCAGCCGGCCTGAGGGCCTGCCTGCCTGCCTGCATGCATGCCTGCATGCCTGCCTGCCTGCCTGCCTGCCTGCCTGCCAGCCTGCGAGCTTGCTTGCCTGCCTGCCTGTCTGCGAACCTTCATGCCTAACTGCCTGCGAGCCTGCCTACCTGCCTGCCTGCCTGCCTGCAAGCCTGCCATCCTGCCTGCCTGCCAACCTAACTACCTAACTGCCTGTGAGCCTGCCTGCCTGCCTGCCAGCGAGCAAGCATGTGAGCTTCCTTGCCTGCCTGCCTGCCTTCAAGCCTGCCTGCCTGCTAGCCTGCCTGCCTTACTGCCTTCCTGCCTGTCTACCAGCCTGCCTGCCTGCCTGCCTGCCAGTCTGCCTGCCTGCCTACCTGCCTGCCTGCCTGCCTGCCTGCCTGCCTGCTTGCCTGCCTACGACCTTCCTGCTTACCTACCTGCGAGCCTGCCTGCCTGCCTACCAGCGATTCTGCCTGGTGCGAGCTGCCTGCCTACCTGCGAGCCTGCGAGCTTGCTTGACGGCTTGCCTGAATGCCTGCCTGCCTGCCTGCCTGCGAGCCTGCCTGCGAGCCTGCCTGCCTGCCTGCCTGCCTGCGAGTATGCAAGCCGTCCTGCCTGCCTGCCTGCCTGCCTGCCTGCCTGCCAACGAGCCTGCCTGGTGCGAGCCTGCCTGCCTGCCTACCTGCCTGCCAGCGAGCAAGCATGTGAGCTTCCTTTCCTGCCTGCTAGCCTGCCTGCTTTCCTGCCTCCTGCCTGTCTACCAGCCTGCCTGCCTGCCTGCCTGCCTGCCTGCCTGCCTGGGAGCCTGCCTGCCTGCCTGACTGCCTGCCTGCCTGCCTGCCTGCCTGCCTGCCTGCCAGCCGGCCTGAGGGCCTGCCTGCCTGCCTGCATGCATGCCTGCATGCCTGCCTGCCTGCCTGCCTGCCTGCCTGCCAGCCTGCGAGCTTGCTTGCCTGCCTGCCTGTCTGCGAACCTTCATGCCTAACTGCCTGCGAGCCTGCCTACCTGCCTGCCTGCCTGCCTGCAAGCCTGCCATCCTGCCTGCCTGCCAACCTAACTACCTAACTGCCTGTGAGCCTGCCTGCCTGCCTGCCAGCGAGCAAGCATGTGAGCTTCCTTGCCTGCCTGCCTGCCTTCAAGCCTGCCTGCCTGCTAGCCTGCCTGCCTTACTGCCTTCCTGCCTGTCTACCAGCCTGCCTGCCTGCCTGCCTGCCTGTCTGCCTGCCTGCCTACCTGCCTGCCTGCCTGCCTGCCTGCCTGCCTGCCTGCCTGCGAGCCTGCCTGCCTGCCTGCCAGCCTGCCTGAGGGCCTGCCTGCCTGCCTGCCTGCATGCCTGCCTGCCTGCCTGCCTGCCTGCCTGCCAGCCTGCCAGCCTGCGAGCTTGCTTGCCTGCCTGCCTGTCTGCGAACCTTCCTGCCTAACTGCCTGCGAGCCTGCCTACCTGCCTGCCTGCCTGCCTAGCTGCCTGCATGCCTGCCTGCCTGCGAGCCTGTGAGCTTTCTTGCCTGCCTGCCTGCCTGCAAGCCTGCCTGACTGCGAACCTAACTGCCTAACTGCCTGCAAGCCTGCCTGCCTGCCTGCCAGCGAGCCTGCCTGGTGTGAGCCTGCCTGCCTGCCTGACTGCCTGCCTGCCAGCGAGCCTGCCTGCCTGCCTGCCTGCCTGCCTGCCTGCCCTCCTGCCTGCTTGCCTGCGAGCCTGCGAGCTTGCTTGACTGCTTGCCTGCCTGCCTGCCTGCCTGCGAGTCTGCCTGCCTGCGAGCCTGCCTGCCTGCGAGCCTGCCTGCCTGCGAGCCTGCCTGCCTGCGAGCCTGCCTGCCTGCGAGCCTGCCTGCCAGCTTGCCAGGGAGCCTGCCTCGTGCGAGCCTGCCTGCCTGCCTGCCTGCCTGTCTGCATGCCTGCCTGCCTGCCTGCAAGCCTGCCTGGTGCGAGCCTGCCAGCTTGCCTGCCTGCATGCATGCATGCCTGAATGCCTGCCTGCCTGCCTGCATGCCTGCCTGCCTGCCTGCCTGCCTGCCTCCCTGTGAGCCTGCGAGCTTGCTTGCCTGCTTGCCTGCCTTCGAGCCTGCGAGCTTGCTTAACTGCCTGCCTGCCTGTGAACATTCCTGCCTACCTGCCTGCGAGCCTGCCTGCCTGCCTGCCTGCCTGTGAGTCTGTGCCTGCGAGACTGCTTGCCTGCCTGCCTGCAAGCCTGCCTGCCTGCCTGCGAGCCTGCCTGCCTGCCTGCCCTCCTGCCTGCTTGCCTGCGAGCCTGCGAGCTTGCTTGACTGCTTGCCTGCCTGCCTGCCTGCCTGCGATCCTGCCTGCGAGCCTGCCTGCCTGCCTGTGAGCCTGCTTGCCTGCCTGCGAGCATGCAAGCCGTCCTGCCTACCTGCCTGCCTGCCTGTGAGCCTGCTAGCTTGCTTGCCTGCCTGCCTGCCTGCGAGCCTGCCTGCTGCTAGCCTTCCTGCCTGCCTGCCTGCCTGCCTGCGAGCCTGCCTGCCTGCCTGCCTGCCTGCCTGCCTGCCTGCGAGCATGCAAGCCGTCCTGCCTGCCTGCCTGCCTGCCTGCCCTCCTGCCTGCGAGCCTGCGAGCTTGCTTGTCTGCTTGCCTGCCTGCCTGCCTGCCTGCGAGCCTGCCTGCCTGCCTGCCTGCCTGTGAGCCTGCTTGCCTGCCTGCGAGCATGCAAGCCGTCCTGCCTACCTGCCTGCCTGCCTGCCTGCGAGCCTGCCTGCCTGCCTGCGAGCCTGCGAGCTTGCTTGACTGCTTGCCTGCCTGCCTGCCTGCGGCCTGCCTGCCTGTCTGTGAGCCTGCGAGCTTGCTGCCTGCCTGCCTGCGAGCCTGCCTGCCTGCATGCCTGCCTGCCTGCCTGCGAGCCTGCCTGCCTTCCTGGGAGCCTGCTTGCCTGCGTGCGATCCTTCCTGCCTACCTGCCTGCTAGCCTGCCTGCCTGCCTGCCTGCGAAGTTACCTGACTGGCAGCGAGCCTGCCTGCCTGCGAGCCTGCCTGCTTGCGAACCTGCCTGCCTGCCTGCCTGCCTGCCTACCTGCGGCCTGCCTGTGAGCCTGCGAGCTTTCTGGCCTGCCTGCCTGCCTGCCTGCGGCCAGCCTGCCTGCCTGCAAGCCTGTGAACTTGTTTGCCTGCCTGCCTGCGAACCTTCCTGCCTACCTGCCTGCATGCCTGTCTGCATGCCTTCCTGCCTACCTGCCTGCGAGCCTGCCTGCCTGCGAGGCTGCCTGCCTGCCTGCCTGCCTGCGAGCCTGTGCCTGCTAGCTTGCCTGCCTGCCTGCTTGTGAGCCTGCCAGCCTGCTAGCCTGCCTGCCTGCTTGTGAGCCTGCCTGCCTGTGAGCCTTCTTACCTGCCTGCCTGCCTGCCTGCCAGCGAGCCTGCGAGCTTGCTTGCCTGCCTGCCTGCCTGCAAGCCTGCCATCCTGCCTGCCTGCGAACCTAACTACCTAACTGCCTGTGAGCCTGCCTGCCTGCCTGCCTGCCAGCGAGCCTGCCTGGTGCGAGCCTGCCTGCCTGCCTGCCTGCCTGCCTGCGAGCCTGCCTGCCTGCCAGCCTGCCTGAGGGCCTGCCTGCCTGCCTGCCTGCCTGCCTGCCTGCATGCCTGCCTGCCTGCCTGCCTGCCTGCCTGCCAGCCTGCCAGCCTGCGAGCTTGCTTGCCTGCCTGCCTGTCTGCGAACCTTCCTGCCTAACTGCCTGCGAGCCTGCCTACCTGCCTGCCTGCCTGCCTAGCTGCCTGCATGCCTGCCTGCCTGCGAGCCTGTGAGCTTTCTTGCCTGCCTGCCTGCCTGCAAGCCTGCCTGACTGCGAACCTAACTGCCTAACTGCCTGCAAGCCTGCCTGCCTGCCTGCCAGCGAGCCTGCCTGGTGTGAGCCTGCCTGCCTGCCTGACTGCCTGCCTGCCAGCGAGCAAGCATGTGAGCTTCCTTGCCTGCCTGCCTGCCTTCAAGCCTGCCTGCCTGCCTTCCTGCCTGCCTGCCTGTCTACCTGCCTGCCTGCCTGCCTACCTGTCTACCTGCCTGCCTGCCTGCCTGCCTGCCTGCCTGCCTTCCTGCCTTCCTGCCTTCCTGCGAGCCTGCAAGCTTGATTGAATGCCTACTTGCCTGCCTGCCTGCGAGCCTGCCTGCCTGCTAGCCTTCCTGCCTGCCTGCCTGCCTGCCTGCCTGCGAGCATGCAAGCTGTCCTGCCTGCCTGCCTGCCTGCCTGCCTGCCTGCCCTCCTGCCTGCCTGCCTGCGAGCCTGCCTGCCTGCCTGCCTGTCTGCGAGCCTGCCTGCCTGCCAGCCTGCCTGAGGGCCTGCCTGCCTGCCTGCCTGCCTGCCTGCATGCCTGCCTGCCTGCCTGCCTGCCTGCCTGCCAGCCTGCCAGCCTGCGAGCTTGCTTGCCTGCCTGCCTGTCTGCGAACCTTCCTGCCTAACTGCCTGCCTAGCTGCCTGCATGCCTGCCTGCCTGCCTAGCTGCCTGCATGCCTGCCTGCCTGCGAGCCTGTGAGCTTTCTTGCCTGCCTGCCTGCCTGCAAGCCTGACTGACTGCGAACCTAACTGCCTAACTGCCTGCAAGCCTGCCTGCCTGCCTGCCAGCGAGCCTGCCTGGTGTGAGCCTGCCTGCCTGCCTGACTGCCTGCCTGCCAGCGAGCAAGCATGTGAGCTTCCTTGCCTGCCTGCCTGCCTTCAAGCCTGCCTGCCTGCCTTCCTGCCTGCCTGCCTGTCTACCTGCCTGCCTGCCTGCCTGCCTGCCTGCCTGCCTGTCTACCTGCCTGCCTGCCTGCCTGCCTGCCTGCCTTCCTGCCTTCCTGCCTTCCTGCGAGCCTGCAAGCTTGATTGAATGCCTACTTGCCTGCCTGCCTGCGAGCCTGCCTGCCTGCTAGCCTTCCTGCCTGCCTGCCTGCCTGCCTGCCTGCCTGCCTGCCTGCCTGCGAGCATGCAAGCTGTCCTGCCTGCCTGCCTGCCTGCCTGCCTGCCTGCCCTCCTGCCTGCCTGCCTGCGAGCCTGCCTGCCTGCCTGCCTGCCTGTGAGCCTGCTTGCCTGCCTGCGAGCATTCAAGCCGTCCTGCCTACCTGCCTGCCTGCCTGTGAGCCTGCTAGCTTGCTTGCCTGCCTGCCTGCCTGCGAGCCTGCCTGCTGCTAGCCTTCCTGCCTGCCTGCCTGCCTGCCTGCCTGCCTGCCTGCCTGCGAGCCTGTGAGCTAGCTTGCCTGCCTGTCTGCCTACGACCTTCCTGCTTACCTACCTGCGAGCCTGCCTGCCTGCCTACCAGCGAGCCTGCCTGGTGTGAGCTGCCTGCCTACCTGCGAGCCTGCGAGCTTGCTTGACGGCTTGCCTGAATGCCTGCCTGCCTGCCTGCCTGCGAGCCTGCCTGCCTGCCTGCCTGCCTGCCTGCGAGTATGCAAGCCGTCCTGCCTGCCTGCCTGCCTGCGGCCTGCCTGCCTGCCTGCAAGCCTGCGAGCTTGCTTGCCTGCCTGCCTGCCTGCCTGCCTGCGAGCCTGCGAGCCTGCCTGCCTGCGAGTCTGCCTGCCTGCGAGCCTGCCTGCCTGCGAGCCTGCCTGCCTGCGAGCCTGCCTGCCTGCGAGCCTGCCTGCCAGCTTGCCAGGGAGCCTGCCTCGTGCGAGCCTGCCTGCCTGCCTGCCTGCCTGCCTGTCTGCATGCCTGCCTGCCTGCCTGCAAGCCTGCCTGGTGCGAGCCTGCCAGCTTGCCTGCCTGCATGCATGCATGCCTGAATGCCTGCCTGCCTGCCTGCATGCCTGCCTGCCTGCCTCCCTGTGAGCCTGCGAGCTTGCTTGCCTGCTTGCCTGCCTGCAGCCTGCCTGCCTGCCTTCGAGCCTGCGAGCTTGCTTAACTGCCTGCCTGCCTGTGAACCTTCCTGCCTACCTGACTGCGAGCCTGCCTGCCTGCCTGCCTGCCTGTGAGTCTGTGCCTGCGAGACTGCTTGCCTGCCTGCCTGCAAGCCTGCCTGCCTGCCTGCGAGCCTGCCTGCCTGCCTGCCTGCCTGCCTGCCTGCCCTCCTGCCTGCTTGCCTGCGAGCCTGCGAGCTTGCTTGACTGCTTGCCTGCCTGCCTGCCTGCCTGCGATCCTGCCTGCGAGCCTGCCTGCCTGCCTGTGAGCCTGCTTGCCTGCCTGCGAGCATGCAAGCCGTCCTGCCTACCTGCCTGCCTGCCTGTGAGCCTGCTAGCTTGCTTGCCTGCCTGCCTGCCTGCGAGCCTGCCTGCTGCTAGCCTTCCTGCCTGCCTGCCTGCCTGCCTGCCTGCCTTCCTGCCTGCCTGCCTACGACCTTCCTGCTTACCTACCTGCGAGCCTGCCTGCCTGCCAACCAGCGAGCCTGCCTGGTGCGAGCTGCCTGCCTACCTGCGAGCCTGCGAGCTTGCTTGACGGCTTGCCTGAATGCCTGCCTGCCTGCCTGCCAGCCTGCCTGCGAGCCTGCCTGCCTGCCTGCCTGCCTGCGAGTATGCAAGCCGTCCTGCCTGCCTGCCTGCCTGCCTGCCTGCCTGCCTGCCAACGAGCCTGCCTGGTGCGAGCCTGCCTGCCTGCCTACCTGCCTGCCAGCGAGCAAGCATGTGAGCTTCCTTGCCTGCCTGCTAGCCTGCCTGCCTTCCTGCCTCCTGCCTGTCTACCAGCCTGCCTGCCTGCCTGCCTGCCTGCCTGGGAGCCTGCCTGCCTGCCTGACTGCCTGCCTGCCTGCCTGCCTGCCTGCCTGCCTGCCTGCCTACGACCTTCCTGCTTACCTACCTGCGAGCCTGCCTGCCTGCCTACCAGCGAGCCTGCCTGGTGCGAGCTGCCTGCCTACCTGCGAGCCTGTGAGCTTGCTTGACGGCTTGCCTGAATGCCTGCCTGCCTGCCTGCCTGCGAGCCTGCCTGCGAGCCTGCCTGCGAGCCTGCCTGCCTGCCTGCCTGCCTGCGAGTATGCAAGCCGTCCTGCCTGCCTGCCTGCCTGCCTGCCTGCCAACGAGCCTGCCTGGTGCGAGCCTGCCTGCCTGCCTGACTGCCTGCCTGCCAGCGAGCAAGCATGTGAGCTTCCTTGCCTGCCTGCCTGCCTTCAAGCCTGCCTGCCTGCCTTCCTGCCTGCCTGCCTGTCTACCTGCCTGTCTGCCTGCCTGCCTGCCTGCCTGCCTGTCTACCTGCCTGCCTGCCTGCCTGCCTGCCTGCCTGCCTTCCTGCCTTCCTGCCTTCCTGCGAGCCTGCAAGCTTGATTGAATGCCTACTTGCCTGCCTGCCTGCGAGCCTGCCTGCCTGCTAGCCTTCCTGCCTGCCTGCCTGCCTGCCTGCCTGCCTGCCTACCTGCCTGCCTGCCTGCGAGCATGCAAGCTGTCCTGCCTGCCTGCCTGCCTGCCTGCCTGCCTGCCCTCCTGCCTGCCTGCCTGCGAGCCTGCCTGCCTGCCTGCCTGCCTGTGAGCCTGCTTGCCTGCCTGCGAGCATGCAAGCCGTCCTGCCTACCTGCCTGCCTGCCTGTGAGCCTGCTAGCTTGCTTGCCTGCCTGCCTGCCTGCGAGCCTGCCTGCTGCTAGCCTTCCTGCCTGCCTGCCTGCCTGCCTGCCTGCCTGCCTGCGAGCCTGTGAGCTAGCTTGCCTGCCTGCCTGCCTACGACCTTCCTGCTTACCTACCTGCGAGCCTGCCTGCCTGCCTACCAGCGAGCCTGCCTGGTGCGAGCTGCCTGCCTACCTGTGAGCCTGCGAGCTTGCTTGACGGCTTGCCTGAATGCCTGCCTGCCTGCCTGCCTGCGAGCCTGCCTGCCTGCCTGCCTGCCTGCCTGCCTGCGAGTATGCAAGCCGTCCTGCCTGCCTGCCTGCCTGCGGCCTGCCTGCCTGCCTGCAAGCCTGCGAGCTTGCTTGCCTGCCTGCCTGCCTGCGAGCCTGCCTGCCTGCCTGCCTGCGAGTCTGCCTGCCTGCGAGCCTGCCTGCCTGCGAGCCTGCCTGCCTGCGAGCCTGCCTGCCTGCGAGCCTGCCTGCCTGCGAGCCTGCCTGCCAGCTTGCCAGGGAGCCTGCCTCGTGCGAGCCTGCCTGCCTGCCTGCCTGCCTGTCTGCATTCCTGCCTGCCTGCCTGCAAGCCTGCCTGGTGCGAGCCTGCCAGCTTGCCTGCCTGCATGCATGCATGCCTGAATGCCTGCCTGCCTGCCTGCATGCCTGCCTGCCTGCCTGCCTGCCTGCCTCCCTGTGAGCCTGCGAGCTTGCTTGCCTGCTTGCCTGCCTGCAGACTGCCTGCCTGCCTTCGAGCCTGCGAGCTTGCTTAACTGCCTGCCTGCCTGTGAACCTTCCTGCCTACCTGCCTGCGAGCCTGCCTGCCTGCTTGCCTGCCTGTGAGTCTGTGCCTGCGAGACTGCTTGCCTGCCTGCCTGCAAGCCTGCCTGCCTGCCTGCCGATCTGCCTGCCTGCCTACCTGCCTGCCTGCCTGCCTGCCTGCCTGCCTGCCTGCCTGCCTGCGAGCCGGCCTGCCTGCCAGCCTGCCTGAGGGCCTGCCTGCCTGCCTGCCTGCCTGCCTGCATGCCTGCCTGCCTGCCTGCCTGCCTGCCTGCCAGCCTGCCAGCCTGCGAGCTTGCTTGCCTGCCTGCCTGTCTGCGAACCTTCCTGCCTAAATGCCTGCGAGCCTGCCTACCTGCCTGCCTGCCTGCCTAGCTGCCTGCATGCCTGCCTGCCTGCGAGCCTGTGAGCTTTCTTGCCTGCCTGCCTGCCTGCAAGCCTGCCTGACTGCGAACCTAACTGCCTAACTGCCTGCAAGCCTGCCTGTCTGCCTGCCAGCGAGCCTGCCTGGTGTGAGCCTGCCTGCCGGCCTGCCTGACTGCCTGCCTGCCAGCGAGCAAGCATGTGAGCTTCCTTGCCTGCCAGCCTGCCTTCAAGCCTGCCTGCCTGCCTTCCTGCCTGCCTGCCTGTCTACCTGCCTGCCTGCCTGCCTGCCTGCCTGCCTGCCTGTCTACCTGCCTGCCTGCCTGCCTGCCTGCCTGCCTGCCTGCCTGCCTGCCTTCCTGCCTTCCTGCCTTCCTGCGAGCCTGCAAGCTTGATTGAATGCCTACTTGCCTGCCTGCCTGCGAGCCTGCCTGCCTGCTAGCCTGCCTGCCTGCCTGCCTGCCTGCCTGCCTGCCTGCCTGCCTGCCTGCCTGCCTGCCTGCCTGCGAGCATGCAAGCTGTCCTGCCTGCCTGCCTGCCTGCCTGCCTGCCTGCCCTCCTGCCTGCCTGCCTGCGAGCCTGCCTGCCTGCCTGCCTGCCTGTGAGCCTGCTTGCCTGCCTGCGAGCATGCAAGCCGTCCTGCCTACCTGCCTGCCTGCCTGTGAGCCTGCTAGCTTGCTTGCCTGCCTGCCTGCCTGCGAGCCTGCCTGCTGCTAGCCTTCCTGCCTGCCTGCCTGCCTGCCTGCCTGCCTGCCTGCCTGCCTGCGAGCCTGTGAGCTAGCTTGCCTGCCTGCCTGCCTACGACCTTCCTGCTTACCTACCTGCGAGCCTGCCTGCCTGCCTACCATCGAGCCTGCCTGGTGCGAGCTGCCTGCCTACCTGCGAGCCTGCGAGCTTGCTTGACGGCTTGCCTGAATGCCTGCCTGCCTGCCTGCCTGCGAGCCTGCCTGCGAGCCTGCCTGCCTGCCTGCCTGCCTGCTAGTATGCAAGCCGTCCTGCCTGCCTGCCTGCCTGCGGCCTGCCTGCCTGCCTGCAAGCCTGCGAGCTTGCTTGCCTGCCTGCCTGCCTGCCTGCGAGCCTGCCTGCCTGCCTGCCTGCGAGTCTGCCTGCCTGCGAGCCTGCCTGCCTGCGAGCCTGCCTGCCTGCGAGCCTGCCTGCCTGCGAGCCTGCCTGCCAGCTTGCCAGGGAGCCTGCTTCGTGCGAGCCTGCCTGCCTGCCTGCCTGCCTGTCTGCATGCCTGCCTGCCTGCCTGCAAGCCTGCCTGGTACGAGCCTGCCAGCTTGCCTGCCTGCATGCATGCATGCCTGAATGCCTGCCTGCCTGCCTGCATGCCTGCCTGCCTGCCTGCCTCCCTGTGAGCCTGCGAGCTTGCTTGCCTGCTTGCCTGCCTGCAGCCTGCCTGCCTGCCTTCGAGCCTGCGAGCTTGCTTAACTGCCTGCCTGCCTGTGAACCTTCCTGCCTACCTGCCTGCGAGCCTGCCTGCCTGCCTGCCTGCCTGTGAGTCTGTGCCTGCGAGACTGCTTGCCTGCCTGCCTGCAAGCCTGCCTGCCTGCCTGCGAGCCTGCCTGCCTGCCTGCCTGCCTGCCTGCCTGCCCTCCTGCCTGCTTGCCTGCGAGCCTGCGAGCTTGCTTGACTGCTTGCCTGCCTGCCTGCCTGCCTGCGATCCTGCCTGCGAGCCTGCCTGCCTGCCTGTGAGCCTGCTTGCCTGCCTGCGAGCATGCAAGCCGTCCTGCCTACCTGCCTGCCTGCCTGCTAGCCTTCCTGCCTGCCTGCCTGCCTGCCTGCCTGCCTGCCTGCGAGCATGCAAGCTGTCCTGCCTGCCTGCCTGCCTGCCTGCCTGCCTGCCTGCCTGCCCTCCTGCCTGCCTGCCTGCGAGCCTGCCTGCCTGCCTGCCTGCCTGTGAGCCTGCTTGCCTGCCTGCGAGCATGCAAGCCGTCCTGCCTACCTGCCTGCCTGCCTGTGAGCCTGCTAGCTTGCTTGCCTGCCTGCCTGCCTGCGAGCTTGCCTGCTGCTAGCCTTCCTGCCTGCCTGCCTGCCTGCCTGCCTGCCTACGACCTTCCTGCTTACCTCCCTGCGAGCCTGCCTGCCTGCCTACCAGCGAGCCTGCCTGGTGCGAGCTGCCTGCCTACCTGCGAGCCTGCGAGCTTGCTTGACGGCTTGCCTGAATGCCTGCCTGCCTGCCTGCCTGCGAGCCTGCCTGCGAGCCTGCCTGCCTGCCTGCCTGCCTGCGAGTATGCAAGCCGTCCTGCCTGCCTGCCTGACTGCCTGCCTGCCTGCCTGCCTGCCTGCCTGCCAGCCGGCCTGAGGGCCTGCCTGCCTGCCTGCCTGCATGCCTGCATGCCTGCCTGCTTGCCTGCCTGCCTGCCAGCCTGCGAGCTTGCTTGCCTGCCTGCCTGTCTGCGAACCTTCATGCCTAACTGCCTGCGAGCCTGCCTACCTGCCTGCCTGCCTGCCTGCAAGCCTGCCATCCTGCCTGCCTGCCAACCTAACTACCTAACTGCCTGTGAGCCTGCCTGCCTGCCTGCCAGCGAGCAAGCATGTGAGCTTCCTTGCCTGCCTGCCTGCCTTCAAGCCTGCCTGCCTGCTAGCCTGCCTGCCTTACTGCCTTCCTGCCTGTCTACCAGCCTGCCTGCCTGCCTGCCTGCCTGTCTGCCTGCCTGCCTACCTGCCTGCCTGCCTGCCTGCCTGCCTGCCTGCCTGCCTGCCTGCCTGCGAGCCTGCCTGCCTGCCAGCCTGCCTGAGGGCCTCCCTGCCTGCCTGCCTGCCTGCCTGCCTGCCTGCCTGCCAGCCTGCCAGCCTGCGAGCTTGCTTGCCTGCCTGCCTGTCTGCGAACCTTCCTGCCTAACTGCCTGCGAGCCTGCCTACCTGCCTGCCTGCCTGCCTAGCTGCCTGCATGCCTGCCTGCCTGCGAGCCTGTGAGCTTTCTTGCCTGCCTGCCTGCCTGCAAGCCTGCCTGACTGCGAACCTAACTGCCTAACTGCCTGCAAGCCTGCCTGCCTGCCTGCCAGCGAGCCTGCCTGGTGTGAGCCTGCCTGCCTGCCTGACTGCCTGCCTGCCAGCGAGCAAGCATGTGAGCTTCCTTGCCTGCCTGCCTGCCTTCAAGCCTGCCTGCCTGCCTTCCTGCCTGCCTGCCTGTCTACCTGCCTGCCTGCCTGCCTGCCTGCCTGCCTGCCTGTCTACCTGCCTGCCTGCATGCCTGCCTGTCTACCTGCCTGCCTGCCTGCCTGCCTGCCTGCCTGCCTGCCTTCCTGCCTTCCTGCGAGCCTGCAAGCTTGATTGAATGCCTACTTGCCTGCCTGCCTGCGAGCCTGCCTGCCTGCTAGCCTTCCTGCCTGCCTGCCTGCCTGCCTGCCTGCCTGCCTGCCTGCCTGCGAGCATGCAAGCTGTCCTGCCTGCCTGCCTGCCTGCCTGCCTGCCCTCCTGCCTGCCTGCCTGCGAGCCTGCCTGCCTGCCTGCCTGCCTGTGAGCCTGCTTGCCTGCCTGCGAGCATGCAAGCCGTCCTGCCTACCTGCCTGCCTGCCTGTGAGCCTGCTAGCTTGCTTGCCTGCCTGCCTGCCTGCGAGCCTGCCTGCTGCTAGCCTTCCTGCCTGCCTGCCTGCCTGCCTGCCTGCCTGCCTGCCTGCGAGCCTGTGAGCTAGCTTGCCTGCCTGCCTGCCTACGACCTTCCTGCTTACCTACCTGCGAGCCTGCCTGCCTGCCTACCAGCGAGCCTGCCTGGTGCGAGCTGCCTGCCTACCTGCGAGCCTGCGAGCTTGCTTGACGGCTTGCCTGAATGCCTGCCTGCCTGCCTGCCTGCGAGCCTGCCTGCGAGCCTGCCTGCCTGCCTGCCTGCCTGCGAGTATGCAAGCCGTCCTGCCGTCCTGCCTGCCTGCGGCCTGCCTGCCTGCCTGCAAGCCTGCGAGCTTGCTTGCCTGCCTGCCTGCCTGCCTGCGAGCCTGCCTGCCTGTGAGCGTGCCTGCGAGCCTGCCTGCCTGCGAGCCTGCCTGCCAGCTTGCCAGGGAGCCTGCCTCGTGCGAGCCTGCCTGCCTGCCTGCCTGCCTGTCTGCATGCCTGCCTGCCTGCCTGCAAGCCTGCCTGGTGCGAGCCTGCCAGCTTGCCTGCCTGCATGCATGCATGCCTGAATGCCTGCCTGCCTGCCTGCATGCCTGCCTGCCTGCCTGCCTGCCTGCCTGCCTCCCTGTGAGCCTGCGAGCTTGCTTGCCTGCTTGCCTGCCTGCAGCCTGCCTGCCTGCCTTCGAGCCTGCGAGCTTGCTTAACTGCCTGCCTGCCTGTGAACCTTCCTGCCTACCTGCCTGCGAGCCTGCCTGCCTGCCTGCCTGCCTGTGAGTCTGTGCCTGCGAGACTGCTTGCCTGCCTGCCTGCAAGCCTGCCTGCCTGCCTGCGAGCCTGCCTGCCTGCCTGCCTGCCTGCCTGCCCTCCTGCCTGCTTGCCTGCGAGCCTGCGAGCTTGCTTGACTGCTTGCCTGCCTGCCTGCCTGCCTGCGATCCTGCCTGCG
This sequence comes from Tenrec ecaudatus, assembly GCF_050624435.1. Taxonomy (NCBI): domain Eukaryota; kingdom Metazoa; phylum Chordata; class Mammalia; order Afrosoricida; family Tenrecidae; genus Tenrec; species Tenrec ecaudatus. The sequence continues at coordinate 826,609 of NW_027457635.1, read as the reverse complement.
AGCCTGCCTGCCTGCCTGTGAGCCTGCTTGCCTGCCTGCGAGCATGCAAGCCGTCCTGCCTACCTGCCTGCCTGCCTGCGAGCATGCAAGCTGTCCTGCCTGCCTGCCTGCCTTCCTGCCTGCCTGCCTGCCTGCCTGCCTGCCTGCCTGCCTACGACCTTCCTGCTTACCTACCTGCTAGCCTGCCTGCCTGCATACCAGCGAGCCTGCCTGGTGCGAGCTGCCTGCCTACCTGTGAGCCTGTGAGCTTGCTTGACGGCTTGCCTGAATGCCTGCCTGCCTGCCTGCCAACGAGCCTGCCTGGTGCGAGCCTGCCTGCCTGCCTACCTGCCTGCCAGCGAGCAAGCATGTGAGCTTCCTTGCCTGCCTGCTAGCCTGCCTGCCTTCCTGCCTCCTGCCTGTCTACCAGCCTGCCTGCCTGCCTGCCTGCCTGCCTGCCTGCCTGGGAGCCTGCCTGCCTGCCTGACTGCCTGCCTGCCTGCCTGCCTGCCTGCCAGCCGGCCTGAGGGCCTGCCTGCCTGCATGCCTGCATGCCTGCATGCCTGCCTGCTTGCCTGCCTGCCTGCCAGCCTGCGAGCTTGCTTGCCTGCCTGCCTGTCTGCGAACCTTCATGCCTAACTGCCTGCGAGCCTGCCTACCTGCCTGCCTGCCTGCCTGCAAGCCTGCCATCCTGCCTGCCTGCCAACCTAACTACCTAACTGCCTGTGAGCCTGCCTGCCTGCCTGCCAGCGAGCAAGCATGTGAGCTTCCTTGCCTGCCTGCCTGCCTTCAAGCCTGCCTGCCTGCTAGCCTGCTGCCTTACTGCCTTCCTGCCTGTCTACCAGCCTGCCTGCCTGCCTGCCTGCCTGTCTGCCTGCCTGCCTACCTGCCTGCCTGCCTGCCTGCCTGCCTGCCTGCCTGCCTGCCTGCGAGCCTGCCTGCCTGCCAGCCTGCCTGAGGGCCTGCCTGCCTGCCTGCCTGCCTGCATGCATGCCTGCCTGCCTGCCTGCCTGCCTGCCTGCCAGCCTGCCAGCCTGCGAGCTTGCTTGCCTGCCTGCCTGTCTGCGAACCTTCCTGCCTAACTGCCTGCCTAGCTGCCTGCATGCCTGCCTGCGTGCCTAGCTGCCTGCATGCCTGCCTGCCTGCGAGCCTGTGAGCTTTCTTGCCTGCCTGCCTGCCTGCAAGCCTGACTGACTGCGAACCTAACTGCCTAACTGCCTGCAAGCCTGCCTGCCTGCCTGCCAGCGAGCCTGCCTGGTGTGAGCCTGCCTGCCTGCCTGACTGCCTGCCTGCCAGCGAGCAAGCATGTGAGCTTCCTTGCCTGCCTGCCTGCCTTCAAGCCTGCCTGCCTGCCTTCCTGCCTGCCTGCCTGTCTACCTGCCTGCCTGCCTGCCTGCCTGCCTGCCTGCCTGCCTGTCTACCTGCCTGCCTGCCTGCCTGCCTGCCTGCCTTCCTGCCTTCCTGCCTTCCTGCGAGCCTGCAAGCTTGATTGAATGCCTACGTGCCTGCCTGCCTGCGAGCCTGCCTGCCTGCTAGCCTTCCTGCCTGCCTGCCTGCCTGCCTGCCTGCCTGCCTGCCTGCCTGCCTGCCTGCGAGCATGCAAGCTGTCCTGCCTGCCTGCCTGCCTGCCTGCCTGCCTGCCCTCCTGCCTGCCTGCCTGCGAGCCTGCCTGCCTGCCTGCCTGCCTGTGAGCCTGCTTGCCTGCCTGCGAGCATGCAAGCCGTCCTGCCTACCTGCCTGCCTGCCTGTGAGCCTGCTAGCTTGCTGGCCTGCCTGCCTGCCTGCCAGCCTGCCTGCTGCTAGCCTTCCTGCCTGCCTGCCTGCCTGCCTGCCTGCCTGCCTGCGAGCCTGTGAGCTAGCTTGCCTGCCTGTCTGCCTACGACCTTCCTGCTTACCTACCTGCGAGCCTGCCTGCCTGCCTACCAGCGAGCCTGCCTGGTGCGAGCTGCCTGCCTACCTGCGAGCCTGCGAGCTTGCTTGACGGCTTGCCTGAATGCCTGCCTGCCTGCCTGCCTGCGAGCCTGCCTGCCTGCCTGCCTGCCTGCGAGTATGCAAGCCGTCCTGCCTGCCTGCCTGCCTGCGGCCTGCCTGCCTGCCTGCAAGCCTGCGAGCTTGCTTGCCTGCCTGCCTGCCTGCCTGCGAGCCTGCCTGCCTGCCTGCCTGCGAGCCTGCCTGCCTGCGAGCCTGCCTGCCTGCGAGCCTGCCTGCCTGCGAGCCTGCCTGCCAGCTTGCCAGGGAGCCTGCCTCGTGCGAGCCTGCCTGCCTGCCTGCCTGCCTGCCTGTCTGCATGCCTGCCTGCCTGCCTGCAAGCCTGCCTGGTGCGAGCCTGCCAGCTTGCCTGCCTGCATGCATGCATGCCTGAATGCCTGCCTGCCTGCCTGCATGCCTGCCTGCCTGCCTGCCTGCCTCCCTGTGAGCCTGCGAGCTTGCTTGCCTGCTTGCCTGCCTCCAGCCTGCCTGCCTGCCTTCGAGCCTGCGAGCTTGCTTAACTGCCTGCCTGCCTGTGAACCTTCCTGCCTACCTGCCTGCGAGCCTGCCTGCCTGCTTGCCTGCCTGTGAGTCTGTGCCTGCGAGACTGCTTGCCTGCCTGCCTGCAAGCCTGCCTGCCTGCCTGCGAGCCTGCCTGCCTGCCTGCCTGCCTGTGAGTCTGTGCCTGCTAGACTGCTTGCCTGCCTGCCTGCGAGCCTGCCTGCCTGCCTGCGAGCCTGCCTGCCTGCCTGCGAGCCTGCGAGCTTGCTTGCCTGCCTGCCTGCCTGTAAGCCTGCCATCCTGCCTGCCTGCGAGCCTGCCTGCCTTCCTGGGAGCCTGCATGCCTACCTGTGAACCTTCCTGCCTACCTGCCTGCTAGCCTGCCTGCCTGCGAAGCTGCCTGCCTGCCAGAGAGCCTGCCTGCCTGCGAGCCTGCCTGCCTGTGAGCCTGCCTGCATGCGAGCCTGCCTGCCTGCGAGCCTGCCTGCCTGCGAGCCTGCCTGCCTGCGAGCCTGCCTGCCTGCGAGCCTGTCTGCCTGCCTGCCTGCCTGCCTGCCTGCCTGCCTGCCTGCCTGCCTGCCTGCCTGCCTGCCTGCGAGACTGCCTGCCTGCCTGCCTACCTGCCTGCCTGCCTGCCTGCCTGCCTGCCTGCCTGCCTTCCTGCCTGCCTGCCTGCCTGCGAGCATGCAAGCCGTCCTGCCTGCCTGCCTGCCTGCCTGCCTGCCTGCCTGCCTGCCTGCCCTCCTGCCTGCGAGCCTGCGAGCTTGCTTGACTGCTTGCCTGCCTGCCTGCCTGCCTGCGAGCCTGCCTGCCTGCCTGTGAGCCTGCTTGCCTGCCTGCGAGCATGCAAGCCGTCCTGCCTACCTGCCTGCATGCCTGCCTGCGAGCCTGCCTGCCTGCCTGCCTGCCTGTGAGTCTGTGCCTGCTAGACTGCTTGCCTGCCTGCCTGCGAGCCTGCGAGCTTGCTTGCCTGCCTGCCTGCCTGTAAGCCTGCCATCCTGCCTGCCTGCGAGCCTGCCTGCCTTCCTGGGAGCCTGCATGCCTACCTGTGAACCTTCCTGCCTACCTGCCTGCTAGCCTGCCTGCCTGCGAAGCTGCCTGCCTGCCAGCGAGCCTGGCTGCCTGCGAGCCTGCCTGCCTGCGAGCCTGCCTGCATGCGAGCCTGCCTGCCTGCGAGCCTGCCTGCCTGCGAGCTTGTCTGCCTGCCTGCCTGCCTGCCTGCCTGCCTGCCTGCCTGCCTGCCTGCCTGCCTGCCTGCCTGCGAGCCTGCCTGCCTGCCTGCCTGGCTGCCTGCCTGCCTGCCTGCCTGCCTGCCTGCGAGCATGCAAGCCGTCCTGCCTGCCTGCCTGCCTGCCCTCCTGCCTGCGAGCCTGCGAGCTTGCTTGACTGCTTGCCTGCCTGCCTGCCTGCCTGCGAGCCTGCCTGTCTGCCTGCCTGCCTGTGAGCCTGCTTGCCTGCCTGCGAGCATGCAAGCCGTCCTGCCTACCTGCCTGCCTGCCTGCCTGCGAGCCTGCCTGCCTGCCTGCGAGCCTGCCTGCCTGCCTGCGAGCCTGCGAGCTTGCTTGACTTCTTGCCTCCCTGCCTGCCTACGGCCTGCCTGCCTGTCTGTGAGCCTGCGAGCTTGCTGCCTGCCTGCCTGCCGGCGAGCCTGCCTGCCTGCATGCCTGCCTGCCTGCCTGCGAGCCTGCCTGCCTTCCTGGGAGCCTGCTTGCCTGCGTGCGATCCTTCCTGCCTACCTGCCTGCTAGCCTGCCTGCCTGCCTGCCTGCGAAGTTACCTGACTGGCAGCGAGCCTGCCTGCCTGCGAGCCTGCCTGCTTGCGAACCTGCTTGCCTGCCTGCCTGCCTACCTGCGGCCTGCCTGTGAGCCTGCGAGCTTTCTGGCCTGCCTGCCTGCCTGCCTGCCTGCGGCCAGCCTGCCTGCCTGCAAGCCTGTGAACTTGTTTGCCTGCCTGCCTGCGAACCTTCCTGCCTACCTGCCTGCGAGCCTGTCTGCCTGCCTGCCAGCGAGCCTGCCTGCCTGCCTGCCTACCTGCCTGCATGCCTGTCTGCATGCCTTCCTGCCTACCTGCCTGCGAGCCTGCCTGCCTGCGAGCCTGTGCCTGCTAGCTTGCCTGCCTGCCTGCTTGCGAGCCTGCCAGCCTGCTAGCCTGCCTGCCTGCTTGTGAGCCTGCCTGCCTGTGAGCCTTCTTGCCTGCCTGCCTGCCTGCCTGCCAGCGAGCCTGCGAGCTTGCTTGCCTGCCTGCCTGCCTGCAAGCCTGCCATCCTGCCTGCCTGCGAACCTAACTACCTAACTGCCTGTGAGCCTGCCTGCCTGCCTGCCAGCGAGCCTGCCTGGTGCGAGCCTGCCTGCCTGCCTACCTGCCTGCCAGCGAGCAAGCATGTGAGCTTCCTTGCCTGCCTGCCTGCCTTCAAGCCTGCCTGTGAGCCTACCTGCCTGCTAGCCTTCCTGCATGCTTGACTGCCTGCCTACCTGCCTGCATGCCTGCCTGCCTGCCTGCCTGACTGCCTGCCTGCCTGACTGGGAGCCTGCCTGCCTTCCTGGGAGCCTGCCTGCCTGCCTGCGAACCTTCCTGCCTACCTGCCTGCTAGCCTGCCTGCCTGCCTGCCTGCCTGCCTGCCTGCCTGCCTGCGAAGCTACCTGACTGGCAGCTAGCCTGCCTGCCTGCGAGCCTGCCTGCCTGCGAGCCTGCCTGCCTCCCTGCTTGCCTGCCTCCCTGCTTGCCTGCCTGCCTCCCTGCTTGCCTGCCTGCCTGTCTACCTGCCTGCCTGCCTGCCTGCCTGCCTCCCTGCCTGCCTGCCTGCCTGCCTGCCTGCCTGCCTGCCTGCCTGCCTGCCTGCGAGCCTGCCTGCCTGCCTGCCTGCCTGCCTGCGAGCCTGCGAGCTTGCTTGCCTGCCTACCTGCCTGCTGCCTGCCAGCCTGCCTATCTGCTAGCCTTCTTGCCTGCCTGCCTGCCTGCCTGCCTGTGGCCAGCCTGCCTGCCTGCAAGCCTGTGAACTTGTTTGCCTGCCTGCCTGCGAACCTTCCTGCCTACCTGCCTGCGAGCCTGTCTGCCTGCCTGCCAGCGAGCCTGCCTGCCTGCCTGCCTACCTGCCTGCATGCCTTCCTGCCTACCTGCCTGCGAGCCTGCCTGCCTGCGAGGCTGCCTGCCTGCCTGCCTGCCTGCGAGCCTGTGCCTGCTAGCTTGCCTGCCTGCCTGCTTGCGAGCCTGCCAGCCTGCTAGCCTGCCTGCCTGCTTGTGAGCCTGCCTGCCTGTGAGCCTTCTTGCCTGCCTGCCTGCCTGCCTGCCAGCGAGCCTGCGAGCTTGCTTGCCTGCCTGCCTGCCTGCAAGCCTGCCATCCTGCCTGCCTGCGAACCTAACTACCTAACTGCCTGTGAGCCTGCCTGCCTGCCTGCCTGCCTGCCAGCGAGCCTGCCTGGTGCGAGCCTGCCTGCCTGCCTACCTGCCTGCCAGCGAGCAAGCATGTGAGCTTCCTTGCCTGCCTGCCTGCCTTCAAGCCTGCCTGTGAGCCTACCTGCCTGCTAGCCTTCCTGCATGCTTGACTGCCTGCCTACCTGCCTGCATGCCTGCCTGCCTGCCTGCCTGCCTGCCTGCCTGCCTGGGAGCCTGCCTGCCTTCCTGGGAGCCTGCCTGCCTGCCTGCGAACCTTCCTGCCTACCTGCCTGCTAGCCTGCCTGCCTGCCTGCCTGCCTGCGAAGCTACCTGACTCGCAGCTAGCCTGCCTGCCTGCGAGCCTGCCTGCCTGCGAGCCTGCCTGCCTCCCTGCTTGCCTGCCTCCCTGCTTGCCTGCCTCCCTGCTTGCCTGCCTGCCTCCCTGCTTGCCTGCCTGCCTGGCTGCCTGCCTGCCTGCCTGCCTGCCTGCCTGCCTGCCTGCCTGCCTGCCTGCCTGCCTGCGAGCCTGCCTGCCTACCTGCCTGCCTGCCTGCCTGCGAGCCTGCGAGCTTGCTTGCCTGCCTACCTGCCTGCTGCCTGCCAGCCTGCCTATCTGCTAGCCTTCTTGCCTGCCTGCCTGCCTGCCTACCTGCGGCCAGCCTGCCTGCCTGCAAGCCTGTGAACTTGTTTGCCTGCCTGCCTGCGAACCTTCCTGCCTACCTGCCTGCGAGCCTGTCTGCCTGCCTGCCAGCGAGCCTGCCTGCCTGCCTGCCTACCTGCCTGCATGCCTGTCTGCATGCCTTCCTGCCTACCTGCCTGCGAGCCTGCCTGCCTGTGAGGCTGCCTGCCTGCCTGCCTGCCTGCGAGCCTGTGCCTGCTAGCTTGCCTGCCTGCCTGCTTGCGAGCCTGCCAGCCTGCTAGCCTGCCTGCCTGCTTGTGAGCCTGCCTGCCTGTGAGCCTTCTTACCTGCCTGCCTGCCTGCCTGCCAGCGAGCCTGCGAGCTTGCTTGCCTGCCTGCCTGCCTGCAAGCCTGCCATCCTGCCTGCCTGCGAACCTAACTACCTAACTGCCTGTGAGCCTGCCTGCCTGCCTGCCTGCCTGCCTGCCAGCGAGCCTGCCTGGTGCGAGCCTGCCTGCCTGCCTACCTGCCTGCCAGCGAGCAAGCATGTGAGCTTCCTTGCCTGCCTGCCTGCCTTCAAGCCTGCCTGTGAGCCTACCTGCCTGCTAGCCTTCCTGCATGCTTGACTGCCTGCCTACCTGCCTGCATGCCTGCCTGCCTGCCTGCCTGCCTGCCTGCCTGCCTGCCTGGGAGCCTGCCTGCCTTCCTGGGAGCCTGCCTGCCTGCCTGCGAACCTTCCTGCCTACCTGCCTGCTAGCCTGCCTGCCTGCCTGCCTGCCTGCGAAGCTACCTGACTGGCAGCTAGCCTGCCTGCCTGCGAGCCTGCCTGCCTGCGAGCCTGCCTGCCTCCCTGCTTGCCTGCCTCCCTGCTTGCCTGCCTGCCTCCCTGCTTGCCTGCCTGCCTGCCTGCCTGGCTGCCTGCCTGCCTGCCTGCCTGCCTGCCTGCCTGCCTGCCTGCCTGCGAGCCTGCCTGCGAGCCTGCCTGGTGCGAGCCTGCCTGCCTGCCTACCTGCCTGCCAGCGAGCAAGCATGTGAGCTTCCTTGCCTGCCTGCCTGCCTTCAAGCCTGCCTGCCTGCTAGCCTGCCTGCCTTCCTGCCTCCTGCCTGTCTACCAGCCTGCCTGCCTGCCTGCCTGCTTGCCTGCCTGCCTGCCTGCCTGCGAGCCTGCCTGCCTGCCAGCCGGCCTGAGGGCCTGCCTGCCTGCCTGCCTGCATGCCTGCATGCCTGCCTGCCTGCCTGCCAGCCTGCGAGCTTGCTTGCCTGCCTGCCTGTCTGCGAACCTTCATGCCTAACTGCCTGCGAGCCTGCCTACCTGCCTGCCTGCCTGCCTGCAAGCCTGCCATCCTGCCTGCCTGCCAACCTAACTACCTAACTGCCTGTGAGCCTGCCTGCCTGCCTGCCAGCGAGCAAGCATGTGAGCTTCCTTGCCTGCCTGCCTGCCTTCAAGCCTGCCAGCCTGCTAGCCTGCCTGCCTTACTGCCTTCCTGCCTGTCTACCAGCCTGCCTGCCTGCCTGCCTGCCTGTCTGCCTGCCTGCCTACCTGCCTGCCTGCCTGCCTGCCTGCCTGCCTGCCTGCCTGCCTGCCTGCCAGCCTGCCTGAGGGCCTGCCTGCCTGCCTGCCTGCCTGCCTGCCTGCCTGCCTGCCTGCCAGCCTGCCAGCCTGCGAGCTTGCTTGCCTGCCTGCCTGTCTGCGAACCTTCCTGCCTAACTGCCTGCGAGCCTGCCTACCTGCCTGCCTGCCTGCCTAGCTGCCTGCATGCCTGCCTGCCTGCGAGCCTGTGAGCTTTCTTGCCTGCCTGCCTGCCTGCAAGCCTGCCTGACTGCGAACCTAACTGCCTAACTGCCTGCAAGCCTGCCTGCCTGCCTGCCAGCGAGCCTGCCTGGTGTGAGCCTGCCTGCCTGCCTGACTGCCTGCCTGCCAGCGAGCAAGCATGTGAGCTTCCTTGCCTGCCTGCCTGCCTTCAAGCCTGCCTGCCTGCCTTCCTGCCTGCCTGCCTGTCTACCTGCCTGCCTGCCTGCCTGCCTGCCTGCCTGCCTGCCTGCCTGCCTGCCTGCGAAGCTACCTGACTGGCAGCTAGCCTGCCTGCCTGCGAGCCTGCCTGCCTGCGAGCCTGCCTGCCTCCCTGCTTGCCTGCCTCCCTGCTTGCCTGCCTGCCTCCCTGCTTGCCTGCCTGCCTGGCTGCCTGCCTGCCTGCCTGCCTGCCTGCCTCCCTGCCTGCCTGCCTGCCTGCCTGCCTGCCTGCCTGCCTGCCTGCCTGCGAGCCTGCCTGCCTGCCTGCCTGCCTGCCTGCGAGCCTGCGAGCTTGCTTGCCTGCCTACCTGCCTGCTGCCTGCCAGCCTGCCTATCTGCTAGCCTTCTTGCCTGCCTGCCTGCCTGCCTGCCTGTGGCCAGCCTGCCTGCCTGCAAGCCTGTGAACTTGTTTGCCTGCCTGCCTGCGAACCTTCCTGCCTACCTGCCTGCGAGCCTGTCTGCCTGCCTGCCAGCGAGCCTGCCTGCCTGCCTGCCTACCTGCCTGCATGCCTGTCTGCATGCCTTCCTGCCTACCTGCCTGCGAGCCTGCCTGCCTGCGAGGCTGCCTGCCTGCCTGCCTGCCTGCGAGCCTGTGCCTGCTAGCTTGCCTGCCTGCCTGCTTGCGAGCCTGCCAGCCTGCTAGCCTGCCTGCCTGCTTGTGAGCCTGCCTGCCTGTGAGCCTTCTTGCCTGCCTGCCTGCCTGCCTGCCAGCGAGCCTGCGAGCTTGCTTGCCTGCCTGCCTGCCTGCAAGCCTGCCATCCTGCCTGCCTGCGAACCTAACTACCTAACTGCCTGTGAGCCTGCCTGCCTGCCTGCCTGCCTGCCTGCCAGCGAGCCTGCCTGGTGCGAGCCTGCCTGCCTGCCTACCTGCCTGCCAGCGAGCAAGCATGTGAGCTTCCTTGCCTGCCTGCCTGCCTTCAAGCCTGCCTGTGAGCCTACCTGCCTGCTAGCCTTCCTGCATGCTTGACTGCCTGCCTACCTGCCTGCATGCCTGCCTGCCTGCCTGCCTGCCTGCCTGCCTGCCTGGGAGCCTGCCTGCCTTCCTGGGAGCCTGCCTGCCTGCCTGCGAACCTTCCTGCCTACCTGCCTGCTAGCCTGCCTGCCTGCCTGCCTGCCTGCGAAGCTACCTGACTCGCAGCTAGCCTGCCTGCCTGCGAGCCTGCCTGCCTGCGAGCCTGCCTGCCTCCCTGCTTGCCTGCCTCCCTGCTTGCCTGCCTCCCTGCTTGCCTGCCTGCCTCCCTGCTTGCCTGCCTGCCTGGCTGCCTGCCTGCCTGCCTGCCTGCCTGCCTGCCTGCCTGCCTGCCTGCCTGCGAGCCTGCCTGCCTACCTGCCTGCCTGCCTGCCTGCGAGCCTGCGAGCTTGCTTGCCTGCCTACCTGCCTGCTGCCTGCCAGCCTGCCTATCTGCTAGCCTTCTTGCCTGCCTGCCTGCCTGCCTACCTGCGGCCAGCCTGCCTGCCTGCAAGCCTGTGAACTTGTTTGCCTGCCTGCCTGCGAACCTTCCTGCCTACCTGCCTGCGAGCCTGTCTGCCTGCCTGCCAGCGAGCCTGCCTGCCTGCCTGCCTACCTGCCTGCATGCCTGTCTGCATGCCTTCCTGCCTACCTGCCTGCGAGCCTGCCTGCCTGTGAGGCTGCCTGCCTGCCTGCCTGCCTGCGAGCCTGTGCCTGCTAGCTTGCCTGCCTGCCTGCTTGCGAGCCTGCCAGCCTGCTAGCCTGCCTGCCTGCTTGTGAGCCTGCCTGCCTGTGAGCCTTCTTACCTGCCTGCCTGCCTGCCTGCCAGCGAGCCTGCGAGCTTGCTTGCCTGCCTGCCTGCCTGCAAGCCTGCCATCCTGCCTGCCTGCGAACCTAACTACCTAACTGCCTGTGAGCCTGCCTGCCTGCCTGCCTGCCTGCCTGCCAGCGAGCCTGCCTGGTGCGAGCCTGCCTGCCTGCCTACCTGCCTGCCAGCGAGCAAGCATGTGAGCTTCCTTGCCTGCCTGCCTGCCTTCAAGCCTGCCTGTGAGCCTACCTGCCTGCTAGCCTTCCTGCATGCTTGACTGCCTGCCTACCTGCCTGCATGCCTGCCTGCCTGCCTGCCTGCCTGCCTGCCTGCCTGGGAGCCTGCCTGCCTTCCTGGGAGCCTGCCTGCCTGCCTGCGAACCTTCCTGCCTACCTGCCTGCTAGCCTGCCTGCCTGCCTGCCTGCCTGCGAAGCTACCTGACTGGCAGCTAGCCTGCCTGCCTGCGAGCCTGCCTGCCTGCGAGCCTGCCTGCCTCCCTGCTTGCCTGCCTCCCTGCTTGCCTGCCTGCCTCCCTGCTTGCCTGCCTGCCTGCCTGCCTGGCTGCCTGCCTGCCTGCCTGCCTGCCTGCCTGCCTGCCTGCCTGCCTGCCTGCGAGCCTGCCTGGTGCGAGCCTGCCTGCCTGCCTACCTGCCTGCCAGCGAGCAAGCATGTGAGCTTCCTTGCCTGCCTGCCTGCCTTCAAGCCTGCCTGCCTGCTAGCCTGCCTGCCTTCCTGCCTCCTGCCTGTCTACCAGCCTGCCTGCCTGCCTGCCTGCTTGCCTGCCTGCCTGCCTGCCTGCGAGCCTGCCTGCCTGCCAGCCGGCCTGAGGGCCTGCCTGCCTGCCTGCCTGCATGCCTGCATGCCTGCCTGCCTGCCTGCCAGCCTGCGAGCTTGCTTGCCTGCCTGCCTGTCTGCGAACCTTCATGCCTAACTGCCTGCGAGCCTGCCTACCTGCCTGCCTGCCTGCCTGCAAGCCTGCCATCCTGCCTGCCTGCCAACCTAACTACCTAACTGCCTGTGAGCCTGCCTGCCTGCCTGCCAGCGAGCAAGCATGTGAGCTTCCTTGCCTGCCTGCCTGCCTTCAAGCCTGCCAGCCTGCTAGCCTGCCTGCCTTACTGCCTTCCTGCCTGTCTACCAGCCTGCCTGCCTGCCTGCCTGCCTGCCTGTCTGCCTGCCTGCCTGCCTGCCTGCCTGCCTGCCTGCCTGCCTGCCTGCCTGCCAGCCTGCCTGAGGGCCTGCCTGCCTGCCTGCCTGCCTGCCTGCATGCCTGCCTGCCTGCATGCCTGCCTGCCTGCCAGCCTGCCAGCCTGCGAGCTTGCTTGCCTGCCTGCCTGTCTGCGAACCTTCCTGCCTAACTGCCTGCGAGCCTGCCTACCTGCCTGCCTGCCTGCCTAGCTGCCTGCATGCCTGCCTGCCTGCGAGCCTGTGAGCTTTCTTGCCTGCCTGCCTGCCTGCAAGCCTGCCTGACTGCGAACCTAACTGCCTAACTGCCTGCAAGCCTGCCTGCCTGCCTGCCAGCGAGCCTGCCTGGTGTGAGCCTGCCTGCCTGCCTGACTGCCTGCCTGCCAGCGAGCAAGCATGTGAGCTTCCTTGCCTGCCTGCCTGCCTTCAAGCCTGCCTGCCTGCCTTCCTGCCTGCCTGCCTGTCTACCTGCCTGCCTGCCTGTCTACCTGCCTGCCTGCCTTCCTGCCTGCCTGCCTTCCTGCGAGCCTGCAAGCTTGATTGAATGCCTACTTGCCTGCCTGCCTGCGAGCCTGCCTGCCTGCTAGCCTTCCTGCCTGCCTGCCTGCCTGCCTGCCTGCCTGCCTGCCTGCCTGCCTGCCTGCCTGCCTGCGAGCATGCAAGCTGTCCTGCCTGCCTGCCTGCCTGCCTGCCCTCCTGCCTGCCTGCCTGTGAGCCTGCCTGCCTGCCTGCCTGCCTGTGAGCCTGCTTGCCTGCCTGCGAGCATGCAAGCCGTCCTGCCTACCTGCCTGCCTGCCTGTGAGCCTGCTAGCTTGCTTGCCTGCCTGCCTGCCTGCGAGCCTGCCTGCTGCTAGCCTTCCTGCCTGCCTGCCTGCCTTCCTGCCTGCCTGCCTGCCTGCCTGCCTGCGAGCCTGTGAGCTAGCTTGCCTGCCTGCCTGCCTACGACCTTCCTGCTTACCTACCTGCGAGCCTGCCTGCCTGCCTACCAGCGAGCCTGCCTGGTGCGAGCTGCCTGCCTACCTGCGAGCCTGCGAGCTTGCTTGACGGCTTGCCTGAATGCCTGCCTGCCTGCCTGGCTGCGAGCCTGCCTGCGAGCCTGCCTGCCTGCCTGCCTGCCTGCGAGTATGCAAGCCGTCCTGCCTGCCTGCCTGCCTGCGGCCTGCCTGCCTGCCTGCGAGCCTGCGAGCTTGCTTGCCTGCCTGCCTGCCTGCCTGCGAGTCTGCCTGCCTGCCTGCCTGCGAGTCTGCCTGCCTGTGAGCCTGCCTGCCTGCGAGCCTGCCTGCCTGCGAGCCTGCCTGCCTGCGAGCCTGCCTGCCAGCTTGCCAGGGAGCCTGCCTCGTGCGAGCCTGCCTGCCTGCCTGCCTGCCTGCCTGTCTGCATGCCTGCCTGCCTGCCTGCAAGCCTGCCTGGTGCGAGCCTGCCAGCTTGCCTGCCTGCATGCATGCATGCCTGAATGCCTGCCTGCCTGCCTGCATGCCTGCCTGCCTGCCTGCCTGGCCTGCATGCCTGCCTGCCTGCCTGCCTGCCTGCCTCCCTGTGAGCCTGCGAGCTTGCTTGCCTGCTTGCCTGCCTGCCTGCCTGCCTGCAGCCTGCCTGCCTGCCTTCGAGCCTGCGAGCTTGCTTAACTGCCTGCCTGCCTGTGAACCTTCCTGCCTACCTGCCTGCGAGCCTGCCTGCCTGCCTGCCTGCCTGCCAGCGAGCCTGCCTGCCTGCCTGCCTGCCTGTGAGTCTGTGCCTGCGAGACTGCTTGCCTGCCTGCCTGCAAGCCTGCCTGCCTGCCTGCGAGCCTGCCTGCCTGCCTGTGAGTCTGTGCCTGCGAGACTGCTTGCCTGCCTGCCTGCGAGCCTGCCTGCCTGCCTGCGAGTCTGCCTGCCTGCCTGCGAGCCTGTGAACTTGCTTGCCTGCCTGCCTGCCTGTAAGCCTGCCATCCTGCCTGCCTGCGAGCCTGCCTGCCTTCCTGGGAGCCTGCATGCCTACCTGCGAACCTTCCTGCCTACCTGCCTGCTAGCCTGCCTGCCTGCGAAGCTGCCTGCCTGCCTGCGAGCCTGCCTGCCTGCGAGCCTGCCTGCCTGCGAGCCTGCCTGCCTGCGAGCCTGCCTGCCTGCGAGCCTGCCTGCCTGCCTGCCTGCCTGCCTGCCTGCCTGCCTGCCAGCCTGCCTGAGGGCCTGCCTGCCTGCCTGCCTGCCTGCCTGCCTGCCTGCCTGCCAGCCTGCCAGCCTGCGAGCTTGCTTGCCTGCCTGCCTGTCTGCGAACCTTCCTGCCTAACTGCCTGCGAGCCTGCCTACCTGCCTGCCTGCCTGCCTAGCTGCCTGCATGCCTGCCTGCCTGCGAGCCTGTGAGCTTTCTTGCCTGCCTGCCTGCCTGCAAGCCTGCCTGACTGCGAACCTAACTGCCTAACTGCCTGCAAGCCTGCCTGCCTGCCTGCCAGCGAGCCTGCCTGGTGTGAGCCTGCCTGCCTGCCTGACTGCCTGCCTGCCAGCGAGCAAGCATGTGAGCTTCCTTGCCTGCCTGCCTGCCTTCAAGCCTGCCTGCCTGCCTTCCTGCCTGCCTGCCTGTCTACCTGCCTGCCTGCCTGCCTGCCTGCCTGCCTGCCTGCCTGCCTGCCTGCCTGCGAAGCTACCTGACTGGCAGCTAGCCTGCCTGCCTGCGAGCCTGCCTGCCTGCGAGCCTGCCTGCCTCCCTGCTTGCCTGCCTCCCTGCTTGCCTGCCTGCCTCCCTGCTTGCCTGCCTGCCTGGCTGCCTGCCTGCCTGCCTGCCTGCCTGCCTCCCTGCCTGCCTGCCTGCCTGCCTGCCTGCCTGCCTGCCTGCCTGCCTGCCTGCCTGCGAGCCTGCCTGCCTGCCTGCCTGCCTGCCTGCGAGCCTGCGAGCTTGCTTGCCTGCCTACCTGCCTGCTGCCTGCCAGCCTGCCTATCTGCTAGCCTTCTTGCCTGCCTGCCTGCCTGCCTGCCTGTGGCCAGCCTGCCTGCCTGCAAGCCTGTGAACTTGTTTGCCTGCCTGCCTGCGAACCTTCCTGCCTACCTGCCTGCGAGCCTGTCTGCCTGCCTGCCAGCGAGCCTGCCTGCCTGCCTGCCTACCTGCCTGCATGCCTGTCTGCATGCCTTCCTGCCTACCTGCCTGCGAGCCTGCCTGCCTGCGAGGCTGCCTGCCTGCCTGCCTGCCTGCGAGCCTGTGCCTGCTAGCTTGCCTGCCTGCCTGCTTGCGAGCCTGCCAGCCTGCTAGCCTGCCTGCCTGCTTGTGAGCCTGCCTGCCTGTGAGCCTTCTTGCCTGCCTGCCTGCCTGCCTGCCAGCGAGCCTGCGAGCTTGCTTGCCTGCCTGCCTGCCTGCAAGCCTGCCATCCTGCCTGCCTGCGAACCTAACTACCTAACTGCCTGTGAGCCTGCCTGCCTGCCTGCCTGCCTGCCTGCCAGCGAGCCTGCCTGGTGCGAGCCTGCCTGCCTGCCTACCTGCCTGCCAGCGAGCAAGCATGTGAGCTTCCTTGCCTGCCTGCCTGCCTTCAAGCCTGCCTGTGAGCCTACCTGCCTGCTAGCCTTCCTGCATGCTTGACTGCCTGCCTACCTGCCTGCATGCCTGCCTGCCTGCCTGCCTGCCTGCCTGCCTGCCTGGGAGCCTGCCTGCCTTCCTGGGAGCCTGCCTGCCTGCCTGCGAACCTTCCTGCCTACCTGCCTGCTAGCCTGCCTGCCTGCCTGCCTGCCTGTGAAGCTACCTGACTCGCAGCTAGCCTGCCTGCCTGCGAGCCTGCCTGCCTGCGAGCCTGCCTGCCTCCCTGCTTGCCTGCCTCCCTGCTTGCCTGCCTCCCTGCTTGCCTGCCTGCCTCCCTGCTTGCCTGCCTGCCTGGCTGCCTGCCTGCCTGCCTGCCTGCCTGCCTGCCTGCCTGCCTGCCTGCGAGCCTGCCTGCCTACCTGCCTGCCTGCCTGCCTGCGAGCCTGCGAGCTTGCTTGCCTGCCTACCTGCCTGCTGCCTGCCAGCCTGCCTATCTGCTAGCCTTCTTGCCTGCCTGCCTGCCTGCCTACCTGCGGCCAGCCTGCCTGCCTGCAAGCCTGTGAACTTGTTTGCCTGCCTGCCTGCGAACCTTCCTGCCTACCTGCCTGCGAGCCTGTCTGCCTGCCTGCCAGCGAGCCTGCCTGCCTGCCTGCCTACCTGCCTGCATGCCTGTCTGCATGCCTTCCTGCCTACCTGCCTGCGAGCCTGCCTGCCTGTGAGGCTGCCTGCCTGCCTGCCTGCCTGCGAGCCTGTGCCTGCTAGCTTGCCTGCCTGCCTGCTTGCGAGCCTGCCAGCCTGCTAGCCTGCCTGCCTGCTTGTGAGCCTGCCTGCCTGTGAGCCTTCTTACCTGCCTGCCTGCCTGCCTGCCAGCGAGCCTGCGAGCTTGCTTGCCTGCCTGCCTGCCTGCAAGCCTGCCATCCTGCCTGCCTGCGAACCTAACTACCTAACTGCCTGTGAGCCTGCCTGCCTGCCTGCCTGCCTGCCTGCCAGCGAGCCTGCCTGGTGCGAGCCTGCCTGCCTGCCTACCTGCCTGCCAGCGAGCAAGCATGTGAGCTTCCTTGCCTGCCTGCCTGCCTTCAAGCCTGCCTGTGAGCCTACCTGCCTGCTAGCCTTCCTGCATGCTTGACTGCCTGCCTACCTGCCTGCATGCCTGCCTGCCTGCCTGCCTGCCTGCCTGCCTGCCTGGGAGCCTGCCTGCCTTCCTGGGAGCCTGCCTGCCTGCCTGCGAACCTTCCTGCCTACCTGCCTGCTAGCCTGCCTGCCTGCCTGCCTGCCTGCGAAGCTACCTGACTGGCAGCTAGCCTGCCTGCCTGCGAGCCTGCCTGCCTGCGAGCCTGCCTGCCTCCCTGCTTGCCTGCCTCCCTGCTTGCCTGCCTGCCTCCCTGCTTGCCTGCCTGCCTGCCTGCCTGGCTGCCTGCCTGCCTGCCTGCCTGCCTGCCTGCCTGCCTGCCTGCCTGCCTGCCTGCGAGCCTGCCTGGTGCGAGCCTGCCTGCCTGCCTACCTGCCTGCCAGCGAGCAAGCATGTGAGCTTCCTTGCCTGCCTGCCTGCCTTCAAGCCTGCCTGCCTGCTAGCCTGCCTGCCTTCCTGCCTCCTGCCTGTCTACCAGCCTGCCTGCCTGCCTGCCTGCTTGCCTGCCTGCCTGCCTGCCTGCGAGCCTGCCTGCCTGCCAGCCGGCCTGAGGGCCTGCCTGCCTGCCTGCCTGCATGCCTGCATGCCTGCCTGCCTGCCTGCCAGCCTGCGAGCTTGCTTGCCTGCCTGCCTGTCTGCGAACCTTCATGCCTAACTGCCTGCGAGCCTGCCTACCTGCCTGCCTGCCTGCCTGCAAGCCTGCCATCCTGCCTGCCTGCCAACCTAACTACCTAACTGCCTGTGAGCCTGCCTGCCTGCCTGCCAGCGAGCAAGCATGTGAGCTTCCTTGCCTGCCTGCCTGCCTTCAAGCCTGCCAGCCTGCTAGCCTGCCTGCCTTACTGCCTTCCTGCCTGTCTACCAGCCTGCCTGCCTGCCTGCCTGCCTGCCTGTCTGCCTGCCTGCCTGCCTGCCTGCCTGCCTGCCTGCCTGCCTGCCTGCCTGCCAGCCTGCCTGAGGGCCTGCCTGCCTGCCTGCCTGCCTGCCTGCATGCCTGCCTGCCTGCCTGCCTGCCTGCCTGCCAGCCTGCCAGCCTGCGAGCTTGCTTGCCTGCCTGCCTGTCTGCGAACCTTCCTGCCTAACTGCCTGCGAGCCTGCCTACCTGCCTGCCTGCCTGCCTAGCTGCCTGCATGCCTGCCTGCCTGCGAGCCTGTGAGCTTTCTTGCCTGCCTGCCTGCCTGCAAGCCTGCCTGACTGCGAACCTAACTGCCTAACTGCCTGCAAGCCTGCCTGCCTGCCTGCCAGCGAGCCTGCCTGGTGTGAGCCTGCCTGCCTGCCTGACTGCCTGCCTGCCAGCGAGCAAGCATGTGAGCTTCCTTGCCTGCCTGCCTGCCTTCAAGCCTGCCTGCCTGCCTTCCTGCCTGCCTGCCTGTCTACCTGCCTGCCTGCCTGTCTACCTGCCTGCCTGCCTTCCTGCCTGCCTGCCTTCCTGCGAGCCTGCAAGCTTGATTGAATGCCTACTTGCCTGCCTGCCTGCGAGCCTGCCTGCCTGCTAGCCTTCCTGCCTGCCTGCCTGCCTGCCTGCCTGCCTGCCTGCCTGCCTGCCTGCGAGCATGCAAGCTGTCCTGCCTGCCTGCCTGCCTGCCTGCCCTCCTGCCTGCCTGCCTGTGAGCCTGCCTGCCTGCCTGCCTGCCTGTGAGCCTGCTTGCCTGCCTGCGAGCATGCAAGCCGTCCTGCCTACCTGCCTGCCTGCCTGTGAGCCTGCTAGCTTGCTTGCCTGCCTGCCTGCCTGCGAGCCTGCCTGCTGCTAGCCTTCCTGCCTGCCTGCCTGCCTTCCTGCCTGCCTGCCTGCCTGCCTGCCTGCGAGCCTGTGAGCTAGCTTGCCTGCCTGCCTGCCTACGACCTTCCTGCTTACCTACCTGCGAGCCTGCCTGCCTGCCTACCAGCGAGCCTGCCTGGTGCGAGCTGCCTGCCTACCTGCGAGCCTGCGAGCTTGCTTGACGGCTTGCCTGAATGCCTGCCTGCCTGCCTGGCTGCGAGCCTGCCTGCGAGCCTGCCTGCCTGCCTGCCTGCCTGCGAGTATGCAAGCCGTCCTGCCTGCCTGCCTGCCTGCGGCCTGCCTGCCTGCCTGCGAGCCTGCGAGCTTGCTTGCCTGCCTGCCTGCCTGCCTGCGAGTCTGCCTGCCTGTGAGCCTGCCTGCCTGCGAGCCTGCCTGCCTGCGAGCCTGCCTGCCTGCGAGCCTGCCTGCCAGCTTGCCAGGGAGCCTGCCTCGTGCGAGCCTGCCTGCCTGCCTGCCTGCCTGCCTGTCTGCATGCCTGCCTGCCTGCCTGCAAGCCTGCCTGGTGCGAGCCTGCCAGCTTGCCTGCCTGCATGCATGCATGCCTGAATGCCTGCCTGCCTGCCTGCATGCCTGCCTGCCTGCCTGCCTGGCCTGCATGCCTGCCTGCCTGCCTGCCTGCCTGCCTCCCTGTGAGCCTGCGAGCTTGCTTGCCTGCTTGCCTGCCTGCCTGCCTGCCTGCAGCCTGCCTGCCTGCCTTCGAGCCTGCGAGCTTGCTTAACTGCCTGCCTGCCTGTGAACCTTCCTGCCTACCTGCCTGCGAGCCTGCCTGCCTGCCTGCCTGCCTGCCAGCGAGCCTGCCTGCCTGCCTGCCTGCCTGTGAGTCTGTGCCTGCGAGACTGCTTGCCTGCCTGCCTGCAAGCCTGCCTGCCTGCCTGCGAGCCTGCCTGCCTGCCTGTGAGTCTGTGCCTGCGAGACTGCTTGCCTGCCTGCCTGCGAGCCTGCCTGCCTGCCTGCGAGTCTGCCTGCCTGCCTGCGAGCCTGTGAACTTGCTTGCCTGCCTGCCTGAGTGTAAGCCTGCCATCCTGCCTGCCTGCGAGCCTGCCTGCCTTCCTGGGAGCCTGCATGCCTACCTGCGAACCTTCCTGCCTACCTGCCTGCTAGCCTGCCTGCCTGCGAAGCTGCCTGCCTGCCTGCGAGCCTGCCTGCCTGCGAGCCTGCCTGCCTGCGAGCCTGCCTGCCTGCGAGCCTGCCTGCCTGCGAGCCTGCCTGCCTGCGAGCCTGCCTGCCTGCGAGCCTGCCTGCCTGCGAGCCTGTCTGCCTGCCTGCCTGCCTGCCTGCCTGCCTGCCTGCCTGCCTGCCTGCCTGCCTGCCTGCGAGCCTGCCTGCCTGCCTGCCTGCCTGCGAGCCTGCCTGCCTGCCTGCCTGCCTGCGAGCATGCAAGCCGTCCTGCCTGCCTGCCTGCCTGCCTGCCTGCCTGCCCTCCTGCCTGCGAGCCTGCGAGCTTGCTTGACTGCTTGCCTGCCTGCCTGCCTGCGAGCCTGCCTGCCTGCCTGCCTGCCTGTGAGGCTGCTTGCTTGCCTGCGAGCATGCAAGCCGTCCTGCCTACCTGCCTGCCTGCCTGCCTGCGAGCCTGCCTGCCTGCCTGCGAGCCTGCCTGCCTGCCTGCGAGCCTGCGAGCTTGCTTGACTGCTTGCCTGCCTGCCTGCCTACGGCCTGCCTGCCTGTCTGTGAGCCTGCGAGCTTGCTGCCTGCCTGCCTGCCGGCGAGCCTGCCTGCCTGCATGCCTGCCTGCCTGCCTGTGAGCCTGCCTGCCTTCCTGGGAGCCTGCTTGCCTGCGTGCGAACCTTCCTGCCTACCTGCCTGCTAGCCTGCCTGCCTGCCTGCCTGCGAAGTTACCTGACTGGCAGCGAGCCTGCCTGCCTGCGAGCCTGCCTGCTTGGGAACCTGCCTGCCTGCGAGCCTGCCTGCCTGCGAGCCTGCCTGCCTCCCTGCTTGCCTGCCTGCCTCCCTGCTTGCCTGCCTGCCTCCCTGTTGCCTGCCTGCCTCCCTGCTTGCCTGCCTGTGAGCCTGCCTGCGAGCCTGCGAGCTTGCTTGACTGCTTTCCTGCCTGCCTGCCTGCGAGCCTGCGAGCTTACTTGCCTGCCTGCCTGCCTGGGAGCCTGCCTGCCTGCATGCCTGCCTGCGAGCCTGCCTGCCTGCCTGCCTGCTAGCCTGCTAGCCTGGCTGCCTGCCTGCCTGACTGCCTGCATGCTTGCCTGCCTGCCTGCCTGCCTGCCTGCCTGCCTGGCTGCCTGCAGCCTGCCTGCCTGCCTGCCAGCGAGCCTGCCTAGTGCGAGCCTGCCTGCCTGCCTGCTTGGCAGCGAGCCTGCCTGGTGCGAGCCTGCCTGCCTGCCTGTCTGTCTGCATGCCTGCCTGCCTGCTAGCCTGGCTGCCTGCCTGCCTGCCTACCTGCGGCCTGCCTGCCTGCTTGCGAGACTGCGAGGTTGCTTGCCTGCCTGCCTGCCTGCGAACGTTCCTGCCTGCCTGCCTGAGAGCCTGCCAGCCTGCCTGCCTGCCTACCTGCGATTCTGGCTGCCTGCCTGCCTGCCTGCCTGCGAGCCTGCGAGCTTGCTTGCCTGCTTGCCTGCCTGCCTGCTTGCCTGCCTGCCCTCCTGCCTGCCTGCCCTCCTGCCTGCCTGCGTCCTGCCTGCCTGCCTGCGAGCATGCGAGCTTGCTTGCCTGCGAGCCTGCCTGCCTGCCTACCTGCCTGCCTGTGAGCCTCCCTGCCTGCATGCCTGCCTGCGAGCCTGGCTGCCTGCCTGCGAGCCTGCCTGCCTGCTTGTCGGCCTGCCTGCCTGTGAGCCTCCTGGTCTGCCTGCATGCATGCCGGCCTGCCTGCCAGCCTGCCTGCCTGCCTGTGAGCCTGCCGGCCTGTGAGAATGCAAGCCTGCCTGCCTGATTGCCTGCCTGCATGCATGCATGCATGCCTGCCTCCCAGCCTGCCTGTCTCTGAGCCTCCCTGCCTGCCTGCCTGAGAGCCTGCCAGCCTGCCAGCCTGCCCGCCTGCGAGCCTGGCTGCCTGCTTGCCTGCTTGCCTGCCAGTGAGACTGCTGGTCTGCGAGCATGCATGCCGGCCTGCCTGCCTGCCTGCCTGCCTGCCTGCCTCGCTGTGAGCCTGCGAGCTTGCTTGCCTGCTTGCCTGCCTGCCTGCCTGCCTGCCTGCAGCCTGCCTGCCTGCAGCCTGCCTGCCTGCCTTCGAGCCTGCGAGCTTGCTTAAATGCCTGCCTGCCTGTGAACCTTCCTGCCTACCTGCCTGTGAACCTGCCTGCCTGCCTGCCTGCCAGCGAGCCTGCCTGGTGCGAGCCTGCCTGCCTGCCTGCCAGCGAACCTACCTGGTGCGAGATTGCCTGCCTACCTGCCTGAGAGCCTTCCTGCCTGAGAGCCTGCCTGCCTGCCTGCTAGCCTGCTAGCCTGGCTGCCTGGCTGCCTGCCTGCCTGCGAGCCTGCGAGCTTGCTTGCCTGCTTGCCTGCCTGCCTGCCTGCCTGCCTGCAGCCTGCCTGCCTGCCTGCGAGCCTGCGAGCTTGCTTGCCTGCCTGCCTGCCTGTAAGCCTGCCATCCTGCCTGCCTGCGAGCCTGCCTGCCTTCCTGGGAGCCTGCCTGCCTACCTGTGAACCTTCCTGCCTACCTGCCTGCCTGCGAAGCTGCCTGCCTGCCTGCGAGCCTGCCTGCCTGCGAGCCTGCCTGCCTGCGAGCCTGCCTGCCTGCGAGCCTGCCTGCCTGCGAGCCTGCCTGCCTGCGAGCCTGCCTGCCTGCGAGCCTGCCTGCCTGCGAGCCTGCCTGCCTGCGAGCCTGCCTGCCTGCGAGCCTGCCTGCCTGCGAGCCTGCCTGCCTGCGAGCCTGCCTGCCTGCGAGCCTGCCTGCCTGCCTTCCTGCCTACCTGCCTGCCTGCCTGCCTGCCTGCCTGGCTGCCTGCCTGCCTGCCTGCCTGCCTGCCTGCCTGCCTGCGAGCATGCAAGCCGTCCTGCCTGCCTGCCTTCCTGCCTGCCCTCCTGCCTGACTGCCTGAGAGCCTGCGAGCTTGCTTGACTGCTTGCCTGCCTGCCTGCCTGCCTGCCTGCGAGCCTGCCTGCCTGCCTGCCTGCCTGCCTGCCTGCCTGCCTGCCTGCCTGCCTGCCTGCCTGCGAGCCTGCCTGCGAGCATGCAAGCCGTCCTGCCTACCTGCCTGCCTGCCTGCCTGCGAGCCTGCCTGCCTGCCTGCGAGCCTGCGAGCTTGCTTGACTGCTTGCCTGCCTGCCTGCCTGCCTACCTGCGGCCTGCCTGCCTGCCTGCGAGCCTGCGAGCTTGCTGCCTGCCTGCCTGCCTGTGAGCCTGCCTGCCTGCACGCCTGCCTGCCTGCCTGCGAGCCTGCCTGCCTGCGAGCCTGCCTGCCTTCCTGGGAGCCTGCCTGCCTGCCTGCGAAACTTCCTGCCTACCTGCCTGCTAGCCTGCCTAAGTGCCTACCTGCGAAGTTACCTGACTGGCAGCGAGCCTGCCTGCCTGCGAGCCTGCCTGCCTGCGAGCCTGCCTGCCTGCGAGCCTGCCTGCCTCCCTGCTTGCCTGCCTGCCTGCCTGCCTGCCTCCCTGCTTGCCTGCCTGCCTCCCTGCTTGCCTGCCTGCCTCCCTGCCTGCCTGCCTGCGAGCCTGCCTGCGAGACTGCCTGCGAGCCTGCCTGCGAGCCTGCCTGCGAGCCTGCCTGCGAGCCTGCCTGCGAGCTTGCTTGACTGCTTGCCTGCCTGCCTGCCTGCGAGCCTGTGAGCTTACTTGCCTGCCTGCCTGCCTGGGAGCCTGCCTGCCTGCATGCCTGCCTGCGAGCCTGCCTGCCTGCCTGCCTGCTAGCCTGCTAACCTGGCTGCCTGCCTGCCTGACTGCTTGCCTGCTTGCCTGCCTGCCTGCCTGCCTGGCTGCCTGCCTGCCTGCCTACCTGCGGCCTGCCTGCCTGCTTGCGAGACTGAGAGGTTGCTTGCCTGCCTGCCTGCCTGTGAACGTTCCTGCCTGCCTGCCTGAGAGCCTGCCAGCCTGCCTGCCTGCGTACCTGCGAGCCTGGCTGCCTGCCTGCCTGCCTTCTTGCTTGCCTGCCTGCCTGTGAGCATGCAAGCCTGCCTGCCTGCCTCCCTGCCTGCCTGCCTGCGAGCCTCCCTGCCTGCCTGCGTGAGAGCCTTCCAGCCTGCCTGCCTGCATGCCTGCGAGCCTGGCTGCCTGCCTGCCTGCCTGCGAGCCTGTGTGCCTGCTTGCCTGCCTGCCTGCCTGCGAGCCTGCCTGCCTGCCTGCGAGCCTGCCTGCCTGCCTGCGAGCCTGCCTGCCTGCCTGTGAGCCTGCCGGCCTGTGAGCATGCAAGCCTGCCTCCCTGCTTGCCGGCCTGCCTGCCTGCCTGCCTGCCTTCCTGCCTGCCTCCCTGTGAGCCTGCGAGCTTGCTTGCCTGCTTGCCTGCCTGCCTGCCTGCCTGCAGCCTGCCTGCCTGCCTTCGAGCCTGCGAGCTTGCTTAACTGCCTGCCTGCCTGTGAACCTTCCTGCCTACCTGCCTGCGAGCCTGCCTGCCTGCCTGCCTGCCAGCGAGCCTGCCTGGTGCGAGCCTGCATGCCTGCCTGCCAGCGAACCTACCTGGTGCGAGCCTGCCTGCCTACCTGCCTGAGAGCCTGAGAGCCTGCCTGCCTGCGAGCCTGCCTGCCTGCCTGCCTGCCTGTGAGTCTGTGCCTGCGAGACTGCTTGCCTGCCTGCCTGTGAGCCTGCCTGCCTGCCTGCGAGCCTGCGAGCTTGCTTGCCTGCCTGCCTGCCTGTAAGCTTGCCATCCTGCCTGCCTGCGAGCCTGCCTGCCTTCCTGGGAGCCTGCCTGCCTACCTGTGAACCTTCCTGCCTACCTGCCTGCTAACCTGCCTGCCTGCGAAGCTGCCTGCCTGCCTGCGAGCCTGCCTGCCTGCGAGCCTGCCTGCCTGCGAGCCTGCCTGCCTGCGAGCCTGCCTGCCTGCGAGCCTGCCTGCCTGCGAGCCTGCCTGCCTGCCTGCGAGCCTGCCTGCCTGCGAGCCTGCCTGCCTGCGAGCCTGCCTGCCTGCGAGCCTGCCTGCCTGCGAGCCTGCCTGCCTGCGAGCCTGCCTACCTGCCTGCCTGCCTGCCTGCCTGCCTGCCTGCCTGCCTGCCTGCCTGACTGCCTGCCTGCCTGCCTGCGAGCATGCAAGCCGTCCTGCCTGCCTGCCTGCCTGCCTGCCTGCCCTCCTGCCTGCCTGCCTGCGAGCCTGCGAGCTTGCTTGACTGCTTGCCTGCCTGCCTGCCTGCCTGCCTGCGAGCCTGCCTGCCTGCCTGCCTGCCTGCCTGCCTGCCTGCCTGCCTGCGAGCCTGCTTGCCTGCCTGCGAGCATGCAAGCCGTCCTGCCTACCTGCCTGCCTGCCTGCCTGCGTGCCTGCCTGCCTGCCTGCCTGCGAGCCTGCGAGCTTGCTTGACTGCTTGCCTGCCTGCCTGCCTACCTACCTGCGGCCTGCCTGCCTGCCTGCGAGCCTGCGAGCTTGCTGCCTGCCTGCCTGCTTGCGAGCCTGCCTGCCTGCACGCCTGCCTGCCTGCCTGCGAGCCTGCCTGCCTTCCTGGGAGCCTGCCTGCCTGCCTGCGAAACTTCCTGCCTACCTGCCTGCTAGCCTGCCTAAGTGCCTGCCTGCGAAGTTACCTGACTGGCAGCGAGCCTGCCTGCCTGCGAGCCTGCCTGCCTGCGAGCCTGCCTGCCTGCGAGCCTGCCTGCCTCCCTGCTTGCCTGCCTGCCTCCCTGCCTGCCTCCCTGCTTGCCTGCCTGCCTCCCTGCTTGCCTGCCTGCCTCCCTGCCTGCCTGCCTGCGAGTCTGCCTGCGAGACTGCCTGCGAGCCTGCCTGCGAGCCTGCCTGCGAGCCTGCCTGCGAGCCTGCCTGCGAGCCTGCCTGCGAGCTTGCTTGACTGCTTGTCTGCCTGCCTGCCTGCCTGCCTGCGAGCCTGCGAGCTTACTTGCCTGCCTGCCTGCCTGCGAGCCTGCCTGCCTGCATGCCTGCCTGCGAGCCTGCCTGCCTGCCTGCCTGCTAGCCTGCTAACCTGGCTGCCTGCCTGCCTGACTGCTTGCCTGCTTGCCTGCCTGCCTGCCTGCCTGGCTGCCTGCCTGCCTGCCTACCTGCGGCCTGCCGGCCTGCTTGCGAGACTGAGAGGTTGCTTGCCTGCCTGCCTGCCTGTGAACGTTCCTGCCTGCCTGCCTGAGAGCCTGGCAGCCTGCCTGCCTGAGTACCTGCGAGCCTGGCTGCCTGCCTGGCTGCCTGCCTTCTTGCTTGCCTGCCTGCCTGTGAGCATGCAAGCCTGCCTGCCTGCCTGCCTCCCTGCCTGCCTGCGAGCCTCCCTGCCTGCCTGCGTGAGAGCCTTCCAGCCTGCCTGCCTGCATGCCTGCGAGCCTGGCTGCCTGCCTGCCTGCCTGCGAGCCTGTGTGCCTGCTTGCCTGCCTGCCTGCCTGCGAGCCTGCCTGCCTGCCTGCGAGCCTGCCTGCCGGCCTGCCTGCCAGCGAGCCTGCCTGGTGCGAGCCTGCCTGCCTGCCTGCCAGCGAACCTACCTGGTGCAAGCCTGCCTGCCTACCTGCCTGAGAGCCTGCCTGCCTGCGAGCCTGCGAGCCTGCCTGCCTGCCTGTGAGTCTGTGCCTGCGAGACTGCTTGCCTGACTGCCTGCGAGCCTGCTTGCCTGCCTGCGAGCCTGCGAGCTTGCTTGCCTGCCTGCCTGCCTGTAAGCCTGCCATCCTGCCTGCCTGCGAGCCTGCCTGCCTTCCTGGGAGCCTGCCTGCCTACCTGTGAACCTTCCTGCCTACCTGCCTGCTAACCTGCCTGCCTGCGAAGCTGCCTGCCTGCCTGCGAGCCTGCCTGCCTGCGAGCCTGCCTGCCTGCGAGCCTGCCTGCCTGCGAGCCTGCCTGCCTGCGAGCCTGCGAGCCTGCCTGCCTGCCTGCCTGCCTGCCTATCTGCCTGCCTGCCTGCGAGCATGCAAGCCGTCCTGCCTGCCTGCCTGCCTGCCTGCCTGCCTGCCTGCCCTCCTGCCTGCCTGCCTGCGAGCCTGCGAGCTTGCTTGACTGCTTGCCTGCCTGCCTGCCTGCCTGCCTGCGAGCCTGCCTGCCTGCCTGCCTGCCTGCGAGCCTGCTTGCCTGCCTGCGAGCATGCAAGCCGTCCTGCCTACCTGCCTGCCTGCCTGCCTGCGAGCCTGCCTGCCTGCCTGCGAGCCTGCGAGCTTGCTTGACTGCTTGCCTGCCTGCCTGCCTGCCTGCGAGCATGCAAGCCGTCCTGCCTACCTGCCTGCCTGCCTGCCTGCGAGCCTGCCTGCCTGCGAGCCTGCCTGCCTTCCTGGGAGCCTGCCTGCCTGCCTGCGAACCTTCCTGCCTACCTGCCTGCTAGGCTGCCTACCTGCCTGCCTGCGAAGTTACCTGACTGGCAGCGAGCCTGCCTGCCTGCGAGCCTTCCTGCCTGCGAGCCTGCCTGCCTGCGAGCCTGCCTGCCTGCGAGCCTGCCTGCCTCCCTGCTTGCCTGCCTGCCTCCCTGCTTGCCTACCTGCCTCCCTGCTTGGCTGCCTGCCTCCCTGCTTGGCTGCCTGCCTCCCTGCTTGCCTGCCTGCCTCCGTGCCTGCCTGCCTGCGAGCCTGCGAGCTTACTTGCCTGCCTGCCTGCCTAGGAGCCTGCCTACCTGCATGCCTGCCTGCGAGCCTGCCTGCCTGCCTGCGAGCCTGCCTGCCTGCCTGCCTGCTAGCCTGCTAACCTCGCTGCCTGCCTGCCTGACTGCTTGCCTGCTTGCCTGCCTGCCTGCCTGCCTGGCTGCCTGCCTGCCTGCCTACCTGCGGCCTGCCTGCCTGCTTGCGAGACTGAGAGGTTGCTTGCCTGCCTGCCTGCCTGTGAACGTTCCTGCCTGCCTGCCTGAGAGCCTGGCAGCCTGCCTGCCTGCGTACCTGCGAGCCTGGCTGCCTGCCTGCCTGCCTGCTTGCTCGCCTGCCTGCCTGTGAGCATGCAAGCCTGCCTGCCTGCCTCCCTGCCTACCTGCCTGCCTGCCTGCGAGCCTGGCTGCCTGCCTGTGAGCCTGCCTGCCTGCTTGTCTGCCTGCCTGCCTGTGAGCCTCCTGGTCTGCCAGCATGCATGCCGGCCTGCCTGCCAGCCTGCCTGCCTGCCTGTGAGCCTGCCGGCCTGTGAGCATGCAAGCCTGCATGCCTGATTGCCTGCCTGCATGCATGCATGCATGCCTGCCTCCAAGCCTGCCTGTCTCTGAGCCTCCCTTCCTGCCTGCCTGAGAGCCTGCCAGCCTGCCAGCCTGCCCGCCTGCGAGCCTGGCTGCCTGCTTGCCTGCTTGCCTGCCAGTGAGACTGCTGGTCTTCGAGCATGCATGCCGGCCTGCCTGCCTGCCTGCCTGCCTGCCTCCCTGTGAGCCTGCGAGCTTGCTTGCCTGCTTGCCTGCCTGCCTGCCTGCCTGCAGCCTGCCTGCCTGCCTTCGAGCCTGCGAGCTTGCTTAACTGCCTGCCTGCCTGTGAACCTTCCTGCCTACCTGCCTGCGAGCCTGCCTGCCTGCCTGCCTGCCAGCGAGCCTGCCTGGTGCGAGCCTGCCTGCCTGCCTGCCAGCGAACCTACCTGGTGCGAGCCTGCCTGCCTACCTGCCTGAGAGCCTGCCTGCCTGCGAGCCTGCCTGCCTGCCTGCCTACCAGTGAGTCTGTGCCTGCGAGACTGCTTGCCTGCCTGCCTGCGAGCCTGCCTGCCTGCCTGCGAGCCTGCGAGCTTGCTTGCCTGCCTGCCTGCCTGTAAGCCTACCATCCTGCCTGCCTGCGAGCCTGCCTGCCTTACTGGGAGCCTGCCTGCCACCCTGGGAACCTTCCTGCCTACCTGCCTGCTAACCTGCCTGCCTGCGAAGCTGCCTGCCTGCCTGCGAGCCTGCCTGCCTGCGAGCCTGCCTGCCTGCGAGCCTGCCTGCTTGCGAGCCTGCCTGCCTGCGAGCCTGCCTGCCTGCGAGCCTGCCTGCCTGCGAGCCTGCCTGCCTGCGAGCCTGCCTGCCTGCCTGCCTGCCTGCCTGCCTGCCTGCCTGCCTGCCTGCCTGCCTGCGAGCATGCTTGCCTGCCTGCCTGTCTGCGAACCTTCATGCCTAACTGCCTGCGAGCCTGCCTACCTGCCTGCCTGCCTGCCTGCAAGCCTGCCATCCTGCCTGCCTGCCAACCTAACTACCTAACTGCCTGTGAGCCTGCCTGCCAGCGAGCAAGCATGTGAGCTTCCTTGCCTGCCTGCCTGCCTTCAAGCCTGCCTGCCTGCTAGCCTGCCTGCCTTACTGCCTTCCTGCCTGTCTACCAGCCTGCCTGCCTGCCTGCCTGCCTGTCTGCCTGCCTGCCTGCCTACCTGCCTGCCTGCCTGCCTGCCTGCCTGCCTGCCTGCCTGCCTGCCTGCCTGCCTGCCTGCCTGCCTGCGAGCCTGCCTGCCTGCCAGCCTGCCTGAGGGCCTGCCTGCCTGCCTGCCTGCCTGCCTGCATGCCTGCCTGCCTGCCTGCCTGCCTGCCTGCCAGGCTGCCAGCCTGCGAGCTTGCTTGCCTGCCTGCCTGTCTGCGAAACTTCCTGCCTAACTGCCTGCGAGCCTGCCTACCTGCCTGCCTGCCTGCCTGCCTGCCTGCCTTCCTGCCTTCCTGCCTTCCTGCCTTCCTGCGAGCCTGCAAGCTTGATTGAATGCCTACTTGCCTGCCTGCCTGTGAGCCTGCCTGCCTGCTAGCCTGCCTGCCTGCCTGCCTGCCTGCCTGCCTGCCTGCCTGCCTGTGAGCATGCAAGCTGTCCTGCCTGCCTGCCTGCCTGCCTGCCTGCCCTCCTGCCTGCCTGCCTGCGAGCCTGCCTGCCTGCCTGCCTGCCTGTGAGCCTGCTTGCCTGCCTGCGAGCATGCAAGCCGTCCTGCCTACCTGCCTGCCTGCCTGTGAGCCTGCTAGCTTGCTTGCCTGCCTGCCTGCCTGCGAGCCTGCCTGCTGCTAGCCTTCCTGCCTGCCTGCCTGCCTGCCTGCCTTCCTGCCTGTGAGCCTGTGAGCTAGCTTGCCTGCCTGCCTGCCTACGACCTTCCTGCTTACCTACCTGCGAGCCTGCCTGCCTGCCTACCAGCGAGCCTGCCTGGTGCGAGCTGCCTGCCTACCTGCGAGCCTGCGAGCTTGCTTGACGGCTTGCCTGAATGCCTGCCTGCCTGCCTGCCTGCGAGCCTGCCTGCGAGCCTGCCTGCCTGCCTGCCTGCCTGCGAGTATGCAAGCCGTCCTGCCTGCCTGCCTGCCTGCGGCCTGCCTGCCTGCCTGCAAGCCTGCGAGCTTGCTTGCCTGCCTGCCTGCGAGCCTGCCTGCCTGCCTGCCTGCGAGTCTGCCTGCCTGCGAGCCTGCCTGCCTGCGAGCCTGCCTGCCTGCGAGCCTGCCTGCCAGCTTGCCAGGGAGCCTGCCTCGTGCGAGCCTGCCTGCCTGCCTGCCTGCCTGTCTGCATGCCTGCCTGCCTGCCTGCAAACCTGCCTGGTGCGAGCCTGCCAGCTTGCCTGCCTGCCTGCATGCATGCCTGAATGCCTGCCTGCCTGCCTGCATGCATGCCTGCCTGCCTGCCTGCCTGCCTGCCTCCCTGTGAGCCTGCGAGCTTGCTTGCCTGCTTGCCTGCCTGCAGCCTGCCTGCCTGCCTTCGAGCCTGCGAGCTTGCTTAACTGCCTGCCTGCCTGTGAACCTTCCTGCCTACCTGCCTGCGAGCCTGCCTGCCTGCCTGCCTGCCTGTGAGTCTGTGCCTGCGAGACTGCTTGCCTGCCTGCCTGCAAGCCTGCCTGCCTGCCTGCGAGCCTGCCTGCCTGCCTGCCTGTGAGTCTGTGCCTGCGAGACTGCTTGCCTGCCTGCCTGCGAGCCTGCCTGCCTACCTGCCTGCCTGCGAGCCTGCCTGCCTGCCTGTGAGCCTGCCTGCGAGCCTGCCAGCTTGCTTGCCTGCCTGCCTGCCTGTAAGCCTGCCATCCTGCCTGCCTGCGAGCCTGCCTGCCTTCCTGGGAGCCTGCATGCCTACCTGCGAACCTTCCTGCCTACCTGCCTGCTAGCCTGCCTGCCTGCGAAGCTGCCTGCCTGCCAGCGAGCCTGCCTGCCTGCGAGCCTGCCTGCCTGCGAGCCTGCCTGCATGCGAGCCTGCCTGCCTGCGAGCCTGCCTGCCTGCGAGCCTGTCTGCCTGCCTGCCTGCCTGCCTGCCTGCCTGCCTGCCTGCCTGCCTGCCTGCCTGCCTGCGAGCCTGCCTGCCTGCCTGCCTGCCTGCCTGCCTGCCTGCCTGCCTGCCTGCCTGCGAGCATGCAAGCCGTCCTGCCTGCCTGCCTGCCTGCCTGCCTGCCTGCCTGCCCTCCTGCCTGCGAGCCTGCGAGCTTGCTTGACTGCTTGCCTGCCTGCCTGCCTGCCTGCGAGCCTGCCTGCCTGCCTGCCTGCCTGTGAGCCTGCTTGCCTGCCTGCGAGCATGCAAGCCGTCCTGCTTACCTGCCTGCCTGCCTGCCTGCGAGCCTGCCTGCCTGCCTGCGAGCCTGCCTGCCTGCCTGTGAGCCTGCGAGCTTGCTTGACTGCTTGCCTGCCTGCCTGCCTGCGGCCTGCCTGCCTGTCTGTGAGCCTGCGAGCTTGCTGCCTGCCTGCCTGCCGGCGAGCCTGCCTGCCTGCATGCCTGCCTGCCTGCCTGCCTGCGAGCCTGCCTGCCTTCCTGGGAGCCTGCTTGCCTGCGTGCGATCCTTCCTGCCTACCTGCCTGCTAGCCTGCCTGCCTGCCTGCCTGCGAAGTTACCTTACTGGCAGCGAGCCTGCCTGCCTGCGAGCCTGCCTGCTTGCGAACCTGCCTGCCTGCCTGCCTGCCTACCTGCGGCCTGCCTGTGAGCCTGCGAGCTTTCTGGCCTGCCTGCCTGCCTGCCTGCGGCCAGCCTGCCTGCCTGCAAGCCTGTGAACTTGTTTGCCTGCCTGCCTGGGAACCTTCCTGCCTACCTGCCTGCGAGCCTGTCTGCCTGCCTGCCAGCGAGCCTGCCTGCCTGCCTGCCTACCTGCCTCCATGCCTGTCTGCATGCCTTCCTGCCTACCTGCCTGCGAGCCTGCCTGCCTGCGAGGCTGCCTGCCTGCCTGCCTGCCTGCGAGCCTGTGCCTGCTAGCTTGCCTGCCTGCCTGCTTGCGAGCCTGCCAGCCTGCTAGCCTGCCTGCCTGCTTGTGAGCCTGCCTGCCTGTGAGCCTTCTTGCCTGCCTGCCTGCCTGCCTGCCTGCCTGCCAGCGAGCCTGCGAGCTTGCTTGCCTGCCTACCTGCCTGCTGCCTGCGAGCCTGCCTATCTGCTAGCCTTCTTGCCTGCCTGCCTGTCTGCCTGCCTGTGGCCAGCCTGCCTGCCTGCAAGCCTGTGAACTTGTTTGCCTGCCTGCCTGCGAACCTTCCTGCCTACCTGCCTGCGAGCCTGTCTGCCTGCCTGCCAGCGAGCCTGCCTGCCTGCCTGCCTACCTGCCTGCATGCCTGTCTGCATGCCTTCCTGCCTACCTGCCTGCGAGCGTGCCTGCCTGCGAGGCTGCCTGCCTGCGAGGCTGCCTGCCTGCCTGCCTGCCTGCCTGCGAGCCTGTGCCTGCTAGCTTGCCTGCCTGCCTGCTTGCGAGCCTGCCAGCCTGCTAGCCTGCCTGCCTGCTTGTGAGCCTGCCTGCCTGTGAGCCTGCCTGCCTGTGAGCCTTCTTGCCTGCCTGCCTGCCTGCCTGCCAGCGAGCCTGCGAGCTTGCTTGCCTGCCTGCCTGCCTGCAAGCCTGCCATCCTGCCTGCCTGCGAACCTAACTACCTAACTGCCTGTGAGCCTGCCTGCCTGCCTGCCTTCCTGCCAGCGAGCCTGCCTGGTGCGAGCCTGCCTACCTGCCTGCCAGCGAGCAAGCATGTGAGCTTCCTTGCCTGCCTGCCTGCCTTCAAGCCTGCCTGTGAGCCTACCTGCCTGCTAGCCTTCCTGCATGCTTGACTGCCTGCCTACCTGCCTGCATGCCTGCCTGCCTGCCTGCCTGCCTGCCTGCCTGCCTGGGAGCCTGCCTGCCTTCCTGGGAGCCTGCCTGCCTGCCTGCGAACCTTCCTGCCTACCTGCCTGCTAGCCTGCCTGCCTGCCTGCCTGCCTGCGAAGCTACCTGACTGGTAGCTAGCCTGCCTGCCTGCGAGTCTGCCTGCCTGCGAGCCTGCCTGCCTCCCTGCTTGCCTGCCTCCCTGCTTGCCTGCCTGCCTCCCTGCTTGCCTGCCTGCCTGGCTGCCTGCCTGCCTGCCTGCCTGCCTGCCTGCCTGCCTGCCTGCCTGCCTGCCTGCCTGCGAGCCTGCGAGCTTGCTTGCCTGCCTACCTGCCTGCTGCCTGCGAGCCTGCCTATCTGCTAGCCTTCTTGCCTGCCTGCCTGCCTGCCTACCTGCGGCCAGCCTGCCTGCCTGCAAGCCTATGAACTTGTTTGCCTGCCTGCCTGCGAACCTTCCTGCCTACCTGCCTGCGAGCCTGCCTGCCTTCCTGCCTGCCTGCCTGCCTGCCTGCCTGCCTGCCTGCGAGCCTGCGAGCTTGCTTGCCTGCCTGCCTTCCTGCCTGCCTGAGGCCTGCCTGCCTGCCTGCAAGCCTGTGAGTTTGCTTGTCTGCCTGCCTGCCTGCGAGCTTGCTTGCCTGCTTGCCTACCTGCCTGCCTGCCTGCATGCCTGCAGCCTGCCTGCCTGCCAGCGAGCCTGCCTGGTGATAGCCTGCCTGCCTGCCTGCCTGCCTGCCTAACTGCCTGCCTGCATGCCTGCCTGCCTGCCTGCCTGCCTGCAAGCGAGCATGTGAGCTTACTTGCCTGCATGCCTGCCTGCGGCCTGACTGCCTGCCTGCTTGCCTGCCTGCCTTCCAGCGAGCCTGCGAGCTTGCTTGCCCGCTTGCCTGCCTGCCTGCCTACCTGCCTGAGGCCTGCCTGCCTGCCTGTGAGCCTGCGAGCTTGCTTGCCTGCCTGCCTGCCTGCGAGCCTACCTGCCTGCCTGCCTGCGAGCTTGCCTGCTGCTAGACTTCCTACCTGCCTGCCTGCCTGCCTACCTGCAAGGCTGCCTGCCGGCTAGCCTGCCTGCTTTCCTGCCTGCCTGCTTGTCTACCTGCCTGCCTGCCTGCCTGCCTGCCTGCTTGCATGCATGCCTGCCTGCCTGCCTGCCTGCCTGCTTGCCTGCTTGCCTGCCTGCCTGCCTGCGGCCTGCATACCTGCCTGCGAGCCTGTGAGCTTGCTTGCCTGCCTGCATGTATGCGAGCCTGCCTGCCTGCGAGCCTGCCTGCCTGCCTGCATGCCTGCCTGACTGCCTGCCTGCCAGCCTGCCTGCCTGCCTGCCTGCCTGCCTGCCTGCCTGCGAGCCTGCGAGCTTGCTTGCCTGCTTGCCTGCCTGCCTGCCTGCCTGCCACCGAGCGAGCATGTGAGCTTCCTTGCCTGCCTGCCTGCCTTCAAGCCTGCCTGCCTGCTAGCCTTCATGCTTGCCTGCCTTCCTGCCTTCCTGCCTGCCTACCGGCCTGCCTGCCTGCATGCCTTCCTGCCTACCTGACTGCGAGCCTGCCTGCCTGTGAGCCTGCCTGCCTATCTGCCTGTCTGCCTGCGAGCCTCTGCCTGCGAGCCTGCTTTCCTGCCTGCCTGCGAGCCTGCCTGCCTGCCTGTGAGTCTGCCTGCCTGCGAGCCTGCCTGCCTGCCTGCTTGCCTGCTTGACTGCCTGCCAGCGAGCATGCATGGACGAGCCTGCCTGCCTGCCTGTCTGCCTGCCTACCTACCTGTCTGCATGCCTGCCTGACTGCCTGCCTGCCTACGAGCGAGCATGAGCTTGCTTGCCTGCCTGCCTGCCTGCAAGACTGCCTGCCTGCTAGCCTGCCTGCCTTCCTGCCTGCCTGCCTGCCTGCCTGCCTGCCTGCCTGCCTGGATGCCTGCCTGACTGCATTTATGCCTGCCTGCCTGCCTGCCTGCCTGTGAGCCTGCCTGCATGCCTGCTAGCCTGGCTGCCTGCCTGCCTGACTGCCTGCCTGCGAGCCTGCCTGCCTGCCTGCCTGCGAGCCTGCGAGCTTGCTTGCCTACTTGCCTGCCGGCCTGCCTACCTGCCTGTGGCCTGCCTGCCTGCCTGTGAGCCTGCGAGCTTGCTTGCCTGCTTGCCTGTCTGCCTGCCTGCCTGCCTGCCTGCGGCCTGCCTGCCTGCCTGCGAGCCTGTGAGCTTGCTTGCCTGCCTGTATGTATGCGTGCCTGCCTGCCTGCGAGCCTGTCTGCCTGCCTGCATGCATGCCTGCCTGCCTGCTTGCCTGCTTGCCTGCCTGCCTGCCTGCGGCCTGCCTGCCTGCCTGTGAGCCTGTGAGCTTGCTTGCCTGCCTGCATGTATGCGAGCCTGCCTGCCTGCGAGCCTGACTGCCTGCCTGCATGCATGCCTGCCTGCCTGCCTGCGAACCTTCTTGCTTTCCTGCCTGTGAGCCTACCTGCCTGCCTGCCAGCGAGCCTGCCTGGTGCGAGCCTGCCTGCCTGCCTGCCAGCGAGCCTGCCTGGTGCGAGCCTGCCTGCCTGCCTGCCAGCGAGCCTGCCTGGTGCGAGCCTGCCTGCCTGCCTGCCTGCTTGCCTACCTACCTGTCTGCATGCCTGCCTGCCTGCCTGCAAGCGATCATGTGAGCTTGCTTGCCTGCCTGCCTGCAAGCCTGCCTGCCTGCTAGCCTGCCTGCCTTCCTGCCTTCCTGCCTGTCTACCTGCCTGGCTGCCTGCCTGCCTGCTTGCCTGCCTGCCTGCCTGCCTGCGGCCTGCTTGCCTGCCTGCAAGCCAGTGAGCTTGCTTGCCTGCCTTCCTGCCTGCTAACCTTCCTGCCTACCTGCCTGCGAGCCTGCCTGCCTGCCTGCCAGCGAGCCTGCCTGCCTGCCTGCATGCCTGCCTGCCTGCGAGCCTGCGAGTATGCTTGCCTGCCTTCCTGCCTGCGAGCCTGCCTGCCTGCTAGCCTTCCTGCCTGCCTGTCTGCCTGACAGCGAGCCTGCCTAGCTGCCTGCCTGCCTGCATGCCTTCCTGCCTACCTGACTGCGATCCTGCCTGCCTTCGAGCCTGCCTGCCTGCCTGCTGCCTGCCTGCCTGAGAGCCTGTGCCTGCGAGCCTGCTTGCCTGCCTGCCTGTGAGCCTGCGAGCCTGCGCGCTTGCTTGCCTGCTTGCCTGCCTGCCTGCCTGCCTGCGGCCGGCCTGCCTGCTTGCCTGCGAGCCTGCGAGCTTGCTTGCCTGCCTGCCTGCCTGCGAACCTTCTTGCTTACCTGCCTGTGAGCCTGCCTGCCTGCTTGCTAGCGAGCCTGCCTAGTGCGAGCCTGCCTGCCTGCTTGCCTGCGTGCCTGCTAGCCTGCTAGCCTGGCTGCCTGTGGCCTGCCTACCGGCGAGCCTGTGAGCTTGTTTGCCTGCCTGCCTGCCTGCGAACCTTCCTGCCTACCTGCCTGCGAACCTTCCTGCCTAGCTGCCTGTGAACCTGCCTGCCTGCATGCCAGCGAGCCAGCCTGGTCAGAGCCAGCCTGCCTGCCTACCTGCCTGCCTGTCTGCCTGGAAGCCTGCCTGGCTGCCTGCCTGCCTGCTAGCCTGGCTGCCTGCCTGTGAGCCTGCCTGCCTGCCTGCGGCCTGCCTGCCTGCCTGCGAGCTTGCTTGCCTGCCTGCCTGCCTGCGAACCTTCCTGCCTACCTGCCTACTTGCCTGCCTGCCTTCTTGCCAGCGAGCCTGCCTGGTGCGAGCCTGCCTGCCTGCCCGCCTGCCTGCCCGCCTGCCTGCCTGCCTGTCTGTCTGCAAGCCTGCCTGCTTGTCTACCTGCCTGCCTGCCTGCCTGCCTGCTAGCCTGGCTGCCTGCCTGCGAGCCTGCCTGCCTACCTGCCTGCCGGCCTGCGGCCTGCCTGCCTGCCTGCCTGCCTGCAGCCTGCCTGCCTGCCTGTGAGCCTGTGAGCTTGCTTGCCTGCTTGCCTGCCTGCGAACCTTCCTGCCTACCTGCCTGCGAGCCTGCATGCCTGCCTGCCAGCGAGCCTGCCTGCTGCTAGCCTGCCTGCCAACCTGCCTGCCTGCATGCCTGCCTGCCTGTTTGCCTGCGAGCATGTGAGCTTGCTTGCCTGCCTGCCTGCCTGCAAGCCTGCCTGCCTGCTAGCCTGCCAGACTTCCTGCCTGCCTGCCTGTCTGCCTGCCTGCGAGCCTGCGAGCTTGCTTGCCCGCCTGCCTGCCTGCCTACGGCCTGCCTGCCTGCCTGCAAGCCTGTGAGCTTGCTTGCCTGCTGCCTGCCTGCCTGTGAAACTTCCTGCCTACCTGCCTGCGAGCCTGCCTGCCTGCTTGCCAGCGAGCCTGCCTGGTGCGAGCCTGCCTGCCTGCCTGCCTGCCTGCCTGCCTGCATGCCTGCCTGCCTGCCTGCCTGCATGCCTGCCTACCTGACTGCCAGCCTGCTAGCCTGCTAGCCTGGCTGCCTGCCTGCCTGCCTGCCTGCGAGCCTGCGTGCTTGCTTGCCTGCTTGACTACCTGCCTGCCTGCCTGCCTGCAGCCTGCCTGCCTGCCTCCGAGCCTGCAAGCTTGCTTGCCTGCATGCCTGCCTGCCTGCCTGCCTGCCTGCTTGCCTGTGAGCCTGCCTGCCTGCATGCCTTCCTGCCTACCTGACTGCGAGCCTGCCTGCCTGCGAGCCTGCCTGCCTATCTGCCTGCTTGCCTGCGAGCCTGTGCCTGCGAGCCTGCTTTCCTGCCTGCCTGAGCCTGCCTGCCTGCCTGCCTGCCTGCCTACCTGTGAGTCTGCCTGCCTGCGAGCCTGCCTGCCTGCCTGCTAGCCTGCTAGCCTGGCTGACTTACTGCCTGACTGCGAGCCTGCCTACCTGCCTGCGAGCCTGCGAGCTTGCTTGCCCGCTTGCCTGCCTGCCTGCCTACCTGCCTGAGGCCTGCCTGCCTGCCTGTGAGCCTGCGAGCTTGCTTGCCTGCCTGCCTGCCTGCGAGCCTACCTGCCTGCCTGCCTGTGAGCTTGCCTGCTACTACACTTCCTACCTGCCTGCCTGCCTGCCTACCTGCAAGGCTGCCTGCCGGCTAGCCTGCCTGCTTTCCTGCCTGCCTGCCTGTCTACCTGCCTGCCTGCCTGCCTGCCTGCATGCTTGCATGCCTGCCTGCCTGCCTGCATGCATGCCTGCCTGCCTGCCTGCTTGCCTGCTTGCCTGCCTGCCTGCCTGCCTGCGGCCTGCCTACCTGCCTGCGAGCCTGTGAGCTTGCTTGCCTGCTTGCCTGCCTGCCTGCCTGCCTGCCACCGAGCGAGCATGTGAGCTTTCTTGCCTGCCTGCCTGCCTTCAAGCCTGCCTGCCTGCTAGCCTTCCTGCTTGCCTGCCTTCCTGCCTGCCTGCCTTCCTACCGGCCTGCCTGCCTGCATGCCTTCCTGCCTACCTGACTGCGAGCCTGCCTGCCTGTGAGCCTGCCTGCCTATCTGCCTGTCTGCCTGCGAGCCTCTGCCTGCGAGCCTGCTTTCCTGCCTGCCTGCGAGCCTGCCTGCCTGCCTGCCTGCCTGTGAGTCTGCCTGCCTGCGAGCCTGCCTGCCTGCCTGCTTGCCTGCTTGACTGCCTGCCAGCGAGCATGCCTGGACGAGCCTTCCCGCCTGCCTGCCTACCTACCTGTCTGCATGCCTGCCTGACTGCCTGCCTGCCTACGAGCGAGCATGAGCTTGCTTGCCTGCCTGCCTGCCTGCAAGACTGCCTGCCTGCTAGCCTGCCTGCCTTCCTGCCTGCCTTCCTGCCTGCCTGCCTGCCTGCCTGGATGCCTGCCTGGCTGCATTTATGCCTGCCTGCCTGCCTGCCTGCCTGTGAGCCTGCCTGCATGCCTGCTAGCCTGCTAGCCTGGCTGCCTGCCTGCCTGACTGCCTGCCTGCGAGCCTGCCTGCCTGCCTGCCTGCGAGCCTGCGAGCTTGCTTGCCTGCTTGCCTGCCGGCCTGCCTACCTGCCTGTGGCCTGCCTGCCTGCCTGTGAGCCTGCGAACTTGCTTGCCTGCTTGCCTGTCTGCCTTCCTGCCTGCCTGCCTGCGGCCTGCCTGCGAGCCTGTGAGCTTGCTTGCCTGCCTGCATGTATGCGAGCCTGCCTGCCTGCGAGCCTGTCTGCCTGCCTGCATGCATGCCTGCCTGCCTGCCTGCTTGCCTGCTTGCCTGCCTGCCTGCCTGCGGCCTGCCTGCCTGCCTGCGAGCCTGTGAGCTTGCTTGCCTGCCTGCATGTATGCGAGCCTGCCTGCCTGCGAGCCTGACTGCCTGCCTGCATGCATGCCTGCCTGCCTGCCTGCGAACCTTCTTGCTTTCCTGCCTGTGAGCCTACCTGCCTGCCTGCCAGCGAGCCTGCCTGGTGCCAGCCTGCCTGCCTGCCTGCCAGCGAGCCTGCCTGGTGCGAGCCTGCCTGCCTGCCTGCCAGCGAGCCTGCCTGGTGCGAGCCTGCCTGCCTGCCTGCCTGCTTGCCTACCTACCTGTCTGCATGCCTGCCTGCCTGCCTACAAGCGATCATGTGAGCTTGGTTGCCTGCCTGCCTGCAAGCCTGCCTGCCTGCTAGCCTGCCTGCCTTGCTGCCTTCCTGCCTGTCTACCTG
This sequence comes from Tenrec ecaudatus, assembly GCF_050624435.1. Lineage (NCBI taxonomy): Eukaryota > Metazoa > Chordata > Mammalia > Afrosoricida > Tenrecidae > Tenrec > Tenrec ecaudatus. Next base: position 788,395 of record NW_027457635.1, on the reverse strand, counting down.
CCTGGCTGCCTGCCTGCCTGCTTGCCTGCCTGCCTGCCTGCCTGCGGCCTGCTTGCCTGCCTTCCTGCCTGCTAACCTTCCTGCCTACCTGCCTGAAGCCTGCCTGCCTGCCTGCCTGCCAGCGAGCCTGCCTGCCTGCCTGCCTGCATGCCTGCCTGCCTGCATGCCTGCCTGCCTGCGAGCCTGCGAGTATGCTTGCCTGCCTTCCTGCCTGCGAGCCTGCCTGCCTGCTAGCCTTCCTGCCTGCCTGTCTGCCTGACAGCGAGCCTGCCTAGCTGCCTGCCTGCCTGCATGCCTTCCTGCCTACCTGACTGCGATCCTGCCTGCCTTCGAGCCTGCCTGCCTGCCTGCTGCCTGCCTGCCTGAGAGCCTGTGCCTGCGAGCCTGCTTGCCTGCCTGCCTGTGAGCCTGCGAGCCTGCGCGCTTGCTTGCCTGCTTGCCTGCCTGCCTGCCTGCCTGCCTGCGGCCGGCCTGCCTGCTTGCCTGCGAGCCTGCGAGCTTGCTTGCCTGCCTGCCTGCCTGCGAACCTTCTTGCTTACCTGCCTGTGAGCCTGCCTGCCTGCTTGCCAGCGAGCCTGCCTAGTGCGAGCCTGCCTGCCTGCTTGCCTGCGTGCCTGCTAGCCTGCTAGCCTGGCTGCCTGTGGCCTGCCTACCGGCGAGCCTGTGAGCTTGTTTGCCTGCCTGCCTGCCTGCGAACCTTCCTGCCTACCTGCCTACGAACCTTCCTGCCTAGCTGCCTGTGAACCTGTCTGCCTGCTTGCCAGCGAGCCAGCCTGGTGAGAGCCAGCCTGCCTGCCTACCTGCCTGCCTGTCTGCCTGGAAGCCTGCCTGGCTGCCTGCCTGCCTGCTAGCCTGGCTGCCTGCCTGTGAGCCTGCCTGCCTGCCTGCGGCCTGCCTGCCTGCCTGCGAGCTTGCTTGCCTGCCTGCCTGCCTGCGAACCTTCCTGCCTACCTGCCTACTTGCCTGCCTGCCTTCTTGCCAGCGAGCCTGCCTGGTGCGAGCCTGCCTGCCAGCCCGCATGCCTGCCCGCCTGCCTGCCTGCCTGTCTGTCTGCAAGCCTGCCTGCTTGTCTACCTGCCTGCCTGCCTGCCTGCCTGCTAGCCTGGCTGCCTGCCTGCGAGCCTGCCTGCCTACCTGCCTGCCTACCTGCCTGCTGGCCTGCGGCCTGCCTGCCTGCCTGCCTGCCTGCAGCCTGCCTGCCTGCCTGTGAGCCTGTGAGCTTGCTTGCCTGCTTGCCTGCCTGCGAACCTTCCTGCCTACCTGCCTGCGAGCCTGCATGCCTGCCTGCCAGCGAGCCTGCCTGCTGCTAGCCTGCCTGCCAACCTGCCTGCCTGCATGCCTGCATGCATGCCTGCCTGCCTGCCTGCCTGCCTGTTTGCCTGCGAGCATGTGAGCTTGCTTGCCTGCCTGCCTGCATGCCTGCCTGCCAGCGAGCCTGCCTGCTGCTAGCCTGCCTGCCAACCTGCCTGCCTGCATGCCTGCATGCATGCCTGCCTGCCTGCCTGCCTGCCTGTTTGCCTGCGAGCATGTGAGCTTGCCCGCCTGCCTGCCTGCCTACGGCCTGCCTGCCTGCCTGCAAGCCTGTGAGCTTGCTTGCCTGCTGCCTGCCTGCCTGTGAAACTTCCTGCCTACCTGCCTGCGAGCCTGCCTGCCTGCTTGCCAGCGAGCCTGCCTGGTGCGAGCCTGCCTGCCTGCCTGCCTGCCTGCCTGCATGCCTGCCTGCCTGCCTGCCTGCCTGCATGCCTGCCTGACTGCCTGCCTGCCTACGAGCGAGCATGAGCTTGCTTGCCTGCCTGCCTGCCTGCAAGACTGCCTGCCTGCTAGCCTGCCTGCCTTCCTGCCTGCCTTCCTGCCTGCCTGCCTGCCTGCCTGGATGCCTGCCTGGCTGCATTTATGCCTGCCTGCCTGCCTGCCTGCCTGTGAGCCTGCCTGCATGCCTGCTAGCCTGCTAGCCTGGCTGCCTGCCTGCCTGCCTGCGAGCCTGCGAGCTTGCTTGCCTGCTTGCCTGCCGGCCTGCCTACCTGCCTGTGGCCTGCCTGCCTGCCTGTGAGCCTGCGAACTTGCTTGCCTGCTTGCCTGTCTGCCTTCCTGCCTGCCTGCCTGCGGCCTGCCTGCGAGCCTGTGAGCTTGCTTGCCTGCCTGCATGTATGCGAGCCTGCCTGCCTGCGAGCCTGTCTGCCTGCCTGCATGCATGCCTGCCTGCCTGCCTGCTTGCCTGCTTGCCTGCCTGCCTGCCTGCGGCCTGCCTGCCTGCCTGCGAGCCTGCGAGTATGCTTGCCTGCCTTCCTGCCTGCGAGCCTGCCTGCCTGCTAGCCTTCCTGCCTGCCTGTCTGCCTGACAGCGAGCCTGCCTAGCTGCCTGCCTGCCTGCATGCCTTCCTGCCTACCTGACTGCGATCCTGCCTGCCTTCGAGCCTGCCTGCCTGCCTGCTGCCTGCCTGCCTGAGAGCCTGTGCCTGCGAGCCTGCTTGCCTGCCTGCCTGTGAGCCTGCGAGCCTGCGCGCTTGCTTGCCTGCTTGCCTGCCTGCCTGCCTGCCTGCCTGCGGCCGGCCTGCCTGCTTGCCTGCGAGCCTGCGAGCTTGCTTGCCTGCCTGCCTGCCTGCGAACCTTCTTGCTTACCTGCCTGTGAGCCTGCCTGCCTGCTTGCCAGCGAGCCTGCCTAGTGCGAGCCTGCCTGCCTGCTTGCCTGCGTGCCTGCTAGCCTGCTAGCCTGGCTGCCTGTGGCCTGCCTACCGGCGAGCCTGTGAGCTTGTTTGCCTGCCTGCCTGCCTGCGAACCTTCCTGCCTACCTGCCTACGAACCTTCCTGCCTAGCTGCCTGTGAACCTGTCTGCCTGCTTGCCAGCGAGCCAGCCTGGTGAGAGCCAGCCTGCCTGCCTACCTGCCTGCCTGTCTGCCTGGAAGCCTGCCTGGCTGCCTGCCTGCCTGCTAGCCTGGCTGCCTGCCTGTGAGCCTGCCTGCCTGCCTGCGGCCTGCCTGCCTGCCTGCGAGCTTGCTTGCCTGCCTGCCTGCCTGCGAACCTTCCTGCCTACCTGCCTACTTGCCTGCCTGCCTTCTTGCCAGCGAGCCTGCCTGGTGCGAGCCTGCCTGCCAGCCCGCATGCCTGCCCGCCTGCCTGCCTGCCTGTCTGTCTGCAAGCCTGCCTGCTTGTCTACCTGCCTGCCTGCCTGCCTGCCTGCTAGCCTGGCTGCCTGCCTGCGAGCCTGCCTGCCTACCTGCCTGCCTACCTGCCTGCTGGCCTGCGGCCTGCCTGCCTGCCTGCCTGCCTGCAGCCTGCCTGCCTGCCTGTGAGCCTGTGAGCTTGCTTGCCTGCTTGCCTGCCTGCGAACCTTCCTGCCTACCTGCCTGCGAGCCTGCATGCCTGCCTGCCAGCGAGCCTGCCTGCTGCTAGCCTGCCTGCCAACCTGCCTGCCTGCATGCCTGCATGCATGCCTGCCTGCCTGCCTGCCTGCCTGTTTGCCTGCGAGCATGTGAGCTTGCTTGCCTGCCTGCCTGCATGCCTGCCTGCCAGCGAGCCTGCCTGCTGCTAGCCTGCCTGCCAACCTGCCTGCCTGCATGCCTGCATGCATGCCTGCCTGCCTGCCTGCCTGCCTGTTTGCCTGCGAGCATGTGAGCTTGCCCGCCTGCCTGCCTGCCTACGGCCTGCCTGCCTGCCTGCAAGCCTGTGAGCTTGCTTGCCTGCTGCCTGCCTGCCTGTGAAACTTCCTGCCTACCTGCCTGCGAGCCTGCCTGCCTGCTTGCCAGCGAGCCTGCCTGGTGCGAGCCTGCCTGCCTGCCTGCCTGCCTGCATGCCTGCCTGCCTGCCTGCCTGCCTGCATGCCTGCCTGACTGCCTGCCTGCCTACGAGCGAGCATGAGCTTGCTTGCCTGCCTGCCTGCCTGCAAGACTGCCTGCCTGCTAGCCTGCCTGCCTTCCTGCCTGCCTTCCTGCCTGCCTGCCTGCCTGCCTGGATGCCTGCCTGGCTGCATTTATGCCTGCCTGCCTGCCTGCCTGCCTGTGAGCCTGCCTGCATGCCTGCTAGCCTGCTAGCCTGGCTGCCTGCCTGCCTGCCTGCGAGCCTGCGAGCTTGCTTGCCTGCTTGCCTGCCGGCCTGCCTACCTGCCTGTGGCCTGCCTGCCTGCCTGTGAGCCTGCGAACTTGCTTGCCTGCTTGCCTGTCTGCCTTCCTGCCTGCCTGCCTGCGGCCTGCCTGCGAGCCTGTGAGCTTGCTTGCCTGCCTGCATGTATGCGAGCCTGCCTGCCTGCGAGCCTGTCTGCCTGCCTGCATGCATGCCTGCCTGCCTGCCTGCTTGCCTGCTTGCCTGCCTGCCTGCCTGCGGCCTGCCTGCCTGCCTGCGAGCCTGTGAGCTTGCTTGCCTGCCTGCATGTATGCGAGCCTGCCTGCCTGCGAGCCTGACTGCCTGCCTGCATGCATGCCTGCCTGCCTGCCTGCGAACCTTCTTGCTTTCCTGCCTGTGAGCCTACCTGCCTGCCTGCCAGCGAGCCTGCCTGGTGCCAGCCTGCCTGCCTGCCTGCCAGCGAGCCTGCCTGGTGCGAGCCTGCCTGCCTGCCTGCCAGCGAGCCTGCCTGGTGCGAGCCTGCCTGCCTGCCTGCCTGCTTGCCTACCTACCTGTCTGCATGCCTGCCTGCCTGCCTACAAGCGATCATGTGAGCTTGGTTGCCTGCCTGCCTGCAAGCCTGCCTGCCTGCTAGCCTGCCTGCCTTGCTGCCTTCCTGCCTGTCTACCTGCCTGGCTGCCTGCCTGCCTGCTTGCCTGCCTGCCTGCCTGCCTGCGGCCTGCTTGCCTGCCTTCCTGCCTGCTAACCTTCCTGCCTACCTGCCTGAAGCCTGCCTGCCTGCCTGCCAGCGAGCCTGCCTGCCTGCCTGCCTGCATGCCTGCCTGCCTGCATGCCTGCCTGCCTGCGAGCCTGCGAGTATGCTTGCCTGCCTTCCTGCCTGCGAGCCTGCCTGCCTGCTAGCCTTCCTGCCTGCCTGTCTGCCTGACAGCGAGCCTGCCTAGCTGCCTGCCTGCCTGCATGCCTTCCTGCCTACCTGACTGCGATCCTGCCTGCCTTCGAGCCTGCCTGCCTGCCTGCTGCCTGCCTGCCTGAGAGCCTGTGCCTGCGAGCCTGCTTGCCTGCCTGCCTGTGAGCCTGCGAGCCTGCGCGCTTGCTTGCCTGCTTGCCTGCCTGCCTGCCTGCCTGCGGCCGGCCTGCCTGCTTGCCTGCGAGCCTGCGAGCTTGCTTGCCTGCCTGCCTGCCTGCGAACCTTCTTGCTTACCTGCCTGTGAGCCTGCCTGCCTGCTTGCCAGCGAGCCTGCCTAGTGCGAGCCTGCCTGCCTGCTTGCCTGCCTGCCTGCTAGCCTGCTAGCCTGGCTGCCTGTGGCCTGCCTACCGGCGAGCCTGTGAGCTTGTTTGCCTGCCTGCCTGCCTGCGAACCTTCCTGCCTACCTGCCTACGAACCTTCCTGCCTAGCTGCCTGTGAACCTGTCTGCCTGCTTGCCAGCGAGCCAGCCTGGTGAGAGCCAGCCTGCCTGCCTACCTGCCTGCCTGTCTGCCTGGAAGCCTGCCTGGCTGCCTGCCTGCCTGCTAGCCTGGCTGCCTGCCTGTGAGCCTGCCTGCCTGCCTGCGGCCTGCCTGCCTGCCTGCGAGCTTGCTTGCCTGCCTGCCTGCCTGCGAGCTTGCTTGCCTGCCTGCCTGCCTGCGAACCTTCCTGCCTACCTGCCTACTTGCCTGCCTGCCTTCTTGCCAGCGAGCCTGCCTGGTGCGAGCCTGCCTGCCAGCCCGCATGCCTGCCCGCCTGCCTGCCTGCCTGTCTGTCTGCAAGCCTGCCTGCTTGTCTACCTGCCTGCCTGCCTGCCTGCCTGCTAGCCTGGCTGCCTGCCTGCGAGCCTGCCTGCCTACCTGCCTGCCTACCTGCCTGCTGGCCTGCGGCCTGCCTGCCTGCCTGCCTGCCTGCAGCCTGCCTGCCTGCCTGTGAGCCTGTGAGCTTGCTTGCCTGCTTGCCTGCCTGCGAACCTTCCTGCCTACCTGCCTGCGAGCCTGCATGCCTGCCTGCCAGCGAGCCTGCCTGCTGCTAGCCTGCCTGCCAACCTGCCTGCCTGCATGCCTGCATGCATGCCTGCCTGCCTGCCTGCCTGCCTGTTTGCCTGCGAGCATGTGAGCTTGCTTGCCTGCCTGCCTGCCTGCATGCCTGCCTGCCAGCGAGCCTGCCTGCTGCTAGCCTGCCTGCCAACCTGCCTGCCTGCATGCCTGCATGCATGCCTGCCTGCCTGCCTGCCTGCCTGTTTGCCTGCGAGCATGTGAGCTTGCCCGCCTGCCTGCCTGCCTACGGCCTGCCTGCCTGCCTGCAAGCCTGTGAGCTTGCTTGCCTGCTGCCTGCCTGCAAGACTGCCTGCCTGCTAGCCTGCCTGCCTTCCTGCCTGCCTTCCTGCCTGCCTGCCTGCCTGCCTGGATGCCTGCCTGGCTGCATTTATGCCTGCCTGCCTGCCTGCCTGCCTGTGAGCCTGCCTGCATGCCTGCTAGCCTGCTAGCCTGGCTGCCTGCCTGCCTGACTGCCTGCCTGCGAGCCTGCCTGCCTGCCTGCCTGCGAGCCTGCGAGCTTGCTTGCCTGCTTGCCTGCCGGCCTGCCTACCTGCCTGTGGCCTGCCTGCCTGCCTGTGAGCCTGCGAACTTGCTTGCCTGCTTGCCTGTCTGCCTTCCTGCCTGCCTGCCTGCGGCCTGCCTGCGAGCCTGTGAGCTTGCTTGCCTGCCTGCATGTATGCGAGCCTGCCTGCCTGCGAGCCTGTCTGCCTGCCTGCATGCATGCCTGCCTGCCTGCCTGCTTGCCTGCTTGCCTGCCTGCCTGCCTGCGGCCTGCCTGCCTGCCTGCGAGCCTGTGAGCTTGCTTGCCTGCCTGCATGTATGCGAGCCTGCCTGCCTGCGAGCCTGACTGCCTGCCTGCATGCATGCCTGCCTGCCTGCCTGCGAACCTTCTTGCTTTCCTGCCTGTGAGCCTACCTGCCTGCCTGCCAGCGAGCCTGCCTGGTGCCAGCCTGCCTGCCTGCCTGCCAGCGAGCCTGCCTGGTGCGAGCCTGCCTGCCTGCCTGCCAGCGAGCCTGCCTGGTGCGAGCCTGCCTGCCTGCCTGCCTGCTTGCCTACCTACCTGTCTGCATGCCTGCCTGCCTGCCTACAAGCGATCATGTGAGCTTGGTTGCCTGCCTGCCTGCAAGCCTGCCTGCCTGCTAGCCTGCCTGCCTTGCTGCCTTCCTGCCTGTCTACCTGCCTGGCTGCCTGCCTGCCTGCTTGCCTGCCTGCCTGCCTGCCTGCGGCCTGCTTGCCTGCCTTCCTGCCTGCTAACCTTCCTGCCTACCTGCCTGAAGCCTGCCTGCCTGCCTGCCTGCCAGCGAGCCTGCCTGCCTGCCTGCCTGCATGCCTGCCTGCCTGCATGCCTGCCTGCCTGCGAGCCTGCGAGTATGCTTGCCTGCCTTCCTGCCTGCGAGCCTGCCTGCCTGCTAGCCTTCCTGCCTGCCTGTCTGCCTGACAGCGAGCCTGCCTAGCTGCCTGCCTGCCTGCATGCCTTCCTGCCTACCTGACTGCGATCCTGCCTGCCTTCGAGCCTGCCTGCCTGCCTGCTGCCTGCCTGCCTGAGAGCCTGTGCCTGCGAGCCTGCTTGCCTGCCTGCCTGTGAGCCTGCGAGCCTGCGCGCTTGCTTGCCTGCTTGCCTGCCTGCCTGCCTGCCTGCCTGCGGCCGGCCTGCCTGCTTGCCTGCGAGCCTGCGAGCTTGCTTGCCTGCCTGCCTGCCTGCGAACCTTCTTGCTTACCTGCCTGTGAGCCTGCCTGCCTGCTTGCCAGCGAGCCTGCCTAGTGCGAGCCTGCCTGCCTGCTTGCCTGCCTGCCTGCTAGCCTGCTAGCCTGGCTGCCTGTGGCCTGCCTACCGGCGAGCCTGTGAGCTTGTTTGCCTGCCTGCCTGCCTGCGAACCTTCCTGGCTACCTGCCTACGAACCTTCCTGCCTAGCTGCCTGTGAACCTGTCTGCCTGCTTGCCAGCGAGCCAGCCTGGTGAGAGCCAGCCTGCCTGCCTACCTGCCTGCCTGTCTGCCTGGAAGCCTGCCTGGCTGCCTGCCTGCCTGCTAGCCTGGCTGCCTGCCTGTGAGCCTGCCTGCCTGCCTGCGGCCTGCCTGCCTGCCTGCTAGCTTGCTTGCCTGCCTGCCTGCCTGCGAACCTTCCTGCCTACCTGCCTACTTGCCTGCCTGCCTTCTTGCCAGCGAGCCTGCCTGGTGCGAGCCTGCCTGCCAGCCCGCATGCCTGCCCGCCTGCCTGCCTGCCTGTCTGTCTGCAAGCCTGCCTGCTTGTCTACCTGCCTGCCTGCCTGCCTGCCTGCTAGCCTGGCTGCCTGCCTGCGAGCCTGCCTGCCTACCTGCCTGCCTACCTGCCTGCTGGCCTGCGGCCTGCCTGCCTGCCTGCCTGCCTGCAGCCTGCCTGCCTGCCTGTGAGCCTGTGAGCTTGCTTGCCTGCTTGCCTGCCTGCGAACCTTCCTGCCTACCTGCCTGCGAGCCTGCATGCCTGCCTGCCAGCGAGCCTGCCTGCTGCTAGCCTGCCTGCCAACCTGCCTGCCTGCATGCCTGCATGCATGCCTGCCTGCCTGCCTGCCTGCCTGTTTGCCTGCGAGCATGTGAGCTTGCTTGCCTGCCTGCCTGCCTGCATGCCTGCCTGCCAGCGAGCCTGCCTGCTGCTAGCCTGCCTGCCAACCTGCCTGCCTGCATGCCTGCATGCATGCCTGCCTGCCTGCCTGCCTGCCTGTTTGCCTGCGAGCATGTGAGCTTGCCCGCCTGCCTGCCTGCCTACGGCCTGCCTGCCTGCCTGCAAGCCTGTGAGCTTGCTTGCCTGCTGCCTGCCTGCCTGTGAAACTTCCTGCCTACCTGCCTGCGAGCCTGCCTGCCTGCTTGCCAGCGAGCCTGCCTGCCTGCCTGCCTGCCTGCCTGCCTGCATGCCTGCCTGCCTGCATGCCTGCCTGCATGCCTGCCTACCTGACTGCCAGCCTGCTAGCCTGCTAGCCTGGCTGCCTGGCTGCCTGCCTGCCTGCGAGCCTGCGTGCTTGCTTGCCTGCTTGACTACCTGCCTGCCTGCCTGCCTGCAGCCTGCCTGCCTGCCTCCGATCCTGCGAGCTTGCTTGCCTGCCTGCCTGCCTGCAAGCCTGCCTGCCTGCCTGCATGCCTGCCTTCCAGCCTACCTGCCTGTCTACCTGCCTGCCTGCTTGCCTGAATGCCTGCCTGCCTGCCTGCGTGCGAGCCTGCGAGCTTGCTTGCCTGCCTGCCTACCTGCCTGCGGCCTGCCTGCCTGCCTGCAAGCCTGTGAGCTTGCCTGCCTGCCTGCCTGCCTGCGAACCTTCCTGCCTACCTGCCTGCGAGCATGCCTGCCTGCTTGCCAGCGAGCCTGCCTGGTGCGAGCCTGCTGCCTGCCTGCCTGCCTGCCTACATACCTGTCTGAATGCCTGCCTGCCTGCCTGCCTACGAGCGAGCATGTGAGCTTGCTTGCCTGCCTTCCTGCCTGCGAACCTTCCTGCCTACCTGCCTGCGAGCCTGCCTGCCAGTTAGCCTGCCTGGCTGCCTGCCTGCCTGCCTGTATGCCTGCCTGCCTGCCTGACTGCGAGCCCGCGAGCTTGCTTGCCTGCTTGCATGCCTGCCTGCCTGTGCCTGCCTGCCTGCCTGCGAGCCTGTGAGCTTGCTTGCCTGCCTGCATGCATGCGAGCCTGCCTGCCTGCATGCATGCCTGCCTGCCTGCCTGCCTGCTAGCCTGCTAGCCTGCTAGCCTGGCTGCCTGCCTGCCTGACTGCCTGCCTGCGAGCCTGCCTGCCTGCCAGCGAGCCTGCGAGCTTGCTTGCCTGCCTGCCTGCCTGTGAACCTTCCTGCCTACCTGCCTGCGAGCCTGCCTGGTGCGAGCCTGCCTGCCTGCCTACCTGCCTGCCTGCCTGCCTGCCTGCCTGCAAGCCTGCCTGCCTGCCTGCCTGCTAGCCTGGCTGTCTGACTGCGAGCCTGCCTGCCTGCCTACCTGCCTGCCTGCCTGCCTGCGAGCCTGTGAGCTTGCTTGCCTGCCTGCCTGCCTGCCTGTGAACCTTCCTGCCTACCTGCCTGCGAGACTGCTTAACTGCTTGCCAGCGAGCCTGCCTGGTGCAAGCCTGCCTGCCTGCCTACCTGCCTGCCTGCCTGTCTGTCTGCATGCCTGCCTGCCTGCCTGCCTGGAAGCCTACCTGCCTGCTACCCTGGCTACCTGCCTGCGAGCCTGCCTGCCTGCCTGCCTGCGGCCTGCCTGCCTGCGAGCCTGCAAGCTTGCTTGCCTGCCTGCCTGCCTGCGAATCTTCCTGCCTACCTTCCTGCGAGCCTGCCTGCCTGCCTGCCAGTTAGCCTGACTGCCTGCCTGCCTGCCTGCCTGTATGCCTTCCTGCCTGCCTGCCTGCCTGCCTGCCTGCCTGCGAGCCTGTGAGCATGCTTGCCTGCCTGCCTGCCTGCCTGCCTGCGAGCCTGCCTGCCTGCAAGCCTTCCTGCCTGCCTGCCTGCCTGCCTGCCTGCCTACCTGCCTGCCTGCCTATCTGCCTGTCTGCCTGCGAGCCTGTGCCTGCGAGCCTGCTTTCCTGCCTGCCTGAGCCTGCCTGCCTGCCTGCCTGCCTGCCTACCTGTGAGTCTGCCTGCCTGCGAGCCTGCCTGCCTGCCTGCTAGCCTGCTAGCCTGGCTGACTTACTGCCTGACTGCGAGCCTGCCTACCTGCCTGCGAGCCTGCGAGCTTGCTTGCCCGCTTGCCTGCCTGCCTGCCTACCTGCCTGAGGCCTGCCTGCCTGCCTGTGAGCCTGCGAGCTTGCTTGCCTGCCTGCCTGCCTGCGAGCCTACCTGCCTGCCTGCCTGCGAGCTTGCCTGCTGCTACACTTCCTACCTGCCTGCCTGCCTGCCTACCTGCAAGGCTGCCTGCCGGCTAGCCTGCCTGCTTTCCTGCCTGCCTGCCTGTCTACCTGCCTGCCTGCCTGCCTGCCTGCATGCATGCATGCCTGCCTGCCTGCAGGCATGCATGCCTGCCTGCCTGCCTGCCTGCTTGCCTGCTTGCCTGCCTGCCTGCCTGCCTGCCTGCGGCCTGCCTACCTGCCTGCGAGCCTGTGAGCTTGCTTGGCTGCTTGCCTGCCTGCCTGCCTGCCTGCCACCGAGCGAGCATGTGAGCTTTCTTGCCTGCCTGCCTGCCTTCAAGCCTGCCTGCCTGCTAGCCTTCCTGCTTGCCTGCCTTCCTGCCTGCCTGCCTTCCTACCGGCCTGCCTGCCTGCATGCCTTCCTGCCTACCTGACTGCGAGCCTGCCTGCCTGTGAGCCTGCCTGCCTATCTGCCTGTCTGCCTGCGAGCCTCTGCCTGCGAGCCTGCTTTCCTGCCTGCCTGCGAGCCTGCCTGCCTGCCTGCCTGCCTGTGAGTCTGCCTGCCTGCGAGCCTGCCTGCCTGCCTGCTTGCCTGCTTGAATGCCTGCCAGCGAGCATGCCTGGACGAGCCTGCCCGCCTGCCTGCCTACCTACCTGTCTGCATGCCTGCCTGACTGCCTGCCTGCCTACGAGCGAGCATGAGCTTGCTTGCCTGCCTGCCTGCCTGCAAGACTGCCTGCCTGCTAGCCTGCCTGCCTTCCTGCCTGCCTTCCTGCCTGCCTGCCTGCCTGCCTGGATGCCTGCCTGGCTGCATTTATGCCTGCCTGCCTGCCTGCCTGCCTGTGAGCCTGCCTGCATGCCTGCTAGCCTGCTAGCCTGGCTGCCTGCCTGCCTGACTGCCTGCCTGCGAGCCTGCCTGCCTGCCTGCCTGCGAGCCTGCGAGCTTGCTTGCCTGCTTGCCTGCCGGCCTGCCTACCTGCCTGTGGCCTGCCTGCCTGCCTGTGAGCCTGCGAACTTGCTTGCCTGCTTGCCTGTCTGCCTTCCTGCCTGCCTGCCTGCGGCCTGCCTGCGAGCCTGTGAGCTTGCTTGCCTGCCTGCATGTATGCGAGCCTGCCTGCCTGCGAGCCTGTCTGCCTGCCTGCATGCATGCCTGCCTGCCTGCCTGCTTGCCTGCTTGCCTGCCTGCCTGCCTGCGGCCTGCCTGCCTGCCTGCGAGCCTGTGAGCTTGCTTGCCTGCCTGCATGTATGCGAGCCTGCCTGCCTGCGAGCCTGACTGCCTGCCTGCATGCATGCCTGCCTGCCTGCCTGCGAACCTTCTTGCTTTCCTGCCTGTGAGCCTACCTGCCTGCCTGCCAGCGAGCCTGCCTGGTGCCAGCCTGCCTGCCTGCCTGCCAGCGAGCCTGCCTGGTGCGAGCCTGCCTGCCTGCCTGCCAGCGAGCCTGCCTGGTGCGAGCCTGCCTGCCTGCCTGCCTGCTTGCCTACCTACCTGTCTGCATGCCTGCCTGCCTGCCTACAAGCGATCATGTGAGCTTGGTTGCCTGCCTGCCTGCAAGCCTGCCTGCCTGCTAGCCTGCCTGCCTTGCTGCCTTCCTGCCTGTCTACCTGCCTGGCTGCCTGCCTGCCTGCTTGCCTGCCTGCCTGCCTGCCTGCGGCCTGCTTGCCTGCCTTCCTGCCTGCTAACCTTCCTGCCTACCTGCCTGAAGCCTGCCTGCCTGCCTGCCTGCCAGCGAGCCTGCCTGCCTGCCTGCCTGCATGCCTGCCTGCCTGCATGCCTGCCTGCCTGCGAGCCTGCGAGTATGCTTGCCTGCCTTCCTGCCTGCGAGCCTGCCTGCCTGCTAGCCTTCCTGCCTGCCTGTCTGCCTGACAGCGAGCCTGCCTAGCTGCCTGCCTGCCTGCATGCCTTCCTGCCTACCTGACTGCGATCCTGCCTGCCTTCGAGCCTGCCTGCCTGCCTGCTGCCTGCCTGCCTGAGAGCCTGTGCCTGCGAGCCTGCTTGCCTGCCTGCCTGTGAGCCTGCGAGCCTGCGCGCTTGCTTGCCTGCTTGCCTGCCTGCCTGCCTGCCTGCCTGCGGCCGGCCTGCCTGCTTGCCTGCGAGCCTGCGAGCTTGCTTGCCTGCCTGCCTGCCTGCGAACCTTCTTGCTTACCTGCCTGTGAGCCTGCCTGCCTGCTTGCCAGCGAGCCTGCCTAGTGCGAGCCTGCCTGCCTGCTTGCCTGCGTGCCTGCTAGCCTGCTAGCCTGGCTGCCTGTGGCCTGCCTACCGGCGAGCCTGTGAGCTTGTTTGCCTGCCTGCCTGCCTGCGAACCTTCCTGCCTACCTGCCTACGAACCTTCCTGCCTAGCTGCCTGTGAACCTGTCTGCCTGCTTGCCAGCGAGCCAGCCTGGTGAGAGCCAGCCTGCCTGCCTACCTGCCTGCCTGTCTGCCTGGAAGCCTGCCTGGCTGCCTGCCTGCCTGCTAGCCTGGCTGCCTGCCTGTGAGCCTGCCTGCCTGCCTGCGGCCTGCCTGCCTGCCTGCGAGCTTGCTTGCCTGCCTGCCTGCCTGCGAACCTTCCTGCCTACCTGCCTACTTGCCTGCCTGCCTTCTTGCCAGCGAGCCTGCCTGGTGCGAGCCTGCCTGCCAGCCCGCATGCCTGCCCGCCTGCCTGCCTGCCTGTCTGTCTGCAAGCCTGCCTGCTTGTCTACCTGCCTGCCTGCCTGCCTGCCTGCTAGCCTGGCTGCCTGCCTGCGAGCCTGCCTGCCTACCTGCCTGCCTACCTGCCTGCTGGCCTGCGGCCTGCCTGCCTGCCTGCCTGCCTGCAGCCTGCCTGCCTGCCTGTGAGCCTGTGAGCTTGCTTGCCTGCTTGCCTGCCTGCGAACCTTCCTGCCTACCTGCCTGCGAGCCTGCATGCCTGCCTGCCAGCGAGCCTGCCTGCTGCTAGCCTGCCTGCCAACCTGCCTGCCTGCATGCCTGCATGCATGCCTGCCTGCCTGCCTGCCTGCCTGTTTGCCTGCGAGCATGTGAGCTTGCTTGCCTGCCTGCCTGCCTGCATGCCTGCCTGCCAGTGAGCCTGCCTGCTGCTAGCCTGCCTGCCAACCTGCCTGCCTGCATGCCTGCATGCATGCCTGCCTGCCTGCCTGCCTGCCTGTTTGCCTGCGAGCATGTGAGCTTGCCCGCCTGCCTGCCTGCCTACGGCCTGCCTGCCTGCCTGCAAGCCTGTGAGCTTGCTTGCCTGCTGCCTGCCTGCCTGTGAAACTTCCTGCCTACCTGCCTGCGAGCCTGCCTGCCTGCTTGCCAGCGAGCCTGCCTGGTGCGAGCCTGCCTGCCTGCCTGCCTGCCTGCCTGCATGCCTGCCTGCCTGCCTGCCTGCCTGCATGCCTGCCTACCTGACTGCCAGCCTGCTAGCCTGCTAGCCTGGCTGCCTGGCTGCCTGCCTGCCTGCGAGCCTGCGTGCTTGCTTGCCTGCTTGACTACCTGCCTGCCTGCCTGCAGCCTGCCTGCCTGCCTCCGATCCTGCGAGCTTGCTTGCCTGCCTGCCTGCCTGCAAGCCTGCCTGCCTGCCTGCATGCCTGCCTTCCAGCCTACCTGCCTGTCTACCTGCCTGCCTGCTTGCCTGAATGCCTGCCTGCCTGCCTGCGTGCGAGCCTGCGAGCTTGCTTGCCTGCCTGCCTACCTGCCTGCGGCCTGCCTGCCTGCCTGCAAGCCTGTGAGCTTGCCTGCCTGCCTGCCTGCCTGCGAACCTTCCTGCCTACCTGCCTGCGAGCATGCCTGCCTGCTTGCCAGCGAGCCTGCCTGGTGCGAGCCTGCTGCCTGCCTGCCTGCCTGCCTACATACCTGTCTGAATGCCTGCCTGCCTGCCTGCCTACGAGCGAGCATGTGAGCTTGCTTGCCTGCCTTCCTGCCTGCGAACCTTCCTGCCTACCTGCCTGCGAGCCTGCCTGCCAGTTAGCCTGCCTGGCTGCCTGCCTGCCTGCCTGTATGCCTGCCTGCCTGCCTGACTGCGAGCCCGCGAGCTTGCTTGCCTGCTTGCATGCCTGCCTGCCTGTGCCTGCCTGCCTGCCTGCGAGCCTGTGAGCTTGCTTGCCTGCCTGCATGCATGCGAGCCTGCCTGCCTGCATGCATGCATGCCTGCCTGCCTGCCTGCTAGCCTGCTAGCCTGCTAGCCTGGCTGCCTGCCTGCCTGACTGCCTGCCTGCGAGCCTGCCTGCCTGCCAGCGAGCCTGCGAGCTTGCTTGCCTGCCTGCCTGCCTGTGAACCTTCCTGCCTACCTGCCTGCGAGCCTGCCTGGTGCGAGCCTGCCTGCCTGCCTACCTGCCTGCCTGCCTGTCTGTCTGCATGCATGCCTGCCTGCCTGCCTGCAAGCCTGCCTGCCTGCCTGCCTGCTAGCCTGGCTGTCTGACTGCGAGCCTGCCTGCCTGCCTACCTGCCTGCCTGCCTGCCTGCGAGCCTGTGAGCTTGCTTGCCTGCCTGCCTGCCTGCCTGTGAACCTTCCTGCCTACCTGCCTGCGAGACTGCTTAACTGCTTGCCAGCGAGCCTGCCTGGTGCAAGCCTGCCTGCCTGCCTACCTGCCTGCCTGCCTGTCTGTCTGCATGCCTGCCTGCCTGCCTGCCTGGAAGCCTACCTGCCTGCTACCCTGGCTACCTGCCTGCGAGCCTGCCTGCCTGCCTGCCTGCGGCCTGCCTGCCTGCGAGCCTGCAAGCTTGCTTGCCTGCCTGCCTGCCTGCGAATCTTCCTGCCTACCTTCCTGCGAGCCTGCCTGCCTGCCTGCCAGTTAGCCTGACTGCCTGCCTGCCTGCCTGCCTGTATGCCTTCCTGCCTGCCTGCCTGCCTGCCTGCCTGCCTGCCTGCCTGCGAGCCTGTGAGCATGCTTGCCTGCCTGCCTGCCTGCCTGCCTGCGAGCCTGCCTGCCTGCAAGCCTTCCTGCCTGCCTGCCTGCCTGCCTGCCTGCCTACCTGCCTGCCTGCCTGCCTGCCTGCATGCCTTCCTGCCTACCTGACTGCGAGCCTGCCTGCCTGTGAGCCTGTCTGCCTGCCTGCGAGCCTGTGCCTGCGAGCCTGCTTGCCTGCCTGCCTGCGAGCCTGCCTGCCTGCCTGCCTGCCTGTGAGCCTTCCTGCCTGCGAGCCTGCCTGCCTGCGAGCCTGCCTGCCTGCCTGCCTGCCTGTGAGCTTGCCTGCGAGCATGCCTGCCTGTGAACCTACTGGCTGCGAGCATGCAAACCGGCTTGCCTGCCTGCCTGCCTGCCTGCCTGCGAGACTGCCTGCCTGCCTGCGAGCCTGCGAGCTTGCTTGCCTGCTTGCCTGCCTGCCTGCCTGCCTGCCTGCCTGCGGCCTGCCTGCCTGCCTGTGAGCCTGTGAACTTGCTTGCCTGCCTGCATGTATGCGAGCCTGCCTGCCTGCGAGCCTGCCTGCCTGCCTGCCTGCGAGCCTGCCTGCCAGATAGCCTGCCTGGCTGCCTGCCTGCCTGCCTGTATGCCTGCCTGCATGCCTGCCTGTGAGCTTGCTTGCCTGCTTGCATGCCGGCCTGCCTGTCTGCCTGCGAGCCTGTGAGCTTGCTTGCCTGCCTGCATGCATGAGAGCCTGCCTGCCTGCCTGCATGCATGCATGCCTGCCTGCCTGCCTGCAAGCCTGCATGCCTGCCTGCATGCCTGCCTTCCAGCCTGCCTGCCTGTCTACCTGCCTGCCTGCTTGCCTGCATGCCTGCCTGCCTGCCTGCGTGCGAGCCTGCGAGCTTGCTTGCCTGCCTGCCTACCTGCCTGCGGCCTGCCTGCCTGCCTGCAAGCCTGTGAGCTTGCCTGCCTGCCTGCCTGCGTGCGAACCTTCCTGCCTACCTGCCTGCGAGCCTGCCTGCCTGCTTGCCAGCGAGCCTGCCTGGTGCGAGCCTGCTGCCTGCCTGCCTGCCTGCCTACCTGCCTGCCTGCATGTCTGCCTGCCTGCCTGCCTGCATTCCTGCATGCCTGCCTGCCTGCCAGCGAGCCTGCCTGGACGAGCCTGCCTGCCTGCCTGCCTGCCTACATACCTGTCTGCATGCCTGCCTACCTGCCTGCCTGCCTACGAGCGAGCATGTGAGCTTGCTTGCCTGCCTTCCTGCCTGCGAACCTTCCTGCCTACCTGCCTGCGAGACTGCCTGCCAGTTAGCCTGCCTGGCTGCCTGCCTGCCTGCCTGTATGCCTGCCTGCCTGCCTGACTGCGAGCCCGCGAGCTTGCTTGCCTTGCTTGCATGCCTGCCTGCCTGTGCCTGCCTGCCTGCCTGCGAGCCTGTGAGCTTGCTTGCCTGCCTGCATGCATGCGAGCCTACCTGCCTGCCTGCATGCATGCCTGCCTGCCTGCGAGCCTGCCTGCCTGCCTCCCTGCTAGCCTGCTAGCCTGCTAGCCTGGCTGCCTGCCTGCCTGACTGCCTGCCTGCGAGCCTGCCTTCCTGCCAGCGAGCCTGCGAGCTTGCTTGCCTGCCGGCCTGCCTGTGAACCTTCCTGCCTACCTGCCTGCGAGCCTGCCTGGTGCGAGCCTGCCTGCCTGCCTACCTGCCTGCCTGCCTGTCTGTCTGCATGCATGCCTGCCTGCCTGCCTGCCTGCAAGCCTGCCTGCCTGCCTGCCGCTAGCCTGGCTGCCTGACTGCGAGCCTGCCTGCCTGCCTACCTGCCTGTCTGCCTGCCTGCGAGCCTGTGAGCTTGCTTGCCTGCCTGCCTGCCTGCCTGTGAACCTTCCTGCCTACCTGCCTGCGAGACTGCTTGCCTGCTTCCAGCGAGCCTGCCTGGTGCGAGCCTGCCTGCCTGCCTACCTGCCTGCCTGCCTGTCTGTCTGCATGCCTGCCTGCCTGCCTGCCTTCCTGGAAGCCTGCCTGCCTGCTACCCTGGCTACCTGCCTGCGAGCCTGCCTGCCTGCCTGCCTGCGGCCTGCCTGCCTGCGAGCCTGCAAGCTTGCTTGCCTGCCTGCCTGCCTGCGAATCTTCCTGCCTACCTTCCTGCGAGACTGCCTGCCTGCCTGCCAGTTAGCCTGACTGCCTGCCTGCCTGCCTGCCTGTATGCCTTCCTGCCTGCCTGACTGCCTGCCTGCCTGCGAGCCTGTGAGCATGCTTGCCTGCCTGCCTGCCTGCCTGCCTGCCTGCCTGCCTGCGAGCCTGCCTGCCTGCAAGCCTTCCTGCCTGCCTGCCTGCCTGCCTGCCTACCTGCCTGCCTGCCTGCCTGCCTGCCTGCATGCCTTCCTGCCTACCTGACTGCGAGCCTGCCTGCCTGTGAGCCTGCCTGCCTGCCTGCCTGCGAGCCTGTGCCTGCGAGCCTGCTTGCCTGCCTGCCTGCGAGCCTGCCTGCCTGCCTGCCTGCCTGTGAGCCTTCCTGCCTGCGAGCCTGCCTGCCTGCCTGCCTTCCTGCTTGCCTGCCTGCCTGTGAGCTTGCCTGCGAGCATGCCTGCCTGTGAACCTACTGGCTGCGAGCATGCAAACCGGCTTGCCTGCCTGCCTGCCTGCCTGCCTGCGAGCCTGCCTGCCTGCCTGCGAGCTTGCTTGCCTGCTTGCCTGCCTGCCTGCCTGCCTGCCTGCCTGCCTGCCTGCCTGCCTGCGGCCTGCCTGCCTGCCTGCGAGCCTGTGAACTTGCTTGCCTGCCTGCATGTATGCGAGCCTGCCTGCCTGCGAGCCTGCCTGCCTGCCTGCCTGCGAGCCTGCCTGCCAGATAGCCTGCCTGGCTGCCTGCCTGCCTGCCTGTATGCCTGCCTGCCTGCCTGCCTGCGAGCCTGTGAGCTTGCTTGCCTGCTTGCATGCCGGCCTGCCTGTCTGCCTGCGAGCCTGTGAGCTTGCTTGCCTGCATGCATGCATGCGAGCCTGCCTGCATGCATGCATGCATGCCTGCCTGCCTGCCTGCCTGCCTGCGAGCCTGCCTGCCTGCCTGCCTGCTAGCCTGCTAGCCTGCTAGCCTGGCTGCGTGCCTGCCTGACTGCCTGCCTGCGGCCTGCCTACCTGCCTGCGAGCCTGCGAGCTTGCTTGCCTGCCTGCGAACCTTCCTGCCTACCTGCCTGCGAGCCTGCCTGCCTGCTTGCCAGCGAGCCTGCCTGGTGCGAGCCTGCCTGCCTGCCTGCCTGCCTGCAAGCCTGCCTGCCTGCCTGCCTGCGGCCTGCCTGACTGCCTGCGAGCCTGTGAGCTTGCTTGCCTGCCTGCATGTATGCGAGCCTGCCTGCCTGCGAGCCTGCCTGCCTGCCTTCATGCATGCATGCCTGCCTGCCTGCCTGCCTGCCTGCTTGCCAGCCTGCCTGCGGCCTGCCTACCTGCCTGCGAGCCTGTGAGCTTGCTTGCCTGCCTGCATGTATGCGAGCCTGCCTGCCTGCGAGCCTGCCTGCCTGCCTGCATGCATGCCTGCCTGCCTGACTGACTGCCTGCCAACCCTCCTGCCTGCCTGCGAGCCTGCGAGCTTGCTTGCCTGCTTGCCTGCCTGCCTGCCTGCCACCGAGCGAGCATGTGAGTTTTCTTGCCTGCCTGCCTGCCTTCAAGGCTGCCTGCCTGCTAGCCTTCCTGCTTGCCTGCCTTCCTGCCTGCCAGCCTGTCTGCCTCCTTGCCTGCCTGCCTGCCTGCCTGCCTGCCTGCCTGCTTGCCTGTGAGCCTGCCTGCCTGCATGCCTTCCTGCCTACCTGACTGCGAGCCTGCCTGCCTGTGAGCCTGCCTGCCTATCTGCCTGTCTGCCTGCGAGCCTGTGCCTGCGAGCCTGCTTTCCTGCCTGCCTGCGAGCCTGCCTGCCTGCCTGCCTGCCTGCCTGCCTGCCTGTGAGTCTGCCTGCCTGCGAGCCTGCCTGCCTGCCTGCCTGCCTGCTTGACTGCCTGCCAGCGAGCATGCCTGGACGAGCCTGCCTGCCTGCCTGCCTGCCTACCTACCTGTCTGCATGCCTGCCTGACTGCCTGCCTGCCTACGAGCGAGCATGAGCTTGCTTGCCTGCCTGCTTGCCTGCAAGACTGCCTGCCTGCTAGCCTGCCTGCCTTCCTGCCTGCCTGCTTGTCTGCCTGCCTGCCTGCCTGCCTGCCTGCCTGCCTGCCTGCCTGCCTGCCTGCCTGCCTGTGAGCCTGCCTGCCTGCCTGCTAGCCTGCTAGCCTGGCTGCCTGCCTGCCTGACTGCCTGCCTGCGAGCCTGCGAGCTTGCTTGCCTGCTTGCCTGCCTGCCTGCCTGCCTGCCTGCGGCCTGCCTGCCTGCGAGCCTGTGAGCTTGCTTGCCTGCCTGCATGTATGCGAGCCTGCCTGCCTGCGAGCCTGTCTGCCTGCATGCATGCATGCCTGCCTGCCTGCCTGCTTGCCTGCTTGCCTGCCTGCCTGCCTGCGGCCTGCTTGCCTGCCTGCGAGCCTGTGAGCTTGCTTGCCTGCCTGCATGTATACGAGCCTGCCTGCCTGCCTGCATGCATGCCTGCCTGCCTGCCTGCGAACCTTCTTGCTTTCCTGCCTGTGAGCCTACCTGCCTGCCTGCCAGCGAGCCTGCCTGGTGCGAGCCTGCCTGCCTGCCTGCCAGCGAGCCTGCCTGGTGCGAGCCTGCCTGCCTGCCGGCCAGCGAGCCTGCCTGCCTGCCTGCCTGCCTGCCTGCCTGCCTGCCTGCCTGCCTGCGAGCCTGCCTGCGAGCTTGCCTGCGAGCCTGCCTGCCTGCCTGCCTGCGTGTAAACCTGCCTGCCTGCCTGCATGCCTGCATGCCTGCGAGCCTGCCTGCCTGCCTGCCTGCCTGTGAGCCTGCTAACCTTCCTGCCTGCCTGCCTGCCTGCCTGCCTGCCTGCCTGCCTGCCTGCGAGGCTGCCTGCCTGCCTGCCTGCTTGCTTGTCTGCCTGCCTGTGAGCCTTCCGGACTGTGAGCATGCAAGCCTGCCTGCCTGCCTGATTGACTGCCTGCCTGCCTGCATGGATGCCTGCCTGCCTGCCTGCCTGCGAGCTTGCTTGCCTGCTTGCCTGCCTGCCTGCTTGCCTGCCTGCCCTCCTGCCTACCTGCCTGCCTGCGTCCTGCCTGCCTGCCTGCGAGCAGGCGAGCTTGCTTGCCTGCGAGCCTGCCTGCCTGCCTCCCTGCCTGATTGCGAGCCTCCCTGCCTGCCTGCCTGGCTGCCTGCCTGCGAGCCTGCCTGCCTGCTTGTCTGCCTGCCAGCCTGTGAGCCTCCTGCTCTGCCTGCATGCATGCCGGCCTGCCTGCCTGCGAGCCTGCCTGCCTGCCAGCGAGCCTGCCTGCCTGCCTGTGAGCCTGCCGGCCTGTGAGCATGCAAGCCTGCCTGCCTGATTGCCTGCCTGCATGCATGCATGCATGCCTGCCTCCCAGCCTGCCTGCCTCTGAGCCTCCCTGCCTGCCTGCCTGAGAGCCTGCCAACCTGCCAGCCTGGCCGCCTGCGAGCCTGGCTGCCTGCTTGCCTGCTTGCCTGCCTGTGAGACTGCTGGTCTGCGAGCATGCATGCCGGCCTGCCTGCCTGTGAGCCTGCTGGCCTGTGAGCATGAAAGCCTGCCTGCCCGATTGCCTGCCTGCCTGCCTGCATGCATGCATGCATGCCTGACTGCCTGTCTGCCTGCCTGCCTGCCTGCCTGCCTGCCTGCCTGCCTGCCTGCCTGCGAGCCTGTGAGCTTGCTTGCCTGCCTCCCTGCCTGCGAGCCTGCCTGCCTGCGAGCCTACCTGCCTGCCTACCTGGCTGCCTCCCTGCCTGCCTGCGAGCCTGCCTGCCTTCCTGCGAGCGTGCCTGCCTGCCTGCCTGCGAGCGTGCCTGCCTGCCTGCCTGCCTGCCTGCTTGCCTGCCTGCCTTCCTGCCTGTGAGACTGCTGGTCTGCGAGCATGCACGACGGCCTGCCTGCCTTCCTGTGAGCCTGCCTGTCTGCGAGCCTGTCTGCGAGCCTGCCTGCCTGCCTGCCTGCCGTGAGCCTGCGTGGTGTGAGCCTGCCTGCCTGTGAGCCTGCCTGTGAGCCTGCCTGCCTGCGAGCCTGCCTGTGAGCCTGCCTGCCTGCGAGCCTGCCTGTGAGCCTGCCTGTGAGCCTGCCTGCCTGCCTGCCTGCCTGCCTGCATGCCTGTGAACCTGCCTTCCTGCGAGCCTGCCTGCCTTCCTGCCTGCCTGCCTGCAAGCCTGCCAGCCTGCCTGCCTGCGAGCCTGCTGCCTGCCTGCCTCCCTGCCTGCTTGCCTGCCTGCGAGCCTGCCGGCCTGCCTGCTTGCCTGCCTGCCTTTCTGCCTGCGAGCCTGCCTCCCTGCCTGACTGCGAGCCTGCCTGCCTGCCAGCATGCCTGCCTGCCTGCCTGCCTGCCTGCCTGCCTGCCTGCCTGCCTGCCTGCCTGCGAGCCTGCCTGCCTGCGAGCCTGCGAGCCTGACTGCCTGCCTGCCTGCCTGCCTGTGAGCCTGCCTGCCTGCCTGTGAGCTTGCCTGCCTGCCTGTGAGCCTGCCTGCCTGCCTGTGAGCCTGCCGGCCTGCCTGTGAGCCTGCCGGCCTGCGAGCATGCAAGCCTGCCTGCCTGCATGCCTGCATGCCTATATGCCTGCCTGCCTGCCTGCATGCCTGGATCCTGCCTGCCTGCCTGCCTGCGAGAATGCCTGCCTGACTGCCTGCCTACCTGCCAGCCTGCGAGAATTCCAGCCTGCCTGCCTGCCAGCCAGCCTGCCTGCCTGTGAGAATGCCTGCCTGCCTGCGAGAATGCCTGGATGCCTGCCAGCCTGCGAGAATGCCTGACTGCCTGCCTGTGAGAATGCCTGTCTGCAAGAATGCCTGCCTGCCTGCCTACCTGCCAGCCTGCGAGAATGCCTGACTGTCTGTCTGCCTGCCTGCCTGCCTGCCTGCGAGAATGCCTGCCTGCTGCCTGCGAGAATGCCTTCCTGCCTGCCTGCCTGCCTGTGAGAATGCGTGCCTGCCTGAGAGAATGCCTGCCTGCCTGCCTGCCTGCCTGCCTGCTTGCCTGTGAGAATGCCTGGCTGACTGCCTGCCTGCGAGAATGCCTGCCAGCCTGCCTGCCTGCCTGCCTGCCTGCCTGCCTGCCTGCCTGCCAGCCAGCCTGCCTGCCTGCCAGCCGGCCTGTCTGCCTGCCTGGGAGCCGGCCTGCCTGCCTGCCTGCGAGCCTGCCTGCCTACCTGCCTGTGAGCCCGCCTGCCTACCTGCGAGTCGGCCAGCCTGCATGCCTTCCTGGGAGAATGACTGTCTGTCTGCCTGCCTGCAAGAATGCCTACCTGCCTGCCTGCCTGCCTGCGAGAATGTCTGATTGTGGGAATGCCTGCCTGCGGGAATGCCTGCCTGCGAGAATTCCTGCCTGCCTGCCTGCCTGTCTGCCTTACTGCGAGAATGCCTGCCTGCCTGACTGCCTGCCTGCCTGCCTGCCAGTCTGCGAGAATGCCTGCCTGCCACCTTGCGAGAATGCCTGCCTGCGAGAATCCCTGCCTGCCTGCCTGCCTACCTGCGAGAATGCTTGACTCCCTGCCTGCCTGCCAGCCTGCGAGAATGCCAGCCTGCCTGCCTGCCAGCCAGCCTGCCTGCCTGCGAGAATGCCTGCCTACCTGCCTGCCTGCCTGCGAGAATGCCTACCTGCCTCCCTGCCTGCCTGTGAGAATGCTTGACTGCCTGCCTGCTTTCCTGCCTGCCTGCCTACCTGCCTTCCTGCATGCGAGAATGCCTGTCTGTCTGCCTGCCTGCGAGAATGCCTGCCTGCTGCCTGCGAGAATGCCTTCCTGCCTGCCTGCCTGCCTGTGAGAATGCTTGCCTGCCTGAGAGAATGCCTGCCTGCCTGCCTGCCTGCCTGCTTGCCTGTGAGAATGCCTGGCTGACTGCCTGCCTGCGAGAATGCTTGCCAGCCTGCCTGCCTGCCTGCCTGCCTGTCTGCCTGCCTGCCTGCCAGCCAGCCTGCCTGCCTGCCAGCCGGCCTGTCTGCCTGCCTGGGAGCCGGCCTGCCTGCCTGCCTGCGGGCCTGCCTGCCTGCCTGCGAGCCTGCCTGCCTACCTGCCTGTGAGCCCGCCTGCCTACCTGCGAGTCGGCCAGCCTGCATGCCTTCCTGGGAGAATGACTGTCTGTCTGCCTGCCTGCAAGAATGCCTACCTGCCTGCCTGCCTGCCTGCGAGAATGCCTGATTGTGGGAATGCCTGCCTGCGGGAATGCCTGCCTGCGGGAATGCCTGCCTGCGGGAATGCCTGCCTGCCTGCGAGAATGCCTGTCTGTCTGCCTGCCTGTGAGAATTCCTGCCTGCCTGCCTGCCTGACTGCCTTACTGCGAGAATGCCTGCCTGCCTGACTGCCTGCCTGCCTGCCTGCCAGTCTGCGAGAATGCCTGCCTGCCACCTTGCGAGAATGCCTGCCTGCGAGAATCCCTGCCTGCCTGCCTGCCTGCCTGCGAGAATGCTTGACTCCCTGCCTGCCTGCCAGCCTGCGAGAATGCCAGCCTGCCTGCCTGCCAGCCAGCCTGCCTGCCTGCGAGAATGCCTGCCTGCCTGCCTGCCTGCCTGCGAGAATGCCTACCTGCCTGCCTGCCTGCCTGTGAGAATGCTTGACTGCCTGCCTGCTTTCCTGCCTGCCTGCCTACCTGCCTTCCTGCATGCGAGAATGCCTGTCTGTCTGCCTGCCTGCGAGAATGCCTGCCTGTGCCTTCCTGCGAGAATGCCTGCCTGCCTACCTGCCGGCCTGCGAGAATGCCTGCCTGCCTGCCAGCCTGCGAAAATGCCTACCTGCCTGCGAGAATACCTGCCTGCCTGCCTGCCTGCGAGAATGCCTGACTGCCTGCCTGCCTGCCAACCTGCGAGAATGCCTGCATGCCTGCCTGCGAGAATGCCTGCCTGTGAGAATGCCTGCATGATTCCCTGCCTGCCTGCCTCCCTGCCTGCCTGCCTGCCTGCCAGCCTGCCTGCCTGCCAGCCTGACTGCCTGCCAGCCTGACTGCCTGCCAGCCTGACTGCGAGCCTGCGAGCCTGCCTGCCTGTCTGAGAGCCTGCCTTTCTGCCTGCCTGCCTGCCTCCCTGCCTGCCTGCCTGCCTGCCTGCCAGCCTTCCAGCCTGCCAGCCTACCTGCCTTCCTGCCCGCCCGCCCGGATGCCTGCCTGCGAGCATGCGAGCATTCTAGCCTGCCTGTGCCTGCCTGCCTGCCTGCGGCCTGCCTTTGGCCTGCCTCCGAGCCAGCCTGCCAGCCAGCCTGCGAGCCAGCCTGCGAGCCAGCCTGCGAGCCAGCCTGCGAGCCAGCCTGCGAGCCAGCCTGCGAGCCAGCCTTCGAGCCTCCTGGTAGGGTGTTATCAAGGGTAAAGGAACCAAGGGGATTTACTGAAACCCAAATGAAGACTGAGCATGGCAGTGGGCACAAAAGGGAAATGAAGGGAATAGCAGAGCGACCTAGGAAGCACGGGCCAGTTATAGAGGTCTAAAGAAAGGCACAAACAGATGTAAATATATTTATCTATGAGCATGGGGAAATACACCTATGTCCATATCTTTATAGGTTTCCTATTAAGGTAGCAGATGGCCTTTGGGCCTCCACTCAAGGACTCTCTCATTGCAAGAATACTTTGTTCTATTACATTGGCATTCTATGATGCTCACCTTCCCGACACGTTCCCTGAAGTCTAAGCGGTTGCATAAGCAAACGTGGTCAAGAAAGCTGATGGTGCCCTGCTACCAAAAGATATGGCGTCTGAGGTCTTCAAGGCTTGAAGGGTAAGCAAGCGGCCATGCAGCTCAGAAACAACAGAGCCCACATGGAATAAGCATACCAGCCGGTGCGATCACGAGGTTTCAAAGGGATCAGGCACAAAAAAATCTCATCATTGCGAATGCGCGGGGAATGCTGGGTAGAGAGCCAAAGCCCATTTGCAGTCCACTGGACATCCCCTTAAGAAAGGTTTCAGGGAGGAGACAAGCCTACACAGAGTACTAGACAGCAATGATGAAACACAACTTTCCTCTAGCTCGCCAATGCTTCCTCTGCCCTCACTATCAAGATCCCAATTATAACTTTCAAATCTGGCTAGAACAGAGAATGTACACTGGGACAGATAGGAACTAGAAACACAGGGAATTCAAGGTGGATGAGCCATTTAGGACCAGTGTTATGAATGGGGATGCTGGGAGGGTGGAGGGAGGGTAGGCTGGCACCAGGGAACCGATGGCAAGGATCTACATAAACCTCAAAAGAAAAGGGGTCGAAGGGGGACATCAGACAGTGCAAGACATGACAAAATAATAATTAGTAAATGATGAAGGATTTATGAGGGAGGGGTAGTGAGAATGGGGGCGGGGGGAGTGAGGAGCTGAGGCCAGGGGCTTGGGTGGAGAGAAGATATTTTGAGAATAATGAGGGCAATGAATGTAGAAATGTGCCTTATATCAGTGATGTTTGCACGTATTGTGTTTATTGTTGTATGAACCCCTATAAAAGGAGAGAAAAAAAAAGACGCTGGCAGAGGGCTGATGCTAGGATGATCTCAGGGTGGATTAGACCAGCAAAAGCAGGTACTGCGGTCGCCTCAACTTGTGTCTATTCCTGTGTGAGGCATGAAGCTTAGGGTCCACAGCCCCGGCCGCTGGACAATGAGAGCGGCGGTGCTCTGAGGACATTCCACAGGGGGAATGGCTCTCCAGTTCCTGCAGGACCCACCCTCCTGGGTAGTCCTGCTGTCTGGGGCACATCTTTCACACAGCCCACACCAGGGGAGCTCTACAACTCATGGGGGATTGGCAGGAAGCCTCTCTTCATGCACACACAACACCACCTAGCTGGAGGAACTCGGTGAACAAAGCCTGAGGCAGACAAGCCCACTAACTGATCCTGTGAGAGATATAATCAGGATCTAGAAACCGTCAACTGGGAGTAAGGGGCAGCATACCTGGGTCCCAGCCCCTCCCACTGCCCTCTGCAAGGTGTGACATACCAAAGCACAGTGTTTTCCAAGGCACTGTCAGGAATTTGGAATGGGCAGCTCATTTGTGAACATGGATACTATGTGATCCAGACATAGGAAGTAACTAAAAATCTTAGGATTATCAGGCATGTGTGTTTGTTCATTCTAAGTACCGGCACGGGGGTAAAAGCATTCACAATTTGCCCTAGGGGGTTCCAGGGTTTGGGCACTACTGGGTGCAGTGGGATCACCGCTTCACTTATGATCCTAAGGCATTAGCCACTCTGATAAGAATCATCCTTCTTTTTAACCCTATAACGCCTAACTTTTAAATTTTTGGGCCAAAAAAAACTTCGTTTTGATTCATTACTTTCATAGTTATCAATATATATACATTTATATTCATTTCATTAAATGTTAGGGAAAGGTCATGCTCGGCGTTATAGGGTTAAATTGTAATATTTGGTTATTACAGGCGGAGTCAACGGGGAGCAAAAGTAGAGTAACTGCCTGTGTCATTTTTAATATTCTCTGGTTCCATTCGAGTAAAAGGCTTGTAAATTACCCGGGGACCAAATGCCCCTGGTGCCTCTACTAGGGGTAGAATGTTCAGGGAGGGTTCAGGCCTGGGAGAATAGTGACCTGAAGTCCAGGGTCCCTTAGGGCAGGGGTTCTCAAATTGTCTACACAGGGGGCCAGTTCATTGTCTCTCCGACCGTTGGAGGGCGAGACTATGGTTTTCAAAAAACCTATGAACAAATTCTTTTGCACACTGCACGAGTCGGCTGCTAAGCAGGACAGGCAGTGGCAGCAAAAACACCCCGAGGGTGGGATAAATGGCATCGGGCCACATGTGCCCCACGGACCACAGTTTGAGGATGCCTGCCTTAGTGGTTCCTGGGGGCACTGGGGATGAAGGTCCCCTACTGCTTCTCGAGAGGAGAAATGCTCTCAGTTCTGGCATCTCCGCCCACTTTCCAGGCACTCTACAAAACTGCTCCAGGTGAATCACGGTTGGAAGGGAAAGCGTACCATTCTCTGCCCACCATTCTCAATTCTCAAAACGATACTGTGGCCAAATAGAGTTGCAAAGTGAACCTATCAGCTTTTGTTTGCCCAGCGTCTCTATATCAACTCTATCCCAATTGGACAGGATTCATGCAAGGGGGCAATTCCTGAGCATCACGCTGCTAAGTCCCATCTAGAAAGCACAAAACAAGGAGGCGATTGAGAGCTTGCTACCTCCAGGTCAATAACCCCCACTTGAGAGCGCACCCCTGAGTTGCCCTGAACCTCATGCCTCAGCCCGAGGGAAGGGGTCAAGGACCAGTCGCCAAGGGCGACCTTCAGGTCCAACCATTTTTCTGGACAACAGGCTAGGAGGACCACTGCTTGGGATGGCCCCAAGGCCCTCCAAGACGCCTGCTGGCGGGGCTGACGCTCAAATCTCTGAAGGGAAGGGACACGTGGCAGCTCAGGGAACCTTAAGGGAAATTGGAATTTCTGGCTGGAACATCAAGGCAGAGGAGCTGTGTATTAAGTTAAGAGCTGTCCCCACAAGTGCCTGAAGCAGCATCACTGAAAGCCTAAAGGTAACAGTGACTCCGTCTAGGCTTCCGAACGCCATTGGCCTAAGCGTGGGCAACGGAAAACCAGCCTGTAACAAGGAACAAACCTAAACTGGAAGAACACTAGCCCTATAATGCCTCAGGTTTTAAATTCAGGAAATTTTTTGGGGGGGGGTTTATTCTTTACTTTCATACTTATCAATATATATGGCATTCAAAATATATTTTAAAAGCATAAAATTTTCAGTGTTTTTGAAATGTGACCAAATAGTCACATTTATAATTTGGGTACCAGATACGTTTCATTAAGAATTATGACAATTTTGTGCTTCGCGTTAGAGGGTTAGAGCAGCTTGTTTGAAAAACCAGGAGAAAGGCAAAGGGAATGGAGGGGAAAGGGAAGCTTTTGGCTCCCGGGACAAGGCAGGGCTAACTCCCAGGCCTCTTCACCCAGCTCCCTAGGCAGCGCCCTTCCACATGTTTGGACTGGTGGGTGCCATCTTGGCCATGGTCACAGACACTGTTACCTCTCGGCTACAATGGCGACTGTGTAGGATCTCTGGGAAAAGCTGAAACAGCTTTGACAAGAGTGAAGCCATTTGGGGCTGACAGAAGCCACCATGAAAAGAAAATCAAGTAGCTAGGATGTATAAATCAACTAGCTGATATTGGGGAGGTAGGCTGTGCAGACATCGCCCAAGGGAATGTCACGGAGGAAATGGATGTTCAGAGGGCTTGCGAGAACGAACAGAGCAGCTTTGGATCAACTAAGAATGGCTAACCCTAACACCCCGCTTCTCACTCTGCCTGCTTGCACACATGCACATTGAAAAAGTTTTAAAACCCTTGGGAAATTCGATTCGGGGCTACTCAGACTCCTCTCAAGAGGGCTGACGAACCCTGCTCAGGAAATAAAACTTTTTTCTGTTGAACTTGCTCACGGTGTGAGTTGTTCTTTTCTGGGAATGGACAGTGGATACAACATTTCGAGGTGCACCGAGCTCCGACTGCCACTGTCTGGGCCTGCATAGAAAGGAGACCACCTGTACAGGAGAGCTCTCCCCAGAACTAGGGGATTTCTGGTTTCTCTAAGCCAGGGGTCCTTAAACTCTTTAAACAGGGACCAGTTCACTGTCCCTCCGCCCGTTGGAGGGCCAGACTACAGTTTAAAAAAAAAACTAAGAACAAATTCCTAGACACACTGCTCACATCTAATTGTGGAGTTAAAAAACAAACCAACAAACGGGTAACAAACACCCGGAGGACAGGATCAATGTCCTCGGCAGTCCCTATGTGGCCCGCGGGCTGTCGTTTGAGGAACCCTGCTCTAGGCACTCACAAAGAGCATGTGGTTTCAACCCGAAAGCCTGGAGACTCCGCAATTTGTTTAAAGGTGATTGGGCAGAAGGAGACCCCGATGGGCCCACGCAAGACTCGTTTTCCCTTCCCCTATTTCACAGAGGTCATAGATCAGTTTCTGGGCAACCAGGACACCCTGATCTGATCTCTAAAATTGATGGGGATTGGGGGGAAAGGGTTACGGTTACGGTTAGGGTTAGGGTTAGAAAAAAAATAATAAAATTGATGTGTGACTTGACAGGGCCACTAATAAGCCAGCATATGTAAAAGACTTACTCCCTCCCCCAACAGAATGGGTTCTTTCCCCCAAGATTTCAGGAAACATGGCCTGACCGGGAAAGACAACCGGTCCAAGTTCCTAAAGCTAACAAGGTGGAGGCCGTCCCTCCCCTCCCCTCCCCATCCCCGTCGAATTTATCCCACTTTGCAGGAGGACTCTGGGAATGAGAGAGCTGCCTTAAGACCCATTTTGACCGATGCCTGCCTATCAGTGCATGGGGGGCCAGAGAGAGAGAAATACCACCCCTTTTAAAGTCACCTCCCAAACACGTGCACTAGGGCTGGCATGTTCTCTCCACCGCCCCCCCCCCCCGAAGGATCACTGGGCAGCAGCATTCTCTGCTTAAGGCAAGCAGCCCTAACACCTAGGGAAACCCCCCGAGTCCCTCTTTGGGTCTATGTCCCTTTCCATTCAGGGATTGCATAATTGGAATCAACAATCCCCCTGGTCTGACAAACCACAAGGTCTGATTTCTTTGCTAGACTAGCTTTTCCACATGCATCAGCCCACCTCAGACAAGCGCCAGCCACTTCTCCAGGTGCTGTTCACAACAGAGGAATGGGAGCCCTTCCAGAGAGAGGCGCAGAAAGCTGTCAATAGACCTGATGGTCAGCCAGCGGGCACACGCCACTGGAGAGAAACTCTTTTTGCCACTCCACGAATAATGTGGGACCCAAACTCCCAGTAAGGACCCGAGGGCTTAACCAGGTATCACCAGTTTCTCTTGCAGGTCCTCCACGGGACGGCTAGGAAAACTGCATTTATCTAAGATCAGTGAGAATTTTTAGGCGCCTACAACAGAATGTCTGCCTTCCTGCCTGCCTGCCTTTTTAGAGTGGCTGATGGAAGCCTGCATTCTTTGTACCACTAAGGACCCAGAGGCCCCCGAGAACAAGAGGGCAATAAATATTGCCTTTATTACTCAGCCCGCCTCAGACATGAAAAAGAAATGGGAAGCATTTGAAGGGAACAACCTTAGTGATTTGGTAGAAGTGTCTCAGTGGGTGTATCACAACACAGATGACCCTACCACGACAGAGACAAAGAAATAGCTAAAATACTAGGATATGCAATGAGACACACCAGAGACTCAGGAAAAGAGATCGTGGCCCACTCACGGAGAGACTGACCTGTGGCACCACCAAGCCCCGAGGAAGGAAGGATCCAGGTGCCTACTACAGAACAGGCAGACATTGGAAAAAACAGTGCATTGGAAACCCCAGGAGAGATGGACAAACCTCCACTAGAGAGGACGGGCCTCGTCCTCGCCTAGAAAAACCCAAGCAAGAGAAAATAACGCTTGAGGAAGCTGAAGGAATGTCTCAGGGCTCTGTTTCACTGGCCCCCAGGATCCCGTGCTAACTGTCCAAATCGGGGGCCAGCCAGGAAATGTCTTGGAGGACACAGGACCCATCTTCTAAGGTTCAAAAAAGAGAACAGCCACATTGTCAAAGGAAAGATGGGAATCACTGTCAGCCTATGATTGCTTCCAAGGATAACTCACACCAGAAGGTTTGCATGGAGATTGGGGGTCATCCCAAGCCATCGAGGTAAAAAATGTCCCAGTTAGCCACATGGTTTTCATGGCACTGGCTCCCGGCTCGGCTGTTGAGCCAGTGAAACTCTTTTAGCAGGAGTTGAGGTGGCCATCAGCGGAAGGACAAAACCTCCACAGTGGGCTTCTTGTTTCAATACGAAGCCACCTATATCACCTCTTGGGCATTATCAATGTCCTGGGCTCTGAATCGCCACCCCAGATCTAGAATGCGCCTGACATGTGCACATGGTTTGATTCAGGTTCGGGTTAACCCCTCTCGATCACTTAGTGACATGGGACACTAGACCATGGGATACCTTTACTTTCCAGATGAGAAAACTCACTCAAAAAGACACAGGTAATGACCCACAGGAACACAACTGGTTAACAACAAAGCCACATTCCCAACCAGTGTCTGGAGCCAGAGCTCAGAGACCCACATTCCTGTGCCCAGCTGAGCAGTCACTCTCTCCTGGACCCTCAAAAGATCTGAGCAGATCTTCCCCGGCCCATGTGCCCCCCTCCCCCACCCAAATATGTGTTTTCATAGGATGGCACCGAATCTGCAGCTCTGGGAGAGGGACATACCTGATGGGAGCACACGGAGCAGACGAAGGGGGAGGAGGGGAGAGTGGAGCACATCCTGGACCCCAGGCCTTGAGGATGATGTTCCCACTCAGAGAAGACAGTCCACACAGAAGACCACATGGCCAGCCCAAGATGAGACACGACGTCCCTCAAAGACCCATAGCCCTAGAAGGGACAACACTGGAGACACAGTGCGGGAACGGATCCCGCCAAACCGAGGCATAGCACTAAGGGGGTGCAGCAGAAGAGAAAGGAAGTAGAGCAGCAAGGTCCTCAGGGAATGCCAAAGGAGGACTTTGGGGGCAGGACTTGGTGCCTGCACAGACTGGACTGGAAAACACTCCTAAGGGCTGACAAACTGTCCGTGAACTACCTACGAGCTTTCCTTTCTTGATGAGTTATGTTTTCGTTTATGGTCATTGGATTTTGGCTGTTTTCTTTGTGTTGGTGCTTGCTATTGCTCTGTTTTGTGCTTGTGCATGTTATTACCTCTCCTGTATGTCTAAAAAGAGATGCTGGATGCACATTCTGCAAGAGAGAAAAAAGGGGAACAACACTTTGGGGGATGGCCACGGGAAAGAGGGAGTTGGGGGGGAAGGGAGTGGTGTCAAGAGACCCAGAGAAAAGGGAACAACAAGTGGATGCAAATCCGTGGTGAGGGCGATGTAGGAATCCTGGTAGGGCGTGATCCAGGGTAAAGGAACCAAGGGGATTTACTGAAACCCAAATGAAGACTGAGCATGGCAGTGGGCACAAGAGGGAAATGAAAGGGAATAGCATAGCGACCTAGGAAGCACGGGCCAGTTATTGAGGTCTAAAGAAAGGCACGAACAGATGTAAATATATTTATCTGTGAGCATGGGGAAATACACCTATATCCATATCTTTATAGGTGTCCTATTAAGGTAGCAGATGGCCTTTGGGCCTCCACTCAAGGACTCTCTCATTGCAAGAATACTTTGTTCTATTACATTGGCATTCTATGATGCTCACCTTCCAGACACGTTCCCTGAAGTCTAAGCGGTTGCATAAGAAAACATGGTCAAGAAAGCTGATGGTGCCCTGCTACCAAAAGATATGGCATCTGAGGTCTTAAAGGCTTGAAGGGTAAGCAAGCGGCTGTGTAGATCAGAAACAACAGAGCCCACGTGGAATAAGTATACCAGCCTGTGCAATCACGAGGTTTCAAAGGGATCAGGCATCATCAGCACAAAAAAATCTCATCATTGCGAATGCGCGGGGAATGCTGGGTAGAGAGCCAAAGCCCATTTGCAGTCCACTGGACATACTCTCAAGAAACGTTTCAAGGAGGAGACAAGCCTACACAGAGTACTAGAGAGCAATGATGAAACACAACTTTCCTCTAGCTCGTAAATGCTTCCTCTGCCCTCACTATCAAGATCCCAATTATAACTTTCAAATCTGGCTAGAACAGAGAATGTACACTGGGACAGATATGAACTAGAAACACAGGGAATTCAAGGTGAATGAGCCCTTTAGGACCAGTGTTATGAATGGGGGTGCTGGGAGGGTGGAGGGAGGGTAGGCTGGTACCAGGGAACCGATGTCAAGGTTCTACATGAACCTCAAAAGAAAAGGGGTCTAAGGGGGACATCAGACAGTGCAAGATATGACAAAATAATAATTTGTTGATGATGAAGGATTTATGAGGGAAGGGTAGTGAAAATGGGGGCGGGGGGAATGAGGAGCTCAGGCCAGGTGCTTGGGTGGAGAGAAGATATTTTGAGAATAATGAGGGCAATGAATGTACAAATGTGCCTTATATCAGTGATGTTTGCACGTATTGTGGTTATTGTTGTATGAGCCCCTATAAAAGGAGAGAAAAAAAAAGACCCTGGCAGAGGGCTGATGCTAGGATGAACTCAGGGTGGATTAGACCAGCAAAAGCAGATAGTGCGGTCAACTCACCCTGTGTCTATTCCTGTGTGAGGCATGAAGCTTAGGGTCCACAGCCCCGGCCGCTGGACTATGAGAGCGGCGGGGCTCTGAGGACATTCCACAGTGGGAATGGCTCTCCAGTTCCTGCAGGGCCGACCCTCCTGGGTAGTCCTGCTGTCTGGGGCACCTCTTTCACGCAGCCCACACCAGGGGAACTCTACAACTCATGGGGGATTGGCAGGAAGCCTCTGCTCATGCACACACACCACCACCTAGCTGGAGGAACTCGGTGAACAAAGCCTGAGGCACACAACAAGCCCACTAACTGATCCTGTGAGAGATATAATCAGGATCTAGAAACCGGTAAATGGGAGTAAGGGGCAGCATACCTGGGCCAAGCCCCTCCCATTAAATTCTGCAAGGAGTGATATTCCAAAGCACAGTGTTTTCCAAAGGCACTGTCAGGACTTTGGAATGGGCAGCTCATTTGTGGACATGGATACTATGTGATCCAGACATACTACCTCCTCCGATCCTGTCAGCCGAGACTAAAAACCCTTCCAAGCAGAAAGCCATGCATCTGAACTGTATCCACCAGGCACTCACGTCCACTCCTGCTGCCTCTAAAGAGCTTTCCTGGGTTGGTCAGATCTCTCTGGGGACAGATATGCCTCGGTCCTTTGTTCTGCGTGAGAAAGAATTCACGCCAAAGCCTGGTTTGTGATCCAAGTGAGGTTTAGGAGAGTTAGGGAGGTGTGTTTGGCAAACCTGGTGATCCCAGTGGCTTAATTG
The DNA here is from genome assembly GCF_050624435.1 of Tenrec ecaudatus. Lineage (NCBI taxonomy): Eukaryota > Metazoa > Chordata > Mammalia > Afrosoricida > Tenrecidae > Tenrec > Tenrec ecaudatus. The sequence continues at coordinate 753,788 of NW_027457635.1, read as the reverse complement.
AATATACTTGTCCTAGGTGGGTCGATGAAGATGCAGCGCCCACCCAGGTGGACCTGACATTGGCCTAAGCGTGGGCAACGGAAAACCAGTCTGTAACAAGGAACAAACCTAAACTGGAAGAACACTAGCCCTATAACGCCTCAGGTTTTAAATTCAGGAATTTTTTTTTTTTGGTTTTTATTCTTTACTTTCATACTTATCAATATATATGGCATTCAAAATATATTTTAAAAGCATAAAATTTTCAGTGTTTTTGAAATGTGACCAAATAGTCACATTTATAATTTGGGTACCAGATACGTTTTCATTAAGAATTATGCAATTTTGTGCTTGGCGTTAGAGGGTTAGAGCAGCTTGTTTGAAAAACCAGGAGAAAGGCAAAGGGAATGGAGGGGAAAGGGAAACTTTTGGCTCCTGGGACCAGGCAGGGCTAACTCCCAGGCCTCTTCACCCAGCTCCCTAGGCAGCGCCCTTCCACATGTTTGGACTGGTGGGTGCCATCTTGGCCATGGTCACAGACCCTGTTACCCCTCGGCTACAATGGCGACTGTGTAGGATCTCTGGGAAAAGCTGAAACAGCTTTGACAAGAGTGAAGCCATTTGGGGCTGACAGAAGCCACCATGAAAAGAAAATCAAGTAGCTAGGAAGTGTAAATCAACTAGCTGATATTGGGGAGGTAGGCTGTGCAGACGTCGCCCAAGGGAATGTCATGGAGGAAATGGATGTTCAGAGGGTTGAATTGAATATACTTGTCCTAGGTGGGTCGATACAGGTGCAGCGCCCACCCAGGTGGACCTGCCCTTCCTGGCCGGATACCTGGACCTCTGAGCACGCACAGTGTGCCACTCCTTCCTGGGCCGCTAACTGGGCCCTCTGAGCATGTGTATTGGCCAGCCCAGTCCCTATGCTAGCTACCTAACATTTCCACCCTGAAGAGATATGGACCCAAATCTTTGGGGTACTGGGCGACGACATCTCTAGCTACTTCCTGCTGGCAAAAGGGGCGATGTAGGTCTTTGGGTCCACACCCTTCCTGCTCTGCTGGGAGGGCTTGTCCATTCAGCGCTACGATGGATAAGGCTTAAGTGGTCCAGGAGATGGTGGTCCTGGAGCTGGCACACTAGGATTAGGGGCCTTGGTAACTTGAGAACTTCTGGAAAAAACAACAAACGCACAAAAGGGTGAACAGTTTCACTGAGACAAGGCTAGGATTGTGAGGTGGGAGTGCCCTTGAAAGTAGGTGAGTATCATAGGAAGTAAGTAAAAATCTTAGGATTATCAGGCGTGTGTGTTTGTTCATTCTAAGTACCGGCACGGGGGTAAAAGCATTCACAATTTGCCCTAGGGGGTTCCAGGGTTTGGGCACTTCTGGGTGCAATGGGATCACCGCTTCACTTATGATCCTAAGGCATTAGCCACTCTGATAAGAATCATCCTTTTTTTAACCCTATAACGCCTCACTTTTAAATTTTTGGGCCAAAAAATATTTCATTTTGATTCATTACTTTCATAGTTATCAATATATATACATTTATATTCATTTCATTAAATGTTAGGGAAAGGTCATGCTCGGCGTTATAGGGTTAAATTGTAATATTGGGATATTACAGGCAGAGTCAACAGGGGGCAAAAGTAGAGTAACTGCCTGTGTCATTTTAAATTTTCTCGGGTTCCATTTGAGTAAAAGGCTCGTAAATTACCCGGGGACCAAATGCCCCTGGTGCCTCTACTAGGGGTAGAATGTTCAGGGAGGGTTTAGGGCTGGGAGAATAGTGACCTGAAGTCCAGGATCCCTTTGGGCAGGGGTCCTCAAATTGTTTACACAAGGGGCCAGTTCATTGTCTCTGACCGTTGGAGGTCCAGACTGTGGTTTTCAAAATCCTATGAACAAATTCCTATGCACACTGCACGAGTCGGCTGCTAAGCAGGAAAGGCAGTGGCAGCAAAAATACACCGAGGGTCGGATAAATGGCATCGGGCCACATGTGCCCCATGGACCACAGTTTGAGGACGCCTGCCTTAGGGGTTCCTGGGTGCACTGAGGATGAAAGTCTCCTACTGCTTCTCGAGAGGAGAAATGCTCTCAGTTCTGGCATCTCCGCCCACTTTCCCGGCACTCTACAAAACTGCTCCAGGTGAATCACGGTTGGAAGGGAAAGTGTACCATTCTCTGCCCACCATTCTGTTTTCTCACAATGATACTGTGGCCAAATAGAGCTGCAAAGTGAATCTATCAGCTTTTGTTTGCCCAGACTCTCTGTATCAACTGTATCCCAATTGGACAGGATTCATGCAAGGGGGCAATTCCTGAGCATCAAGCTGCTAAGTCCCACCTAGAAAGCACAAAACAAGGAGGCGATTGAGAGCTTGTTGCCTCCAGGTCAATAACCCCCACTTGAGAGCGCACCCCTGAGTTGCCCTGAACCTCATGCCTCAGCCCGAGGGAAGGGGTCAAGGACCAGTCGCCGAGGGCGACCTTCAGGTCCAACCATTTTTCTGGACAACAGGCTAGGAGGACCACTGCTTGGGATGGCCCCAAGGCCCTGCAAGACGCCTACTGGCGGGGCTGACGCTCAAATCTCTGAAGGGAAGGGACACGTGGCAGCTCAGGGAACCTTAAGGGAAATTGGAATTTCTGGCTGGAACATCATGGCAGAGGAGCTGTGTATTAAGGTAAGAGCTGTCCCCACAAGTGCCTGAAGCAGCATCACTGAAAGCCTAAAGGTAACAGTGACTCCGCCTAGGCTTCCGAACGCCATTGGCCTAAGCGTGGGCAACGGAAAACCAGTCTGTAACAAGGAACAAACCTAAACTGGAAGAACACTAGCCCTATAACGCCTCAGGTTTTAAATTCAGGAATTTTTTTTTTTTTGGTTTTTATTCTTTACTTTCATACTTATCAATATATATGGCATTCAAAATATATTTTAAAAGCATAAAATTTTCAGTGCTTTTGAAATGTGACCAAATAGTCACATTTATAATTTGGGTACCAGATACGTTTTCATTAAGAATTATGCAATTTTGTGCTTGGCGTTAGAGGGTTAGAGCAGCTTGTTTGAAAAACCAGGAGAAAGGCAAAGGGAATGGAGGGGAAAGGGAAACTTTTGGCTCCCGGGACCAGGCAAGGCTAACTCCCAGGCCTCTTCACCCAGCTCCCTAGGCAGCGCCCTTCCACATGTTTGGACTGGTGGGTGCCATCTTGGCCATGGTCACAGACCCTGTTACCCCTCGGCTACAATGGCGACTGTGTAGGATCTCTGGGAAAAGCTGAAACAGCTTTGACAAGAGTGAAGCCATTTGGGGCTGACAGAAGCCACCATGAAAAGAAAATCAAGTAGCTAGGAAGTGTAAATCAACTAGCTGATATTGGGGAGGTAGGCTGTGCAGACGTCGCCCAAGGGAATGTCATGGAGGAAATGGATGTTCAGAGGGTTGAATTGAATATACTTGTCCTAGGTGGGTCGATACAGGTGCAGCGCCCACCCAGGTGGACCTGCCCTTCCTGGCCGGATACCTGGACCTCTGAGCACGCACAGTGTGCCACTCCTTCCTGGGCCGCTAACTGGGCCCTCTGAGCATGTGTATTGGCCAGCCCAGTCCCTATGCTAGCTACCTAACATTTCCACCCTGAAGAGATATGGACCCAAATCTTTGGGGTACTGGGCGACGACATCTCTAGCTACTTCCTGCTGGCAAAAGGGGCGATGTAGGGCTTTGGGTCCACACCCTTCCTGCTCTGCTGGGAGGGCTTGTCCATTCAGCGCTACGATGGATAAGGCTTAAGTGGTCCAGGAGATGGTGGTCCTGGAGCTGGCACACTAGGATTAGGGGCCTTGGTAACTTGAGAACTTCTGGAAAAAACAACAAACGCACAAAAGGGTGAACAGTTTCACTGAGACAAGGCTAGGATTGTGAGGTGGGAGTGCCCTTGAAAGTAGGTGAGTATCATAGAAAGTAAGTAAAAATCTTAGGATTAACAGGCGTGTGTGTTTGTTCATTCTAAGTACCGGCACGGGAGTAAAAGCATTCCCAATTTGCCCTAGGGGGTTCCAGGGTTTGGGCACTTCTGGGTGCAATGGGATCACCGCTTCACTTATGATCCTAAGGCATTAGCCACTCTGATAAGAATCATCCTTTTTTTTAACCCTATAACGCCTCACTTTTAAATTTTTGGGCCAAAAAATATTTCATTTTGATTCATTACTTTCATAGTTATCAATATATATACATTTATATTCATTTCATTAAATGTTAGGGAAAGGTCATGCTCGGCGTTATAGGGTTAAATTGTAATATTGGGATATTACAGGCAGAGTCAACAGGGGGCAAAAGTAGAGTAACTGCCTGTGTCATTTTTAATTTTCTCGGGTTCCATTTGAGTAAAAGGCTCGTAAATTACCCGGGGACCAAATGCCCCTGGTGCCTCTACTAGGGGTAGAATGTTCAGGGAGGGTTTAGGGCTGGGAGAATAGTGACCTGAAGTCCAGGATCCCTTTGGGCAGGGGTCCTCAAATTGTTTACACAAGGGGCCAGTTCATTGTCTCTGACCGTTGGAGGTCCAGACTGTGGTTTTCAAAATCCTATGAACAAATTCCTATGCACACTGCACGAGTCAGCTGCTAAGCAGGACAGGCAGTGGCAGCAAAAATACCCCGAGGGTCGGATAAATGGCATCGGGCCACATGTGCCCCATGGACCACAGTTTGAGGACGCCTGCCTTAGGGGTTCCTGGGTGCACTGAGGATGAAAGTCTCCTACTGCTTCTCGAGAGGAGAAATGCTCTCAGTTCTGGCATCTCCGCCCACTTTCCCGGCACTCTACAAAACTGCTCCAGGTGAATCACGGTTGGAAGGGAAAGTGTACCATTCTCTGCCCACCATTCTGTTTTCTCACAATGATACTGTGGCCAAATAGAGCTGCAAAGTGAATCTATCAGCTTTTGTTTGCCCAGACTCTCTGTATCAACTGTATCCCAATTGGACAGGATTCATGCAAGGGGGCAATTCCTGAGCATCAAGCTGCTAAGTCCCACCTAGAAAGCACAAAACAAGGAGGCGTTTGAGAGCTTGTTGCCTCCAGGTCAATAACCCCCACTTGAGAGCGCACCCCTGAGTTGCCCTGAACCTCATGCCTCAGCCCGAGGGAAGGGGTCAAGGACCAGTCGCCGAGGGCGACCTTCAGGTCCAACCATTTTTCTGGACAACAGGCTAGGAGGACCACTGCTTGGGATGGCCCCAAGGCCCTGCAAGACGCCTACTGGCGGGGCTGACGCTCAAATCTCTGAAGGGAAGGGACACGTGGCAGCTCAGGGAACCTTAAGGGAAATTGGAATTTCTGGCTGGAACATCATGGCAGAGGAGCTGTGTATTAAGGTAAGAGCTGTCCCCACAAGTGCCTGAAGCAGCATCACTGAAAGCCTAAAGGTAACAGTGACTCCGCCTAGGCTTCCGAACGCCATTGGCCTAAGCGTGGGCAACGGAAAACCAGTCTGTAACAAGGAACAAACCTAAACTGGAAGAACACTAGCCCTATAACGCCTCAGGTTTTAAATTCAGGAATTTTTTTTTTTTGGTTTTTATTCTTTACTTTCATACTTATCAATATATATGGCATTCAAAATATATTTTAAAAGCATAAAATTTTCAGTGCTTTTGAAATGTGACCAAATAGTCACATTTATAATTTGGGTACCAGATACGTTTTCATTAAGAATTATGCAATTTTGTGCTTGGCGTTAGAGGGTTAGAGCAGCTTGTTTGAAAAACCAGGAGAAAGGCAAAGGGAATGGAGGGGAAAGGGAAACTTTTGGCTCCCGGGACCAGGCAAGGCTAACTCCCAGGCCTCTTCACCCAGCTCCCTAGGCAGCGCCCTTCCACATGTTTGGACTGGTGGGTGCCATCTTGGCCATGGTCACAGACCCTGTTACCCCTCGGCTACAATGGCGACTGTGTAGGATCTCTGGGAAAAGCTGAAACAGCTTTGACAAGAGTGAAGCCATTTGGGGCTGACAGAAGCCACCATGAAAAGAAAATCAAGTAGCTAGGAAGTGTAAATCAACTAGCTGATATTGGGGAGGTAGGCTGTGCAGACGTCGCCCAAGGGAATGTCATGGAGGAAATGGATGTTCAGAGGGTTGAATTGAATATACTTGTCCTAGGTGGGTCGATACAGGTGCAGCGCCCACCCAGGTGGACCTGCCCTTCCTGGCCGGATACCTGGACCTCTGAGCACGCACAGTGTGCCACTCCTTCCTGGGCCGCTAACTGGGCCCTCTGAGCATGTGTATTGGCCAGCCCAGTCCCTATGCTAGCTACCTAACATTTCCACCCTGAAGAGATATGGACCCAAATCTTTGGGGTACTGGGCGACGACATCTCTAGCTACTTCCTGCTGGCAAAAAGGGGCGATGTGGGGCTTTGGGTCCACACCCTTCCTGCTCTGCTGGGAGGGCTTGTCCATTCAGCGCTACGATGGATAAGGCTTAAGTGGTCCAGGAGATGGTGGTCCTGGAGCTGGCACACTAGGATTAGGGGCCTTGGTAACTTTAGAACTTCTGGAAAAAACAACAAACGCACAAAAGGGTGAACAGTTTAACTGAGACAAGGCTAGGATTGTGAGGTGGGAGTGCCCTTGAAAGTAGGTGAGTATCATAGGAAATAAGAAAAAATCTTAGGATTATCAGGCGTGTGTGTTTGTTCAATCTAAGTACCGGCACGGGAGTAAAAGCATTCACAATTTGCCCTAGGGGGTTCCAGGGTTTGGGCACTTCTGGGTGCAATGGGATCACCGCTTCACTTATGATCCTAAGGCATTAGCCACTCTGATAAGAATCATCCTTTTTTTTAACCCTATAACGCCTCACTTTTAAATTTTTGGGCCAAAAAATATTTCATTTTGATTCATTACTTTCATAGTTATCAATATATATACATTTATATTCATTTCATTAAATGTTAGGGAAAGGTCATGCTCGGCGTTATAGGGTTAAATTGTAATATTGGGATATTACAGGCAGAGTCAACAGGGGGCAAAAGTAGAGTAACTGCCTGTGTCATTTTTAATTTTCTCGGGTTCCATTTGAGTAAAAGGCTCGTAAATTACCCGGGGACCAAATGCCCCTGGTGCCTCTACTAGGGGTAGAATGTTCAGGGAGGGTTTAGGGCTGGGAGAATAGTGACCTGAAGTCCAGGATCCCTTTGGGCAGGGGTCCTCAAATTGTTTACACAAGGGGCCAGTTCATTGTCTCTGACCGTTGGAGGTCCAGACTGTGGTTTTCAAAATCCTATGAACAAATTCCTATGCACACTGCACGAGTCGGCTGCTAAGCAGGACAGGCAGTGGCAGCAAAAATACCCCGAGGGTCGGATAAATGGCATCGGGCCACATGTGCCCCATGGACCACAGTTTGAGGACGCCTGCCTTAGGGGTTCCTGGGTGCACTGAGGATGAAAGTCTCCTACTGCTTCTCGAGAGGAGAAATGCTCTCAGTTCTGGCATCTCCGCCCACTTTCCCGGCACTCTACAAAACTGCTCCAGGTGAATCACGGTTGGAAGGGAAAGTGTACCATTCTCTGCCCACCATTCTGTTTTCTCACAATGATACTGTGGCCAAATAGAGCTGCAAAGTGAATCTATCAGCTTTTGTTTGCCCAGACTCTCTGTATCAACTGTATCCCAATTGGACAGGATTCATGCAAGGGGGCAATTCCTGAGCATCAAGCTGCTAAGTCCCACCTAGAAAGCACAAAACAAGGAGGCGTTTGAGAGCTTGTTGCCTCCAGGTCAATAACCCCCACTTGAGAGCGCACCCCTGAGTTGCCCTGAACCTCATGCCTCAGCCCGAGGGAAGGGGTCAAGGACCAGTCGCCGAGCGCGACCTTCAGGTCCAACCATTTTTCTGGACAACAGGCTAGGAGGACCACTGCTTGGGATGGCCCCAAGGCCCTGCAAGACGCCTACTGGCGGGGCTGACGCTCAAATCTCTGAAGGGAAGGGACACGTGGCAGCTCAGGGAACCTTAAGGGAAATTGGAATTTCTGGCTGGAACATCATGGCAGAGGAGCTGTGTATTAAGGTAAGAGCTGTCCCCACAAGTGCCTGAAGCAGCATCACTGAAAGCCTAAAGGTAACAGTGACTCCGCCTAGGCTTCCGAACGCCATTGGCCTAAGCGTGGGCAACGGAAAACCAGTCTGTAACAAGGAACAAACCTAAACTGGAAGAACACTAGCCCTATAACGCCTCAGGTTTTAAATTCAGGAATTTTTTTTTTTTGGTTTTTATTCTTTACTTTCATACTTATCAATATATATGGCATTCAAAATATATTTTAAAAGCATAAAATTTTCAGTGCTTTTGAAATGTGACCAAATAGTCACATTTATAATTTGGGTACCAGATACGTTTTCATTAAGAATTATGCAATTTTGTGCTTGGCGTTAGAGGGTTAGAGCAGCTTGTTTGAAAAACCAGGAGAAAGGCAAAGGGAATGGAGGGGAAAGGGAAACTTTTGGCTCCCGGGACCAGGCAAGGCTAACTCCCAGGCCTCTTCACCCAGCTCCCTAGGCAGCGCCCTTCCACATGTTTGGACTGGTGGGTGCCATCTTGGCCATGGTCACAGACCCTGTTACCCCTCGGCTACAATGGCGACTGTGTAGGATCTCTGGGAAAAGCTGAAACAGCTTTGACAAGAGTGAAGCCATTTGGGGCTGACAGAAGCCACCATGAAAAGAAAATCAAGTAGCTAGGAAGTGTAAATCAACTAGCTGATATTGGGGAGGTAGGCTGTGCAGACGTCGCCCAAGGGAATGTCATGGAGGAAATGGATGTTCAGAGGGTTGAATTGAATATACTTGTCCTAGGTGGGTCGATACAGGTGCAGCGCCCACCCAGGTGGACCTGCCCTTCCTGGCCGGATACCTGGACCTCTGAGCACGCACAGTGTGCCACTCCTTCCTGGGCCGCTAACTGGGCCCTCTGAGCATGTGTATTGGCCAGCCCAGTCCCTATGCTAGCTACCTAACATTTCCACCCTGAAGAGATATGGACCCAAATCTTTGGGGTACTGGGCGACGACATCTCTAGCTACTTCCTGCTGGCAAAAGGGGCGATGTAGGGCTTTGGGTCCACACCCTTCCTGCTCTGCTGGGAGGGCTTGTCCATTCAGCGCTACGATGGATAAGGCTTAAGTGGTCCAGGAGATGGTGGTCCTGGAGCTGGCACACTAGGATTAGGGGCCTTGGTAACTTGAGAACTTCTGGAAAAAACAACAAACGCACAAAAGGGTGAACAGTTTCACTGAGACAAGGCTAGGATTGTGAGGTGGGAGTGCCCTTGAAAGTAGGTGAGTATCATAGAAAGTAAGTAAAAATCTTAGGATTAACAGGCGTGTGTGTTTGTTCATTCTAAGTACCGGCACGGGAGTAAAAGCATTCCCAATTTGCCCTAGGGGGTTCCAGGGTTTGGGCACTTCTGGGTGCAATGGGATCACCGCTTCACTTATGATCCTAAGGCATTAGCCACTCTGATAAGAATCATCCTTTTTTTTAACCCTATAACGCCTCACTTTTAAATTTTTGGGCCAAAAAATATTTCATTTTGATTCATTACTTTCATAGTTATCAATATATATACATTTATATTCATTTCATTAAATGTTAGGGAAAGGTCATGCTCGGCGTTATAGGGTTAAACTGTAATATTGGGATATTACAGGCAGAGTCAACAGGGGGCAAAAGTAGAGTAACTGCCTGTGTCATTTTTAATTTTCTCGGGTTCCATTTGAGTAAAAGGCTTGTAAATTACCCGGGGACCAAATGCCCCTGGTGCCTCTACTAGGGGTAGAATGTTCAGGGAGGGTTTAGGGCTGGGAGAATAGTGACCTGAAGTCCAGGATCCCTTTGGGCAGGGGTCCTCAAATTGTTTACACAAGGGGCCAGTTCATTGTCTCTGACCGTTGGAGGTCCAGACTGTGGTTTTCAAAATCCTATGAACAAATTCCTATGCACACTGCACGAGTCGGCTGCTAAGCAGGACAGGCAGTGGCAGCAAAAATACCCCGAGGGTCGGATAAATGGCATCGGGCCACATGTGCCCCATGGACCACAGTTTGAGGACGCCTGCCTTAGGGGTTCCTGGGTGCACTGAGGATGAAAGTCTCCTACTGCTTCTCGAGAGGAGAAATGCTCTCAGTTCTGGCATCTCCGCCCACTTTCCCGGCACTCTACAAAACTGCTCCAGGTGAATCACGGTTGGAAGGGAAAGTGTACCATTCTCTGCCCACCATTCTGTTTTCTCACAATGATACTGTGGCCAAATAGAGCTGCAAAGTGAATCTATCAGCTTTTGTTTGCCCAGACTCTCTGTATCAACTGTATCCCAATTGGACAGGATTCATGCAAGGGGGCAATTCCTGAGCATCAAGCTGCTAAGTCCCACCTAGAAAGCACAAAACAAGGAGGCGATTGAGAGCTTGTTGCCTCCAGGTCAATAACCCCCACTTGAGAGCGCACCCCTGAGTTGCCCTGAACCTCATGCCTCAGCCCGAGGGAAGGGGTCAAGGACCAGTCGCCGAGGGCGACCTTCAGGTCCAACCATTTTTCTGGACAACAGGCTAGGAGGACCACTGCTTGGGATGGCCCCAAGGCCCTGCAAGACGCCTACTGGCGGGGCTGACGCTCAAATCTCTGAAGGGAAGGGACACGTGGCAGCTCAGGGAACCTTAAGGGAAATTGGAATTTCTGGCTGGAACATCATGGCAGAGGAGCTGTGTATTAAGGTAAGAGCTGTCCCCACAAGTGCCTGAAGCAGCATCACTGAAAGCATAAATGTAACAGTGACTCCGTCTAGGCTTCTGAACGCCATTGGCCTAAGCGTGGGCAACGGAAAACCAGTCTGTAACAAGGAACAAACCTAAACTGGAAGAACACTAGCCCTATAACGCCTCAGGTTTTAAATTTAGGAATTTATTTTTTTTTGGTTTTTATTCTTTACTTTCATACTTATCAATATATGGCATTCAAAATGTATTTTAAAAGCATAAAATTTTCAGTGTTTTTGAAATGTGACCAAATAGTCACATTTATAATTTGGGTACCAGAAACGTTTTCATTAAGAATTATGCAATTTTGTGCTTGGCGTTAGAGGGTTAGAGCAGCTTGTTTGAAAAACCAGGAGAAAGGCAAAGGGAATGGAGGGGAAAGGGAAACTTTTGGCTCCCGGGACAAGGCAGGGCTAACTCCCAGGCCTCTTCACCCAGCTCCCTAGGCAGCGCCCTTCCACATGTTTGGACTGGTGGGTGCCATCTTGGCCTTGGTCACAGACCCTGTTACCCCTCGGCTACAATGGCGACTGTGTAGGATCTCTGGGAAAAGCTGAAACAGCTTTGACAAGAGTGAAGCCATTTGTGGCTGACAGAAGCCACCATGAAATGAAAATAAAGTAGCTAAGAAGTGTAAATCAACTAGCTGATATTGGGGAGGTAGGCTGTGCAGACGTCGCCCAAGGGAATGTCATGGAGGAAATGGATGTTCAGAGGGTTGAATTGAATATACTTGTCCTAGGTGGGTCGATACAGGTGCAGCGCCCACCCAGGTGGACCTGCCCTTCCTGGCCGGATACCTGGACCTCTGAGCACGCACAGTGTGCCACTCCTTCCTGGGCCGCTAACTGGGCCCTCTGAGCATGTGTATTTGCCAGCCCTGTCCCTATGCTAGCTACCTAACATTTCCACCCTGAAGAGATATGGACCCAATTCTTTGGGGTACTGGGCGACGACATCTCTAGCTACTTCCTGCTGGCAAAAAGGGGCGATGTGGGGCTTTGGGTCCACACCCTTCCTGCTCTGCTGGGAGGGCTTGTCCATTCAGCGCTACGATGGATAAGGCTTAAGTGGTCCAGGAGATGGTGGTCCTGGAGCTGGCACACTAGGATTAGGGGCCTTGGTAACTTGAGAACTTCTGGAAAAAACAACAAACGCACAAATGGGTGAACAGTTAACTGAGACAAGGCTAGGATTGTGAGGTGGGAGTGCCCTTGAAAGTAGGTGAGTATCATAGGAAGTAAGAAAAAACCTTAGGATTATCAGGCGTGTGTGTTTGTTCATTCTAAGTACGGGCACGGGGGTAAAAGCATTCACAATTTGCCCTAGGGGGTTCCAGGGTTTGGGCACTTCTGGGTGCAATGGGATCACCGCTTCACTTATGATCCTAAGGCATTAGCCACTCTGATAAGAATCATCCTTCTTTTTAACCCTATAACGCCTCACTTTTAAATTTTTGGGCCAAAAAATATTTCATTTTGATTCATTACTTTCATAGTTATCAATATATATACATTTATATTCATTTCATTAAATGTTAGGGAAAGGTCATGCTCGGCGTTATAGGGTTAAATTGTAATATTGGGATATTACAGGCAGAGTCAACAGGGGGCAAAAGTAGAGTAACCGCCTGTGTCATTTTTAATTTTCTCGGGTTCCATTTGTGTAAAAGGCTTGTAAATTACCCGGGGACCAAATGCCCCTGGTGCCTCTACTAGGGGTAGAATGTTCAGGGAGGGTTTAGGGCTGGGAGAATAGTGACCTGAAGTCCAGGATCCCTTTGGGCAGGGGTCCTCAAATTGTTTACACAAGGGGCCAGTTCATTGTCTCTGACCGTTGGAGGTCCAGACTGTGGTTTTCAAAATCCTATGAACAAATTCCTATGCACACTGCACGAGTCGGCTGCTAAGCAGGACAGGCAGTGGCAGCAAAAATACCCCGAGGGTCGGATAAATGGCATCGGGCCACATGTGTCCCATAGACCACCTTTGAGGACGCCTGCCTTAGGGGTTCCTGGGTGCACTGAGGATGAAAGTCTCCTACTGCTTCTCGAGAGGAGAAATGCTCTCAGTTCTGGCATCTCCGCCCACTTTCCCGGCACTCTACAAAACTGCTCCAGGTGAATCACGGTTGGAAGGGAAAGTGTACCATTCTCTGCCCACCATTCTCCTTTCTCAAAACGATACCTTGGCCAAATAGTGTTGCAAAGTGAATCTATCAGCTTTTGTTGCCCAGCCTCTCTGTATCAACTCTATCCCAAATGGACAGGATTCATGCAAGGGGGCAATTCCTGAGCATCACGCTGCTAAGTCCCATCCAGAAAGCACAAAACAAGGAGGCGATTGAGAGCTTGCTGCCTCCAGGTCAATAACCCCCACTTGAGAGCGCACCCCTGAGTTGCCCTGAACCTCATGCCTCAGCCCGAGGGAAGGGGTCAAGGACCAGTCGCCGAGGGCGACCTTCAGGTCCAACCATTTTTCTGGACAACAGGCTAGGAGGACCACTGCTTGGGACGGCCCCAAGGCCCTCCAAGACGCCTACTGGCGGGGCTGACGCTCAAATCTCTGAAGGGAAGGGACACGTGGCAGCTCAGGGAACCTTAAGGGAAATTGGAATTTCTGGCTGGAACATCATGGCAGAGGAGCTGTGTATTAAGTTAAGAGCTGTCCCCACAAGTGCCTGAAGCAGCATCACTGAAAGCATAAAGGTAACAGTGACTCCGCCTAGGCTTCCGAACGCCATTGGCCTAAGCGTGGGCAACGGAAAACCAGTCTGTAACATGGAACAAACCTAAACTGGAAGAACACTAGCCCTATAACGCCTCAGGTTTTAAATTCAGGAATTTTTTTTTTTGGTTTTTATTCTTTACTTTCATACTTATCAATATATGGCATTCAAAATGTATTTTAAAAGCATAAAATTTTCAGTGTTTTTGAAATGTGACCAAATAGTCACATTTATAATTTGGGTACCAGAAACGTTTTCATTAAGAATTATGCAATTTTGTGCTTGGCGTTAGAGGGTTAGAGCAGCTTGTTTGAAAAACCAGGAGAAAGCAAAGGGAATGGAGGGGAAAGGGAAACTTTTGGCTCCCGGGACAAGGCAGGGCTAACTCCCAGGCCTCTTCACCCAGCTCCCTAGGAAGCGCCCTTCCACATGTTTGGACTGGTGGGTGCCATCTTGGCCATGGTCACAGACCCTGTTACCTCTCAGCTACAATGGCGACTGTGTAGGATCTCTGGGAAAAGCTGAAACAGCTTTGACAAGAGTGAAGCCATTTGGGGCTGACAGAAGCCACCATGAAAAGAAAATCAAGTAGCTAGGAAGTGTAAATCAACTAGCTGATATTGGGGAGGTAGGCTGTGCAGACGTCGCCCAAGGGAATGTCATGGAGGAAATGGATGTTCAGAGGGTTGTATTGAATATACTTGTCCTAGGTGGGTCGATGCAGGTGCAGCGCCCACCCAGGTGGACCTGCCCTTCCTGGCCGGATACCTGGACCTCTGAGCACGCACAGTGTGCCACTCCTTCCTGGGCCGCTAACTGGGCCCTCTGAGCATGTGTATTGGCCAGCCCAGTCCCTATGCTAGCTACCTAACATTTCCACCCTGAAGAGATATGGACCCAAATCTTTGGGGTACTGGGCGACGACATCTCTAGCTACTTCCTGCTGGCAAAAAGGGGCGATGTGGGGCTTTGGGTCCACACCCTTCCTGCTCTGCTGGGAGGGCTTGTCCATTCAGCGCTACGATGGATAAGGCTTAAGTGGTCCAGGAGATGGTGGTCCTGGAGCTGGCACACTAGGATTAGGGGCCTTGGTAACTTGAGAACTTCTGGAAAAAACAACAAACGCACAAATGGGTGAACAGTTAACTGAGACAAGGCTAGGATTGTGAGGTGGGAGTGCCCTTGAAAGTAGGTGAGTATCATAGGAAGTAAGTAAAAATCTTAGGATTATCAGGCGTGTGTGTTTGTTCATTCTAAGTACGGGCACGGGGGTAAAAGCATTCACAATTTGCCCTAGGGGGTTCCAGGGTTTGGTCACTTCTGGGTGCAATGGGATCACCGCTTCACTTATGATCCTAAGGCATTAGCCACTCTGATAAGAATCATCCTTCTTTTTAACCCTATAACGCCTCACTTTTAAATTTTTGGGCCAAAAAATATTTCATTTTGATTCATTACTTTCATAGTTATCAATATATATACATTTATATTCATTTCATTAAATGTTAGGGAAAGGTCATGCTCGGCGTTATAGGGTTAAATTGTAATATTGGGATATTACAGGCAGAGTCAACAGGGGGCAAAAGTAGAGTAACCACCAGTGTCATTTTTAATTTTCTTGGGTTCCATTTGTGTAAAAGGCTTGTAAATTACCCGGGGACCAAATGCCCCTGGTGCCTCTACTAGGGGTAGAATGTTCAGGGAGGGTTTAGGGCTGGGAGAATAGTGACCTGAAGTCCAGGATCCCTTTGGGCAGGGGTCCTCAAATTGTTTACACAAGGGGCCAGTTCATTGTCTCTGACCGTTGGAGGTCCAGACTGTGGTTTTCAAAATCCTATGAACAAATTCCTATGCACACTGCACGAGTCGGCTGCTAAGCAGGACAGGCAGTGGCAGCAAAAATACCCCGAGGGTCGGATAAATGGCATCGGGCCACATGTGTCCCATAGACCACCTTTGAGGACGCCTGCCTTAGGGGTTCCTGGGTGCACTGAGGATGAAAGTCTCCTACTGCTTCTCGAGAGGAGAAATGCTCTCAGTTCTGGCATCTCCGCCCACTTTCCCGGCACTCTACAAAACTGCTCCAGGTGAATCACGGTTGGAAGGGAAAGTGTACCATACTCTGCCCACCATTCTCCTTTCTCAAAACGATACCTTGGCCAAATAGTGTTGCAAAGTGAATCTATCAGCTTTTGTTGCCCAGCCTCTCTGTATCAACTCTATCCCAAATGGACAGGATTCATGCAAGGGGGCAATTCCTGAGCATCACGCTGCTAAGTCCCATCCAGAAAGCACAAAACAAGGAGGCGATTGAGAGCTTGCTGCCTCCAGGTCAATAACCCCCACTTGAGAGCGCACCCCTGAGTTGCCCTGAACCTCATGCCTCAGCCCGAGGGAAGGGGTCAAGGACCAGTCGCCGAGGGCGACCTTCAGGTCCAACCATTTTTCTGGACAACAGGCTAGGAGGACCACTGCTTGGGACGGCCCCAAGGCCCTCCAAGACGCCTACTGGCGGGGCTGACGCTCAAATCTCTGAAGGGAAGGGACACGTGGCAGCTCAGGGAACCTTAAGGGAAATTGGAATTTCTGGCTGGAACATCATGGCAGAGGAGCTGTGTATTAAGTTAAGAGCTGTCCCCACAAGTGCCTGAAGCAGCATCACTGAAAGCATAAAGGTAACAGTGACTCCGCCTAGGCTTCCGAACGCCATTGGCCTAAGCGTGGGCAACGGAAAACCAGTCTGTAACATGGAACAAACCTAAACTGGAAGAACACTAGCCCTATAACGCCTCAGGTTTTAAATTCAGGAATTTTTTTTTTTGGTTTTTATTCTTTACTTTCATACTTATCAATATATGGCATTCAAAATGTATTTTAAAAGCATAAAATTTTCAGTGTTTTTGAAATGTGACCAAATAGTCACATTTATAATTTGGGTACCAGAAACGTTTTCATTAAGAATTATGCAATTTTGTGCTTGGCGTTAGAGGGTTAGAGCAGCTTGTTTGAAAAACCAGGAGAAAGCAAAGGGAATGGAGGGGAAAGGGAAACTTTTGGCTCCCGGGACAAGGCAGGGCTAACTCCCAGGCCTCTTCACCCAGCTCCCTAGGAAGCGCCCTTCCACATGTTTGGACTGGTGGGTGCCATCTTGGCCATGGTCACAGACCCTGTTACCTCTCAGCTACAATGGCGACTGTGTAGGATCTCTGGGAAAAGCTGAAACAGCTTTGACAAGAGTGAAGCCATTTGGGGCTGACAGAAGCCACCATGAAAAGAAAATCAAGTAGCTAGGAAGTGTAAATCAACTAGCTGATATTGGGGAGGTAGGCTGTGCAGACGTCGCCCAAGGGAATGTCATGGAGGAAATGGATGTTCAGAGGGTTGAATTGAATATACTTGTCCTAGGTGGGTCGATGCAGGTGCAGCGCCCACCCAGGTGGACCTGCCCTTCCTGGCCGGATACCTGGACCTCTGAGCACGCACAGTGTGCCACTCCTTCCTGGGCCGCTAACTGGGCCCTCTGAGCATGTGTATTGGCCAGCCCAGTCCCTATGCTAGCTACCTAACATTTCCACCCTGAAGAGATATGGACCCAAATCTTTGGGGTACTGGGCGACGACATCTCTAGCTACTTCCTGCTGGCAAAAAGGGGCGATGTGGGGCTTTGGGTCCACACCCTTCCTGCTCTGCTGGGAGGGCTTGTCCATTCAGCGCTACGATGGATAAGGCTTAAGTGGTCCAGAAGATGGTGGTCCTGGAGCTGGCACACTAGGATTAGGGGCCTTGGTAACTTGAGAACTTCTGGAAAAAACAACAAACGCACAAATGGGTGAACAGTTAACTGAGACAAGGCTAGGATTGTGAGGTGGGAGTGCCCTTGAAAGTAGGTGAGTATCATAGGAAGTAAGTAAAAATCTTAGGATTATCAGGCGTGTGTGTTTGTTCATTCTAAGTACGGGCACGGGGGTAAAAGCATTCACAATTTGCCCTAGGGGGTTCCGGGTTTGGGCACTTCTGGGTGCAATGGGATCACCGCTTCACTTATGATCCTAAGGCATTAGCCACTCTGATAAGAATCATCCTTCTTTTTAACCCTATAACGCCTCACTTTTAAATTTTTGGGCCAAAAAATATTTCATTTTGATTCATTACTTTCATAGTTATCAATATATATACATTTATATTCATTTCATTAAATGTTAGGGAAAGGTCATGCTCGGCGTTATAGGGTTAAATTGTAATATTGGGATATTACAGGCAGAGTCAACAGGGGGCAAAAGTAGAGTAACCGCCTGTGTCATTTTTAATTTTCTTGGGTTCCATTTGTGTAAAAGGCTTGTAAATTACCCGGGGACCAAATGCCCCTGGTGCCTCTACTAGGGGTAGAATGTTCAGGGAGGGTTTAGGGCTGGGAGAATAGTGACCTGAAGTCCAGGATCCCTTTGGGCAGGGGTCCTCAAATTGTTTACACAAGGGGCCAGTTCATTGTCTCTGACCGTTGGAGGTCCAGACTGTGGTTTTCAAAAACCTATGAACAAATTCCTATGCACACTGCACGAGTCGGCTGCTAAGCAGGACAGGCAGTGGCAGCAAAAATACCCCGAGGGTCGGATAAATGGCATCGGGCCACATGTGTCCCATAGACCACCTTTGAGGACGCCTGCCTTAGGGGTTCCTGGGTGCACTGAGGATGAAAGTCTCCTACTGCTTCTCGAGAGGAGAAATGCTCTCAGTTCTGGCATCTCCGCCCACTTTCCCGGCACTCTACAAAACTGCTTCAGGTGAATCACGGTTGGAAGGGAAAGTGTACCATTCTCTGCCCACCATTCTCCTTTCTCAAAACGATACCTTGGCCAAATAGTGTTGCAAAGTGAATCTATCAGCTTTTGTTGCCCAGCCTCTCTGTATCAACTCTATCCCAAATGGACAGGATTCATGCAAGGGGGCAATTCCTGAGCATCACGCTGCTAAGTCCCATCCAGAAAGCACAAAACAAGGAGGCGATTGAGAGCTTGCTGCCTCCAGGTCAATAACCCCCACTTGAGAGCGCACCCCTGAGTTGCCCTGAACCTCATGCCTCAGCCCGAGGGAAGGGGTCAAGGACCAGTCGCCGAGGGCGACCTTCAGGTCCAACCATTTTTCTGGACAACAGGCTAGGAGGACCACTGCTTGGGACGGCCCCAAGGCCCTCCAAGACGCCTACTGGCGGGGCTGACGCTCAAATCTCTGAAGGGAAGGGACACGTGGCAGCTCAGGGAACCTTAAGGGAAATTGGAATTTCTGGCTGGAACATCATGGCAGAGGAGCTGTGTATTAAGTTAAGAGCTGTCCCCACAAGTGCCTGAAGCAGCATCACTGAAAGCATAAAGGTAACAGTGACTCCGCCTAGGCTTCCGAACGCCATTGGCCTAAGCGTGGGCAACGGAAAACCAGTCTGTAACATGGAACAAACCTAAACTGGAAGAACACTAGCCCTATAACGCCTCAGGTTTTAAATTCAGGAATTTTTTTTTTTGGTTTTTATTCTTTACTTTCATACTTATCAATATATGGCATTCAAAATGTATTTTAAAAGCATAAAATTTTCAGTGTTTTTGAAATGTGACCAAATAGTCACATTTATAATTTGGGTACCAGAAACGTTTTCATTAAGAATTATGCAATTTTGTGCTTGGCGTTAGAGGGTTAGAGCAGCTTGTTTGAAAAACCAGGAGAAAGCAAAGGGAATGGAGGGGAAAGGGAAACTTTTGGCTCCCGGGACAAGGCAGGGCTAACTCCCAGGCCTCTTCACCCAGCTCCCTAGGAAGCGCCCTTCCACATGTTTGGACTGGTGGGTGCCATCTTGGCCATGGTCACAGACCCTGTTACCTCTCAGCTACAATGGCGACTGTGTAGGATCTCTGGGAAAAGCTGAAACAGCTTTGACAAGAGTGAAGCCATTTGGGGCTGACAGAAGCCACCATGAAAAGAAAATAAAGTAGCTAGGAAGTGTAAATCAACTAGCTGATATTGGGGAGGTAGGCTGTGCAGACGTCGCCCAAGGGAATGTCATGGAGGAAATGGATGTTCAGAGGGTTGAATTGAATATACTTGTCCTAGGTGGGTCGATACAGGTGCAGCGCCCACCCAGGTGGACCTGCCCTTCCTGGCCGGATACCTGGACCTCTGAGCACGCACAGTGTGCCACTCCTTCCTGGGCCGCTAACTGGGCCCTCTGAGCATGTGTATTGGCCAGCCCAGTCCCTATGCTAGCTACCTAACATTTCCACCCTGAAGAGATATGGTCCCAAATCTTTGGGGTACTGGGCGACGACATCTCTAGCTACTTCCTGCTGGCAAAAAGGGGCGATGTGGGGCTTTGGGTCCACACCCTTCCTGCTCTGCTGGGAGGGCTTGTCCATTCAGCGCTACGATGGATAAGGCTTAAGTGGTCCAGGAGATGGTGGTCCTGGAGCTGGCACACTAGGATTAGGGGCCTTGGTAACTTTAGAACTTCTGGAAAAAACAACAAACGCACAAAAGGGTGAACAGTTTAACTGAGACAAGGCTAGGATTGTGAGGTGGGAGTGCCCTTGAAAGTAGGTGAGTATCATAGGAAATAAGAAAAAATCTTAGGATTATCAGGCGTGTGTGTTTGTTCAATCTAAGTACCGGCACGGGAGTAAAAGCATTCACAATTTGCCCTAGGGGGTTCCAGGGTTTGGGCACTTCTGGGTGCAATGGGATCACCGCTTCACTTATGATCATAAGGCATTAGCCACTCTGATAAGAATCATCCTTCTTTTTAACCCTATAACGCCTCACTTTTAAATTTTTGGGCCAAAAAATATTTCATTTTGATTCATTACTTTCATAGTTATCAATATATATACATTTATATTCATTTCATTAAATGTTAGGGAAAGGTCATGCTCGGCGTTATAGGGTTAAATTGTAATATTGGGATATTACAGGCAGAGTCAACAGGGGGCAAAAGTAGAGTAACTGCCTGTGTCATTTTTAATTTTCTCGGGTTCCATTTGAGTAAAAGGCTTGTAAATTACCCGGGGACCAAATGCCCCTGGTGCCTCTACTACGGGTAGAATGTTCAGGGAGGGTTTAGGGCTGGGAGAATAGTGACCTGAAGTCCAGGATCCCTTTGGGCAGGGGTCCTCAAATTGTTTACACAAGGGGCCAGTTCATTGTCTCTGACCGTTGGAGGTCCAGACTGTGGTTTTCAAAAACCTATGAACAAATTCCTATGCACACTGCACGAGTCGGCTGCTAAGCAGGACAGGCAGTGGCAGCAAAAATACCCCGAGGGTCGGATAAATGGCATCGG
Organism: Tenrec ecaudatus; assembly: GCF_050624435.1. Lineage (NCBI taxonomy): Eukaryota > Metazoa > Chordata > Mammalia > Afrosoricida > Tenrecidae > Tenrec > Tenrec ecaudatus. The sequence goes on along the minus strand of NW_027457635.1, from coordinate 732,919 downwards.
GCCACATGTGCCCCATGGACCACAGTTTGAGGACGCCTGCCTTAGGGGTTCCTGGGTGCACTGAGGATGAACGTCTCCTACTGCTTCTCGAGAGGAGAAATGCTCTCAGTTCTGGCATCTCCGCCCACTTTCCCGGCACTCTACAAAACTGCTCCAGGTGAATCACGGTTGGAAGGGAAAGTGTACCATTCTCTGCCCACCATTCTCCTTTCTCAAAATGATACTGTGGCCAAATAGAGTTGCAAAGTGAATCTATCAGCTTTTGTTTGCCCAGACTCTCTGTATCAACTCTATCCCAATTGGACAGGTTTCATGCAAGGGGGCAATTCCTGAGCTCAAGCTGCTAAGTCCCATCTAGAAAGCACAAAACAAGGAGGCGATTGAGAGCTTGCTGCCTCCAGGTCAATAACCCCCACTTGAGAGCGCACCCCTGAGTTGCCCTGAACCTCATGCCTCAGCCCGAGGGAAGGGGTCAAGGACCAGTCGCCGAGGGCGACCTTCAGGTCCAACCATTTTTCTGGACAACAGGCTAGGAGGACCACTGCTTGGGATGGCCCCACGGCCCTCCAAGACGCCTACTGGCGGGGCTGACGCTCAAATCTCTGAAGGGAAGGGACACGTGGCAGCTCAGGGAACCTTAAGGGAAATTGGAATTTCTGGCTGGAACATCATGGCAGAGGAGCTGTGTATTAAGGTAAGAGCTGTCCCCAAAAGTGCCTGAAGCAGCATCACTGAAAGCCTAAAGGTAACAGTGACTCCGCCTAGGCTTCCGAACGCCATTGGCCTAAGCGTGGGCAACGGAAAACCAGTCTGTAACATGGAACAAACCTAAACTGGAAGAACACTAGCCCTATAACGCCTCAGGTTTTAAATTCAGGAATTTTTTTTTTTGGTTTTTATTCTTTACTTTCATACTTATCAATATATGGCATTCAAAATGTATTTTAAAAGCATAAAATTTTCAGTGTTTTTGAAATGTGACCAAATAGTCACATTTATAATTTGGGTACCAGAAACGTTTTCATTAAGAATTATGCAATTTTGTGCTTGGCGTTAGAGGGTTAGAGCAGCTTGTTTGAAAAACCAGGAGAAAGCAAAGGGAATGGAGGGGAAAGGGAAACTTTTGGCTCCCGGGACAAGGCAGGGCTAACTCCCAGGCCTCTTCACCCAGCTCCCTAGGAAGCGCCCTTCCACATGTTTGGACTGGTGGGTGCCATCTTGGCCATGGTCACAGACCCTGTTACCTCTCAGCTACAATGGCGACTGTGTAGGATCTCTGGGAAAAGCTGAAACAGCTTTGACAAGAGTGAAGCCATTTGGGGCTGACAGAAGCCACCATGAAAAGAAAATCAAGTAGCTAGGAAGTGTAAATCAACTAGCTGATATTGGGGAGGTAGGCTGTGCAGACGTCGCCCAAGGGAATGTCATGGAGGAAATGGATGTTCAGAGGGTTGAATTGAATATACTTGTCCTAGGTGGGTCGATGCAGGTGCAGCGCCCACCCAGGTGGACCTGCCCTTCCTGGCCGGATACCTGGACCTCTGAGCACGCACAGTGTGCCACTCCTTCCTGGGCCGCTAACTGGGCCCTCTGAGCATGTGTATTGGCCAGCCCAGTCCCTATGCTAGCTACCTAACATTTCCACCCTGAAGAGATATGGACCCAAATCTTTGGGGTACTGGGCGACGACATCTCTAGCTACTTCCTGCTGGCAAAAAGGGGCGATGTGGGGCTTTGGGTCCACACCCTTCCTGCTCTGCTGGGAGGGCTTGTCCATTCAGCGCTACGATGGATAAGGCTTAAGTGGTCCAGAAGATGGTGGTCCTGGAGCTGGCACACTAGGATTAGGGGCCTTGGTAACTTGAGAACTTCTGGAAAAAACAACAAACGCACAAATGGGTGAACAGTTAACTGAGACAAGGCTAGGATTGTGAGGTGGGAGTGCCCTTGAAAGTAGGTGAGTATCATAGGAAGTAAGTAAAAATCTTAGGATTATCAGGCGTGTGTGTTTGTTCATTCTAAGTACGGGCACGGGGGTAAAAGCATTCACAATTTGCCCTAGGGGGTTCCGGGTTTGGGCACTTCTGGGTGCAATGGGATCACCGCTTCACTTATGATCCTAAGGCATTAGCCACTCTGATAAGAATCATCCTTCTTTTTAACCCTATAACGCCTCACTTTTAAATTTTTGGGCCAAAAAATATTTCATTTTGATTCATTACTTTCATAGTTATCAATATATATACATTTATATTCATTTCATTAAATGTTAGGGAAAGGTCATGCTCGGCGTTATAGGGTTAAATTGTAATATTGGGATATTACAGGCAGAGTCAACAGGGGGCAAAAGTAGAGTAACCGCCTGTGTCATTTTTAATTTTCTTGGGTTCCATTTGTGTAAAAGGCTTGTAAATTACCCGGGGACCAAATGCCCCTGGTGCCTCTACTAGGGGTAGAATGTTCAGGGAGGGTTTAGGGCTGGGAGAATAGTGACCTGAAGTCCAGGATCCCTTTGGGCAGGGGTCCTCAAATTGTTTACACAAGGGGCCAGTTCATTGTCTCTGACCGTTGGAGGTCCAGACTGTGGTTTTCAAAAACCTATGAACAAATTCCTATGCACACTGCACGAGTCGGCTGCTAAGCAGGACAGGCAGTGGCAGCAAAAATACCCCGAGGGTCGGATAAATGGCATCGGGCCACATGTGTCCCATAGACCACCTTTGAGGACGCCTGCCTTAGGGGTTCCTGGGTGCACTGAGGATGAAAGTCTCCTACTGCTTCTCGAGAGGAGAAATGCTCTCAGTTCTGGCATCTCCGCCCACTTTCCCGGCACTCTACAAAACTGCTTCAGGTGAATCACGGTTGGAAGGGAAAGTGTACCATTCTCTGCCCACCATTCTCCTTTCTCAAAACGATACCTTGGCCAAATAGTGTTGCAAAGTGAATCTATCAGCTTTTGTTGCCCAGCCTCTCTGTATCAACTCTATCCCAAATGGACAGGATTCATGCAAGGGGGCAATTCCTGAGCATCACGCTGCTAAGTCCCATCCAGAAAGCACAAAACAAGGAGGCGATTGAGAGCTTGCTGCCTCCAGGTCAATAACCCCCACTTGAGAGCGCACCCCTGAGTTGCCCTGAACCTCATGCCTCAGCCCGAGGGAAGGGGTCAAGGACCAGTCGCCGAGGGCGACCTTCAGGTCCAACCATTTTTCTGGACAACAGGCTAGGAGGACCACTGCTTGGGACGGCCCCAAGGCCCTCCAAGACGCCTACTGGCGGGGCTGACGCTCAAATCTCTGAAGGGAAGGGACACGTGGCAGCTCAGGGAACCTTAAGGGAAATTGGAATTTCTGGCTGGAACATCATGGCAGAGGAGCTGTGTATTAAGTTAAGAGCTGTCCCCACAAGTGCCTGAAGCAGCATCACTGAAAGCATAAAGGTAACAGTGACTCCGCCTAGGCTTCCGAACGCCATTGGCCTAAGCGTGGGCAACGGAAAACCAGTCTGTAACATGGAACAAACCTAAACTGGAAGAACACTAGCCCTATAACGCCTCAGGTTTTAAATTCAGGAATTTTTTTTTTTGGTTTTTATTCTTTACTTTCATACTTATCAATATATGGCATTCAAAATGTATTTTAAAAGCATAAAATTTTCAGTGTTTTTGAAATGTGACCAAATAGTCACATTTATAATTTGGGTACCAGAAACGTTTTCATTAAGAATTATGCAATTTTGTGCTTGGCGTTAGAGGGTTAGAGCAGCTTGTTTGAAAAACCAGGAGAAAGCAAAGGGAATGGAGGGGAAAGGGAAACTTTTGGCTCCCGGGACAAGGCAGGGCTAACTCCCAGGCCTCTTCACCCAGCTCCCTAGGAAGCGCCCTTCCACATGTTTGGACTGGTGGGTGCCATCTTGGCCATGGTCACAGACCCTGTTACCTCTCAGCTACAATGGCGACTGTGTAGGATCTCTGGGAAAAGCTGAAACAGCTTTGACAAGAGTGAAGCCATTTGGGGCTGACAGAAGCCACCATGAAAAGAAAATAAAGTAGCTAGGAAGTGTAAATCAACTAGCTGATATTGGGGAGGTAGGCTGTGCAGACGTCGCCCAAGGGAATGTCATGGAGGAAATGGATGTTCAGAGGGTTGAATTGAATATACTTGTCCTAGGTGGGTCGATACAGGTGCAGCGCCCACCCAGGTGGACCTGCCCTTCCTGGCCGGATACCTGGACCTCTGAGCACGCACAGTGTGCCACTCCTTCCTGGGCCGCTAACTGGGCCCTCTGAGCATGTGTATTGGCCAGCCCAGTCCCTATGCTAGCTACCTAACATTTCCACCCTGAAGAGATATGGACCCAAATCTTTGGGGTACTGGGCGACGACATCTCTAGCTACTTCCTGCTGGCAAAAAGGGGCGATGTGGGGCTTTGGGTCCACACCCTTCCTGCTCTGCTGGGAGGGCTTGTCCATTCAGCGCTACGATGGATAAGGCTTAAGTGGTCCAGGAGATGGTGGTCCTGGAGCTGGCACACTAGGATTAGGGGCCTTGGTAACTTTAGAACTTCTGGAAAAAACAACAAACGCACAAAAGGGTGAACAGTTTAACTGAGACAAGGCTAGGATTGTGAGGTGGGAGTGCCCTTGAAAGTAGGTGAGTATCATAGGAAATAAGAAAAAATCTTAGGATTATCAGGCGTGTGTGTTTGTTCAATCTAAGTACCGGCACGGGAGTAAAAGCATTCACAATTTGCCCTAGGGGGTTCCAGGGTTTGGGCACTTCTGGGTGCAATGGGATCACCGCTTCACTTATGATCATAAGGCATTAGCCACTCTGATAAGAATCATCCTTCTTTTTAACCCTATAACGCCTCACTTTTAAATTTTTGGGCCAAAAAATATTTCATTTTGATTCATTACTTTCATAGTTATCAATATATATACATTTATATTCATTTCATTAAATGTTAGGGAAAGGTCATGCTCGGCGTTATAGGGTTAAATTGTAATATTGGGATATTACAGGCAGAGTCAACAGGGGGCAAAAGTAGAGTAACTGCCTGTGTCATTTTTAATTTTCTCGGGTTCCATTTGAGTAAAAGGCTTGTAAATTACCCGGGGACCAAATGCCCCTGGTGCCTCTACTACGGGTAGAATGTTCAGGGAGGGTTTAGGGCTGGGAGAATAGTGACCTGAAGTCCAGGATCCCTTTGGGCAGGGGTCCTCAAATTGTTTACACAAGGGGCCAGTTCATTGTCTCTGACCGTTGGAGGTCCAGACTGTGGTTTTCAAAAACCTATGAACAAATTCCTATGCACACTGCACGAGTCGGCTGCTAAGCAGGACAGGCAGTGGCAGCAAAAATACCCCGAGGGTCGGATAAATGGCATCGGGCCACATGTGCCCCATGGACCACAGTTTGAGGACGCCTGCCTTAGGGGTTCCTGGGTGCACTGAGGATGAACGTCTCCTACTGCTTCTCGAGAGGAGAAATGCTCTCAGTTCTGGCATCTCCGCCCACTTTCCCGGCACTCTACAAAACTGCTCCAGGTGAATCACGGTTGGAAGGGAAAGTGTACCATTCTCTGCCCACCATTCTCCTTTCTCAAAATGATACTGTGGCCAAATAGAGTTGCAAAGTGAATCTATCAGCTTTTGTTTGCCCAGACTCTCTGTATCAACTCTATCCCAATTGGACAGGTTTCATGCAAGGGGGCAATTCCTGAGCTCAAGCTGCTAAGTCCCATCTAGAAAGCACAAAACAAGGAGGCGATTGAGAGCTTGCTGCCTCCAGGTCAATAACCCCCACTTGAGAGCGCACCCCTGAGTTGCCCTGAACCTCATGCCTCAGCCCGAGGGAAGGGGTCAAGGACCAGTCGCCGAGGGCGACCTTCAGGTCCAACCATTTTTCTGGACAACAGGCTAGGAGGACCACTGCTTGGGATGGCCCCACGGCCCTCCAAGACGCCTACTGGCGGGGCTGACGCTCAAATCTCTGAAGGGAAGGGACACGTGGCAGCTCAGGGAACCTTAAGGGAAATTGGAATTTCTGGCTGGAACATCATGGCAGAGGAGCTGTGTATTAAGGTAAGAGCTGTCCCCAAAAGTGCCTGAAGCAGCATCACTGAAAGCCTAAAGGTAACAGTGACTCCGCCTAGGCTTCCGAACGCCATTGGCCTAAGCGTGGGCAACGGAAAACCAGCCTGTAACAAGGAACAAACCTAAACTGGAAGAACACTAGCCCTATAACGCCTCAGGTTTTAAATTCAGGAATTTTTTTTTTGGTTTTTATTCTTTACTTTCATACTTATCAATATATGGCATTCAAAATATATTTTAAAAGCATAAAATTTTCAGTGTTTTTAAAATGTGACCAAATAGTCACATTTATAATTTGGGTACCAGATACGTTTTCATTAAGAATTATGCAATTTTGTGCTTGGCGTTAGAGGGTTAGAGCAGATTGTTTGAAAAACCAGGAGAAAGGCAAAGGGAATGGAGGGGAAAGGGAAACTTTTGGTTCCTGGGACAAGGCAGGGCTAACTCCCAGGCCTCTTCACCCAGCTCCCTAGGCAGCGCCCTTCCACATGTTTGGACTGGTGTGTGCCATCTTGGCCATGGTCACAGACCCTGTTACCCCTCGGCTACAATGGCGACTGTGTAGGATCTCTGGGAAAAGCTGAAACAGCTTTGACAAGAGTGAAGCCATTTGGGGCTGACAGAAGCCACCATGAAAAGAAAATAAAGTGGCTAGGAAGTATAAATCAACTAGCTGATATTGGGGATGTAGGCTGTGCAGACGTCGCCCAAGGGAATGTCATGGAACGAAATGGATGTTCAGAGGGTTGCTAGAACGACCAAAGCCGTTTTGGTTCAACTAAGAATGGCTAACCCTAATACCCCGCTTCTCACTCTGCCTGCTTGCACATATGCACATTGCAAAAGTTTTAAAACCCTTGGGAAATTCGATTCGGGGCTACTCAGACTCCTCTCAAGAGGGCTCACGAACCCTGCTCAGGAAATAAAACTTTTTCTATTGAACTTGCTGACGTTGAGTTGTTCTTTTCTGGGAATGGACAGTGGCTACAATATTTCGAGGTGCACCGAGCTCCGACTGCCACTGTCTGGGCCTGCATAGAAAGGAGACCACCTGTACAGGAGAGCTCTCCCCAGAACTACTGGATTTCTGGTTTCTCTAGGCCAGGGGTCCTTAAACTCTTTAAACAGGGACCAGTTCACTGTCCCTCCGCCCGTTGGAGGGCCAGACTACACTTTTAAAAAAAACTAAGAACAAATTCCTAGACACACTGCTCACATCTAATTGTGGAGTTAAAAAACAAACCAAAAAACTGGTAACAAACACCCGGAGGACAGGATCAATGTCCTCGGCAGTCCCTATGTGGCCCGCGGGCTGTCGTTTGAGGAACCCTGCTCTAAGCACTCACAAAGATCATGTGGTTTCAACCCGAAAGCCTGGAGACTCCGCAATTTGTTTAAAGGTGATTGGACAGAAGGAGACCCAGAGGGGCCCACACAAGACTCGTTTTCCCTTCCCCTATTTCTCAGAGGTCATAGATCTGTTTCTGGGCAACCAGGACACCCTGATCTGATCTCTAAAATTGATGGGGTTTGGGGGAAAAGGGTTAGGGTTACGGTTAGGGTTAGGGTTAGAAAAAAAATAAATAAAATTGATGTGTGACTTGACAGGGCCACTAATAAGCCAGCATATGTAAAACACTTACTCCCACCCCAAACAAAATGGGTTCTTTTCCCCAAGATTTAAGGTAACATGGCATGACCGAGAAAGACAATCGGTCCAAGTTCCTAAAGCCAACAAGGTGGAGGTCGTCCCTCCCCTCCTCTCCCCATCCCCGTCGAATTTATCCCACTTTGCAGGAGGACTCTGGCATGTCCTCTCCACCGCCCCCCCCCCCGAAGGATCACTGGGCAGCAGCATTCTCTGCTTAAGGCAAGCAGCCCTAACACCTAGGGAAACCCCCGAGTCCCTCTTTGGGTCTATGTCCCCTTTCCATTCAGGGATTGCATAATTGGAATCAACAAACCCCCTGGTCTGACAAACCACAAGGTCTGATTTCTTTGCTAGACTAGCTTTTCCACATGCATCAGCCCACCTCAGACAAGCGCCAGCCACTTCCCCAGGTGCTGTTCACAACAGAGGAATGGGAGCCCTTACAGAGAGAGGCCCAGAAAGCAGTCAATAGACCTGATGGTCAGCCAGCGGGCACACCCCACTGGAGAGAAACTGTGTTTGCCACTTCACGAATAATGTGGGACCCAAACTCCCAGTAAGGCCCCGAGGGCTTAACCAGGTATCACCAGTTTCTCTTGCAGGGCCTCCGTGGGACAGCTAGGAAACCTATGCATTTATCTAAGGTCAATGAGAATTTTCAGGCACCTACAAGAGAATGTCTGCCTGCCTGCCTGCCTTTTTAGAGTGGCTGATGGAGGCCTGCATTCTTTGTACCCCCACGGACCCAGAGGCCCCCGAGAACAAGAGGACAATAAATATTGCCTTTATTACTCAGTCCGCCTCAAACATGAAAAAGAAAAGGGAAGCATTTGAAGGGAACAATCTTAGTGATTTGGTAGAAGTGTCTCAGTGGGTGTATCACAACACAGATGACCCAACCACGACAGGAACAAACAAATAGCTAAAATACTAGGAATTGCCATGAGACACACCACAGACTCAGGAAAAGAGATCATGGCCCACTCACGGAGAGACTGACCTGTGGCACCACCAAGCCCCGAGGAAGGAAGGATCCAGGTGCCTACTACAGAACAGGCAGACATTGGAAAAACCAGTGCATTGAAAACCCCAGGAGAGACGGACAAACCTCCACTAGAGAGGACGGGCCTCGTCCTCGCCTAGAAAAACCCAAGCGAGAGACAATAACGCTTGAGGAAGCTGAAAAATGTCTCAGGGCTCTGTTTCACTGGCCCCCAGCATCCCGTGCTAACTGTCCAAGTCGGGGGCCAGCCAGGAAATGACTTGGAGGACACAGGGCCCATCTTCTCAGGTTCAAAAAAGGGAACAGGCACATTGTCAAAGGAAAGATGGGAATCACTGTCAGCCTATGATTGCTTCCAAGGATAACTCACACCAGAAGGTTTGCATGGAGATTGGGGGTCTTCCCAAGCCATCGAAGTAAAAAATGTCCCAGTTAGCCACATGGTTTTCATGGCACTGGCTCCCGGCTCGGCTGTTGAGCCAGTGAAACTCTTTTAGCAGGAGTTGAGGTGGCCATCAGCGGAAGGACAAAACCTCCACAGTGGGCTTCTTGTTTCAATACGAAGCCACCTATATCACCTCTTGGGCATTATCAATGTCCTGGGCTCTGAATCGCCACCCCAGATCTAGAATGCGCCTGACATGTGCACATGGTTTGATTCAGGTTCGGGTTAACCCCTCTCGATCACTTAGTGACATGGGACACTAGACCGTGGAATACCTTTACTTTCCAGATGAGAAAACTCACTCAAAAAGACACAGGTACTGACCAACAGGAACACAACTGGTTAACAACAAAGCCACATTCCCATTCAGTGTCTGGAGCCAGAGCTCAGAGCCCCACAGGCCTTTGCCCAGCTGAGCAGTCACTCTCTCCTGGACCCTCAAAAGATCTGAGCAGATCTTCTCAGACCCATGTGCCCCCCTCCCCCACCCGAACATGTGTTTTCATAGGATGGCACCAAATATGCAGCTCTGGGAGAGGGACATACCTGATGGGAGCACACGGAGCAGACGAAGGGGGAGGAGGGGAGAGTGGAGCACATCCTGGCCCACCAGGCCTTGAGGATGATGTTCCCACTCAGAGAAGACAGTCCACACAGAAGACCACATGGCCAGCCCAAGATGAGACACGACGTCCCTCAAAGACCCATAGCCCTAGAAGGGACAAAACTGGAGACACAGTGCGGGAACTGATCCCGCCACACCGAGGCATAGCACTAAGGGGGTGCAGCAGAAGAGCAAGGAATTGGAGCAGCAAGGTCCTCAGGGAATGCCAAAGAAGGACTTTGGGGGCAGGATTTGGTGCCCGCACAGACTGGACTGGAAAACACTCCTAAGGGCCGACAAACAGTCCGTGAACTACCTACGAGCTTTCCTTTCTTGATGAGTTGTGTTTTCTTTTATGGTCATTGGATTTTGGCTGTTTTCTTTCTGTTGGTGCTTGCTATTGCTCTGTTTTGTGTTTGTGCATGTTATTACCTCTCCTGTATGTCTAAAAAGAGATGCTGGATGCACAATCTGCGGGAGAGAATAAGGGGAACAACACTTTGGGGGAGGGCCACGGGAAAGAGGGAGTTGGGGGGAAAGGGAGTGGTGTCAAGAAACCCAGAGACAAGGGAACAACAAGTGGATGCAAATCCGTGGTGAGGGCGATGTAGGAATCCTGGTAGGGCGTGATCAAGGGTAAAGGAACCAAGGGGATTTACTGAAACCAAAATGAAGACTGAGCATGGCAGTGGGCACAAGAGGGAAATGAAAGGGAATAGCAGAGCGACCTAGGAAGCACGGGCCAGTTATTGAGGTCTAAAGAAAGGCACGAACAGATGTAAATATATTTATCTGTGAGCATGGGGAAATACATCTATGTCCATATCTTTATAGGATTCCTATTAAGGTAGCAGATGGCTTTTGGGCCTCCACTCAAGGACTCTCTCATTGCAAGAATACTTTGTTCTATTACATTGGCATTCTATGATGCTCACCTTCCAGACACGTTCCCTGAAGTCTAAGCGGTTGCATAAGCAAACGAGGTCAAGAAATTTGATGGTGCCCTGCTACCAAAAGATATGGCGTCTGAGGTCTTTAAGGCTTGCAGGGTAAGCAAGCGGCCATGCAGCTCAGAAACAACAGAGCCCACGTGGAATAAGCATACCAGCCTGTGCGATCACGAGGTTTCAAAGGGATCAGGCATCATCAGCACAAAAAAATGTCATCATTGCAAATGAGCGGGGAATGCTGGGTAGAGAGCCAAAGCCCATTTGGAGTCCACTGGACATCCCCTTAAGAAAGGTTTCAGGGAGGAGACAAGCCTACACAGAGTACTAGACAGCAATGATGAAACACAACTTTCCTCTAGCTCGTCAATGCTTCCTCTGCCCTCACTATCAAGATCCCAATTATAACTTTCAAATCTGGCTAGAACAGAGAATGTACACTGGGACAGATAGGAACTAGAAACCCAGGGAATTCAAGGTGGATGAGCCCTTTAGAACCAGTGTTATGAATGGGGATGCTGGGAGGGTGGAGGGAGGGTAGGCTGGCACCAGGGAACCGATGGCAAGGATCTACATAAACCTCAAAAGAAAAGGGGTCTAAGGGGGACATCAGACAGTGCAAGATATGACAAAATAATAATTCGTTAATGATGAAGGATTTATGAGGGAGGGGTAGTGAAAATGGGGGCGGGGGGAAGGAGGAGCTGAGGCCAGGGGCTTGGGTGGAGAGTAGATATTTTGAGAATAATGAGGGCAATGAATGTACAAATGTGCCTTATATCAGTGATGTTTGCACGTATTGTGGTTATTGTTGTATGAACCCCTATAAAAGGAGAGAAAAAAAAGACCCTGGCAGAGGGATGATGCTAGGATGATCTCAGGGTGGATTAGACCAACAAAAGCAGGTACTGCGGTCACCTCAACTTGTGTCTATTCCTGTGTGAGGCATGAAGCTTAGGGTCCACAGCCCCGGCCGCTGGACAGTGAGAGTGTCGGGGCTCTGAGGACATTCCACAGGGGGAATGGCTCTCCAGTTCCTGCAGGGCCTACCCTCCTATGTAGTCCTGCTGTCTGGGGCACCTCTTTCACGCAGCCCACACCAGGGGAGCTCTACAACTCATGGGGGATTGGCAGGAAGCCTCTGCTCATGCACACACAACACCACCTAGCTGGAGGAACTCGGTGAACAAAGCCTGAGGCAGACAACAAGTCCACTAACTGATCTTGTGAGAGATATAATCAGGATCTAGAAACCGTCAACTGGGAGTAAGGGGCAGCATACCTGGGTCCCAGCCCCTCCCACTGCCCTCTGCAAGGAGTGACATTCCAAAGCACAGTGTTTTCCAAAGGCTCTGTCAGGAATTTGGAATGGGCAGCTCATTTGTGGACATGGATACTATGTGATCCAGACATACTACCTCCTCCGATCCTGTCAGCCGAGACTAAAAACGCTTCCAAGCAGAAAGCCATGCATCTGAACTGTATCCACCAGGCACTCACGTCGACTCCTGCTGCCTCCAAAGAGCTTTCCTGGGTTGGTCAGATCTCTCTGGGGACAGACATCCCTCGGTCCTTTGTTCTGCGTGAGAGAGAATTCACGTCAAAGCCTGGTTTGTGATCCAAGTGAGGTTTAGGAGAGTTAGGGAGGTGTGGTGGGCAACCCTGGTGATCCCAGTGGCTGAATTGAATATACTTGTCCTAGGTGGGTCGATGCAGGTGCAGCGCCCACCCAGGTGGACCTGCCCTTCCTGGCTGGAAACATGGACCTCTGAGCACGCACAGTGTGCCACTCCTTCCTGGGCCGCTAACTGGGCCCTCTGAGCATGTGTAATGACCAGCCCAGTCCCTATGCTAGCTACCTAACATTTCCACCCTGAAGAGATATGGACGCAAATCTTTGGGGTACTGGGCGACGACATCTCTAGCTACTTCCTGCTGGCAAAAAGGGGCGATGTGGGGCTTTGGGTCCACACCCTTCCTGCTCTGCTGGGAGGGCTTGTCCATTCAGCGCTACGATGGATAAGGCTTAAGTGGTCCAGGAGATGGTGGTCCTGGAGCTGGCACACTAGGATTAGGGGCCTTGGTAACTTGAGAACTTCTGGAAAAACCAACAAACGCACAAAAGGGTGAACCGTTTAACTGAGACAAGGCTAGGATTGTGAGGTGGGAGTGCCCTTGAAAGTAGGTGAGTATCATAGGAAGTAAGTAAAATCTTAGGATTATCAGGCGTGTGTTTGTTCATTCTAAGTACAGGTACGGGGGTAAAAGCATTCACAATTTGCCCTAGGGGGTTCCAGGGTTTGGGCACTTCTGGGTGCAGTGGGATCACCGCTTCACTTATGATCCTAAGGCATTAGCCACTCTGATAAGAATCATCCTTCTTTTTAACCCTATAACGCCTTACTTTTAAATTTTGGGCCAAAAAATATTTCATTTTGATTCATTACTTTCATAGTTATCAATATATATACATTTATATTCATTTCATTAAATGTTAGGGAAAGGTCATGCTCGGCGTTATAGGGTTAAATTGTAATATTGGGATATTACAGGCGGAGTCAACAGGGAGCAAAAGTAGAGTAACTGCCTGTGCCATTTTTAATTTTCTCGGGTTCCATTTGAGTAAAAGGCTTGTAAATTACCCGGGACCAAATGCCCCTGGTGCCTCTACTAGGGGTAGAATGTTCAGGGAGGGTTCAGGCCTAGGAGAATAGTGACCTGAAGTCCAGGGTCCCTTAGGGTAGGGGTCCTCAAATTGCTTACACAGGGGGCCAGTTCATTGTCTCTCCGACAGTTGGAGGGCCACACTGTGGTTTTCAAAAATCCTATGAACAAATTCCTATGCACACTGCATGAGTCTGCTGCTAAGCAGGGCAGGCAGTGGCAGCAAAAACACCCCGAGGGTGGGATAAATGGCATCGTGCCACATGTGCCCCATGGACCACAGTTTGAGGATGCCTGCCTTAGGGGTTCCTGGGTGCACTGGGGATGAATGTCTCCTACTGCTTCTCGAGAGGAGAAATGCTCTCAGTTCTGGCATCTCCGCCCACTTTCCCGGCACTCTACAAAACTGCTCCAAGTGAATCACGGTTGGAATGGAAAGCGTACCATTCTCTGCCCACCATTCTCCTTTCTCAAACGATACTGTGGCCAAACAGAGTTGCAAGGTGAATCTATCAGCTTTTGTTTGCGCAGACTCTCTGTATCAACTCTATCCCAATTGGACAGGATTTATGCAAGGGGGCAATTCCTGAGCATCACGCTGCTAAGTCCCATCTAGAAAGCACAAAACAAGGAGGCGATTGAGAGCTTGCTGCCTCCAGGTCAATAACCCCCACTTCAGAGCGCACCCTTGGGTTGCCCTGAATCTTATGCCTGAGCCCGAGGGAAGGGGTCAAGGACCAGTCGCCAAGGGCGACCTTTAGGTCCAACCATTTTTCTGGACAACAGGCTAGGAGGACCACTGCTTGGGATGGCCCCAAGGCCCTCCAAGACACCTGCTGGCGGGGCTGACGCTCAAATCTCTGAAGGGAAGGGGCACGTGGCAGCTCAGGGGACCTTAAGGGAAATTGGAATTTCTGGCTGGAACATCATGGCAGAGGAGCTGTGTATTAAGTAAGAGCTGTCCCCAAAAATGCCTGAAGCAGCATTGCTGAAAGCCTAAAGGTAACAGTGACTCTGCCTAGGCTTCCGATGCCATTGGTCTAAGCCTGGGCCACGGAAAACCAGCCTGTAACATGGAACAAACCAAATCTGGAAGAACACTAGCCCTATAAGGCCTCAAATTTTAAATTTAGGAAATATTTTTTTTGATTTTTATTCTTTACTTTCATACTTATCAATATATATGGCATTCAAAATATATTTTAAAAGCATAAAATTTTAAGTGTTTTTAAAATGTGACCAAATAGTCACATTTATAATTTGGGTACCAGATACGTTTTCATTAAGAATTATGACAATTATGTGCTTGGCGTTATAGGGCTAGAGCAGCTTGTTTGAAAAACCAGGAGAAAAGCAAAGAGAATGGAGGGGAAAAGGGAAACTTTTGGCTCCCGGGACCAGGCAGGGCTAACTCCCAGGCCTCTTCACCCAGCTCCCTAAGCAGCGCCTTTCCACATGTTTGGTCTGGTGGGTGCCGTCTTGGCCATGGTCACAGACCCTGTTACTCTTGGCTAAAATGGCGACTGTGTAGGATCTCTGGGAAAAGCTGAAACAGCTTTGACAAGGCTGAAGCCATTTGGGGCTGACAGAAGCCACCATGAAAAGAAAATCAAGTAGCTAGGAAGTGTAAATCAACTAGCTGATATAGGGGAGGTAGGCTGTGGAGACGTCGCCCAAGGGAATGTCAGGAAGGAAATGTATGTTCAGAAGGCTTGCAAGAACGACCAGAGCAGTTTTGGTTCAACTAAGAATGGCTAATCCTAATACCCCGCTTCTCACTCGCCAATCCTGAGGAAGTATCCATGTACCTACTATACAAAACAGTGACATTGGAAAAATCAGTGCCTTGAAAACCCCAGGAGAGGCGGACGAGCCACCACTAGAGAGAACGGGCCTAGTCCTCGCCTAGAAAAATCGAAGCTACCGACAATAATGCTTGAAGCTGAATAAAAGTGTCCAGGCTGTTTTTCACTTGACCCCACAGAGCCCATGCTCACTCTTCATGAAGGGAGCCAGCCAGTAAATTTCTAGGTGGACAAAGGGGTCACCCTTCTTGGTTTCAGAAAAGACTACAGGTGCCTTGTCAAAAGGAAAGGCTTTAATTACAGGGGCCCCAAGGCAGGCCCAAGCACACCCATGGACAACGGCCAGATTAACAGATTTAGCACAAGAG
Source organism: Tenrec ecaudatus (assembly GCF_050624435.1). Lineage (NCBI taxonomy): Eukaryota > Metazoa > Chordata > Mammalia > Afrosoricida > Tenrecidae > Tenrec > Tenrec ecaudatus. Next base: position 717,335 of record NW_027457635.1, on the reverse strand, counting down.
ACAGTTACATGCTCCTTCCTGGTAATGCCTCAATGCCCTTTTCCCCTAATTGATCATGACTTATTATGAAAAATGGCAGCTATAATTACTTTCTCATCTGCTACAACCACCTTAACCCTTGAACTTGAAAAGCCAAAAGTTCTGCTCACCGCTCCAATGTCAGAGTGATATGTGTTTTATCAAGGAGCAGAAGAGACCTCCTTCAAAGGAACTTCTTGATACATTGCTAAAAGATATTCCTTTTGTTTGGGCAGAGAACAACCTGCCAGACCTTTCTGAACCTCAGGTACCTGGGGTCGTACAACTTCTGAGCTCAGCCACACTGGTGTGTCAAGCTAACCCTACTCCCTGGATAGCAAAGGTGCGTATTTCTGTTCCCATTTGCAGACTAAAGAAGACAGGCATTTTGGTCCTCTGCAAGTCCACATGGAATGCTCCCCTGCTGCCCATGCAGAAGCCGGGAACTGAGGACTTCCAACTGGTGCAGGATCTCGGAGAGGTAAATGAGAAGATAGAAACTGGCCACCCCACGTACCAAACCCCAAGACCCTCCTGAGTACTATTCCGTCAAACTGAATTTGTTATACTGTTTTGGACTTAAAGGATGCTTTGTTCTCCATACCCGTGTCCCCTGCACATCAACCCAGTAAGGACTTACAGGAACACAAGGAGGAACACCCCCAAACTCCCTTGCTCCAGTATGCAGATGACCTCCTCCTGGCCTTCGAAACCCTGGAGGAATGCCAACGGGCTACCAAGGACCTGCTAATAGTCCTTGGCCCATTGGGGTACAGGGTATCTATAAGAGAGGCTCAACTGTGTGTCCATAAAGCTGTCTACCTAGGCTACCAACTGGAGGAGGGAAAACGGACCTTGTCCCCCAGCCGCATTGAGGTGATCCTCAAGATCCCAGTCCCTGAGACTAAGAACCAGGTGCAAGAGTTTCTAGGAGCTGTGGGGTACTGTCTATTGTGGAATTTGGGATTTGCAAAAATAACGAAACCCCTACATGCAAGTACTGGGGAAAGGAAAAAGAACTTAAATGGACTGAAGTAGAACAACAAGCGTTTGAATCCTTTAAAAAGTCGCTCATATGGGCAACCTCTCTTGCCCTACTAGACATAGTAAAGTCCTTCCAATTGTCTATGTGAGGCCAGAGGCACAGCAGAAGAAGTACTAACTGAGAACTTGCGGCCATGGAAGAGACCTGTGGCCGATCTTTCAAAGAAACTGGACTCTGTAGCTGCAGGATGGCCGAGCTGCATGCGAGCTGAGGCTGCCACGGCCATCCTAGTTATAGAAGCTAGGAAGCTTACACCTGGACAGGATATTGCTGTGGTAGGGGGACCTATGGTTGAACCACTCCTAACCAGTCCCCCGGACCGGTGGATCTCGAATGCCAGGACTATACCACAAATCCCCAAGGTAGTGGCTGTGACCATGCCATCCCCAGTGTTACAGCCACAACCTACATACTCAGAAAATGGTCTAAAGATAAGCCAAGAGCTGGCCTGCCAAAAAGACTGGGAGCATCCAGGGTGGCTGCTCCATCCTGATGGAAGAAGATTCATGCCAGAAGCTCTGGGAGAGATCTGATTCAAGGACTACATGAAGGTATGCATTTGGGATCCTCTCTAAACTGTCTCAGTTGCTTCTCAGGCACTTTTACATACCCAGGCTTGGACACAGGGTGGCAGATGTCACCCACCGTTGATTGCACTGTGCTCGGGTAAACAACCCTAGAAAGAAAAGGAGCAACCCCAACCACGAGCTTGAGGTAGTAGTCCTGGAGAATTCTGGGAGGTGGACTTTATGGATATCAAACTTAGAAAGTATGGCTACCGGTATTTGCTGGTGTTCGTAGACACCTGTTCTGGATGGGTGGAAGCCTTCCCAACAAAGAAGGAAACTGCTGCCACTGTGTGTAAATTATTAGTAACTAAAATTGTCCCTAGATTTGGCCTTCCCACCACCTTGGGGTCCAACAATGGCCCAACATTTATTGCTCAAATTACTAAAGTCTTAGCAATGCTTCTAAATATTAACTGGAAGCTCTACTGGGCTTAAAGGCCCCAAAGTTCAGGGCAAGTAGAAAAAATAAACAGAACCCTAAAGGAATTGTTCATTAAGTTGCATTTAGGACCTGGCAAGAACTGGGTTGATCCTTACTTTACCTTTTGCCCTAAGTCAAGTCCGATGCACTCCCTATGTGAAAAGCATGACCCCATTTGCATTTGTTTGGCAGACCTTCCCCAAATCCTCCCAAGATTGAAGGAAGTAGAAATAATGGAAGTCACTAATCGTTCCCTCATCGAGTGCCTGCAGGCTGTGCAACAGGTGAGAGACAAATCATCTGCTCTGACACCTTCATTTTGGGCCTAACCAAGGGAAAGGGAACAGGCAGCCAACAACGTGCAACCAGGAAACTGGACATGGGTAAAGAAGCACCAACCTGACACCTTAGAACCTAGGTGGACTGGCCCATACCAGGTGATACTTACAACACCAACTGCTGTTAAAATAGTGGGGAGGGGGCCGTGGATTCATCAGTCATAAGTGGAAAAAAAAAAAGCCCTCCCTGAGCATATCCTGAAAAGATGGACACCCAGAAAGACAGAAAATCCCTCAAAATTAAGGCTTTACAGAACTTAATTGTTTTTCTCCGAGTATTGCTGACAGCACCCACTGTTTCCCCCAAGCACAAACACATCTGTGGACTGCTATTCTAACCTCCAGCAGTGAATATGTAACCTCTTATACTGGGTATGACCCCCTGTTTTCATTTTGATTTGTTTGATTTGCTAGGAAAGAGTTGGCATTCTGGATCCTTTCAAGGTAAAGGGCACAATGGGACCTATACTGGAATCCCGTCCTATGGGTGCGGAATACCCTCTATAGAAAGAAGGCTCCACACAAACCATTTCTATATATGCCCGGCTCATGGACTCCCTAACTGCCAAGGGGAGGGACATTACCATTGTGCAGCTTGGGGTTGTGAAACTATCATTATCAGGGTGGAAACTTGATAAAGATGACCCTATTATTTTTACAAGAATGAGACTCAAGTCGGAAGGGTTTGATCCCACCACGTGCATGGTTTCCAAATGTAACTCAATAAGAACTGGATTCAAGCGTTATTGGGTTCACTGGGAACACATGGGGAATTCAACATTATGTAAATGATAGAGATCCCGGGACAACCTTTTCTATCCAGCAAAGCAAAATATGGCAACCTGCCATCCGTACAAAGGCCCAAACCTCGGGATAAATCCTGAAGAGCCACAGCTGGGTGTCATTAAGATTCCTTTGCCGCACCCTCCAGACTCTCCAGTAACTTTCCCGTTCACTCCAGCCCAACTCACAGGGCCCTTCTCATTCAGGAGCCACCTCAAGGTTCTGTGTTTGATTCTCGAGATGCTGTATTCCAATTTATGAACTCAAATCCTCACCTCACAGCTGATTGTTGGCTTTGTCTGAACCTTACTATGTAGGCACAGGTACAAATAGCACTATTGGTACAGAGTGTAATCCAATTAGACATGTTAGTAAAAAGGATTACACGAAGCAGCAGTCTGTAGGTGATGTTAGTATGGACTCATGTCTAAGCTCACTTTAAAAGATTTGCAAGGGCAAGGACTGTGTTTTTATTCATCTAATTATCCCTTTAATATATCAAGATATCGAGATTTTTGCCTTCAAGCTGTTCCCATTGAACCAAATGTTGATCCTAATTTGTTATCTGCTCCAATGAGTACTTGCTTTACTTGTTCCACAGGACGAACACCCTGTCTCTTTTCCCCAGTATTAGTAGCGGACCCGGGTATTTGTGTGCTAGTGCATGTTAGTCCTCAAGTGTACCTGTATTCTGGTGAAGGAAGTGCAGGGATAACTTTGGAATTTCTGGATGAGTTAAAAGAGCCCAGTATTGGTCCCACTGTTAACAGGGCTTGGGATTATGGGATTAGCTGCAGTCGGGTCAGTTGCTTTAATACAAGGAAACTTAAACTATCAGACTCTTAGTCAGCAAATTGCTTTAGATTTACAGGGATTAAAAAAACCTGTTTCCCATTTAGAAAGATCCCTAGTCTCCCTTGTAGCAGTTGTGTTGCAAAACCGCCGAGGCCTTGACTTGCTCTTTTGGAAACAAGGAATGCTGTGCACAGCATTGGGGGAAACTAATTCTATGCAAAGCATTCAGGAATCACTAAAGATAGATGAGCCCTGGTTAGGAAAAGATTAGAACAAAGAGTCAAGAAAAGAAATGAAGGAACCAATTGGCTTGAAAAGCTCTTTAATTAGTCAACCTGGCTAACTCCCCTATGAACGGCCCTAGCCGGCCCCTAATCCTCCTCTTGCTAAGCCTCACATTTGGCCCAGTAATAACCAATAAGCTAGTGGCATTCCTTACACAGAAAGTACAAGCCACAAAACTGTTAGTGCTGAGCCCACCATACACTGGGCTAGCTACCGCAGATTCAATGATTTGAACTTGGCTAAGAACAGGAGAGAATGTAGCAGCTCTGGGCAAAGCTTAAATAGCCTTGACAAGAGAAGTCATTTTGAGCCATTATGAACGGTAAATGAACTAGCTATGAACTGCCAATGAACTAGCTGATACTGGGGAGTTAGGCTGTGCAGACGTAGCCCAAGGGAACGTACAGAAGGAAATGGATGTTCAGAAGGTTTGCGAGAACGACCAGAGCAGTTTTGGTTCAACTAAGAATACCACAAGACCCCGCTTCTGAGCTCTGCCTGCTTGCACACCTGCACATTGCAAAAGTATAAAAACCTTTGGACAATTAGACTGGGGGGCCGCTCAGTCTCCCCTCAAGAGAGTTGATGGTTCCTGCGCAGGAAATGAAACTTGTTCTGCTGAACTTTCCGGCAGTCTGGGCGGTTTGCTGTCTGGGAATGGAGTGTAGCTACAACAGACACAGGTGGCGCCATTCTGCCTGAGAGTGGAGTCACGTGGCTGGGAAAATGGAGGCCGCAGGTTGCGGCCTAGCTGAAAGCCAGCCTGGAGCCGGCCACCCAGCCAGAGTCCTGCCCAAACCAACAGGGTGGACGCGGGCGTCCCCAGGCCTGCTGCTTGCCGGAGCCGCGGCACAACACTGTGTCCCAGTCTTGGCACAACAGACTCCATTTTGAATCCTGCACCTCCATCTTAGCTCTCAAGGCTGACCCCTAACCGACCTCCCCTCCCCTGCTCAACCCCAAATTCCTGGAACCAGCTCGTCCCAAAGCCAGAATGTTTTCTGAAGATATGGTCACTCCATCCTTTCTTGACATATAGATAAGATTAACGACCTTCTCCCTTCTGAAGCACCTGTGTGTGCAGATCCTCCCCAGCTATGATCCTCCCCAGCTGTGCCTGCCAGCAGTGGGCATAAAAACGCCGCCAGGATTTTTTCCCCCGGCGCAGCTTCAATAGCTCAATATCCTGAGTTGCTGAACCCTCCCGCAAGCTTCTCAATAAAGCCTGCTTCTAAAACTTCGTTAATTGGGTCTTTCATTCTGTTTTCACATCCAAATAGACCTTATATTTTGGTGCCCAAAACCCGGGATAGGTGTGTGGCTCCCCCCTTCTTTTGGGGTCCCCTAAGAACCACCCATCTTCCCCAAATCTCCAGGACCTTTAGGCGTGGCGCTTGCCTACGTTCAAAAACAGTCTACGGCTGCCCTGATGAGTCTCTCCCTCTCACTCAGACCTTGTGAAAGAAAAGACTTGTTTTTCTCTCCCAAGTTGCTTGGCCCCAGTCCCAGCTTAACCACGCACTTTGGCTTCCGACAGGCACTTTTGATTTCAATGTTCTACAGGACCTGGACAATTTCGGCAGGAGGACTGGTAAGGATTCTGAAGTCCCCTATGTGCAGGCTTTTTTGGACTTGCATTCCTGCCCTGACCTCTGTAGCCATTGTTCCGCCCGCCAAATACTGTTAGCTCTATCTCCTCAGCAGAAAGAACCTGCCATTCAAACCCCAGAAGAGCCAGCCAAGCTCCTCAGGGCGCCTCTCCCACTGCCCTATCAGTCTCCCCCGCCCGCTGCGCCACGCGATCGCTCTCTCCTGTCCTCACCACTTGCCTCTCATACCCACTCCCACAACCCTCCAGCTGCCCTTTGTCCATTAAGAGAGGTTGCAGGTGTATAGGGACTCGTTCACGTCCACGACCCTTTTTCCTTAAAGGATCTGTCACAGATAGAGACCCGCCAGGGCTCTTTCTCAGCAGACCCCTCTAAGTTTATTAAAGAATTTACCTACATTTCCCAAACGTATGATTTAACTTGGCATGACATCCAAGTGATCCTTGCTTCTACCCTTACTGCCGAGGAACGTACACAGACAAAGACCACGCTATCGACCCAAATGTCCCCTTGGGGGCGCATGCCATCCCAATAGAGGACCCCAGTTGGAGTTACAAGCCCGGCCGGGCGTCTGATCTTCCTTATAGAAAGCTCATGCTCAGGTACCTCATTAGAGGTCTGGAAACAGTCTCCAACAAGGTTGTCAACTATGACAAACTGAGAGAAGTCACTGCTCTTTTTCTTAACCGCCTCCAGGAGGCACTCACAAAGTACACTCATTTAGACCCAGGGTCTAAAAAGTGGGGCCTCTATTTTGGCTTCTCACTTCACCTTCCAGTCAGCCCCTGACATCAGAAAAAAAGCTAAAGAAGGCTGAGGAGGGCCCTGAAGCCCCTATACAGGATCTGGTAAAAAAGGCATTTAAAGTTTTCAACGCTTGGGAGGAGCCGGCTGAGGCCACTTGCCAGGTGAGGGTCCAACAGATGGTTAGCCTCCATTCCCAAGCCCTGGTAGCAGCCCTAAGGCCGGCAGGCAATCCCGTCCATCGCCGCGCTCCCCAGGGGAGCCGGCACCTACCGCCAGGAGCCTGCTTCAAATGTGGCCGGGTCAGCCACTGGGCAAAAGTTTGCCCCAATCCCAAGCCTCCTACCAAGCCCTGCCCGCAGTTCAAACAGCCAGGCCACTGGAAGTCGAACTGCCCGACCCTGGCTCTGCCACCGGCTCTGCAAAGCCGAGGTGCCGAGATCCTGGAAACTCCAGACACATAGCTGCAAGGTATGGAGCTGCTGGGGTTCATGGACTGAAGAGGCCCTGGCTCCTAGACTCCGGTAACCCTTGCCGAGCCCAGGGTTGTGCTCCAGGTAGCGGACTACCTTCTCCATTTCGCCCTCTCACTCAGGCCCTACTTCCCCTTCCCTGGTCTCGGTTATGGGAATAGACAGGCCCCCCTCCCACTCTGCAGATCCTGTTACTGACTTAGCCCAACAACTTTCCTGCTCCTAGCTCAGTATGCTTTTTACCTCCCACTTACACTCCAACTTAAACTGATCAGGAAAACACCCAGTATTGCTCTCTTCCTCAACAAAAATGGTGGGTACACAAATAGAACTTACTCATTCTCCCAAAGTTACAACAGGAAACAATCATCACCAATATTCACAATTCTCCACACATCGGGCCAAAAGCTCTCTACACGTTTCTAACCACATATTTCACCCCACTGGACTATGGAGTACTATCAACACAGTACATGCAAAATGCAACATCGGTGCCCTCTCCAATAGCCAGAAAGCTCAACACCCTCGTAAACAGCTCCACCAGATGTAAGGGCACCTACTGGGACAGGACTGGCAGATAAACATTACCCACATGCCAAAGCATAAGAGGTTTAAATATCTCCTCACTATGGTTAACACATTTTCAGGATGGATCAAAGCCTTTCCCACCTTCTCTGAGAGTGCAAGCATAGTCGCCACTCACCTTCTTCAAGACATCATTCCTCGTTTTGGCCAGCCTGCTTCAATTCAGTCGGACAACGGTCCAGACTTCATATCTATGGTGCAGCAGGCAGTTAGAGCCTCACTGGGCATCTGCTGGAAACTCCACGCAGCCTACCACCCCCAGTCTTCTGGTAAGGTTGAACGAGCTAACGGTCTCATAAAACAACAGCTCACCAAACTCTCCCTAGAACTGCAACTTTCTTGGCCTCAACTATTACCCTTTGCTCTTATACTCGCCTTGGAGCAGCCCCTCAGGAGCCGTCCGGCCTCAGTCCTTTCAAAATACTCTACAGACAACCTTTCCTATTCTCGCCTCTTCCTGCAACCGATTGCCCTCTGCTAGCTTTTTACCTTCCATACTTGAGCTTGCTCCGCAAACTTCTTAGACAACACGCCAACTCTGCCATCCCTGAACCCTCTCCGACCTCTGCTGATCACCAAAAACCAGTGCATCCTGGAGATGCTGTGTTAATTAAATCCCTTGCACCCAAACCCTTAGCACCCCGGTTGAAAGGCCCTTACACTGTCCCTTCCCACTCCCTCAGCAATCAAGGTTCTTAGACTAGATTCCTGGGTACATTTGTCCCAAGTCCACATGGCAGTAAACTATGACCATGGCTCCCAATGGTCTGCTCAGTCTACTGGTCCTATGTCTCTCTGCCTCACTCACCTCACCAAGCCAGCCAGCTAAACCTAGTATAATTTCCCCTTTTGCCTGGCGATTTTACTTGACTGAAAACTATACCAATTACGCCTGCACTAAGTGTTATGATTATTTGCTGGCCACTGCTAACTGCCCACCCACAGAGGGCAGAGCACCCATATACTTAAATTTCACTGATTTTAAAACGCTTCCTATATGACCAGAAGGCAACTACCCAATGTGCAAAAAAGTGAACACAGAAAAATGTAGGGTGTCCTTGGTCTTCCTGCGAGATACATTACCTTTCCCTTCGTCCCCAGGGATGATTCTACTACCATCGATCTAAATACACTCTCACAATCCCAGACCCCTGGGATAGCCGGTGGACGTCTCCAGTTCCAGGAGCCTAGTGCACCACTCGCCGAGAGAAATTTCCAGATGCCAAACTGTATGTATGGAGGTCGCTACTCCAGGTCCAATCCACCATCCACCATAATATTCAGATCCAAGACCTTCAACTCACTAACTAAATTTCTAAACCTTCTGAGTCTCCCTTCTCCTGGCTCACCCTGCTACAGCAGGGACTGGCCATTGCCACTTTGCTGGACTAGGCAACCTCTCCACCTGCTTCATGTGTGCGGCCCTAGAACACCATCCTCTGGTAGCAGTACCAGGTCCTGCCCTGTCATTTTCATCCAACATAAAGACCACAAAAGCCATAACCATCCCCAACGTCCCTCTGTGCATCCAACCAGAAAACACTCAAGTGCCCTTTTGCTACTCCAATCCATTGACACAGACATGTAATGTCACCCAAATCCCCTCCAAACCACTAACAGCGCCAGAAAAAAATTTTCTTTTGGTGCAACAATACACTCATTAAGCATATAAACATCAGTTCTACCTCTACCCGTCACTCTGGTTCCGCAGCTCACTATACACACTCCAGCTGAGTTCCAGGACAAATACATCCAAGTATACTGTCGTCAAACTAAAAGAGCAGTTTTTCTCCTGATTGCTGTGAGAATCTCCTTCGCCTCAGCAGCAATTGCAGTAGGACTCAGCGGCGGAGCCCTTGGACACTAGCATCACAGCAGACAAGTTAACCGCATGCTTCCAGCTGGCAGTCGATGCCTCTGCCAAGTCTCTGGCCTCCCTGCAAAGACAAATAACCTCTGTTGCCCTAGTTGCCTTGCAGAAACACCGCACTTTACACCTCATCACGGCTGAAAAAGGAGGAACCTGCTTCTTCCTCCAGGAGGAAGGCTGTTATTTTACCAATAAACTGGGGATTGTGGAAACTAGAGTCCAGACCCTCAACAAGCTAAACCGTGAGCTGCAAAACAACAGATTCAGTACAGATGGATCTTCCTCTTGGTGGAACTCTTCTCTGTACTCCTTATTAGCCCCCATACTAGGACCCATAATTTTAGTTATAATTTTGCTCTTAATTGCTCCTTGTCTCATCCAGCTCCTGCAAAGTCGAGTCCGCGAAATTACCCGTATAGCAGTTCACCAGCAACACCAACCTCTCCACCCTGTGCTAGGCCGCAACTGTCAGTACTCTGCCTGGAAAAGCCCCTCCTCTTGCTCTTTACCCACTACCCACAGGAAGCACTTACAGAAAGGGACTAATCTCGTCCCTTTTCCCTATAGGGCACAGTCTAAAATGTCCGGTCTTGGCACAACAGACTCCATTTTGAGTCCTGCACCTCCATCTTAGCTCTCAAGGCTCTCCCCTAAGCGACCCCCTCCCCTGCTCAACCCCAAATTCCTGGAACCAGCTCGTCCCAAAGCCAGAATGTTTTCTGAAGATATGGTCACTCCACGCGTCCCTGACATATAAGTAAGATTAACGACCTTCTCCCTTCTGAAGCACCTGTGTGCGCAGACGCTCCCCAGCTTTGATCCTCCCCAGCTGTGCCTGCCAGCAGTGGGCAGAAAAACGCGGCCAGGATTTTTCCCCCCTGCGCGGCTTCAATAGCTCAATACCCTGAGTTGCTGAACCCGCCCACAAGCTTCTCAATAAAGCCTGCTTCTAAAACTTCGTTAATTGCATCTTTGAATCTGTTTTCGCGTCCAAATAAACCTTATACACCGAGCCTCGAGAAGGCTTTGGGAGTCAAAATCCTCCCAGCCTCCAGGCAGCAGCGTCCCAGCCCCCTCACAAATGCAGCCCGGGAAGGCAGGCGAGTTCCTGGGAAAGCAGGCACAGAGAGGCACGTCAAGTCCCGCACACCAGCAAGAAACGGCGCAAAGACGGACACCAGCAAGAAACGGCGCAAAGACGGACACCAGCAAGAAACGGCGCAAAGACGGACACCAGCAAGAAACGGCGCAAAGACGGACAACGTGAATTCAACCCAACAATTCTCGCGAGGGTGGTGAGGTCAAAGGAGCCCAGAGGGGCCCCAAACCCGTGAGACCAACATGGGAGGGCCCACTCCTGGGGCCGGCTTACCTCATAGCTCAGAGTCACACAGCACTGCTTTCTGTTCAACCTCTCCGGGGACGGGTGTGCCTTGGTCCTCGGCTCCACGCGAGAAACAACTCACGCTGAGGCTTGGTTTGGGAACCCCGTGAGTTTTATGAGCGGTTAGGAAGGCGTGGTCAATGACGTGGGTCGACCCCATTGGCTGAATTGTTGAATGAAATTCACCTGGCCTAGGTGAGCCAATGCAGGTACAGCGCCCACCCAGGCGTAGCTCCCCCTCCTGGCTGGAAACCTGAACTTCTGAGCATGCAGTGAGCCACTGCTTCATGAGCCGGTAGCTCGGACCTCTGAGCATGTGTAATAGGCCTGCCAGTCCCTATGCTAGCTCCCTAACAGGTTTTCCAGCCAAAGGTCTGCCTTCTGGAGCTGTTCTACAGAAAGCACTTTGTTCCCGACCCCTACGCATTCGGGCTAATGGCTGCCCTCGCTTCCGTGCTTGCTTCTATGTCACTCTGGAATGGTCCTTGTTTCACAAGGTCGGCGAGGTCAGGAATTCTGGGCTGGTTGGCTACCAAGCACAAAATAAATAGCCAACAGATTGAAATCTCAACCCCTATATTGGTTTGTTATCGACCACACAAACTTGTCTTCTGGAACTTCCCTCCTAAATTTCTGAACCCTTAAACTCCTTGACACATGTACTTGGAAAGCAAGGATTCCAAACTCTGATCACCATATCTGACTGCTCCCCCAGTCCCTCTGCACTGTCAACCAGCAAAGTCGGGCCTCCCCATTTCTCAGAAGGTGCAGATTGTTACATGACATCACCCTGTGTTTAAATGCTAGTGATCATGCCATTTAAAAAACAAATGTGTGAGCCAACTGGGGGCAAACAAGACTCGTTTCAAACACCAGCTCTGTCTCCTCTAAGGGCCTGTGTACAACTGAGACAACACAACAGCGGGTCCTGCTGGGTCCCCATTAGCATCTGGGAGGAAGACTATTTATGACAGGGAATCCTACCTTTGTCCCTTGGTGTTAATTGCAGACTCACTGGGTGACGGATTGTATCTGACACGCACCACGTTTGCCGCAGCAAACACCAACACTTTGTCAAACTCCGTTTGCTATTGCTCCATCCCTCCATTATTCTCCCTAATGACAAAAATAATTAACACATTCATATAAAAGCACAGGATGAGGAAAGCTTTAATTTAGGCATCTAGTTCAGGGTCATCCCTCTTATCAATATATGACAATCCCATGAGGCTTAATTAAAAAGTAGCAGTGAAGCAATTTAGGAAACTGAGGGATTGTCACGAGTCCTGGTTGTGACAGCATGTTTTGTGCACCATGGAAGATAACAGATTTGTCTTCTGTGGTATCTCATATCCATCATCCCCAAACTACCTGCTCTTAGGGGTAGAGAGAGCGAGCTTGTCTTTGAAAACAGTGCCTGGGTTTGGTAGCTGCTCACAGGACGGCAGGTGTAATGTATTATGAGAACTTACCAAGGCTCTGAGAAGATGGCTATTGGAAGGTCTGGCTGGAGGGCAAGGTCATGGCCCTGAAGGATTCAGGATCCAGAAGTCAAGTCAGAACTGGATGCCAGAGACTTTCTCAATCCAGCCCTATTTGCCCCTCCCCTAAGGCCAATACATTTCTAAGGGTTATGGATTCTACTTCAGAATCTTTCTCAAACCCAAGGCCCTCTTCACCATTATTGTCTAGACCTGGTCACCTCTTGCCTTATAAATAAAAATATGGGTTTATTGTAAGTCTGGGTCTGTTAGGTTTCTCGGGTGGGAAATGTCTCGGTCCTTGGCTACACACTGGAAAGAAATTCACACCAAAGCCTGGTTGGTAATCCGAGTGGGTTTATATACATGAGAGAAGAAGGTTCCGGCGTTACACTAAACTGAACACGGGCACCCTCATGACACTGCACACCCAGCCCTGCTGAGTGGAAGGCAGAGAAGCAGCTGAAGGGAAGGGGCGGTGGTCTCCAGATTCCAGCCTTTTAAGGGCTTTCAGCTGGGAGGCGTCAATTAAGCTCTCCTGGCTTGGGCTTAGCCCGCATTGGCTTCCAACCTCCCATAGGGGGTTCCCTAAGCATGGAGAGGAACAACCCCTTGTCTTGCTACCTAACCGGTCTACATTCCTGCATGGCTACATTGAGATGGAACTAGCCCCTTTAGACAGCCTGTGTGGTTCACCAGGAGACACGGGCCCCAGTGTTCCCTGTGACCACCTTAACCCTTAAACTACTGTTGCAGTTTATAGTACCTGTGTGGGTCTGTGGGCATGGGACGTTTCCATGCCAGAGACCTGAAGTTGCACAAATAGGCATCCAGAACAGAACTCATACAGGCTCTAATAAGATGCTCAGATGCTTCTCGCTAGGATGAGAATTTAACGAAGTGTGTGAGCAGTTCAGATCTTGTAAGGGAGAACAGGTCGGTAGGGTATCCAGAGAAGAGAGCAAAGGTCAGGGGAAAGGAAGGGGGCCCACAGACATCTGTGCTCTGTGTTTGGCCACAAGACGAGAAACCGGGTCTCCTTGCAAAAGAAAGCAGAACAGCAAGTCCCTCAGAACTAGGACACTTTTAAACATGACCTATACAACACTCGGCTCAAGGAGGCGCCTTGGAAAACCATAAAAGCCCTAAAAGAGGGGCAAGGAGGAAGCCCAAGTCTTTGATTTTCCCTGCTGTGCTTTCAGTGTTGAAATGTCTGTGTACGGAGCCTTTGAAATTTCAGAATCAGAGAGTGGATTCACAAGCCAAGCTCCTGCTTTATTCTTCAATGCATTTTGGCCCAGCTTCTCCTTGGTGAGACATGTGACAGAAATTCTGGACTTAGGAGCCACTTGGTCCTTGGACACGGGGATATTTCAGTGGAATCTAAAACAGGACTCTAAACGCCAGCTGGACTGGCCTAGGAAGCCCAAGTGTTCAGTCTCCCAAACACCAACCTCCAGTTGCTCGTCATCTGCCTCCACCTTGTTCAGCTTTAGTTGTCCGTGGAAGCGTTTGGCACCCATCTGATGCTTCCGAACCCAGAAAGGAGGAAAGTTAAAATTGGGATTCAAATGAAACAGACTTAAGCAGGACCATAGCCAAGATGTGCCCAGGGCTCCTCGTGGCATTTGTCACCTTCATTTCCCTCTTCGGACTCAGACGTGGCAAGGTTCAGAATCAAGCTTTACCAGAAAGAACAGCTGTGAACCCAGCCTGCTTCCAAGTGAGAAAAAGCCCTTTACACATGAGTTCCTGAGGTCAGCCCAGCCCTGTGCGTCCCCACCCCTCCCAGAGTCCCCGGCTCTCTGGCGAAGCATTAAAGCAAGTGGAAGCAGAGATTTGCTCAGAATAAAAAATCATTTTTCACAATAGCACGGCACGTTCTGGATGGCAATCACGGCTGCACAAACCATATCCGTCCTCCAGCCATAACGTTGGCGCCTCAGTGACCACGCACATACATTGTGTGTCGAGACTCAGAGCCTATTCCATTTGTGATCAATTGTTTCCTCCCTCTCCATACTTTGCACTTAGGAGACATGCTCTCTGGAGGTGGTTGAGGCTTGTCTTGTCACCAATAATCATCTCCTACGCCTTCCTTTACAGTCACTAATTTGATGTGTTCACTCAGAGAAATGCCAATAATATGAGGTTTCAGAGGAGAGCCCCTAGAGCTCCCCCAGACAACAAGGAGGCCGAGTGTCACCATCATTATCCTGAGCTGGGAGGGGGCACTAGTGTTCCACAAGCTGGGAATCCGTCACTGCCTGCCCACTGCACAGACAGAGCAGGTGCTGGTTATATTTGCTTCTAGACGTCCTGCCATGCTGAGTTGAAAGTCAAACCCGTAAACGCTGCCCGACTACAATAAAACTGGAGTACACAGACATTTCTGCATCATTGCTGGGTGAAAATATACTGAGTGGAGTTGGATGAGATGGCAGCAAGTGCCTAAGGAGGGGATGCTGTGGGAATACCAACAAGATAACTGTCAGTCGCCGATTCCTCCTCTCGTCTGCTTTTTTCCCCCTTTCTTTCAGGACCAAAAGACATGACAAATATGTAAGGAAACAAATTTTCTCAATTCCAGAGGAGACTCCCACCCCACCCCACCCCCATCCACCTCTGGCCTCCTTTGAGCAAGTCAGTAGAGCTTTTTTTTTTAAACCTGGCTTCTACTATGGAAATTTCCGGAGTTGCTATGTGGCTGTGTTTAAAAGTCGCCTTTGGGATCCAGAGCACAATCCTTGTCACAAAGGCATTCTCCCACTCCCAAATAGCAATGCGACCTCATTTCAGAAGGTTGTTCTTGTTTCTGTAGACCCAGAAAGTAGTTCAAGCTGTTGATCCTGACCGTGTTTGTCGAGTCAGCCTCTCATGGGCACCTCATGGGAAGCGGAGCAAACTATGCCAGTCTGTGCTATCACCAGGTCTGGGTGGGGAAGCCAACCATGGCGGCCCAGAGGTCGATGTGTGGATGGAGATGATCAGGTCTTTTGTCCTTATTCTATTTCAGTCTGGAAACATCACATTTGTGAGTGGTGATACTGAGAGGGTTGTGGGAGGGTGGATTGGAAAGAGGGAACTGATTACAAGTATCTACATGTGACCTCCTCCCTGGGGGACGGACAACAGAAAAGTGGGTGAAGGGAGACATCGGAGCGGTCAAGATCCTGCCTTTTCAATTCCTCCATAGGGAGGCATGGTTGACGGTCATGGTCAACACCAATGGCTGGATTGAATTCACCTGGCCCAGATGGGCCAATCCAGGTGTAATGCCCACCTAGGTGTACCACCCCTTCCTGGCCGGAAGTTTGAACCTGAGCATATGTAATGGATGACCCAGCCCCTATGCTAAACCACCTAATAGTATTTGCAAGATGCCAAGCACCGTTCTAAGCTTTTTGTGTATAATAATTCAATTATTCCACTTAACAAGCCTATTTGTGGACTCTATTCTGGCCTCATTTTACAGATGAAAAATCAGTGGCACAGGATGATAAAGTCATGAGCCTAGGACCACACAGTGAGGAAGTGGGAAGGAGAGATTTGGACCCAGGCTGCAGAGCCCATGCCTTGGGTGCCTACAGCTGCCATGCAGGACACAGAAAAGCATGGAGCAGACTCGGCGTAAGACATTAGGGAGTTGGGAGGACTGTAGCATGAATGTATGTGCTATGACTTCATGAGAGTAGCTGCTACTCAGATCCAGAAGAAAATACAAGCCTTTTGCAAAAATTATTTTTTCCAAGAGAAGGTGGAAATCTGCATCTTGTGCGAAATCCCCCCAACCTGCACATATGCATAGCTATTTCAGAAGGTGCCACACAATGTGTGCTGTGCGGCAAACCAAACTGAGCTCAGGGGGAGCTGGTCTGTGGGTTATGTTAGCCAGAAGGTGAGCAGTTTGAACTCACCAGCCACCACTCCTAGGGAGAAAGAGGAGGCTTTCTGCTCCCATGGACTTACAGTCTTCAAAGTGGCAGGGAGCATTTCCATGTGTCCTATGATTAGGATCTCGGAGGGTGAGGGTGGAGTTGGTTGAGACCTGTCTTCAGGGCATTTCCCAGAAGGGCTTCCTGCAGTGGCTCTGCCTTCAGGAATGTCTGATGACCTTGAGGGCAGCAAAGTCCTAAACACTCTCGGGCAGTGGTTCTCAACCTTCCTAATACAGGTCCTCTTGTTGTGGTGATGCCCCCCTCCCCCAACCATTAAATGATTTTCTTGCTACTTCATCACTGTAATTTTGCTACAGTTATGAATTGGGTAAGCCCTGTGAAAGGGTCATATGACTCCCAAAGGGGTCGCAACCCACAGGTTGAGAACCACTGCACTAAGGGTTCCCCACCCAGGCAGCCCTACCAGTGTCTCAGTGTCTGGTGTGCATAGTTCTGTGAGGTGAGAGAAATGGACTTAGTGTCTGCTTCTGGGGACAGTTGATGTGGGTGGGCTTTCTCCCTATGTCAAATCCCTCTCAAGCCATTTGTCACCACAACAGAGGGAGCCATGCACAAAAAGCAAGAAAAGGATGCAGCACAGCAGGACAGCAAGCAGAACAAAGATTGAATAAGCACAATCCACTTCAATCATGAATCGGGTGCCCTTGAGATGTGAGGAAGACCCCAGTCTAGTGACATTAGATCAGGTTTAGGGATTGAGTGAAGGGAACCCTCTTGGTTCCCCTCAGCCCCTATTTTGCTTTCCCATTGACCCTGACCCTTGCATCGTGATTGGTCCTTATTCCAGCATGATGGTTGGTTTCATTACCACGGCATTTGGGAATGTGTTAGTCGATAGGTTATACAGGCACAGCCTCTGGAATGGGTATGTGAGGAGGTGATTTGCGCTCGCTCATGCAGACCTCTAGTTGTCCTTGACATGACTGGTAGAATGGATCATGAGAAGTGATTTGAGATCGTTGTTGAAATCTGATAGGTCATGCAGACTTCTAGCTGATCCTGGCAGTACCCTATTTTAAGGAAACAGAATGTTTGGCGTTTACGTCGTTTTTGAGCTTAAATTTTGAGCAATAGGCTGTGGCTCACAGTGAGAGTCTATGTGGAGACCCTACATCCATTTTGAGGGGCCACAGATTCAGCCGCCATTGAGTTCTTTCCTACTGCTGACTGGCAGTGGAAAGCTTGGCCCTCAGGCAGTGTGCTTGCGTCCACTCCCCGGGCCAGACTCAACGATATACGGTAGTGTGCACATCCCAATGAGGGTCCCGCTCATGCTCTCACAGGCCCTCCTGAAACTCCATGAATTGATCTGTCTTCAGTCACAATTTTGTGACAAAGTTGTTTGTTTTCTATGTCTTATTTAAGTTTTCAGGAGCCCAGGGTGTAATGCTGGATAGTGTTGGACTATGAAGAGCAAGGTCGCTGGTTCAAAGCCACTAGTCATTCTACAGGAGAAAGATGAGGTTATTGCTTCCTATAAAGGTAGCCACTTCAGGATCCCTACACAGAGTCACTATGAGTCAGAGTCAGCAGGACAGAATGGGTGTCATTTTATTTAAGTAACTGTGGCTGTGGGTCCTTCCGACACCATTGGGGCCTCATGCGGATGCTCTCCTTCATCCAGAACAGCAGTTTGTGCCTTTTTCTTGTGTAAAACTTAGCAAAGGAGTTCCTAATAAAATATAGTTGATTTGGGAGTCTTTTCCCCCTAAAAACAAAGTAAATACATAAATAGAAATGAGACTCTGGTGCTAATAACCAGTCGGAGAGTTGAGAGAGCTGAACTCTCCGTCCTGATAGAAACCCATTGTGACTGAGCACCTGCTCAAGGTCATCCACAGCCCATGAGGTTGAGCCAATGTGCTGTGGAGTTATTGTGTACATAAAGTTAACAATTTATCTTTCTAAAGATTCTGTCTAAAACTTACTTTAAATAATAAGTTTTCCCCTGGGCTAGGTAAAGTTCAGGGAGTTTAACCCCCTAGTATCCACCCCCTCTCAGCATTCATCATGTTAGGCCAGAGGAGGCAAATCACACCCACTACCCAGGGAGCACTGCTTCCAAAAGTACATTGCCTGTGCCGGGGCAGAGGGTAGGTACCCGGACCAGAAATGCTGACAGAGTGGAACCAGAGAGCTCAGCCCCCAGCTACCCGAGGGAGCAGCTGTGATGGTTCACTTCTGGATGAATATGTTTAAGCAAAGGCCAAGGGCATGACTTGGGCAGCACGAAAAGCAGATGTGCAGAGGTTGTTCACTGCATTCCAGAAGTTCACACACTCTCCGGAGGCACCTTGGCTCAATGGCAGGAAGTCATTGGTGGCTTCCACTTTCAATCCCAAAAGGTCACTGCCGTCCAGTGGATTCCAACCGCAGTGACCCTATATGGAGTTTTCAAGACTGTGAATCTTCATGGGAGCCAGCAGTCTCATTGTCCCCCTTGGGACAGGGAGCTAGCAGCCCGTTTTGCCACCAGGGCTCCTTCCTCTCTAATTCTGGATCCAGTCCTTCCGAATATCCTGCCCTGCCCTTGTCTAGGCTTCTTAATTGCGTTCCACGCTGCTTATGTTAGTCTGGGTGCATTCGAGAAACAAATCCACAGAAACATGTATGTATAAGACAGTTGTATGTAAAGGGTGAGTGCACATCAAGAAAACATGCTCGCATGAGCTTATGCACCCACTTTGTCTTCAGCGATCATGTCGGGGTAGGCTGGTGTGCTTTTTCCATGGGGGCTTTGTTGTTTCTAAGCTAGATGGCCCCCTGTTTATCTTCCAGCCTTTAAGATCCCAGACGCTATATCCTTTGATAGCCGGACACCATGGTGCTTAACTACTACACCACCAGGGTTCATTAGCATGTGACGCATCTCCTGTCACTCACACTAGATGCTCAAAATAGCAGGAAACCAGGTTTCTCCTTTGTGGCCACACCAGGTACTGACAGAACCAAGAACAGAGACACAGTTATATATCTTGACTATCATTTGCATATTATATGCCAGGCAATCTGTTAGCCTTTGCTCCCCTAACCTCTCACAGCCTCGGTAAAATGAACCTAATAAAAGTAGTGATCTCACAAGCTTAGTAAGAGATTAAACAACTCACGTAAGGCTACACAACCCATCAACCAGGAGGCGAGATGAGGCAGTGTGCGGCTGCTGAACCCACACCCTTCACAACACCGCCATTAAAATGAGTGAGGGCTATGTGGAATCAGACAGAAGCAGGTTCACACCCCAGATTTAGTCAATTAAACTGCCTATTGTGCCTAACCCTTCTATCTCCGATCTTAGAAATGGGGTTCACAACAACAAAACACTATAGAAGAAATGTCTAGCAGGTGCCAGGCACATGATTAAAAAACAAAAAATAAATCACTTAAGTTGAAATTCTAACTCCTGGAAACCCCTCACATGCGTGCAGAGAAGGTTTGACCCCATATGGTGTTTCCAGTGGCCCCGCCCTTCCCCCCTAAAATGAGCAGTTGATAAGGTAATGCCTGGATTGTTCCAAGCCCCAGACTGTGGAGAACTAAAGGAAAACCCAGCAATATGAATCTTTGAGCACAGCCCTGCTGGGAAACCGCCCTGCAGCCACTTACTGTTGATGACTGGAGGAGGGTCGGGAGTAGGCAGAAGAACGGGGACTGAATGTGACACATAAGCAGGGATGGCCTACATTCCATAAAGGGAAACACTCAAGGTCTGCTTTTCTGGTGCCGGAAAGTTAGAACCCATCCGGTGTAGTTGAAAAGGTGTGTGTGTGTAGTGGTGGGGGGAGGTAGGGGGGAGGGGTGATGAGTCCAAAGGATGAACTCCATCTGCAATTGTGTCCTCAACGGCTTTCCCCTGCTAGCCACACGATATCTGTGGCTGGCCTGCCCTGCTTTTCTTATCAAGCCCAGAGAGGGCAAGAGACTAAGTCACACTGTAAGTTGGCAGCAGAGTCAGGCCTAGAACTCGGGATGCTTAGAAAGCTTCCCACAGACCTGAGAAAGTACCAAGGGAAGACCTGTTCGCTAACTGGGCAGCACTCACTGCATGCCAGCACTGTTCCAGTGCCCCAGCCAGGGCACTGCTCCCTGTGTCCGTGTGTCTTCAGTGATGCACACAGGTGACGAATTGGCTTTTAATAGCATGCTTGGAAGGTTGAGTCCACCCAGCAGCACCTCAAAAGAAAGGCCTGCCAATCTACTTCAGACCAAGCAGCCTTTCAAGATCTTGGGGAGCACAGTTCTGCTTGGACACACAAGGGGGCCAGGAGTTGAAGTTGATTCCATGGTTACTGGTTGTAGCTATACCTAGAGTCACATCCACATTCATGTTTACATCTCTTCACTCCCTGGGGTGTTCATGGCTCCAGCTCTTCTGAAGCAGACCACCAGGATTTTTTTAAGGGGCCTCAGGATAGGTTTGAACTGCCAACCTTTTGGTTTGCAGCTGAGTGCTAAACAAGCTGTGCCATGCAGGGTGCTAAGCTCAGAAACTCAGTCGGTGCTTGATGATCTCAGTTGGAATTACAGAGAGGGTCAGTGATGACCCATTGACTGCTGGGTAATTGTTGATGTAGTCTCCCTGTGCAGACATGTAAAGTACCTGAAAACTTAAAATCCAGCTCATCGAGTGCATCATCCTGCCGTGCTCCAGCCCAGCAGTGTGCTCTGCAGGGGACATTTGGCCATGCCTGGAGACATTCTGCAGAAGGGAGTCCCACTGCCATCTAGTGAGCTGAGACCAGGGATGCTCGCTTCGCATCCGGGTGCAGGGAAAAAGACGCCCCCACAGCAATGATGTTGCCCAAAATGTCAGCAGTGCTGCCTCTGGGAAAATGGTCTAGTCCAAGCCCTGACCTTCGTAGAGGAAGAAAGCCAATCCAGAGCAGCTAAGTGACCTGCTGTGGGTTGGACAGTCTGATTCCAAGCCCAGTACTCCACCCAAAGCTGTGACCACGTCCAAAATTACACAGCAATGCCTCACCAAAGGCCTCTTCATTTGAGGACCGAGTAAGACATTAATGAGAAAGCCCTTTGACAAATGTGGCATGCTGCACAAACATGAGATGTTATTACCCAAGATCTTTTGATATAAGTAAATAGATCTTGTACTAGGTCAGTTAATTTTCTAACTACTCTATCTGAGCTTAAAGATGGCAGCATCTCTGTCCAATCCAGGAAAGGTCTCCTGTGCAGGCTGAGCCGCCCTGGAAAGCCTCATGCCTGGCTTCTTGACCCCTCAGCTAATCTCCCAGTGATTAATAAGGGCTCTGACTCTGTTGTGCCTCCTAGCTGACAGATGCTAGGCTATCAATGCATTCATGTCACCTCCTTGATGCCTGAGGAGGAATATAGTCTAATGTGTGAGAGAAGCCACGAATATCTCCCTTCTCACAAGTGTGCAGCAAACGAGATCTCCCGATCTGATTTTCTGCCCTCCTGTCATTCCAAGTGAAGTAGATGGTCCATTTCACGTTGTCTCAAGTCTCTGCACATTGCATACCAACATTGCCATACAGGGTGTGGCTGTGGGTCTTAGTAGACAAAGCCCCACCCCCTGGACCCCTTCCCCCAAAGCTACTTGGTCACCTGCACAATGCAGGTCCAGGCCGGGCTCCACACTGCAAGGCGATCAACCCTGACCCTCCAGTTTGGCCGTCCTCACACCCTCCCACAACCACCTAGAAGGACTGGAGATGAGAGATTTTGGAAGCTCTCTGCCTCATCTGCCTCCCTTCCCAGAGTGACAGAGCAACTGTAACTGACGAGGCAGGATGCAGCCTCGTTCCCAGTCCCCACCCTCTCTGGGAGAGCAGGGCTGTCTGGCACCTCATCCAAGGCCTTTCCCCTGTGATCTCATTACTGAGGAGCTGCTTCTCTACCGCCCACCTCCGTCCCCTCATCTACATATGGGGGAGATGACTATGTCTTACTTGCTGCTCCTTCCCTGAGTCCATCTCAGGAGCTCCCTGAACAGATCAATTACTTCAAGTTACACCTGCAGATACGCCTGAAGAGAGCCAGGCGCCTCCCCTGCTGCTGCCAGGCTCCAGTGCACATGTGCACACACACGTGCACACACACTGCACAGATACACTCACATGTACACACATGCATGCGCACAATGTGCACAAACTGTCAACAGGTGGGAATTCTGCCCATTTTTGCCTCTAATATTGCAATTAGAGAGTGATATAATAGTGAAGGTGCAGGTGGATGAAGAAAGATCTGTTTATTCCCTTACTCGTTACATAAACCATTCAGGGATCTTTTTTTTTTTGTATGAAAACCCCACCACCACCATCAACAATAACACAGTAGCTGTCGTGTATGTAGCGCTGCCCTATTCAAGGCGGTGCTGAGTATGATCGGAGGATTCTCTAAAGCACAGCTCTGAGGAAGTCTGTCTCCTTCGCCCTTTTACACAGGCAGGGAGAGGAGCCTGCAGGAGGCTCCATTAGTTGGGTGAAGCCACAGGATGAGTGAGGAGACCGAGGGTGAAGCCAGGGGAGTGAGAGCCCCGAGGTCACCACTTCACCACCAGGCTGGTGTGCACAATCGTTGAGAGGGGGGCTACCAAACACAGGACAGAAAACAACTAAAGCATGTCACTTGTGGTTTGAGCTCTGGCTTACTTCCAAAAGGAATTTTTGTTGTTGTTCTAGAAAGCTTTATAACTTTATAAAAACAAAAAGCTACTGCTGTCAAGCACCTTCAGACTCAAGCCAGAGGAGAGCTCTCCCAGTGGGCTTCCAAAGCTGTAAATCTGCACAGAAACAGAATACCTCCTGCGGAGTAGCTGGATGGTTCAAGCCAGCAACCTGGCAGTTAACAAGTACTTCCCTTGTACCTGCAATACCTGTATAAATTTTATTAAATATGAACTACTCCTGGTGTGTGATTTCAAATTGAATTATTGTGCCTGGACCTTTTTTTAATAGCTAAGAATGGTGAAGTCAGACTCCTTTAGATGTTATGATAAGAATACACACTGCACAGGGCTTGGACCCAACCCATTTTAATTCAAAGGAAGGCAGATTTATTTTCTTCTGCTTCCCAGAAGGTTCCTCAGCAGAACGTGTGTTAAACAAAATTGTTTATATATGGAAAAGAGCAATCTCTTCTTGGGAAGGTTTTGTTAGAAAGGGGTTTGGGTTATATATCCAGCCCCTGAGGCCTCATCATGTTTTATTTTGTTTTGCTCTTGACACTGATTGTCTTGGGAACTGTGGCCCCCGAACAATGGCCAAGAAGTCAGGTCTTCTTGATGTATATCCACTAATATCCCCTACTATGATTTTCAGTGCCAATGGTAAGCCCCACCCAGTGGCTGCAACATGCCCCTGAGCAGACACGTCAGAGCAGATGAGAGCATGAGACAGCATTTAAGAGAATGGTAGGCTGGTCCTTGACTTAGCTGTTTGGCCTCTCTTCAGAATTCATTTGTGACACTGACTGGCTGCGCTCACGGATTTCATTAAGAACAAGTCTATCTTTACCAAAGGAAGCTGCAAGGTAAGAAGACTTTCAGCTCCAGCTACATATGGCCCCAAACTTACGTACCTATTGTCCTGCTTTCAGAAGAAAAAAAAAAATTACTCAGTGCCTCCCTGGCAAATAAAAACTTTGGTACTACAACCTACAATCCCAGATAAAGTGTAGGTATCTGCTTTGGCAGCTCCCCTGGATCATGCTGCTCCAGAAGCTCTTCACAACCACCCTGTGAAGAGATGATCAGTCACGATATGTTAGTCTGTTCTGCAGAAAGAAGCTACCCCTGAAACCTCAGTGGCTTAAAATCTAGAAGTTTCTTTCTTGTTCATGCAAATTCTGATGCCGGAAGGGCATTTCTACAGGGTATTTGTCCTGCACACAGTCACTCAGTGATTCGGGCTGCTTCACATATATGGTGCCACCAGATCAAACGGTGGATTCCAGGTCATCACAGCAGAGGAAGAGAGAAGTGGGGGTTGTGGATCAGCCTTTACATGCTTTGACACGTTAGTTGACATAGGTCACTGGATAGTGTTGCTTATATTAAGGTTATTAGTTCAAACCCACCTCGCTGTACCACAAAAAGAAGGGGTCATCTGCTTTCATAAAGGGTACAGTCCAGACAAGCTAATGCAGCAATTGTACTCTGCATCACAAGGGGCGAGCATGAGTCAGAATTCACTTGAAGGCAACAGGCTTTTTGTTTGTTTGTTTGCATGGTTTGGTTTGGTGGGTGGGAGGTCGTTCTACCTACAGCGTATTAATCTGAACTATTCACTTTAGTTTTTTGTTTGTTTTTTGAGAGATGTGGAAAAGCTCATTGGCTTTAATGGAGAGTTAACTCTGCCACAGACGGCCTCCTCAAAATTTCCCTCCCCCTTCAGAAACTAGCAGAGATTTTCAGTGAAGGAGCCCTGCTGGCACCCACTGGACATCTCCCTGCAAGTTCAGTCCTTTGGAGCCACTGGAAAGGAGAAAAAAAGATACTTTCTATTCCTGTAAAGAATTCCAGGCTCAGAAACCCTCAGGGGGCAATTCTACCCTGTCCTCTCGGGTCGCTATGAGTCAGAATTGAATTTATGGCTATGAGTTGAGTATTAATTCCATTCACTTACTGCTATTGACAGGTTGCTAGATTAGGGCTTGTCTTCCCAAATGCCAACACTAACCGTGAATGAGCTGTCTGGGCCACAATGAAGGGGTTGGAAATACATCAGGCACACTAATTAGACATCTATGGCAAAATTCAGAACTGAGCATGCTCTCACCCAAGTCATGTAGGCCCAGGTGGAAGGTCCACCCGGTCACACAGAATAAGACATCACAGAAGTGCGCCTAAACCAGCCAGGAAGATCGACCAATGCCCTCCAGTGGTGTTGGGAGGTGATAGAAGTAGGCCTAGGCTCTTTGTTGCACTCTCTTGTTCATGTGCTTTCCATGTGGAGGGTGAGGCCCTTGAGGGTTCCTGCCATGGCTCCTCAGCTGGGTCTGCACTCCTGCTCAGGTATTCCTCCCATGGAACTGCCATATTCAGCTGCAAACTTTCCCCACCCCTGCCATGCAGCCCGGCCTGCTTTCTGGAGATAGCAAGTACTTTTTGAGACTGCGATACCTGAAACTTTCCTTCATAAAATTCACTTGGATTTACAAAAGTGCTTCTGCCATGTGAATTCTTTCAGCGTTGCTATGGAAGAACTGAGGTCAACCACCCCAGAAACCTAACACTATCAAGTCGATTCTGACTTATATCAATCTAGGGGGTCCTCAAACTATGGCCCGTGGGCCACATGGCCCTCAGAGGACATTCATCCGGCACGCTGGGTGTTTTTGCCCCATTTTGTTTTTTACTTCAAAATAAGGTATGTGCAGTGTGCATAGCAATTTGTTCATAGTTTTATTTTTAAACAATAGTCTGGCCCTCCAACGGGTCTGAGGGACAATGAACTGGCCTCCTGTTTAAAAAGTTTGAGGACCCCTGAAAGGACAACGTAGAACTGTGCCTGTAGGTTCCCAAGGTCGTAAGTCTTTACAGAAGCTGAGAACCTCATCTTTCTCTGTGAGCCACTAGCGGATTCCAACTGGCTGGCCTA
The DNA here is from genome assembly GCF_050624435.1 of Tenrec ecaudatus. Taxonomy (NCBI): domain Eukaryota; kingdom Metazoa; phylum Chordata; class Mammalia; order Afrosoricida; family Tenrecidae; genus Tenrec; species Tenrec ecaudatus. The sequence continues at coordinate 691,397 of NW_027457635.1, read as the reverse complement.
TGGTCACACACATTCCACCAGGCTCCTTGAGCCTTAACTTGATAATTTAATGAAACGATACTTCTCCCAGTCAACTGTATCATTGTCTATAATCTTGCTATTCCAATATCAGATTTAAAATAAGGAATATATTTAAGCTCCATATCCATAAGCAATCAGATCATTAAATCTCTCTGGACACTATTACTTTAAAAAAACACACTCTGTCCAATTATTTTCAGCACAGAAAAGTTTCCAGTGTTGACAGCTTAGTATTTAATTGCTTTTTCTCTTCTTCTTTTGCATTGGTGAATCATTTTGAGCTTATAATAATTTTAAAATAAATATTTTCCAAAGCCTCCAGGCATTCACTGTGTAATGGTCATTTAAAAGATTTCTTGGTTAGAGGGTCCTCAAAGAATAAAAAGCTTGTCGGCATCCATGGTCATTTCTATATTCAAAAGATGAAATTGCTCATTAAATGCTACAAGTCAATTTCTTTCTTCAACCGAACTGCCCATTTCAGCAAAGATTCCATCACTGAATTAGGCAAATGGTTCTACATTTCAAAGTCAACAACGATACTCTTCCCTTTAACACGAGCATCTTAAATGGCTCCAAAAGCAGCCGAGCTCTTTATTATGCCTTTTCTTGAGAAAACGGTTTTGTGGTTTATTTTATTTATTCATTTAGACTTTCATTTTAAGATTTTTTTACACTTTGTCTTTTAAAAAAGAACGAGGCTGAGCAGTGCATCCCATAATAAAATATAAAGTCTTCGTATTTCTGTTTGTTTGTAATTTCCCTAAGGATAACTCTTAATGTAGCAACCACCCACCCCCAATGAATTACATTTGGTCTATTGGGGGTTGTGGCCAACCTTTTGATAGAAAAGCCCATAGACACTCCCTTCTGCATCTCCTTTCCCAACCAAACCCCGCTGGCTGGAGGCTGGAAGGAAGAAAGAGGCTGGGCTGCTAGGGCAGGGTGTGGAAGGGGTGACCTCGCAGATTATTTCAAATTCTACCCTGAAGGCAGAAGGTTACCCAAATGAGATAGCTAGAGATTCACTTCCTTAGAAAAAGATTGAAATTATTTTGTCCCTTGGAAAAGCCAAAGGAAAAGTCGTTATTAATTTAGGCAATTAGAGAACTTTGAAAGCCATGTCTAGTACATAAAAACACCTGTCCTGAGAGCCCATCGGCCTAGAAAACGGAATTTTTATCCATGTAAAATAAAGGAAGGTTATTTCTTAGACTTGGTCAACAGAAGATTGTCATTTTAAACCGGTTACTGTAATGAGAAGCTGGGTTTTCATAAAAAGGAGTGAATGCTTGAGTGAGTTTGAAATGAAACTAGAGATGCATGTTCTGCCCATCGCGGCATTTTCAGAGGAATCTGTGTTCCCGTGACTGCTCTTGCTCTGTCTCGTGCCTTCTGGGAAACTCAAAGCTTGGTGCCCACATCTAGTCTCTCAGACTTTCTTGCCAGCTTTGGAAAGGTGTTGAGTCTGTTGGATCTGCTGCACAGAGACAGCATGCAAGTGGACCCTTCCCAGATTCTTCATAGAGCAGCCCCCCAGTGTAAAGCTGTGGGTGAGGTTTGATGACCTTTGCCCCTTCTGCATCCCCCATTCTTTGACAGACTCAAATGCTCTCCTGAGGCATTACCGGAGAAGCAGCTACCCCATAGTTTCCAGATGGTGGGCATCAGCCTTGTGTGCTCATTGGAATCGCCAGAGAGCTTTCCAAAAGACATCTTTGTCCCATCTCCATTGAGTCTGATTTTATTGGCCTGGAATGCACCCTAGGTGCTTGGATTTTTTTTCTCTCTCAAGTGTTTATTGTGAATTGGGTGAACGTTTACCAAGATCATCAGTTTTCTATTCAACAATTCATACACCTTGTGTTTTATGCCACTTATTGCAATCTCCACAATACAATATCCCTTATTCCACTTCCTACTTGTGCCTTCCATTTCCACTCCTCCTCCCTGCCTACCCTTCTGAACTTGGTCCTTGGATTGATGCTGCCCTTTTGAGATCAAATGATTTGCTATTTTAAGGTTTGTGTGCCTCACTTGTGTCATTGCTCCCATTATAGACCGGTCTATTATTTGGCTGGATATTGAGCCACAGGTAAGAGTTCATTTTCGGACTTAGTGAATAAGGACCATAGTCTCAGAGGTCCGTTGGTCCCTATTCAGCCAATAAACCTGGTCTCTTTTATAACTGTGAATTTTGCTTCACTATCTAGGACCTTTTGATGTGATCCCGTTCAAAGAAGTTGGAATTGATAGTTGGAGATCCTCTAGTTAGTCTGTGCTCAGAATCAGGAAGTCTACTGTTCATGTGGCCCATTCACCACTCTTCTTTCCTCCAGAGTGAGGGTGACAATACTTGCCCTCTAGATGGCCACTTGTGAGCTTCTAACATCCAGCTGCTACTCTCCAGCGTGGATGTCCAACATTGTCTTTACAGTCTAGGTTATGCCAATTGACCTCGGTGTCCCTTACAACTATAATCCCCAGCCCCCAAGCCCAGTAAAGCACTCCCTCCAGTTGTTTGGTTATGCCTAAGGAGTTTTTATAACTTCATCTTCTGTGTGCTCTGGAATATTCAATTCCCTGGATGATCAGAATGCTCAGTCAGGGCTCAGAATCTTGGTGTTAAGGCTCCTGGTGAGATCCTGGCACATCAGACACAGAGGTTGTGAGGCTAGAGGATGGGCAGAAGGGGATCATACTGAGTCTAACAAGGAAAGAAAAGGAAATGAAGGATATAAGCAATTAAAAGCAAGAGCATAAATAGATACAAATACACAGATGGCCCTTGCAACATTATTCCCAATCTTGCAAACGTGTAAACGGTCTAAATACCCATCAATAGATGAATGGATAAGTCAAACATGTTGCCTACGGTATGTACAATGGACTGCTACTAAGCCACATAGAGACATGAATTCCTGACACAGGCTACAAGAGGAATGAACGTCATAAATATTATGCTGAGTGAAAGAAATCGGCTTCAAAAAGGACACATTTTGTTTAGTTCCACTTACATGAAATATCTAGACTAGGAAAATGAGTAGAGACAAACATCTATCAATTGTTTCCAGGGATAGGTAGGAAGCTAAGTATGGTTGTTACATAATTTCATGTAAATTGGATAAATAAGTGGGGTGGAGTCTTTCTTATACCTATATGAGTGTCCTTTTATTTATTTCTCGAGTCAACCCAGCCTAACCCAGTAGGGCCTGGAGGGGAAGTGCCAGCACTGAGACGATACTGAGCTTCCATAAGGGTGATGGCATAATTTTGGAATGGGTAAGGATGATATATGAACAACATGCAGAATGCCACTTAATTATAATCTTGTAGAGGCTGGAAGAGTCGAATGTTTTGATGCATGTATATTTACTACAATTTTTAAAGAGTGTACGCAAAAGAGCAATATGGCAAGTCTGCGTTACCATTTGCTGTTGCTCAGCTAAAAGTGATTTGGGCTTATGTAGTGAATGGGAACCACAGAGGCTCAGGAGGAAAGCTGGTACCATCTGGAAACTAAGACTTGTCTGACCAAACGCAGAGTCTCCCTTCAAGTCACTGACAGGTCAGAGGCAGCTCATCTCTGTTGCAGAAGCAACGATTTGTCTTAATTCCTAGACCACTGTCACAACCACGCTTTGTTGCCCTCGGTGCCCTCCTTTGCCACCACAATAAGTCACTAAAATGCCGTGCTTTATTTAAAAACAAACAAACAATTTCTGTCTCCATCCTGGCACCGTTTCAGCTTATTTAGCATCATAACATATGTCATCTGTTTCCCTAAAACATCTAACATGGACATGGCATGATGGGACTGATGATTTAGGCAAATGAGAAACAGCCTGCCCTCCGAACACACACGACGGCATTTGATTTGCTGTCAGTAGATGCTATCGTGTTTCTTCTCCTCTTTCGTGGAAAATAAGTACAGAAGAGAAAGAGGACTTGAAAAGGGCTGCACGATGTTTAGCTCTGGTCCTTCTAGAAAGTCTAGGAAAAAGTATGTGAACCCTGCCTGCCTTTAGATGCCCCAGTCACCTGGTAAACAAGGATTGCACACTGACCATGGACAAGACATCTGGATCTGGGGGGCGGATATAGCAATTGCCCCCACCAGCAAAGAGCTTCCAGATTTGCGGGAGAGCACAGGCCAGGGAGCAGCTCATAAAAAGAACAAGAAGAATCACAAAGGAGGGTGTGCTCCAGCACCAATTCATCCAGTTGCAGACACATGAAGGCAAAGTTTCCTTTGCCTTCAAGTTTATGATTTCCGCTGCATCCCTTACCAACACCTTCACAAAGATCTAGGTTCTTGGGTTGTTTCGTTCCATGGCTGACATCTCCTTGGTAAAGCCACACTTTATGGACAACGCATGGTCCAAGAATTCCACTTATATGTTCTGAAAGGGGCCACGCTAAAACCCCTGGCTCAGACTTTCAGGACTGGGCACAATACAGCAAACCCACTATGGGGAGAGTGGGATTTGGTAACACTCTCATCTCCATCACAACCTAGATCTGGTAAAGCTATTTTCTTCCACTCACCATCTTTCAATCAATATTTACTCAGCTATTAGTTGCTCCCCAGACTCAACATCAGAAAAGTGTTCAAACGTTACCGAATTGTCCATCTGATGGTAGAGGTCTGTGCAAGGGATACGAGAGCAAGAGGCTCAGAGATGATCAGCGGGTAAAGAGGGAGGGATTCACCTTTGTCTTCGGTAGAAAGCTCCTAAGGTTTAGTCACATTGGCAGACTTTCCCTGGAGCAAGCAAATAAAGCTGCTCCCGGCTCAACTCCATTCCTGATCTGATCTTGCCATGAGACTACCCAGGCTTTGTCCCAACGCCACATTCTGGAAACCACAAGTGGAAGGAGGTGGATCTTGGGGATACCATTGAAAAGAATGGGAGGTACACAACACTTCATTGTACTCATATGGAGCTTATACAAAGGCCAAGAGATAGGACAAGGTGAGACTGTGGACAGGACAAGGTGGTACTGCATGGTTTAAAATCAGAAAAGGTGTGCATCAGGTTTGTATCTTTCATTGTTCTTATTCCATCTGTATGCTGAGCAATGAATACAAGAAGCTAGTCTATGTGAAAAAGCTGGTCGGGATTAGAGGAAGGCCCATGTGATGTCATTGGGAAAATTTTTCCCCCGGAAATTTTAGGTCATGGCATCAAAAAAGTGTCATTTTAGCCCATATGGGGTTTTAGACCAGAGAAATAACAGCAAGAGTGAGTCAGCATTATGCACAGAATTGAGCGATATTGGTTCCTCAGGAAATTCATAATCTGACCCTGATTCTGCTCAGATAAAAGGTGACAGTGTGGAAGATTCTACACCTTAGCTCAGTGATGGGCAAACGTGGTGCTCTATTGCCTTCGGCTATGGATAAGCCAGCTCCACCAAGATTCCCATTTACTGCAGCACCTGTTATGTATGCAGACGTTGAAAACAAGAACGCTTTGGCATACCTGGGAAAAACCGATTGAAGAGCAACAATCTGCTACTCTGTTTCATAAGGTTTCTAGAAGCAGAAAGAGAGATCTAGTTAACAAAATGACCTTTGGAAAAATCTGGGTCTAATCATTCCTCAGTGAGTGGGGGCGCAACGCCGGCAGAAATGGTACTGGACCAGGAATAAAGTACTTGCAGCTCAGTTTTCGGGAGCCTTCATGTTACAATACTGATAATTGTGGATTATAACATTTTTTCACTTCACAAATAATGAAAATATGGGTCCAAAATTACTGACATTATTAGACAGGCAGGGAGGTTAACTGCTTCCCTTTACAGTGTTATTCTCCCAGTGGAGGACAGCCACAGGTGGGCCAGACTGGGCAGGAGGTTCAATAGGGTAAGTTTTAAAGAGAAATACAAACATAGTGCGATACTGTGTAATCTTTGAGGAGTATATTGTATCCAAGCAAAGCACCTCAGATTTACCTATAGAGCAGTCTACGGTGCCTGCTTGCCTTTTCAATGTCATTGGGAAAAATTTCTGACTAGAAATTTTAGTCCAAGCGATCTAAAAAGTGTCATTTTAACACAAAATTGGTTTTAGACCAGAGAAATAACAGCGACAGTGACCCAGAATTTTGCACAAAATTGAGTGATAGTGGTTCCTTGGGAAATTCATAAACCGACACTGACACTGTTCAGATAAAGGATGACAGTGAGGAAGATAAGATTCACACCTGAGCTCTGCGATGGGCAAACGTGGTGCTCGATTTTCTTTGGGTTTGGACCAGCGAGCTCCACCAAGATTCCCACTCACAGGAGCACCTGGCATGCAAGTAGAAGATCTGCATGTGACCTCCTCCCTGGGGGACAGACAGCATAAAAGGGGGTGAGGGGAGACGGCGGATAGGGCAAGATATGACAAAATAATAATTTATGAATTATCAAAGGCTCATGAGGGAGCGGGGAGAGGGGAAGGAGAAAAAAAAAGAGGACTTGATGCAAAGGGCTTAAGTGGAGAGCAAATGCTTTGAGAATGATTGGGGCAAAGAATGTACAGATGTGCTTTATACAATTGATGTATGTCTATGTATGGATTGTGATAAGAGTTGTATGAACCCCTAATAAAATATTTTTTAAAAAAAGAAAAGAAATGGAAAAAAAATCTTTTGGGGTAACTACAATTATTTCTGTTTGATGAGGTCATTGAAAAAATCATTACAGAGACAAACTGGCTGACAGACCCTGCTCAGGAAATAAAACATTTTCTGTTGAACTTGCTGACGGTGTGAGTTGTTTTTTTTTTTTTTCTGGGAATGGACTGTGGCTACAACATTTTGAGGTGCACCGTGCTCTGACTGCCACTGTCCGGGCCTGCATAGAAAGGAGACCACCTGTACAGGAGTGTTCTCCCCAGAACTAGGGGATTTCTGATTTCTCTAGGCCAGGGGTCCTTAAACTCTTTAAACAGGGACCAGTTCACTGTCCCTCCAACCAGTTGGAGGGCCGGACTATAGGTTAAAAAACAAACAAAAACAAAAACAAAAATAAAAACTATGAACAAATTCCCAGGCACACTGCACACATCTAATTTTGAAGTTAAAAAACAAACCAACAAACGGGGCACAAACACCCGGCGGACAGGATCAATGTCCTCGGCTGTCCCCATGTGGCCCGCCGGCTGTCGTTTGAGGACCCGTGCTCTAGGCACTCACAAAGAGCATGTGGTTTCAACCCTAAAGCCTGGAGACTCTGCAATTTGTTTAAAGGTGATTGGGCAGAAGGAGTCCCTGATTGGCCCACTTAAGATTGATTTTCCCTTCCACTATTTCTCAGAGGTCATAGTTATGCTTATGGGCAACCAGGACATCCCGATCTGATCCCTAAAATTGATGTGTGGATTGACATGGCCACTAATAAGCCAGAATATATAAAAGACTTGCTCCCTCCCTCAACAGAATAGGTTCTTGTTTCCAAGATTTCAGGAAACATGGCATGACCGGAAAAACAACCGGTCCAAGTTCTTAAAACCTCCAAGGTGGAGGCCGTCCTTCCCTCTCCCCTCCCCCTCCCCAACCCTGTCTGCTTTATCCCACTTTGCAGGAGGACTCGGGGAGTGGGAGAGCTGGATTACGACCCATTGTGAGTGCTGCCTGCCTATCAGTTCCCGGGGGCCAGAGAGAGAGAAATACAACCCCTTTTAAAATCACCCACCAACACGTGCACTAGGGCTTTCCTGTCTTCTCTACCCACCAAGAGGGATCACTAGGCAGCAGCATTCTCTGCTTAAGGCAAGCAGCCCCAACACCTGGGGAAGACCCCGGAGTCTCTCGTTGGGTATATGTCCCCTTTTCTTCCAGGGATTACATAATTGGAATCAACAAAATCACCTTTTCTGACAAATGACAAGGTCTGATTTCTTTGCTAGACATGCTTTTCCACATGCATCAGCCCACCTCAGACAATTGCTAACCACTTCTCCAGGTGCTGTTCACAACAGAAGAACGGGAACCCTTCCAGAGAAAGGCCCAGAATGCAGTCAATAGACATGATGGTCAGCCAGCGGGCACTCCCCACTGGAGAGAAACTCTTTTTGCCACTGCACGAAAAATACGGGGTCCAAATTCCTAGCAAGGCCCCAAGGGCTTAACCAGGTATCACCAGTTTCTATTTGCAGGGCCTCCACGGGACAGCTAGGAAACCTATGCATTTATCTAAGGTCAGTGAGAATTTTCAGGCGCCTACGAGAGAATGTCTGCCTGGCTTTTTAGAGTGGCTGATGGAAGCCTGCGGTCTTTATAACCCTATCAACCCAGAGGCCGCTGAAAACATGAGGGCAATAAGTATTGCCTTTATTACTCAGCCCGCCTCAGTCATGAAAAAGAAATGGGAAGCATTTGAAGGGAACAATCTTAGTGATTTGGTAGAAGTGTCTTAGTGGGTGTATCACAACACAGATGACCCTACCACGACAGAGACAAACAAATAGCTAAAATATTAGGAATTGCCATGAGACACACCAGAGACTCAGGAAAAGAGATCATGGCCCACTCACGGAGTGACTCAACTGTGGCACCGCCAAGCCCCGAGGAAGGAAGGATCCATGTGCCTACTACAGAGAAGACAGACATTGGAAAAATAACTGCATTAAAAACGCCAGGAGAGACGGACAACCTCCACTATAGAGGTCGGGCCTCGTCCTCACCTAGAAAAACCCAAGCGAGAGACAATAACGCTTGAGGAAGCTGAAGGAATGTCTCAGGGCTCTGTTTCACTGGCCCCCAGGATCCCGTGCTAACTGTCCAAGTCGGGGGCCAGCCAGTAAATGTCTTGGAGAACATAGGGGCCAACTTCTTGGGCTCAAAAAAGAGAACAGGCACATTGTCAAAGGAAAGATGGGAATTACTGTCAGTATATGATTGCTTCCAAAAATAACTCACACCAGAAGGTTTGCATGGAGATTGGGTGGCTTCCCAAGCCATCGAGGTAAAAAATGTCTCTCTGCCCTTTGTCCCAGTTAGCCACATGGTTTTCATGGCATTGGCTCCTGGCTCGGCTGTTGAGCCAGTGAAACTCTTTTAGCAGGAGTTGAGGTGGCCATCAGCGGAAGGACAAAACTTCCACAGTGGGCTTCCCGTTTCAATACGAAGCCACCTATATCACCTCTTGGACATTATCATTGTCCTGGGCTCTGAATCGCCAGCCGAGATCTTGAATGCGCCTGACATGAGCACATTGTCTGAATCAGGTTCGGGTTAACCCCCCTCGATCACTTATTGTCATTGGAGTCTGGACAATGTTGTACCTTTACTTTCCAGATGAGAAAACTCACTCAAAAAGACACAGGTGTTGACCCACAGGAACAAAATAGGTTAACAACAAAGCCATGGGAGAGAGGGTTTGGGGGGAAAGGGAGTGGTGTTAAGAAACCCAGAGACAAGGGAACAACAAGTGGATGCAAATCCATGGTGAGGGCGGTGTAGGAATCCTGGTAGTGCGTGATCAAGGGTAAAGGAACCCAGAGGATTTACTGAAACCCAAATGAAGACTGAGCATGGCAGTGGGCACCAGAGGGAGATGAAAGGGAATAGCAGAGCGACCTAGGAAGCATGGGCCAGTTACATGGGTCTAAAGAATGGAAAGAACGTATGTAAATATATTTATCTGTGAGCATGGGGAAATACACCTATGTCCATATCTTTATAGGTGTCCTATTAAGGTAGCAGATGGCCTTTGGGCCTCCACTCCCGTACTCTCTCATTGCAAGAATACTTTGTTCTATTACACTGGCATTCTATGATGCTCACCTTCCCAACACGATCACTGAAGACTAAGCGGTGGCATATGCAATTATGGTCAAGAAAGATGATGGTGCCCAGCTATCAAAAGATATGGCATAAGAGGTCTTAAATGCCTGAAGGTAAGCAAGCGGCCATCTAGCTCAGAAGCAACAAAGCCAACATAGGGTAAGCATAACACCCTCTGCGATCATGAAAATTCAAAGGGATCAGGCATCATCAGTACAAAAAATCTCATCATTGCAAATGAGCAAGGAGTGCTGGGCAGAGAGCCAAAGCCCATTTGCAGTCCACTGGACATTCTCTTAAAAAAGGTCTCAGGGAGGAGACAAGCCTACACAGGGTACGAGACAGCAACGATGAAACACAACTTTCCTCTGGCTCCTCAATGCTTCCTCTGCCCTCACTATCAAGATCCTAATTATAACTATCAAATCTGGCTAGAACAGAGAATGTACCCTGGGACAGATAGGAACTAGAAACACAGGGAATTCAAGGTGGATGAGCCCTTTAGGACCAGTGTTATGAATGGGGATGCTGGGAGGGTGGAGGGAGGGTACGCTAGCACCAGGAAACCAATGACAAGCATCTACATAAAACCTCAAAAGAAAAGGGGGTGAAGGGGGACATCAGACAGTGCAAGACATGACAAAATAATAATTAGTAAATGATGAAGGATTTATGAGGGAGGGATAGTGAGAATGGGGGTGGGGGAATGAGGAGCTGAGGCCAGGGGCTTGGGTGGAGAGAAGATATTTTGAGAATTATGAGGGCATTGAATGTACAAATGTGCCTTATATCAGTGATGTTTGCACGTATTGTGGTTATTGTTGTATGAGCCCCTATAAAAGGAGAGAAAAAAAAGACCCTGGCAGAGGGCTGATGCTAGGATGATCTCAGGCTGGATTAGACCAACAAAAGCAGTGCTGCAGTCAACTCACCCTGTGTCTATTCCTGTGTAAGGCATGAAACTTAGGGTCCAGAGTCCCGGCAGCTGGACAGTGAGAGAGGCGGGGCTCTGAGGTCATTCCACAGGGGGAATGGCCCTCCGGTTCCTGCAGGGCCCACTCTCCTGGGTAGTCCTGCTGTCTGGGGCATCTCTTTTCCGGAGCCCACACTAGGGGAGCTCTACAACTCATGGGGGATTGGCAGGAAGCCTCTGCTCATGCACACACACTACCACCTAGCTGGAGGACCTTGGTGAACAAAGCCTGAGGCCGACAACAAGCCCACTAACTGATCCTGTGAGAGATATGGTCAGGATCCAGAAACCGACAACTAGGAGTAAGGGGCAGCATACCTGGGTCCCAGTCCCTTCCACTGCCATCTCCAAGGAGTGACATTCCAAAACAGAGGGCTTTCCAAAGGCATTGTCCAGCCTTTGGAATGGGCAGCTGATTTGTGGACATGGATACTATGTGATCCAGACGTACTACCTGCTCCGTTCCAGTCAGCTGAGACTAAAAACCCTTCCAAGCAGAAAGCCATGTATCTGAACAGTATCCACCAGCCATTCATGTCCAGTCGTGCTGCCTCCAAAGAGCTTTCCTGGGCTGGTCAGATCTCTCTGGGGCCGATATCCCTCGGTCCTTGGTTCTGCGTGAGAAAGAATTCACGCCAAACCTGGTTTGTGGCCTAAATGAGGTTTAAGAGAGTTAGGGAGGTGTGGTGGGCAACCCTGGTCGATCCCAGTGGCTCTGAGCACTCACAGTGTGCCACTTCTTCCTGGGCCGCTAACTGGGCCCTCTGAGCATGTGTAATGGACACCCCAGTCCCTATGCTAGCTACGTAACTTTTCCACCCTGAAGAGATATGGACCCAAACCTTTGGGGTACTGGGCGACGGCATCTCTAATTGCTTCCTGCTGGCAAAAGAGGCAAAGTGTGGCTTTGGGTCCACACCCTTCCTGCTCTGCTGGGAGGGCTTGTCCGTCCATTCAGCGCTAGGATGGATAAGGCTGAAGTGGTCCAGGAGATGGTGGTCCTCGAGCTGGCACACTTGGATTAGGGGCCTTGGTTACTTGAGAACTTCTGGAAAAACCAACAAACGCACAAAAGGGTGAACAGTTTCACTGAGACTAGGCTAGAATTGTGAGGTAGGAGTGCCCTTGAAACTAGGTGAGTATGACAGGAAGTAAGTAAAAATCTTAGGATTATCAGGCGTGTGTTTGTTCATTCTAAGTACCGGCACGGGAGTAAAAGCATTCAAAATTTCCCCTAGGGGGGTCCAGGTTTTGGGCACTATTGGGTGAAGTAGGATCATTGCTTCATTTATGATCCTAAGGTCTTGGACCTGCTGATAAGAACCATCCTTCTTTTTAACCCTATAACGCCTCACTTTTAAATTTTTGGGGAAAAAATTTCGTTTTGATTCATTACTTGCATAGTTATCAATATATATACATATAAATTCATTTCATTAAATGTTAGGGAAAAGACATGCTCGGTGTTATAGGATTAAATTGTAATATTGGGACACCACAGGCCGAGTCAACAGGGTGCAAAAGTAGAGTAACTGCCTGTGTCATTTTTAATTTTCTTGGGTTCCATTTGAGTAACAGGTTTGTAAATTACCCGGGGACCAAATGACCCTGGTGCTTCTACCAGGGGTAGAATGTTCAGGGATGGCTCAGGGCTGGGGGAATAGTAACCTGAAGTCCAGGATCCCTTAGGTCCTCGAATTGTTTACACAGGGACCCAATCACTGCCCTCCGACCATTGGAGGGCCAGACTATGGATTTCAAAAAACCTATGCACACTGCACGAGTCGGCTGCTAAGCAGGACAGGCAGTGGCAGCAAAAACACCCCGAGGGTGGGATAAATGGCATCGTGCCACATGTGCCCCATGGACCACAGTTTGAGGACGCTTACCTTAGGGGTTCCTGGGTGCACTGGGGATGAAGGTCTCCTACTGCTTCTCGAGAGGAGAAATGCTCTAAGTTCTGGCATCTCCACCCCCTTTCCCGGCACTCTACAAAACTGCTCCAGGTGAATCACGGTTGGAAGGGAAAGTGTACCATTCTCTGCCCACCATTCTCCTTTCTCAAAACGATACTGTGGCCAAATAGAGTTGCAAAGTGAATCTATCAGCTTCTGTTTCCCCAGCCTCTCTGTATCAACTCTATCCCAATTGGACAGGATTCATGCAAGGGGGCAATTCCTGAGCATCACGCTGCTAAGTACCATCTAGAAAGCACAAAACAAGGAGGCGATTGAGAGCTTGCTGCCTCCAGGTCAATAACTCCCACTTGAGAGCGCACCACTGGGTTGCCCTGAATCTCATGCCTCAGCCCGAGGGAAGGGGTCAATGACCATTCGCCGAGGGCGACCTTTAGGTCCAACCATTTTTCTGGACAACAGGCTAGGAGGACCACTGCTTGGGATGGCCCCAAGGCCCTCCAAGACGCCTGCTGGCGGGGCTGACGCTCATATCTCTGAAGGGAAGGGACATGTGGCAGCTCAGGGAATCTTAATGGAAATTGGAATTTCTGGCTGGAACATCATGGCAGAGGAGCTGTGTATTAAGTTAAGAGCTGTCCCCACAAGTGCCTGAAGCAGCATCGCTGAAAGCCTAGAGGTTACAGTGACCCCGCCTAGGCTTCCGAACGCCATTGGCCTAAGCGTGGGAAACGGAAAAGCAGCCTGTAACAAGGAACAAACCTAAACTGGATGAAAACTAGCCCAATAACGCCTCAGGTTTTAAAATCAGGAATTTTTTTTTTTGGTTTTTATCCTTTACATTCATAGGTATCAATATATATGGCATTCAAAATATATTTTAAAAGCATAAAATTTTCAGTGTTTTTGAAATGTGACCAAATAGTCACATTTATAATTTGGGTACCAGATACGTTTTCATTAAGAATTATGACAATTTTGTGCTTGGCGTTATAGGGCTAGAGCAGCTTGTTTGAAAAACCAGGAGAAAGGCAAAGAGAATGGAGGGGAAAGGGAAACTTTTGGCTCCCGGGACCAGGCAGGGCTAACTCCCAGGCCTCTTCACCCAGCTCCCTAGGCAGCGCCCTTCCACATGTTTGGACTGGTGGGTGCCATCTTGGCCATGGACACAGACCCTGTTACCTCTCGGCTACAATGGCGACTGTGTAGGATCTCTGGGAAAAGCTGAAACAGCTTTGACAAGAGTGAAGCCATTTGGGGCTGACAGAAGCCACCATGAAAAGAAAGTAAAGTAGCTAGGAAGTGTAAATCAACTAGCTGATATTGGGGAGGTAGGCTGTGCAGACGTCGCCCAAGGGAATGTCACAAAGGAAATAGATGTTCAGAAGGCTTACGAGGACGACCAGGGCAGTTTTGGTTCAACTAAGAATGGCTAACCCTAATACCCCACTTCTCACTCTGCCTGCTTGCACACATGCATATTGCAAAAGTTTTAAAACCTTTGGAAAATTCGACTCGGGGCTGCTCAGACTCCTCTCAAGAGGGCTGACAGACCCTGCTCAGGAAATAAAACTTTTTCTGTTGAACTTGCTGATGGTGTGAGTTGTTCTTTTCTGGGAATGGACAGTGGCTACAACATTTCGAGGTACACCGAGCTCCGACTGCCACTCTCTGGGCCTGCATAGAAAGGAGAGCACCTGTACAGGAGAGCTCTCCCCAGAACTAGGGGATTTCTGGTTTATCTAGGCCAGGGTTCCTTAAACTCTTTAAACAGGGACCAATTCACTGTCCCTCCGACCCATTGGAGGGCCAGACTACAGTTTAAAAAAAAAAAAACTACGAAAAAATTCCAGGCACACTGCACACATCTAATTTTGAAGTTAAAAAACAAACCAACAAAGGGGCACAAACACCCCGCTGTCCCCATGTGGCCCGCCGGCTGTCATATGAGGAACCCTGCTCTGGGCACTCACAAAGAGCATGTGGTTTCAACCCGAAAGCCTGGAGACTCCGCCATTTGTTTAAAGGTGATTGGGCAGAAGGAGTCCCCAATGGGCCCACGCAAGACTCGTTTTCCCTTCCCCTATTTCTCAGAGGTCTTAGATCTATTTCTGGGCAAGCATGACACGCTGATCTGATCTCTAAAATTGATGTGTGACTTGACAGGGTCACTAATAAGCCAGCATATATAAAAGACTTACTACCTCCCCCAAAAGACTGGGTTCTTTTCCCCAAGATTTCAGGAAACGTGGCATGGCCGGGAAAGAAAACCGGTCTAAGTTCCTAAAGCCACCAAGGTGGAGGCCGTCCCTCCCCTCTCCATCGCCGTCGTCTTTATCACACTTTGCAGGAGGACTCGGGGAGCGGGACAGCTGGCTTAAGACCCATTGTGACCCCTGCCTGCCTATCAGTTCATGGGGGGCCAGAGAGAGAGAAATATCACCCCCTTTTAAAGTCACCCCCCCAACACGTGCACTAGGGCTGGCATGTCCTCTCCACCCCCCAGAAGGATCACTGGGCAGCAGCATTCTATGCTTAAGGAAAGCAGCCCCAACACCTGGGGTAATCCCCTGAGTCCCTCTTTGGTTCTATGTCCCCTTTTTTTCCAGGGATTGCATAATTGGGATAAACAAACCCCCCCCCCCTGTCTGACAAACCACAAGGTCCGATTTCTTTGCTAGACAAGCTTTTCCACATGCATCAGCCCACCTCAGACAAGTGCCAGCCACTTCTCCAGGTGCTGTTCACAACAGAGGAACGGGAACCCTTCCAGAGAGAGGCCCAGAAAGCAGTTAATAGACCTGATGGTCAGCCAGCGGGCACTCCCCACTGGACTGAAACACTTTTTACAACTCCACGAATAATGTGGGACCCAAATTCCCAGTAAGGCCCCGAGGGCTTAACCAGGTATCACCAGTTTCTCTTGCAGGGCCTCCGCGGGACAGCTAGGAAACCTATGCATTTATCTAAGGTCAGTGAGAATTTTCAGGCGCCTACAAGAGAATGTCTGCCTGCCTGCCTGCCTGCCTGACTGTCTGCCTTTTTAGAGTGACTGATGGAAGCCTGCGGTCTTTGTACCCCCAAGGACCCAGAGGCCCCCGAGAACAAGAGGGCAATAAGTATTGCCTTTATTACTCAGCCCGCCTCAGACAGGGAAAAGAAACGGGAAGTCTTTGAAGGGAACAATTTTAGTGATTTGGTAGAAGTGTCTTACTGGGTGTATCACAACACAGATGACCCTACCACGACAGAAACAAACAAATAGCTAAAATACTAGGAATTGCCATGAGACACACCAGAGATTCAGGAAAAGAGATATGGCCACTCACGGAGAGACTGACCTGTGGCACCGCCAAGCCCCGAGGAAGGAAGGATCCAGGTGCCTACTACAGAACAGACAGACATTGGAAAAACCACTGCATTGTAAACCCCAGGGGAAACGGACAAACTTCCACTAGAGAGGACGAGCCTCGTCCTCGCCTAGAAAAACCCAAGCGAGAGACAATAACGCTTGAGGAAGCTGTAGGAATGTCTCAGGGCTCTGTTTCACTGGCCCCCAGGATCCCGTGCTAACTGTCCAAGTTGGGGGCCAGCCAGGAAATGTCTTGGAGGACACAGGGTCCATCTTCTCAGGTTCAATGAGAGAACAGGCACATTGTCAGAGGAAAGATGGGAATTACTGTCAGCCTATGATTGCTTCCAAAGATTACTCACACCAGAAGGTTTGCATGGAGATTGGGGGGCTTCCCAAGCCATCAAGGTAAAAAATGTCTCTCTGCCCTATGTCCCAGTTAGCCACATGGGTTTCATGGCACTGGCTCCCGGCTCAGCTGTTGAGCCAGTGAAATTCTTTTAGCAGGAGTTGAGGTGGCCATCAGCGGAAGGACAGTGGGTTTCCTGTTTCAATACGATGCTCGGCATTATAGGGTTAAATTGTAATATTGGGACATTACACGTGGAGTCAACAGGGAGCAAATGTAGAGTAACTGCCTGTGTCATTTTTAATTTTATCGGGTTCCATTTGAGTAAAAGGCTTGTAAATTACCCGGGGACCAAATGCCCCTGGTGCCTCTACTAGGGGTAGAATGTTCAGGGAGGGTTCAGGGCTGGGCGAATAGTAACCTGAAGTCCAGGAACCCTTAAGGCAGGGGTCCTCAAATTGTTTACACAGGGGGCCAATTCATTGTCTCTCCGACCGTTGGAGGGCCAGACTATGGTTTTCAAAGAACCTATGAACAAATTCCTATGCACACTGCACGAGTCGGCTGCTAAGCAGGACAGGCAGTGGCAGCAAAAACACCCCGATGGTGGGATAAATGGCATCGCGCCACATGTGTCCCATGGACCACAGTTTGAGGACGCCTGCCTTAGGGGTTCCTGGGTGCACTAGGGATGAATGTCTCCTACAGCTCCTCGAGAGGAGAAAAGTTCCTAGTTCTGGCATCTCCGCCCACTTTCCCGGCATTCTACCGAACTGTTCCCGGTGAATCACGGTTGGAAGGGAAAGCGTAGCCTCTCTCAAAACGATACTGTGGCCAAATAGTGTTGCAAAGTGAATCTATCAGCTTTTGTTGCCCAGCCTCTCTGTATCAACTCTATCCCAAATGGACAGGATTCATGCAAGGGGGCAATTCCTGAGCATCACGCTGCTAAGTCCCATCCAGAAAGCACAAAACAAGGAGGCGATTGAGAGCTTGCTGCCTACAGGTCAATAACCCCCACTTGAGAGCGCACCCCTGAGTTGCCCTGAACCTCATGCCTCAGCCTGAGGGAAGGGGTCAATGACCATTCGCCGAGGGCGACCTTTAGGTCCAACCATTTTTCTGGACAACAGGCTAGGAGGACCACTGCTTGGGATGGCCCCAAGGTCCTCCAAGACGCCTGCTGGCGGGGCTGACGCTCATATCTCTGAAGGGAAGGGACATGTGGCAGCTCAGGGAATCTTAATGGAAATTGGAATTTCTGGCTGGAACATCATGGCAGAGGAGCTGTGTATTAAGTTAAGAGCTGTCCCCAAAAGTGCCTGAAGCAGCATCATTGAAAGCCTAAAGGTAACAGTGACTCCGCCTATGCTTCCAAACGACATTGGCCTAAGTGTGGACAATGGAAAACCAGCCTGTAACAAGGAACAAACCTAAACTGGAAGAACACTAGCCCTATAACGCCTCAGGTTTTAAATCCAGGAAATTTTTTTTTTGGTTTTTATTCTTTACTTTCATACTTATCAATATATGGCATTCAAAATATATTTTAAAAGCATAAAATTTTCAGTGTTTTTGAAATGTGACCAAATAGTCACATTTATAATTTGGGTACCAGATACGTTTTCATTAAGAATTATGACAATTTTGTGCTTGGCGTTATAGGGCTAGAGGAGCTTGTTTGGAAAACCAGGAGAAAGGCAAAGAGAATGGAGGGGAAAGGGAAACTTTTGGCTCCCGGGACCAGGCAGGGCTAACTCCCAGGCCTCTTCACCCAGCTCCCTAGGCAGCGCCCTTCCACATGTTTGGACTGGTGGGTGCCATCTTGGCCATGGACACAGACCCTGTTACCTCTCGGCTACAATGGCGACTGTGTAGGATCTCTGGGAAAAGCTGAAACAGCTTTGACAAGAGAGAAGCCATTTGGGGCTGACAGAAGCCACCATGAAATGAAAATAAAGTAGCTAGCAAGTGTAAATCAATTAGCTGATATTGGGGAGGTAGGCTGTGCAGACGTTGCCCAAGGGAATGTCACGGAGGAAATGGATGTTGAGAGGGTTGCGAGAACGACCAGAGCAGTTTTGGTTCAACTAAGAATGGCTAACCCTAATACCCCGCTTCTCACTCTGCCTGCTTGCACACATGCACATTGCAAAAGTTTTAAAACCCTTGGGAAATTCGACTCGGGGCTACTCAGACACCTCTCAAGAGGGCTGACGGAACCTGCCTATCAGTTCATTGGGTGCCAGAGAGAGAGAAATACCACCCCTTTTAAAGTCACCCCCCAACACGTGCACTAAGGCTGGCATGTCCTCTCCACCCGCCAAAAGGATCACGGGGCAACAGCATTCTCTGCTTAAGGTAAGCAGCCCCAACACCTGGGGAAACCCCCCGAGTCCCTCTTTGGGTCTATGTCCCCTTTTTTTCCAGGGATTGTATAATTGGAATAAACAAAACCCCCCGGTCTGACAAACCGCAAGAACTGATTTCTTTGCTAGACTAGCTTTTCCACATGCATCAGCCCACCTCAGACAAGTGCCATCCACTTCTCCAGGTGCTGTTCACAACAGAGGAACGGGAGCCCTTCCAGAGAGAGGCCCAGAAAGCAGTCAATAGACCTGATGGTCAGCCAGCGGGCACTCCCCACTGGACAGAAACTCTTTTTGCCACTCCACGAATACTGTGGGACATAACTCCCAGTAAGGCCCCGAGGGCTTAAACAGGTATCACCAGTTTCTCTTGCAGGGCCTCCATGGGACAGCTAGGAAACCCATGCATTTTTCTAAGGTCAGTGAGAATTTTCAGGCGCCTACAAGAGAATGTCTGCCTGCCTGCCTGCCTGCCTGCCTGCCGCCTGCCTTCCTTTTTAGAGTGGCTGATGGAAGCCTGTGTTCTTTGTACCTCCAAGGACCCAGAGGCCCCCGAAAACAAGAGGGCAATAAGTATTGCCTTTATTACTCAGCCCGCCTCAGACATGAAAAAGAAATGGGAAGCATTTAAGGGGAACAATCTTAGTGATTTGGTAGAAGTGTCTTAGTGGGTGTATCACAACACTGATGACCCTACCACGACAGAAACAAACAAATAGCTAAAATATTAGGAATTGCCATGAGACACACCAGAGACTCAGGAAAAGAGATCATGGCCCACTCACGGAGAGACTGACCTGTGGCACCGCCAAGCCCTGAGGAAGGAAGGATCCAGGTGCCTACTACAGAAGAGACAGACATTGGAAAAAAGCACTGCATTGAAAACACCAGGAGAGACGGACAAACCTACACTAGAGAGGACGGGCCTCGGCCTCGCCTAGAAAAACCCAAGCGAGATACAATAATGCTTGAGGAAGCTGAAGGAATGTCTCAGGGCTCTGTTTCACTGGCCCCCAGGATCCCGTGCTAACTGTCCAAGTCGGGGGCCAGCCAGGAAATGTCTTGGAGGACACAGGGTCCATCTTCTCTGGTTTAAAAAAGAGAACAGGCACATTGTCAAAGGAAAGATGGGAATCACTGTCAGCCTATGAGTGCTTCCAAGGACAACTCACACCAGATGGTTTGCATGGAGATTGGGGGGCTTCCCAAGCCATCGAGGTAAAAAATGTCCCAGTTAGCCACATGGTTTTCATGGCACTGGCTCCCGGCTCAGCTGTTGAGCCAGTGAAACTCTTTTAGCAGGAGTTGAGGTGGCCATCAGCGGAAGGACAAAACCTCCACAGTGGGCTTCCCGTTTCAATACGAAGCCACCTATATCACCTCTTGGACATTATCAATGTCCTGGGCTCTGAATCGCCACCCCAGATCTAGAATGCGCCTGACATGTGCACATGGTTTGAATCAGGTTCGGGTTAACCCCTCTCGATCACTTAGTGACATGGGACACTAGACCATGGAATACCTTTACTTTCCAGATGAGAAAACTCACTCAAAAAGACACAGGTACTGACCCACAGGAACACAACTGGTTAACAACAAAGCCACATTCCCAACCAGTGTCTGGAGCCAGAGCTCGAAGCCCCACATGCCTGTGCCCAGCTGAGCAGTCACTCTCTCCTGGACCCTCAAAAGATCTGAGCAGATCTTCCCCGGCCCATGTGCCCCCCTCCCCCACCCGAATATGTTTTTTCATAGGATGGCACCGAATCTGCAGCTCTGGGAGAGGGACATAGCTAATGGGAGCACACGGAGCAGACGAAGGGGGAGTAGGGGAGAGTGGAACACATCCTGGCCCACCAGGCCTTGAGGATGATGTTCCCATGCAGAGAAGACAGTCCACACAGAAGACCACATGGCCAGCCCAAGTTGAGACACGACGTCCCTCAAAGACCCATAGCCCTAGAAGGGACAACACTGGAGACACAGTGCGGGAACGGATCCCGCCACACCGAGGCATAGCACTAAGGGGGTGCAGCAGAAGAGCAAGGAAGTGGAGCAGCAAGGTCCTCAGGGAATGCCAAAGGAGGACTTTGGGGGCAGGACTTGGTGCCCGCACAGACTGGACTGGAAAATACTCCTAAGGGCCGACAAACTGTCCGTGAACTACCTACGAGCTTTCCTTTCTTGATGAGTTGTGTTTTCGTTTATGGTCATTGGATTTTGGCTGTTTTCTTTCTGTTGGTGCTTGCTATTGCTCTGTTTTGTGTTTGTGCATGTTATTACCTCTCCTGTATGTCTAAAAAGAGATGCTGGATGCACAATCTGCAGGAGAGAAAAAGGGGAACAACGCTTTGGGGGAGGGCCACGGGAAAGAGGGAGTTGGGGGGAAAGGAAGTGGTGTCAAGAAACCCAGAGACAAGGGAACAACAAGTGGATGCAAATCCGTGGTGAGGGCGATGTAGGAATCCTGGTAGGGCGTGATCAAGGGTAAAGGAACCAAGGGGATTTACTGAAACCCAAATGAAGCCTGAGCATGGCAGTGGGCACAAGAGGGAAATGAAAGGGAATAGCAGAGCGACCTAGGAAGCACGGGCCAGATATAGAGTTCTAAAGAAAGGCACGAACAGATGTAAATATATTTATCTGTGAGCATGGGGAAATACACCTATGTCCATATCTTTTTTAGGTTTCCTATTAAGGTAGCAGATGGCCTTTGGGCCTCCACTCAAGGACTCTCTCATTGCAAGAATACTTTGTTCTATTACATTGGCATTCTATGATGCTCACCTTCCAGACACGTTCCCTGAAGTCTAAGCGGTTGCATAAGCAAATGTGGTCAAGAAATTTGATGGTGTCCTGCTACCAAAAGATATGGCGTCTGAGGTCTTAAAGGCTTGAAGGGTAAGCAAGCGGCCATGTAGCTCAGAAACAACAGAGCCCACATGGAATAAGCATACCAGCCTGTGCGATCACGAGGTTTCAAAGGGATCAGGCATCATCCGCAAAAAAAAATCTCATCATTGCGAATGGGTGGGGAATGTTGGGTAGAGAGCCAAAGCCCATTTGTAGTCCACTGGACATTCCCTTAAGAAAGGTCTCAGAGAGGAGAAAAGCCTACACAGAGTACTAGACAGCAATGATGAAACACAATTTCCCTCTAGCTCCTCAATGCTTCCTCTGCCCTCACTATCAAGATCCCAATTATAACTTTCAAATCTGGCTAGAACAGAGAATGTACACTGGGACAGATAGGAACTAGAAACACAGGGAATACAAGGTGGATGAGCCCTTTAAAACAGGTGTTATGAATGGGGATGCTGGGAGGCTGGAGGGAGGGTATGCAGGCATTCTGGCAGGCAGGCAGGCAGGCAGGCATTCTCGAAAGCAGGCAGGCAGTTTCTCAGGCAGGCAGGCAGGCAGTCATTCTCGCAGGCAGGCAGGCAGGCATTCTCGCAGGCAGGCAGGGAGGCAGGCAAGAAGGCAGGCATTCTCGCAGGCAGGTAGACAGGCCGGCCGGCAGGCATTCTCGCAGGCAAGCAGGCAGGCAAGCAGGCATTCTCGCAGGCAGGCAGCCAGGCAGGCATTCACACAGGCAAGCAGGCAGGCAGGCATCCTCACAGGCAGGCAGGCAGGCAGGCATTCTCGCAGGCAGGCAGGCAGGCAGGCATTCTCGCAGGCAGGCATGCAGTCACGCATGCAGGCAGGCAGGCATTCTCGCAGGCAGACAGGAAAGCAGGAAGGAAGGCATTCTAGCAGGGAGGCAGGCAGGCAGGCAGGCAGGCAGGTAGGGAGGCCGGCAGGCAGGCATTCTCGCAGACAGACAGGCAGGCAGGCATTCTCACACGCAGGCAGGCAGGCAGGCATTCTCGCAGGCAGGCAGGCAGGCAGGCAGGCATTCTAACAGGCAGGCAGGCAGACATGCATGCAGGCAGGCAGGCATTCTAGCAGGCAGACAGGGAACAGGCAGGAAGGCATTCTCGCAGTCACGCAGGCAGGCAGGCCGGCAGGCCGGCAGGCATTTTCGCAGGTAGGCATTCTCGCAGGCAGGCATTCTAGCGGGCAGGCAGGCAGGCATTCTCACAGGCAGGCAGGCAGGCAGGCATTCTAGGAGGCATGCAGACAGACATACATGCAGGCAGGCAGGCATTCTCGCAGGCAGACAGGCAGGCAGGCAGGCAGGCATTCTGGCAGGCAGGAAGGCAGGCAGGCAATCTCGCAGGCAGGCAGGCAGGCAGGCAGGAAGGAATTCAAGTAGGCAGGCAGCCAGGCAGGCATTCTCACAGGCAGGCAGGCAGGCAGGCAGGCAAGCAGGCATTCTCGCAGGTAGGCAGGCAGTCATTCTCGCAGGCAGGCAGGCAGGCAGGCAGGCAGGCAGGCAGGCATTCTCACAGGCAGGCAGGCAGGCAGGCAGGCAAGCAGGCATTCTCGCAGGTAGGCAGGCAGTCATTCTCGCAGGCAGGCAGGCAGGCTGGCATTCTCACAGGCAGGCAGGCAGGCAGGCACGCAGGCAGGCAGGCAGGCAGGCATTCTCGCAGGCAGGCAGGCAGGCATTCTCGCAGGCAAGCAGGCATGCAGGCAGGCAGGCATTTTCCCATGCAGGCAGGCATTCTCGCAGGCAGGCAGGCAGGCATTCTCGCAGGCAGGCAGGCAGGCAGGCAGGCAGGCATTCTCACAGGCAGGCAGGTAGGCAGACATTCTCGCACGCAGTAAGGTAGGCAGGCAGGCAGGCAGTCATTCTCGCAGGCAGGCAGGCAGGCAGGCATTCTCAAAGGTAGCCAGACAGGCATTCTCAAAAGCAGGCAGGCAGGCAGGCATTCTCGCAGGCAGGCAGGCAGGCATGTAGGCAGGCATTCTCACAGGCAGGCAGGCAGGCAGGCATGCAGACACGCATGCAGGCAGGCAGGCATTCTCGCACGCAGACAGGAAGACAGGAAGGAAGGCATTCTAGCAGGCAGGCAGGCAGGCAGGCAGGCCGGCAGGCAGGCATTCTCGCAGACAGACAGGCAGGCAGGCATTCTCACAGGCAGGCAGGCAGGCTGGCATTCTCGCAGACAGGCAGGCAGGCAGGCAGGCATTCTAACAGGCGGGCAGGCAGACACGCATGCAGGCAGGCAGGCATTCTAGCAGGCAGACAGGCAACAGGCAGGAATGCATTCTCGCAGTCACGCAGGCAGGTAGGCCGGCAGGCATTTTCGCAGGTAGGCATTCTCGCAGGCAGGCATTCTAGCGGGCAGGAATTCTCGCAGGCAGGCAGGCAGACATACATGCAGGCAGGCAGGCATTCTCGCAGACAGACAGGAAGGCAGGAAGAAAGGCATTCTAGCAGGTAGGCAGGCAGGCAGGCAGGCAGGCAGGCAGGCCGGCAGGCAGGCATTCTCGCAGACAGACAGGCAGGCAGGCATTCTCACTTGCAGGCAGGCAGGCAGGCATTCTCGCAGACAGGCAGGCAGGCAGGCATTCTAACAGGCAGGCAAGGAGACACGCATGCAGGCAGGCAGGCATTCTAGCAGGCAGACAGGCAACAGTCAGGAAGGCATTCTCGCAGTCACGCAGGCAGGCAGGCCGGCAGGCCGGCAGGCATTTTCGCAGGTAGGCATTCTCGCAGGCAGGCATTCTAGCGGGCAGGAATTCTCGCAGGCAGGCAGGCAGGCAGGCATTCTAGGAGGCAGGCAGGCATTATCGCA
Organism: Tenrec ecaudatus; assembly: GCF_050624435.1. Taxonomy (NCBI): domain Eukaryota; kingdom Metazoa; phylum Chordata; class Mammalia; order Afrosoricida; family Tenrecidae; genus Tenrec; species Tenrec ecaudatus. Next base: position 666,954 of record NW_027457635.1, on the reverse strand, counting down.
GGCAGACAGGCAGGCAGGCAGGCATTCTGGCAGGCAGGAAGGCAGGCAGGCATTCTCGCAGGCAGGCAGGCAGGCAGGCAGGAATTCAAGTAGGCAGGCAGGCAGGCAGGCATTCTCACAGGCAGGCAGGCAGGCAGGCGGGTAAGCAGGCATTCTCGCAAGTAGGCAGGCAGTCATTCTCGCAGGCAGGCAGGCAGGCATTCTCACAGGCAGGCAGGCAGGCACGCAGGCAGGCAGGCAGGCATTCTCGCAGGCAGGCAGGCAGGCATTCTCGCAGGCAAGCAGGCATGCAGGCAGGCAGGCATTTTCACATGCAGGCAGGCATTCTCGCAGGCAGGCAGGCAGGCATTCTCGCAGGCAGGCAGGGAGGCATTCTCACAGGCAGGCAGGCAGGCACGCAGGCAGGCAGGCAGGCAGGCATTCTCTCAGGCAAGCAGGCATGCAGGCAGGCAGGCATTTTCACACGCAGGCATGCATTCTCGCAGGCAGGCAGGCAGGCATTCTCGCAGGCAGGCAGGCAGGCATTCTCAAAGGTAGCCAGGCAGGCATTCTCGCAAGCAGGCAGGCAGGAAGGCATTCTCGCAGGAAGGCAGGCAGGCAGGCATTCTCGTAAGCAGGTAGGCAGGCAGGCATTCTCGCAGGGAGGCAGGCATTCTCGCAGGTTGGAAGGCTGGCAGGCATTCTCACAGGCAGGCAGGCAGGCAGACAGGCATTCTCGCAGGCAGGCAGGCATTCTCGCAGGTAGGAAGGCTGGCAGGCATTCTCGCAGGGAGGCAGGCAGACACGCAGGCAGGCAGGCAGGCATTCGCAGGCAGACAGGCAGTCAGGCAGGCAGGCATTCTCGCAGGCAGGCAGGCAGGCAGGCAGGCATTCTCGCAGGCAAGCAGGCAGGCATTCTCGCAGGCAGGCAGGCAGGCAGGCATTCTCGCAGGCAGACAGGCAGACATTCTCTGGTGGCGCCTGAAAATTCTCACTGACCTTCGATAAATGCATAGGTTTCCTAGCTGTCCCGCGCAGGCCCTGCAAGAGAAACTGGTGATACCTGGTTAAGCCCTCGGTGCCTTACTGGGAGTTTGTGTCCCACAGTATTCGTGGAGTGTCAAAAAGAGTTTCTCTCCAGTGGGGAGTGCCCGCTGGCTGACCATCAGGTCTATTGACTGCTTTATGGGCCTCTCTCTGGAAGGGCTCCCGTTCCTCTGTTGTGAACAGCACCTGGAGAAGTTGCTGGCACTTGTCTGAGGTGGGCTGATGCATGTGGAAAAGCTAGTCTAGCAAAGAAATCAGACCTTGTGGTTTGTCAGACCAGGGGGTTTTGTTTATTCCAATTATGCAATCCCTGGAAAAAAAGGGGACCTACACCCAAAAAGGGACTCGGGGGGTTTCCCCAGGTGTTGGGGCTGCTTGCCTTAAGCAGAGAATGCTGCTGCCCAGTGATCCTTCTGGGGGGTAGAGAGGACATGCCAGCCCTAGTGCACGTGTTGGGGGGTGACTTTAAAAGGGGTGGTATTTCTCTCTCACAGGCCCCCTGTGAACTGATAGGCAGGCAGGGGTCACAATGGGTTTTAAGCCAACTCTCCCGCTTCCCGAGTCCTCCAGCAAAGTGGGATAAAGACGACGGGGATGGGGAGGGGAGGGGAGGGGAGGGACGGCCTCCACCTTGGTGGCTTTAGGAACTTGGACCAGTTGTCTTTCCAGTTCATGCCATGTTTCCTGAAATCTTGGGGAAAAGAAACCATTCTGTTAGGGGAGGGAGTAAGTCTTTTATATATGCTGGCTTATTAGTGGCTGTCAAGTCACACATCCATTTTATTTATTTATTTTTCTAACCCTAACCCTAACCCTTTCCCCCCAACCCCCATCAATTTTAGAGATCAGATCAGGGTGTGCTGGTTGCCCAGAAATAGATCTATGACTTCTGAGAAATAGGGGAAGGGAAAACGAGTCTTGCATGGGCCCATTGGGAACTCCTTCTGCCCAATCACCTTTAAACAAATTGCGGAGTCTCCAGGCTTTCGGGTTGAAACCACATGCTCTTTGTGAGTGCCTAGAGCAGGGGTCCTCAAATGACAGCCCTCGGGCCACATTGGGAGAGCCAAGGACATTGATCCTGTGCACCGGGTGTTTGTGCCCGGTTTGTTGGTTTGTTTTTTCAACTCCACAATTAGATGTGTGCAGTGTGTCTTGGAATTTGTTCTTAGTTTTTTTTTTAAACTGTAGTCTGGCCCTCCAACGGGCGGAGGGACAGTGAACTGGTCCCTGTTTAAAGAATTTAAGGACCCCTGGCCTAGAGAAATCAGAAATAAGAAATCCCCATTGTATCAATTCTATGCAGGCCCAGACAGTGGCAGTCGGAGCTCGGTGCACTTAAAAAAGGTTGTAGCCACGGTCCATTCCCAGAAAAGAACAACTCACACCGTCAGCAAGTTCAACAGAAAAAAGTTTTATTTCCTGAGCAGGGTCTGTCAGCCCTCTTGAGAGGAGTCTGAGCAGCCCCGAGTCGAATTTTCCAAAGGTTTTAAAACTTTTGCAATGTGCATGTGTGCAAGCAGGCAGAGTGAGAAGCGGGGTATTAGGGTTAGCCATTCTTAGTTGAACCAAAACTGCTCTGGTCGTTCTAACAAGCCTTCTGAACATTCATTTCCTCCGTGACATTCCCTTGGGCGACGTCTGCACAGCCTACCTACCCAATATCAGCTAGTTGATTTACACTTGCTAGCTACTTCATTTTCTTTTCATGGTGGCTTCTGTCAGCCCCAAATGGCTTCACTCTTGTCAAAGCTGTTTCAGCTTTGCCCAGAGATCCTACACAGTCGCCATTGTAGCCGAGAGGTAACAGGGTCTGTGACCATGGCCAAGATGGCACCCACCAGTCCAAACATGTGGAAGGGCGCTGCCTAGGGAGCTGGGTGAAGAGGCCTGGGAGTTAGCCCTGCCTGGTCCCGGGAGCCAAAAGTTTCCCTTTCCCCTCCATTCCCTTTGCCTTTCTCCTGGTTTTTCAAACAAGCTGCTCTAGCCCTATAACGCCAAGCACAAAATTGTCATAATTCTTAATGAAAACGTATCTCGTACCCAAAGTATAAATGTGACTATTTGGTCACATTTCAAAAACACTGAAAATTTTATGCTTTTAAAATATATTTTGAATGCCATATATATTGATACCTAAAAACGAAAAAAAATATATCCTGGATTTAAAAGCTGAGGCATTATAGGGCTAGTGTTCTTCCAGTTTAGGTTTGTTCCTTGTTACAGGCTGGTTTTCCGTTGCCCATGCTTAGTCCAAGGTCGTTCGGAAGCCTAGGCGGAGTCACTGTTACCTTTAGGCTTTCAGTGATGCTGCTTCAGGCACTTTGGGGACAGCTCTTAACGTAATACACAGCTCCTCTGCCATGATATTGCAGCCAGAAATTAGAAATTCCCTGAAGGTTCACTGAGCTGCCACTGGTCCCTTCCCTTCAGAGATTTGAGCGTCACCTCTGCCAGCAGGTGTCTTGGAGGGCCTTGGAATGCCTGCCTGCCTGCCTGCGAGCCTGCCTGCCTGCCTGCCTGCGAGCCTGCCTGCCTGCCTGCCTGATGGAGTGCCTGCCAGACTGCCTGCCTGCCTGCGAGCCTGCCTGCGAGCTAGCATGTGAGCTTGCTTGCCTGCCTGCCTGGCTGTGGCCTGCCTGCCTGCCTGCCTGCCTGCAAGCCTGCTAGCCTGCTAGCCTGCCTGCCTGCCTGCATGCCGCCTGCAAGCCTGCGAGCTTGCTTGCCTGCTTGCCTACCTGCCTGCCTGCCTGCCTGCCTGCCTGCAGCCTGCCTGCGAGCCTGCGAGCTTGCTTGCCTGCCTGCCTGCCTGCGAACCTTCCTGCCTACCTGCCTGCGAGCCTGCCTGCCTGCCTGCCAGCGAGCCTGCCTGGTGCGAGCCTGACTGCCTGCCTGCCTGCCTGCCTACCTGCCTGCCTGCATGCCTGCCTGCCTGACTGCCTGCCAGCGAGCCTGCCTGGTGCGAGCCTGCCTGCCTGCCTGCCTGCGAGCCTGCCTGCCTGGTAGCCTGCCTGCCTTCCTGCCTGCCTGCCTGCCTTCCTGCCTGTCTGCTTGCCTGCCTGCATGCCTGCCTGCCTGCGAGCCTGCGAGCTTGCTTGCCTGCCTGCCTGCCTGCCTGCGGCCCGCCTGCCTGCGTGCAAGCCTGTGAGCTTGCTTTCCTGCCTGCCTGCCAGCGAACCTGCCTGCCTACCTCCTGCCTGCTTACATGCCTGCATGAATGCCTGCCTGCCTGACTGCCTGTATGCCTGCCTGCCGGCCTGGCTGCCTGCCTGCCTGCCTGCGAGCCTGTGCCTGCGAGCCTGCATCCCTGCCTGCCTGCTTGCCTGCCTGACTGTGAGGCTGCCTGCGAGCTTCCCTGCCTGCCTGCCTGCCTGCCTGTGAGCATGCCAGCCTGGGAGCATGCAAGCCTGTCTGCGAGCCTGCCTGCCTGCCTGCCTGTTTGCCTGCGAGCTTGCGAGCTTCCTTGCCTGCTTGCCTCCCTGCCTGCTTGCCTGCCTGCCAGCCTGCCTGCCTGCGGCCTGCCTACCTGCCTGCGAGCGTGCGAGCTTGCTTGCCTGCTTGTCTGCCTGCCTGCTTGCCTGCCTGCCTGCCTGTGAAACTGCCTGCCTGCGAGCCTGCCTGCCTGCCTGCAGTCTGCCTGCCTGCCAGCGAGCCTGCCTGGTGCAAGCCTGCCTGCCTGCCTGCATGCCTGACTGCCTACCTGCCTGCCTGCCTGCCTGCAAGCCTGCTATTCTGCTAGCCTGCCTGCCTGCCTGCATGCCTGCCTGCGAGCCTGCGAGCTTGCTTGCCTGCTTGCCTACCTGCCTGCCTGCCTTCCTGCAGCCTGTCTGCCTGCCTGCGAGCCTGCCTGCCTGCCTGCCTGCTTGCGTGCCGGCCTACCTGTGCGGCTGCCGGCCTGCGAGCATGCACACATGCCTGCCTGCTTGCATGCGAGCCTGTATGCCTTCCTGCGAGCGTGCCTTCCTGCAATCCTGCCTACTTGCGAGCCTACCTGCCTGCCATCCTGCCTGCCTGCTAGCCTGCCTGCCTTCCTGTGAGGCTGCCTGCCTTCCTGCGAGCCTGCCTGCCTGCCTGCCTGCCTGCGAGCCTGCCTGCCTGCCTGCATGCCTGCGAGCCTGCCTGCCTGCCTGCCATCCTGCCTCCCTTCCTGTGAGCCTGCCTGCCTTCCTGTGAGCCTGCCTGCCTACCTGCCTGTGAGCCTGCCTGCCTGCCTGCCTGCGAGCCTGCCTGACTGCCTGTCTGTGAGCCTGCCTGCTGCCTGCCTGCCTGCGAGCCTACCTGCCTGCCTGCCTCCCTGCGAGAATGCCTGCCTCCCTGCGAGAATGCCTGACTGCCTGCGAGAATGCCTGCCGGCGAGCCTGCATGGTGTGAGCCTGCCTACCTGTGAGCCTGCTGGCCTGCGAGCCTGCCTGCCTGCCTGCCTGCCTGCCTCCCTGCGAGAATGCCAGACTGCCTGCGAGAATGCCTGCCTGCGAGCCTGCATGGTGTGAGCCTGCTTGCCTGTGAGCCTGCCGGCCCACGAGACTGCCTGCCTGCGAGGCTGCCTGCCTGCCTGCGAGCCTGCCTGCCTGCTTGCCTGCTTGCCTCCCTGCCTGCCTTTGAGCCTACCGGCCTTCGAGCATGCACGCCTGCCTGCCTGCCTGCCTGCCTGTGAACGTGCCTGTCTGTGAGCTTGCCTGCATGCCTGCCTGTGAGCCTGCATGGTGCGAGACTGGCTGGCTGCCTGCTTGCCTGCCTAACTGCCTGCCTGCCTGCCTGCCTAACTGCCTGCCTGCCTGCCTAACTGCCTGCCTGCCTGCCTGCGAGCCTGCCTGACTGCGAGCCAGCCTTCCAGCCTGCCTGCCTGCCTGCCTGCCTGCCTGCCTGACTGCCTGACTGCCTAACTGCCTGCGAGCCTGCCTGCCTGCGAGCCTGCCTGCCTGTGAGCCCTCCTGCCTGCCTGCCTGCCTGCCTGCGAGCCTGCCTGACTGTGAGCCAGCCTTCTAGCCTGCCTGCCTGCCTGCCTGCCTGACTGCCTGCGAGCCTGCCAGCCTGCGAGCCTGCCTGCCTGTGAGCCCTCCTGCCTGCCTTCCTGCCTGCGAGCCTGTCTGCCTGAGAGCCTACCTGCCTGCCTGCCTGTGAACATGCCTGCCAACCTGCCTGCTTGCCTGCCTGCCTCCTGGCCTGCCTGCCTCACTTCCTGCCTGCCTGCCTGTCTGACAGCCTGCCTGCCTGCCTCCCTGCGAACTTGCCTGCCTGCCTGCCTGCCTGCGAGCCTGTCTGCATGCCTGCCTGCCTGCCTGCGAGCCTGCCTGCTTGCGAGCCTGCCTGCCTGCCATCCTGCCTGACTGCTAGCCTGCCTGCCTTCCTGGGAGCCTGCCTGCCTTCCTGCGAGCCTGCCTGCCTACCTTCCTGCGAGCCTGCCTGCCTGCCTGCCTGCATGGTTGCGAGAATGCCTGCCTGCTTGTCATACTGCCTGCCTGCGTGCCTGCCTGCCTTCCTGCGAGCCTGCCTGCCTTCCTGTGAGCCTGCCTTCCTACCTGCCTGCGAGCCTGCCTGCCTGCCTGCCTGCGAGGCTGCCTGCCTGCCTGCCTGCGAGCCTGCCTGCCTGCCTGCCTGCGAGCCTACCTGCCTGCCTCCCTGCGAGAATGCCTGACTACCTGCGAGAATGCCTGCCTGTGAGCCTGCATGGTGTGAGCCTGCCTGCCTGTGAGCCTGCCGGCCTGCGAGTCTGCCTGCCTGCCTGCATGGCTGCGAGCCTGCATGCCTGCCTGTCTTCCTGCGAGCCTGCCTGCCTTCCTGTGAGCCTGCCTGCCTACCTGCCTGCGAGCCTGCCTGCCTGCCTGCCTTCCTGCCTGCGTACCTGCGAGCCTGCCTGCCTGACTGCCTGCCTTTGAGCCTGCCGGCCTGCGAGCCTGCCTGCCTGCCTGCATGGCTGCGAGCCTGCCTGCCTTCCTGCGAGCCTGCCTGCCTTCCTGTGAGCCTGCCTGCCTACCTGCCTGCGAGCCTGCCTGCCTGCCTGCGTACCTGCGAGCCTGCCTGCCTGCCTGCCTGCGAGCCTACCTGCCTGCCTCCCTGACTGCCTCCCTGCGAGAATGCCTGACTACCTGCGAGAATGCCTGCGACAATGCCTGCCTGCGATAATGCCTGCCTGCCTGCCAGCTTGCGATAATGCCTGCTTGCGAGAATGCCTGCCTGTGAGAATGCCTGCCTGCCTGCCTGCCTGCCTGCCTGCCTGCGAGAATGCCTGCCTGCGAGAATGCCTGCCTGCCTGCGAGAATGCCTGCCTGCCTGCGAGAATGCCTGCCTGCGAGAATGCCTGCCTGCGAGAATGCCTGCCTGTGAGAATGCCTGCCTGCGAGAATGCCTGCCTGCGAGAATGCCTGCCTGCGAGAATGCTTGCCAGCTGCGAGAATGCCTTCCAGCTGCGAGAATGCCTGCCTGCCTGCCTGCCTGCGAGAATGCCGGCCTGCCTGCGAGAATGCCTGCCTGCCTGCCTGCGAGAATGCCTGCCTGCCTGCCTGCCTGCCTACATGCCAGTCTGCGAGAATGCCTGCGTGCCAGCTTGCGAGAATACCTGACTGCGAGAATGCCTGCCTGCCTGCCTGGGCGAATGCCTGACTGCCTGCCTGCCTGCCAGCCTGCGAGAATGCCAGCCTGCCTGTCTGCCAGCCAGCCTGCCTGCCTGCAAGAATGCCTGCTTTTCTGCCTGCGAGAATGCCTGCCTGACTGTCTGCCAGCTTGCGAGAATGCCTGCCTGTCTTCCTGCGAGAATGCCTGCCTGCCTGCCTGCCTGCCTGCCTGCCTCCTGCCTGCCTGCGAGAATGCCTGCCTTCCTGCCTGGCTGCCAGTCTGCAAGACTGCCTGCGTGCCAACTTGCGAGAATGCCTGCCTGCGAGAATGCCTGCCTGCCTGCCTGGGTGAATGCCTGACTGCCTGCCTGCCTGCCTGCCTACCAGCCTGCGAGAATGCCAGCCTGCCTGCCTGCCAGCCAGCCTGCCTGCCTGTGAGAATGCCTGATTTTCTGCCTGCGAGAATGCCTGCCTGCCTGCCTGCCTGCCAGCTTGCGAGAATGCCAGCCTGCCTGCCTGCCAGCCAGCCTGCCTGCCTGCGAGAATGCCTTCCTGCCTGCCTGCCTGCGAGAATGCCTGCTTTTCTGCTAGCGAGAATGCCTGCGTGCCTGCCTGCCTACGAGGATGCCTGCGAGAATGCCTGTGACAATGCCTGCCTGCGATAATGCCTGCCTGCCTGCCAGCTTGCGATAATACCTGCTTGCGAGAATGCCTGCCTGTGAGAATGCCTGCCTGCCTGCCTGCCTGCCTGCCTGCGAGAATGCCTGCCTGCGAGAATGCCTGCCTGCGAGAATGCCTGCCTGTGAGAATGCCTGCCTGCGAGAATGCCTGCCTGCGAGAATGCCTGCCTGCGAGAATGCCTGCCTGTGAGAATGCCTGCCTTCGAGAATGCCTTCCTGCCTGCCTGCCTGCGAGAATGCCTGCTTTTCTGCCTGCGAGAATGCCTGCGTGCCTGCCTGCCTACGAGGATGCCTGTGAGAATGCCTGCGACAATGCCTGCCTGCGATAATGTCTGCCTGCCTGCCAGCTTGCGATAATGCCTGCTTGCGAGAATGCCTGCCTGCCTGCCTGCCTGCCTGCGAGAATGACTGCCTGCGAGAATGCCTCCCTGCCTGCGAGAATGCCTGCCTGCCTGCGAGAATGCCTGCCTGCGTGCCTGGGAGATTGCCTGCCTGCGAGAATGCCTGCCTCCCTGCCTGCCTGCCTACCTGCCTGCCTACCTGCCTGCGTGAATGCCTACCTGCCTGCCTGCCTGCGAGAATGCCTGCCTGCATGCGAGAATGCCTGCTGCCTGCCTGCCTACCTGCGAGAATGCATGCCTGCATACCTGCCTGCCTGCGAGAATGCCTGCCTGCGAGAATGCTTGCCTGCGAGAATGCCTGCCTGCGAGAATGCTTGCCTGCCTGCCTGCCTACCTGCCTGCCTACCTGCCTGCCTACCTGCCTACCTACCTGCCTGCCTACCTGCCTGCCTACCTGCCTGCCTACATGCCTGCTACCTGCCTGCCTACCTGCCTGCCTACCTGCCTGCCTACCTGCCTGCCTGCTTGCCTGCCTGCGAGAATGCCTGCCTGCCTGCCTGCCTGCCTGCCTGTCTGCCTGTGAGAATGCCTGCCTACCTGCCTGCCTGCCTGCCTGCCTGCCTGCGAGAATGCCTGCCTGCCTGCCTGCCTGCCTGCGACAATGCCTGCCTGCCTGCCTGCCTGCCTGCCTGCCTTCGACAATGCCTGCCTGCCTGCCTGCCTGACTGCCTGCGACAATGCCTGCCTGCCTGCCTGCCTGCGTGCCTGCCTTCCTGCGACAATGCCTGCCTGCCTGCCTGCCTGCCTGCCTGCCTGCCTGCGACAATGCCTGCCTGCCTGCCTGCCTGCCTGCGACAATGCCTGCCTGCCTGCCTGCCTGCCTGCGAGAATGCCTGCGAGAATGCCTGCCTGCCTGCCTGCCTGCGACAATGCCTGCGACAATGCCTGCCTGCCTGCCTGCGACAATGCCTGCGACAATGCCTGCCTGCCTGCGACAATGCCTGCGACAATGCCTGCCTGCCTGCCTGCGACAATGCCTGCCTACGAGAATGCCTGCCTGCGTGCCTGGGAGATTGCCTGCCTGCGAGAATGCCTGCCTGCCTGCCTGCCTGCCTACCTGCCTGCCTACCTGCCTGCGAGAATTCCTGCCTGCCTACCTGCCTGCGAGAATACCTACCTGCCTGCCTTCCTGCGAGAATGCCTGCCTACCTGCGAGAATGCCTGCTGCCTGCCTGCCTGCCTGCCTGCCTGCCTGCGAGAATGCTTGCCTGCCTACCTGCCTGGCTACCTGCCTGCCTACCTGCCTGCCTGCCTAACTGCCTGCCTGCCTACCTGCCTGCCTGCCTACCTGCCTGCCTGCCTATCTACCTGCCTGCTACCTGCCTGCTACCTGCCTGCTACCTGCCGGCTACCTGCCTGCGAGAATGCCTGCCTGCGGGAATGCCTGCCTGCATGCATTCCTGCTAGAATGGCTGCCTGCCTGCCTGCCTCCCTGCCTGCCTGCCTGCCTGCCTACCTGTCTTCCTGCGAGAATGCATGCCTGCGAGAATGCCTGCCTGCCTGCATTCCTGCTAGAATGGCTGCCTGCCTGCCTGCCTCCCTGCCTGCCTGCCTGCCTGCCTACCTGTCTTCCTGCGAGAATGCCTGCCTGCGAGAATGCCTGCCTGCCTGCCTGCCTGCCAGTCTGCGAGAATGCCTGCGTGCGTGCCTGCCTGCCTGCCTGCCTGCCTACCTGCGACAATGCCTGCCTGCCTGTCTGCCTGCCTGCCTGCCTGCCTGCGACAATGCCTGCCTGCCTGCCTGCCTGCCTGCGAAAATGCCTGCCTGCCTGCCTGCCTGCCTGCCTGCCTGCCTGCCTGCGACAAAGCCTGCCTTCCTGCCTGCCTGCCTACCTGCCTGCCTGCCTACCTGCCTGCCTGCCTACCTGCCTACCTACCTGCCTGCTACCTGCCTGCTACCTGCCTGCTACCTGCCTGCTACCTGCCTGCGAGAATGCCTGCCTGCCTGCATTCCTGCTAGAATGCCTGCGACAATGCCTGCCTGCCTGCCTGCCTGCCTGCCTGCCTGCCTGCGACAATGCCTGCCTGCCTGCCTGCCTGCTTGCCTGCCTGCGACAATGCCTGCCTGCCTGCCTGCCTGCCACAATGCCTGCCTGCTTGCCTGCTTGCCTGCCTGCCTGCCTGCGACAAAGCCTGCCTTCCTGCCTGCCTGCCTGCCTGCCTGCGACAATGCCTGCCTGCCTGCCAGCCTGCCTGCCTGCCTGCCTGCCTGCCTGCGACAATGCCTGCCTGCCTGCCTGCCTCCGACAATGCCTGCCTGCCTGCCTGCCTGCCTGCCTGCGACAATGCCTGCCTGCCTGCCTGGGAGAATGCCTGCCTGCCTGCCTGCCTGCCTGCCTGCCTGCCTGCCAGCCTGCCTGCCTGCCTGCCTGCGACAATGCCTGCCTGCGACAATGCCTGCCTGCGACAATGCCTGCCTGCGACAATGCCTGCCTGCGACAATGCATGCCTGCCTGCCTGCCAGCTTGCGATAATGCCTGCTTGCGATAATGCCTGCCTGTGAGAATGCCTGCCTGTCTGCCTGCCTGCCTGCCTGCCTACAAGGATGCCTGCGAGAATGCCTGCCAGCCTGCCTGCCAGCCTGCGAGAATGCCTGCCTGCCTGCCTGCCTGTCTGTGATAATGCCTGCCGGCCGGCCTGTAAAAATGCTTGCTGCCTGCCTGCCTGCCTGCCTGCGAGAATGCCTGCCTACCTGCGAGAATGCCTGCTGCCTGCCTGCCTGCCTGCCTGCCTACGAGAATGCCTGCCTGCATACCTGGGAGATTGCCTGCCTGCGAGAATGCCTGCCTGCCTGCCAGCCTGCCTACCTGCCTGCCTACCTGCCTGCGAGAATTCCTGCCTGCCTACCTGCCTGCGAGAATACCTACCTGCCTGCCTTCCTGCGAGAATGCCTGCCTACCTGCGAGAATGCCTGCTGCCTGCCTGCCTGCCTGCCTGCGAGAATGCTTGCCTGCCTACCTGCCTGCCTACCTGCCTGCCTACCTGCCTGCCTACCTGCCTGCCTGCCTACCTGCTTGCCTGCCTACCTGCCTGCCTGCCTACCTGCCTGCCTGCCTACCTGCCTACCTACCTGCCTGCTACCTGCCTGCTACCTGCCTGCTACATGCCTGCTACCTGCCTGCTACCTGCCTGCTACCTGCCTGCTACCTGCCTGCGAGAATGCCTGCCTGCCTGCATTCCTGCTAGAATGCCTGCCTCCTGCCTGCCTCCATGCCTGCCTGCCTGCCTGCCTGCCTGTCTTCCTGCGAGAATGCCTGCCTGCGAGAATGCCTGCCTGCCTGCCTGCCTGCCAGTCTGCGAGAATGCCTGCGTGCCTGCCTGCCTGCCTGCCTGCCTGCCTGCCTGCGACAATACCTGCCTGCCTACCAGCCTGCCTGCCTGCCTGCCTGCGACAATGCCTGCCTGCCTGCCTGCGACAATGCCTGCCTGCCTGCCTGCCTGCCTGCCTGCCTGCGACAAAGTCTGCCTTCCTGCCTGCCTGCCTGCCTGCCTGCGACAATGCCTGCCTGCCTGCCAGCCTGCCTGCCTGCCGGCCTGACTGCCTGCCTGCCTGCCTGCGACAATGCCTGCCTGCCTGCCTGACTGCCTGCCTGCGACAATGCCTGCCTGCCTGCCTGCGAGAATGCCTGCCTGCCTGCCTGCCTGCCTGCCTGCCTGCGACAATGCCTGCCTGCCTGCCTGCCTGCCTGCCTGCGAGAATGCCTGCCTGCCTGCCTGCCTGCCTGCGACAATGCCTGCCTGCCTGCCTGCCTGCCTGCCTGCGACAATGCCTGCCTGCCTGCCTGCCTGCCTGCCTGCGACAATGCCTGCCTGCCTGCCTGCCTGCCTGCGAGAATGCCTGCGACAATGCCTGCCTGCCTGCCTGCCTGCCTGCGACAATGCCTGCCTGCCTGCCTGCCTGCCTGCGAGAATGCCTGCGAGAATGCCTGCCTGCCTGCCTGCCTGCCTGCGAGAATGCCTGCTTGCCTGCCTGCCTGCGAGAATGCCTGCCTCCCTGCCTGCCTGCCTACCTGCCTGCCTACCTGCCTGCGAGAATTCCTGCCTGCCTACCTGCCTGCGAGAATACCTACCTGCCTGTCTTCCTGCGAGAATGCTTGCCTGCCTGTGAGAATGCCTGCTGCCTGACTGCCTGCCTGCCTGCGAGAATGCTTGCCTGCCTACCTGCCTGCCTAATTGCCTGCCTAACTGCCTGCCTGCCTACCTGCCTGCCTGCCTACCTGCCTGCCTGCCTACCTGCCTGCCTACCTGCCTGCCCACCTGCCTGGCTACCTGCGAGAATGCCTGACTGCCTGCCTGCCGGCCAGCCTGCGAGAATGCCGGCCTGCCTGCCTGACTGCCTGCCTGCGAGTATGCCTGCCGCCTGTCTGCGAGAATGCCTGCCGGCCTGCCTGCGAGAATGCCTGCCGGCCTGCCTGCGAGAATGCCTGCCGGCCTGCCTGCGAGAATGCCTGCTTGTGAGAATGCCTGCCTGTCTGCCTGCCTGCCTACGAGGATGCCTGCGAGAATGCCTGCGAAAATGCCTGCCTGCGATAATGCCTGCCTGCCTGCCAGCTTGCGATAATGCCTGCTTGCGAGAATGCCTGCTTGTGAGAATGCCTGCCTGTCTGCCTGCCTGCCTGCCTGCCGGCCTGCCTGCCTGCCTGCCTGCGACAATGCCTGCCTGCGACAATGCCTGCCTGCGACAATGCCTGCCTGCGACAATGCCTGCCTGCGACAATGCATGCCTGCCTGCCTGCCAGCTTGCGATAATGCCTGCTTGCGATAATGCCTGCCTGTGAGAATGCCTGCCTGTCTGCCTGCCTGCCTGCCTGCCTACGAGGATGCCTGCGAGAATGCCTGCCTGCCTATATCTGAGAATGCCTGCCAGCCTGCCTGCCAGCCTGCGAGAATACCTGCCTGCCTGCCTGCCTGTCTGTGATAATGCCTGCCGGCCGGCCTGTATAAGTGCTTGCTGCCTGCCTGCCTGCCTGCCTGCCTGCGAGAATGCCTGCCTACGAGAATGCCTGCCTGCATGCCTGGGAGATTGCCTGCCTGCGAGAATGCCTGCCTGCCTACCTGCCTGCGAGAATTCCTGCCTGCCTACCTGCCTGCGAGAATACCTACCTGCCTGCCTTCCTGCGAGAATGCCTGCCTACCTGCGAGAATGCCTGCTGCCTGCCTGCCTGCCTGCGAGAATGCTTGCCTGCCTACCTGCCTGCCTACCTGCCTGCCTACCTGCCTGCCTGCCTACCTCTTGCCTGCCTACCTGCCTGCCTGCCTACCTGCCTGCCTGCCTACCTGCCTACCTACCTGCCTGCTACCTGCCTGCTACCTGCCTGCTACCTGCCTGCTACCTGCCTGCTACCTGCCTGCGAGAATGCCTGCCTGCCTGCATTCCTGCTAGAATGCCTGCCTACCTGCCTACCTCCCTGCCTGCCTGCCTGCCTGCCTGCCTGTCTTCCTGTGAGAATGCCTGCCTGCGAGAATGCCTGCCTGCCTGCCTGCCTGCCAGTCTGCGAGAATGCCTGCGTGCCTGCCTGCCTGCCTGCCTGCGACAATGCCTGCCTGCCTACCTGCCTGCCTGCCTGCCTGCGACAATGCCTGCCTGCCTGCCTGCCTGCGACAATGCCTGCCTGCCTGCCTGCCTGCGACAATGCCTGCCTGCCTGCCTGCCTGCCTGCCTGCCTGTGACAAAGCCTGCCTTCCTGCCTGCCTGCCTGCCTGCCTGCCTGCCTGCCTGCGACAATGCCTGCCTGCCTGCCAGCCTGCCTGCCTGCCGGCCTGACTGCCTGCCTGCCTGCCTGCGACAATGCCTGCCTGCCTGACTGCCTGCCTGCCTGCGACAATGCCTGCCTGCCTGACTGCCTGCCTGCCTGCGACAATGCCTGCCTGCCTGCCTGCGAGAATGCCTGCCTGCCTGCCTGCCTGCCTGCGAGAATGCCTGCCTGCCTGCCTGCCTGCGACAATGCCTGCGACAATGCCTGCTGCCTGCCTGCGACAATGCCTCCGACAATGCCTGCCTGCCTGCCTGCGACAATGCCTGCGACAATGCCTGCCTGCCTTCCTGCGACTATGCCTGCCTACGAGAATGCCTGCCTGCGTGCCTGGGAGATTGCCTGCCTGTGAGAATGCCTGCCTGCCTGCCTGCCTAACTGCCTGCCTGCCTACCTGCCTGCCTGCCTACCTGCCTGCCTACCTGCCTGCCTACCTGCCTGCCTACCTGCCTGCCCACCTGCCTGCCTACCTGCGAGAATGCCTGACTGCCTGCCTGCCGGCCAGCCTGCGAGAATTCCGGCCTGCCTGCCTGACTGCCTGCCTGCGAGAATGCCTGCCGGCCTGTCTGCGAGAATGCCTGCCGGCCTGCCTGCGAGAATGCCTGCCGGCCTGCCTGCGAGAATGCCTGCTTGTGAGAATGCCTGCCTGTCTGCCTGCCTGCCTACGAGGATGCCTGCGAGAATGCCTGCGAAAATGCCTGCCTGAGATAATGCCTGCCTGCCTGCCAGCTTGCGATAATGCCTCCTTGCGAGAATGCCTGCCTGTGAGAATGCCTGCCTGTCTGCCTGCCTGCCTGCCTGCCTGCCTGCCTGCCTGCGACAATGCCTGTCTGCGACAATGCCTGCCTGCGACAATGCCTGCCTGCGACAATGCCTGCCTGCGACAATGCCTGCCTGCGACAATGCATGCCTGCCTGCCTGCCAGCTTGCGATGATGCCTGCTTGCGATAATGCCTGCCTGTGAGAATGCCTGCCTGTCTGCCTGCCTGCCTGCCTGCCTACGAGGATGCCTGCGAGAATGCCTCTCTGCCTACCTCTGAGAATGCCTGCCAGCCTGCCTGCCAGCCTGCGAGAATGCCTGCCTGCCTGCCTGCCTGTCTGTGATAATGCCTGCCGGCCGGCCTGTAAAAATGCTTGCTGCCTGCCTGCCTGCCTGCCTGCCTGCGAGAATGCCTGCCTGCGAGAATGCCTGCCTGCATGCCTGGGAGATTGCCTGCCTGCGAGAATGCCTGCCTGCCTGCCTGCCTGCCTACCTTCCTGCCTACCTGCCTGCGAGAATTCCTGCATGCCTACCTGCCTGCGAGAATACCTACCTGCCTGCCTTCCTGCGAGAATGCCTGCCTACCTGCGAGAATGCCTGCTGCCTGCCTGCCTGCCTGCCTGCCTGCGAGAATGCTTGCCTGCCTACCTGCCTGCCTACCTGCCTGCCTACCTGCCTGCCTACCTGCCTGCCTGCCTACCTGCTTGCCTGCCAACCTGCCTGCCTGCCTACCTGCCTGCCTGCCTGCCTGCCTGCCTGCCTGCGAAAATGCCTGCCTGCCTGCCTGCCTGCGACAATGCCTGCCTGCCTGCCTGCCTGTGACAATGCCTGCCTGCCTGCCTGCCTGCCTGCCTGCCTGCCTGCGACAATGCCTGCCTGCCTGCCTCCCTGCCTGCCTGCCTGCGACAATGCCTGCCTGCCTGCCTGCCTGCCTGCCTGCCTGCGACAATGCCTGCCTGCCTGCCTGCCTGCCTGGCTGCCTGCGACAATGCCTGCCTGCCTGCCTGCCTGCCTGCGAGAATGCTTGCCTGCCTACCTGCCTGCCTACTTGCCTGCCTACCTGCCTGCCTACCTGCCTGCCTGCCTACCTGCCTGCCTGCCTACCTGCCTGCCTGCCTACCTGCCTACCTACCTGCCTGCTACCTCCCTGCTACCTGCCTGCTAACTGCCTGCTACCTGCCTGCTACCTACCTGCTACCTGCCTGCTACCTGCCTGCTACCTGCCTGCTACCTGCCTGCGAGAATGCCTGCCTGCCTGCCTTCCTGCTACAATGCCTGCCTGCCTGCCTGTCTTCCTGCGAGAATGCCAGTCTGCGAGAATGCCTGCGTGCCTGCCTGCCTGCCTGCCTGCCTGCGACAATGCCTGCCTGCCTGCCTGCCTGCCTGCCTGCCTGCGACAATGCCTGCCTGCCTGCCTGCCTGCCTGCCTGCGACAATGCCTGCCTGCCTGCCTGCCTGCCTGCGACAAAGCCTGCCTTCCTGCCTGCCTGCCTACCTGCCTGCCTGCCTACCTGCCTGCCTGCCTACCTGCCTACCTACCTGCCTGCTACCTGCCTGCTACCTGCCTGCTACCTGCCTGTGAGAATGCCTAGCTGCCTACATTCCTGCTAGAATGCCTGCCTGCCTGCGTGCCTGCCTGCCTGCCTGTCTTCCTGCGAGAATGCCTGCCTGCGAGAATGCCTGCCTGCCTGCCTGCCTGCCAGTCTGAGAGAATGCCTGCGTGCCTGCCTGCCTGCCTGCCTGCCTGCGATAATGCCTGCCTGCCTGCCTGCCTGCCTGCCTGCGACAATGCCTGCCTGCCTGCCTGCCTGCCTGCCTGCGACAAAGCCTGCCTTCCTGCCTGCCTGCCTACCTGCCTGCCTGCCTACCTGCCTGCCTGCCTACCTGCATACCTACCTGCTTGCTACCTGCCTGCTACCTGCCTGCTACCTGCCTGCTACCTGCCTGCTACCTGCCTGCGAGAATGCCTACCTGCCTGCATTCCTGCTAGAATGCCTGCCTGCCTGCGTGCCTGCCTGCCTGCCTGTCTTCCTGCGAGAATGCCTGCCTGCGAGAATGCCTGCCTGCCTGCCTGCCTGCCAGTCTGCGAGAATGCCTGCGTGCCTGCGTGCCTGCCTGCCTGCCTGCGAAAATGCCTGCCTGCCTGCCTGCCTGCCTGCCTGCGACAATGCCTGCCTGCCTGCCTGCATGCCTGCCTGCCTGCGACAATGCCTGCCTGCCTGCCTGCCTGCGACAATGCATGCCTGCCTGCCTGCCTGCCTGCGAGAATGTCTGCCTGCCTGCCTGCCTGCCTGCCTGCCTGCCTGCCTGCCTGCGACAATGCCTGCCTGCCTGCCAGCCTGCCTGCCTGCCTGCCTGCCTGCCTGCCTGCCTGCGACAATGCCTGCCTGCCTGCCTGCCTGCGACAATGCCTGCCTGCCTGCCTGCCTGCCTGCGACAATGCCTGCCGGCCTGACAGCGAGAATGCCTGCCTGCCTGCCTGCCTTCCTGCCTGCCTGCCTGCCTGCCTGCCTGCCTACCTGCCTGCCTGCGAGAATGCCTGCCTGCCTGCCTGCCTGCCTGCCTGCGAGAATACCTGCCTGCCTGCCTGCCTGTCTGCGAGAATGCCTGCCTGCCTGCCTGCCTGCCTGCCTGCCTGCTTGCCTGCCTGCGAGAATGCCTGCCTGCCTGCCTGCCTGCCTGCCTGCGAGAATGCCTGCCTGCCTGCCTGCCTGTCTGCCTGTGAGAATGCCTGCCTACCTGCCTGCCTGCCTGCCTGCGTGCCTGCGAGAATGCCTGCCTGCCTGCCTGCCTGCCTGCGACAATGCCTGCCTGCCTGCCTGCCTGCCTGCCTGCCTGCCTGCGACAATGCCTGCCTGCCTGCCTGCCTGCCTGACTGCCTGCGACAATGCCTGCCTGCCTGCCTGCCTGCGTGCCTGCCTGCCTGCGACAATGCCTGCCTGCCTGCCTGCCTGCCTGCCTGCCTGCCTGCGACAATGCCTGCCTGCCTGCCTGCCTGGCTGCCTGCGACAATGCCTGACTGCCTGCCTGCCTGCCTGCGAGAATGCCTGCGAGAATGCCTGCCTGCCTGCCTGCCTGCGACAATGCCTGCGACAATGCCTGCCTGCCTGCCTGCGACAATGCCTTCGACAATGCCTGCCTGCCTGCCTGCGACAATGCCTGCGACAATGCCTGCCTGCCTGCCTGCGACAATGCCTGCCTACGAGAATGCCTGCCTGCGTGCCTGGGAGATTGCCTGCCTGCGAGAATGCCTGCCTGCCTGCCTGCCTGCCTACCTGCCTGCGTACCTGCCTGCGAGAATTCCTGCCTGCCTACCTGCCTGCGAGTATACCTACCTGCCTGCCTTCCTGCGAGAATGCCTGCCTACCTGCGAGAATGCCTGCTGCCTGCCTGGCTGCCTGCCTGCCTTCGAGAATGCTTGCCTGCCTACCTGCCTGCCTACCTGCCTGCCTGCCTACCTGCCTGCCTGCCTACCTGCCTGCCTGCCTACCTGCCTGCCTGCCTACCTGCC